>NW_027315757.1:24693063-25893063 GCF_026437365.1 Eucyclogobius newberryi
GTTTGTTGTTAAATCTCCTTCCAACCCAGTCTCTACTGGAAGACAAAAGATGATGTCAGCTAAATAAATTTATGACCTCTGTGAGTTAGTTACCATGGGATTTGTGTGTGTATGTGAGGGGGTATATTTATGACAGTGTGGGGACTAAAATCAGTAAATAATAAAAAATAATATTATATATATATATATATATATATAAACATGTAATATATATATATATATATATATATATATATAAACATGTAATATATATATATATATATATATATATATATATATATAAACATGTAATATATATATATATATATATATATATATATATATAAACATGTAATATATATATATATATATATATATATATAAACATGTAATATATATATATATATATATATATATATATATAAACATGTAATATATATATATATATATATATATATATATATATAAACATGTAATATATATATATATATATATATATATATATATATATATATATATATATATATATTTAGTGTGATTACAAATATCATAGGCCTAGTTTATAATAACTCAGCTCAAATAGGCTTGTGTTGCTGTTTAATTTGAAGTTCATTAGTTGCTTTTACCTGTAGGCTAAGGCCAAATGTGCTTTGTCATCCATGACTAGGCTTCAGCTGCCAAGACATGGCATAGTTGTCAGGTGGAATAAACTGACTTTACAACCAGGGCTAATACAAGAGACAAGGTTCGCGAACCCGTCGAGGTCACAACAAGTTTAATCCGATAAAAAAATTAATTGTAATGTAAAATGTACTTTTCTGTTAGATGCTTCTAGATTGTACCTGAGGTTTCCATCCGCGAGGGCTCCCTTGAGACCGCGCCCACAGTGACGTAAGCATGTTACGTGATAATGCGTGAGGGGCGTGTGGGTGGAGCCTGTGGAGCGTGCGTGACACGTCAAACCCATGGATCTAAACTTAATGAAAACAAGCCCCCGTCAGGCAGGCGCTGCTACAAAAGAACTGTCTCTCTCAGGGATTTCTTTAGTGTGGACGTAAAACTCAGCAGTAATCCGACTTATTTACCTGTTTTCATCTTGATCAACACTGCAGCTTCTGCTTTGGGGAAACCAGCCGAGGAGAAGAGAGAAACTGGTGAGTGAACACCGACAGAGCTAAAGCTAGCTGGGATCTCTCAGGGTTTGGGTGGCTTGTGTCGAATATTGTCCAGTAAAACTTGTCATTGTGTCCTCTATATCCGGGGATCTCGATCAAAAACGGGAAATTAACCTAAATGTACCTAAACTGACCCACATGACTTAACTGTGTTGTGGAATTAAGATGACACATTTGACTTAGCTACAGCAGGGCTAGCTTTTAGCTCTTTTTGAATAGCGAGAAAAACATTTAGCTCTATTTTGTTGATCGATATAGGCTTGTGTCCAGTCAGTGTGTCCAGTCTCTAATGTGCTTTGTGTTGCTTTCATAAGCGTTGTGAGAGTCTTATATAACTAAACTAATCTTTCACTGTTAGCATGGCCTGGCTAACGAGCTACTGCTGCAATAGATGACAGAATGATTGTGCAAGTCATTTCCTAGTTCTCTTCTATGCTAAAGATACTTACTCCTAGTGATCGAAATGAGCACATTTATAGGTACAAGTGTCTTATAAATGATTTGTCTTATTAATGTATAATTCATTTGTTAACTTTTTTTCTCATTTCTTATCATCACTAAGAGCGTTTCATCATGGAGTTTCCTGACCTGGGCGAACACTGCTCAGAAAAAACATGTAAACGCTTAGGTGAGTTTGGATAAATAACATTAATAAAGATACCATGATTAATAATTATATATTAACACTAATAAATGTTGTCATGTTTTGTCAGATTTTCTTCCCATGAAATGTGATGCTTGTCAAGAAATCTTCTGTAAGGATCACGTTACCTATGCCAACCATAAATGCACCTCATCCTACAAGAAGGTATGTTTCTTACTTTTTATCTTCTGACACAAACTAACTATTTCAACACCATATTAAGGCTGCAACAATGGTAAACTAATCAACTAATGGTGACTAGCCCATTATTAAAGTAATCATAGTTGTATTTTGATAATCATAAATTGTTATCTGTACTAACCAGATTTTAAAACGCACATGAAAAGTTATTTTTGTAACAGTGACATTATAAAATCCAAATTTCAAAAGGGATTAAACAAATGAAGATATTCATCAATAATACACTTTTTTTGTAAATAATTTGTATTTAGAATTCTTCATCTTCCACCACATTTCAACCTTCATTTGGTTGATAATGTGTTAAGTCTCAGTGTACAATACAAATAATTGTATGATTTGTCGACTAATCAAAAACATAATAGTTGCAGCCCTACACCATATCATAGTTTTTTCTGTTCAATACTACTCACCTGCTTTTACTTACCGGTACATAGATATTATGATTATTGCATCAAATTAAATAGTATTTCCTAAGGTTATTCCACAGAACTACGCCACAAACTGAGACACAAATTGTGAGTGTAGTTTGTGCATAGGGCTGTGTCATATTTAATTATAGTATATAACTCCCATCTCTGTGTGAGAATATTCAGTATGTTCTCAGTAAGTGTTCTTTTACTTGGTTTAAACAACCAACAAGGCTGTTCTGAATTATGACATTGTTCCTAAATTTGAACAAGTTTGATTTCAGGAACAATATATTTGCATGGTCTCGATTGCAAATTGCCTTTTTTTTTTTTTTGTAATATGTGCAGAGCTTGTGTGGTAGATCTGCAAGTTCTTAAGTTCATTTAAATTTAGTAAATAATAGTTATAATAGTGTTTTCTGTGTCATGTAGGACGTCCAGGTGCCCGTGTGCCCATTGTGCAACATCCCCATTCCTGTGAAAAGAGGGGAGATGCCAGACATTAAAGTCGGTGAACATATTGACAGAGACTGCAAGTCGGACCCAGCACAGAGGAAAAGAAAGGTAAACATGTTATTATTGCACTTAATTGTCTATTTGAAGCTGCTATGACAAGTGACCGTCTCCTCTGTGAGTCTTAATTAAAATCGTGACTGTCGGTAATGTAGTTCAGTTAAGAGCTTATTGGAATGTTTGGTGACTTTTTCAGATTTTTACAAACAAATGCTCTAAAGGTGGCTGCAAGCAGAAGGAAATGATACGAGTGACATGTGATCAATGTCATTTAAATTATTGTCTTAAGCACCGTAATCCATTAGACCATGATTGTAAGACGGATGGTAAACCTCTGTCCAAATCGGGGTACGTACAGTCCATCGACCACATTTCCAAATGAAATGATCGTGTTTGTTTTTGTTTGAACTTGACATTTATTGTTTTTTATTCCTGTTCAGACACGCTGCAGTAATGAGGACCCATGGTGCTTCCTCTACCTCAGCCTCCGGGTCGAGTTCGTCCTCTTCAGGGAGCTCTAGACCTGTATCTAATGGAGTGAGCACAAGTAATAGAAGCAGCACTAGAAGGTAAGATCTTGAACTTATTTTTGTATTTTGTCAATGTATGTTTTCTGTTTTTTTTATTCATTTTATTTATTACTTTTAGCACGGTGCAGCGAATCCCTACTTCAGTTTCAGCACACAGCGTTATACCTCCTTCAGTGTCTTTCCAAGCTGGCATGGTATGCATTTGAACAGTGGCACGACGAGGTGTTCTCTTGTGATGAAAGTCTAAGTGTTTCCACTCGTGTGCTGTGATTACAGACAGAAGAGCAGGCTTTACAAAGGGCCCTGGAGATGTCTTTAGCAGAGTCGAGCCCGCCTGTCCAGCCCACTCTCAGGTGAGCTCACTTACACCAGAAATATATAAATCTATATTTTACATCCATGGTACATCCAATGGTTGAAATAGGTGTTTTAGAAATGCTGCTTTAACTGTCCTCCTGTAAAATGTTATACTCATAGATGTGTCACGTTACTAACATTTCAAACATCCTGTTGATACTAAATTCAATATTGATTTTGATATCACAGTGAAAGCAGTTTAAGTATTTAGATGAGTGTGTGTTTGCATAGCGTTTGAGCTTCAGGTCAGGCACAATAAAAGTTAACATAGTGATTGAGAGGAAATGTATTATATGTACGGATTTTTGCATCTAGCTTTTATTTAACCCTTTTTGTTTAAGGCCCATAATAATCTCATAACATCAATACAACATACATAAATACATAGCCACAAAGTTAACCTAAAACAACTTTTCTTCTTCTTTTATGAGCACGGATTTTGAATTTAGTTTTACTCAACCTTTAATTAACCATGAAAGTCTCATTGAGATTGCTCATCTCTTTTTCAAGGAAGTCCTGGTCAAGAAAACGGCACAGTTCAGTCACCACTCCCAACACAAGGAAATCACAATACATTTTAACCTTTAAACCAATCGGAATTGATTTAAACAGACTAAAATTATATCCTCTAATATTTTCTGCAAAACATTTAATGGAGAATGGGTTTTTGATCTTAAAAACCTCAAAGGCATCAAGCTCACAGAAGTTATTCAGGAACAAAAATATCCTCAACAGAACGAGTATCTTTTGATTTTACGGTCAAAAGTGAATAATGTCCATCTGTGTGTCGTAGCCCTCAGGAGCAGGAGGATCTGGCTCTAGCCCAGGCTCTCGCTGCCAGTGAGGAAGAGTACCGGCGTCAGCAGCAGAGACAACAGGTACCGGGAAAGATTAGCCGCCCGTAGCATGCTTTAACATGTAGGTACAGCGCTGTCATGGAAACACTCGCTCTCTACTCTTTATTGGTCAAACTCCTCTTAACACGCCTCTGAGACATCTGTGCAATTAATTATGGACAAATGATTCACACGAAGTGCTTTGTCCTAATAGACTTCAATCTGTTTCCAGGTTAGAGAGTCCAAACAGTCCAACTGCAGCCTTTCTTAAACCGCCATTTTGTTGACAACTTCTGTAATCCACGACAAACCGCACGCATTGGAGATCACCATCGAGCATCAACGATTGTTTTAGTTAAAAAAGAGAAGACGCCTTTTACGATAAAAGCACATATTTTAAACTTGCTTTGTACATATTTTATAAGCTGATCATGAACCCATTGTACTACCACATGCATATGAATATTGAAATAAATTATTTGATGATTCACCCTGAAGTCTGTCTTGTACGATGACTCATTAACAAACATGGGGATTCTTTATTTATTATTTTGGACAATGCACAACAACACCAATATGCCATAAGTTGTGTATTTCCATAAATGGCTTAACAATAAAGATTCTATATCTTCTTGCAATTAATTAGAACAGGAAGAAAGTCCTGTTAAACTGTGGAGCAGACGATAATGTGAGAGTTTGTAAAGCTTTCTTTGTGTGATCAAATTCCATAATTGTAATTTACTGCTGTCAATATAAAATTCAATGCCGTTTCTTTTCATCTGTCGAGCCAAATTATAGGTAAGCTACCAACACCTGCAATCTTTTTTATAACTTTTTTTAAAGCCCATTTGTACGTACATTTGGCCGACCAAACCTAGAATATTTATTGTTCGAGGGTCTGTGGGATTGCTCTAAACCTAAAACATAGGAAAGTCTCTCAGATACTGAAATGATAAACTATTCTAATAACGATGATAATGGTGATCTTGAAAGACCGCAATTAAATCAAACATCACGACCTATAGACATTTAGACATTAGACAGTTTTACCGTAGGGAAATGGATATTCTGTACTGTTTTGTTTGTTAAAGGTGCACTGTGTAACTTTTCCACCTGCTTGTCTCCAGTGTTGGTTTTACTGCAGTGATTTGCCTTTTACAACATTATTACAGAGTGCCCAGCAGGGGGCAGTAGAATAACATTCAAGCAAGTCAGATGTAGGTACAAATTAGTTCCGTTTTATCCACTCACTGTGTGCGAATATCATTTAAATGTAATTTAATACATCTTATTTAAAGTTCATTCATGTTTGATCTGATCCTCCAAAGCCAACTCTGTCAGCAGTTGAAGGCACTTTCATAATGAGTTGAGTCGTGTTACAAAACCCCCTCAACCTGCTGCAATATTCTTGTGTCATTAAGGCCTTCTAATTACCAGATCTAAAACCAGGGATGCAGTTAGCTACATCAACAAACAATAAATGCTCTTGGGATATGCGAGTATTAAAACAGACTTAGATAGGTTATTTGTGAGTCTGCGCACATCTTCCATTGACAAAAATTTAATTGCAATGTGTCTCCAAATTCCCATATGAATCATTATATTAAAAAGTGTTGCACTGTTTAAAGTAGTATCAGTAGTCGATTCATGGGTTTCAGGCATAAAGATTTCCTCCTCGTTTGAAGGGTTTGACATGGCAGTGGTGCCACGTTGTTATTGCAATTGTACAAAAATATTATACTGTATCTTTTCAATGGAGAAAGGTTCGACAAACTAGGAACAAATAATTTGCTTGAAACCCATGAACAGCATTTTGCAACACATTTACTAAACAATTTTTTTTTTTTTTTTTTGCCAGATCACAATTTAAATTGTATCACACTTGGAATCTTTTGTTATTACCTTTTAAATAGTAATCAAAGTCATCTGCTTGATCTGAGAGCTCATACTACGCTATGATTGGTTAATTCCACCTGTCACAGTTGGAATTGTTTCACCATATTTCCCAGGCCTCGCTCCCAACCTTTTTTGTCTTGAGTACCCCCCAAGTTCTTTTTATCACACTCTGAGTACCCCCTAACTAAGTACAAAGTTTGCGAAATCCTTAATGTTCTTAGGGCGTAAAATTTACTGCAAATAATACATATTTAAAATTCAAAGACTAATCAATTTCACTTTCCTTTGTGACCTGAAGGGGTTCCAAGTACACCGATGTGATTGCGACCCTGTACCCCTAGTTGGGAAACACTCTTCTATCACAAAGAGGTATAATCCAAGCTATTTTGCAATACAATTAGGATTATGCCGGTTTCTTCTTTATTTCATCCTGTTTTAAATGTGTCTTGTGCTATATATCTAACGCAATAAAGCTGTTTTTATCTGTACTCTCATTCCTGCTCTCCCCAGAGGCCCTTTGCCTACATTCTGCTGCAGCTCCTGTGGCGATATGACTCATCATAATGAAATACAGACCACATAATATAAATGAGGCTAATTCTTCTTCGCGTCAATAGGACATGGATTTAACATACTTATTTGCTTCCTAAAGAACTGTCTTAAATAGTTGGCAAATAGCTATGAAAGCAACACGCTTTTAAAGTGAAAATTACCTTTTTAGAAGACAGACAAAAAAAAATTGCAAAAGATTTACGCTCGATATTTTTTTCAAGCGATGTAAAAACCCGTCAGTGACAACAGCTCACACTCCCTTCATCGCTCTGCACACGGGCGCACAGACAGGTCGCCGCACAACCACAAATAGTCTTATGGAGTCGTCCAGTGAATAATCCTCTGAGCAGCCCTGGTTCACAATGACAGTGACACGCAGTTATACACAGTTTTAGTGTGAGAAGAAAGGGGTCTTGAATGTGGGGTCTATTCAAACTATATTTATTACTATTATCACTAAAAACATTATAAAAGTTTTGTTTGATTAAAACAACTTGACTTAAACAACCACATTGAAGCTGAAAACACAGATGAAAAGACCAAATGTTCTGTGTTTTTTCTAAAGGTCAGTTATGTGAAAAGACCACCCACTTTACTAGAGCGGTGTGGGACAAAAGACACTCTATAGTGTCGCTGAGTTCAAAGCAATATACAGACTGTAAAATGTAATTTATATATCATATTATATCCATGAAGTTTAATTGGCGGTTTGTGAATGGGCTTCATTGCTTTTTCAAGGCTAAAATGTTTGTCACAGATGTTTTTTGTTGAAACTAATGTGACTCAGCCTGATCATATTTGTAAGTTCTTTCATCCAGTAAATGTGTAATACATGAAACCTAAAGTTTAGTAATATACATGTTTTCCTGTAAATACATGCATAGCCTGTGAAAATGATAACTATTTTATATAAAGTAATGAAACCTATGAATCGTGTGTAAAACAATTCTCACCACAGTAAGTATGACGGACAGGTGCAGCATTTCAGGGATGAACAGAGAAAACATGTACAAAAACATCAAAAGTAATCTCAATTGAATATAAATAAAATAAATGAATTGGCCTGTGCACAGTGCATAATTCAGATAATGCCTTTGTATACGTGCTCGTTGTCACGTTGCCAGGGCTCTTAGACATGGTTGTCCATTGTTTTCATTTTCCCATTTCCGCTGGAATTGGAACGGAACCCTGCTTTCGTTGGCCACGTCTCCACAGGGGTCATCTCCATGGTGATGGAGGTGTGCAGGGCTCAGCCGGAGACTCCTGACCTGTCAGACTAAAGAGGAAAACACTATTCTCCGATACCTCTTCATTTCCTCAGACCAATTGTTATTGCAGCAGGAACACAAGAGTCAATACACGGGTCAGAGCAGTGTGTTCCAATGTGTCTTCTCAAGACTCAAAAAATGCAGATGTTTTGACCAGGTATGATGTATATACAGTGTAATTCCTAAAACAAAAAGTTTATAGAGCTTATTACCAGCAAACCAAATAATTTGAGGATTTTATTTATTATCTATTATTATTATTTATGTGTGCAGTGTGCACTTTTACTTTTGTTAACACAAGTTAACGCTGCACCAAAAGATATATAATGATATAAAATGCCCACACTACCACATTTATGTATCATCAATACAAGGGGTTCAGGGTGAAACATTAACACAGTGGCCAAATATATATTTATTTATTTTATACATAAACTATATATTTTGAATTGTGCAAAATGTAACAAATAAACAGGAAGTTGGAACCCATGAATATGCGATCCGGGAGTGAGCCATTGCCATAGCAACTAAAACAACCACATTCACTTGAGACGAGTCCAGATGGTCCTCATTTGGATGTCTCAATGCACCTGAGTTTGGTTTGGCAACTGAATGGGTTAAGAATAATTCAAAATGTCAAGACTGGTTTAAGTACAGGAAAGAGTAAACCAACCCAACAAATTACACAGGAGGGTGTAAAACAACTGTGTGTCCATGTTTGAGATAAACCAGAATGTCATGTTTTTAATATAACATCTTGGGATTTATTGTTAATCTTCATATTAATCTTGATAGTTTGAATTAAAATGTAATCCCACTGATGGTTTGCTAAGTCTAACAGTTAGAGTTAGTCTAACTTAGCTGTTCCAGGTTCAGCTGAGTTTTGCTTGGCATCAAAACAACACATGGTCAAAACTGTGTTAAAAATACATTTCCACGGGTCCGATTTGAGCATAAGCATAAAGAAGAATGAGAAATGTACCTATATAGTCCCTATTGAATAAGCTTTACAACTGAGAACATTTCATTTTGATGCGGAAAAATGTAAAAGGAAAGTGCTGTTACAGTGTGTAAAAGTGGCGCGTGAGGTCACAGGCAAATTCACCACAAAAAACTGATGACATTTCAAGGCTTTTGAAAACATTAAAAAAAGTATGCAAACGTATTTATCTAAAAAAAAACCTTGACTAACTGTAGCACAGCAGCCCGGGTTTATAGCCAGAGCTAATTTGCAGCACTTTTCACACACACAAAAACAGAGGACACGGAGATATATACAACATTAGACAAGAAAAGGTAATTGTGAATCCTGAGGCTCTAATTGAAAACATGCTTTTGGTCATCTTTGCATTTGAATTTTCCAACTTCTGGAGATAATTTATGGCGGCCATCATCACACTCAGAACACTAGGTCATGGTGCTCGCCTTTGGGAACAGCTCTAGAGCTACTTTTCCTACACCAGACTCTCTGGAGTCAAGTCTATTCCTGAGGGTAAATTTAGGCCCAGCTCCTTTTGAGGACAAGTATGCCCACTTTAAAAAGGCATACAGACTTTTCCTGGCTGAAAGCTGCTCTTGTAATCCTTAACACTTGTTGACATCAGTTTTTAAACTGAATCAGACCCGGTTCCCTGTGTCTGGGTTTCTATGCCTGCGATGCAACAATCCATGGAAAATTCAATTCTGAGGCTCAGAGAAGACACCCTCGCAAACAAGGTTAATGAAACAAGCACGAAATAAGAGAATACAACTGAGATGGGAACAATATAACATTTTTATATCACGTTTTTACTGTAAATCCGTAATTTCCCCCCCTTAGATTATAGCACCAGCACCACTGCAAACTCTAGGCTAAACAATGTAAACTCTAGTCTATACTCTAAATCCAATGACATTAACCACAAACTGACCTTTGTTTTGGGGTGAGAGTGTTGTTGTTGTTGTTGTTGTTGTTGTTGTTTTTGCTGTTATTGATTTTAATGGACTGCAAAGGTGCATTTACCACCATCTGCTTTATTCTTGAGAATTTATCTTGGCTGTGCTTGAGTATATCCTGCTTTGCCTTATAAATCTGAGTAAAAAAATAAAGCTGAACATCTTAACAGTTAAACAGTTTAAATACCATTTCCTCAAGCTTTTCTTGCATTGGATATTTTCGTTCAGTAGTTGACCCTTCATGACCCTCATTCCCCCTTTTTCATTTGCCTCCTCAGCCGTGGTGAGAATTGAGAAAAGCACAACTTCAGCCAGGATCATCTACACCGGCAACGCTCGTATTTCAAGTCCCTTCTGCCGAGATGTGCCACAAAGAGGCTGGATTCATCCTCTCAAATAACACAATTGGACATAAAATGGTGAGAAGTAGTATTAGCATTTTTATTCCCTGACATTACACTCATTATGAAAATAAAAATAAAATATACAAGGAGCATAATGTTGGAATGTAATGGCACACACTGCACATAAATAGAAAGTGACCCAGTGTGCAGGTAATCAGCTTAAGCCTCACCTGCATAATGATATCAGACATGAGCCTTTTGTGTTGCCGCACTTGAGCTAAAGTGCCCAGGATGGGATTGTTTGCATGCTCAGAAAACATTTGAACGTATGTCTGAGCATGTCGCTGCCATAAATAGATGATTACCGGTATACAATGTCCAAACAGCCAATGGTCCTTCACAGTAGAATGTATAATGCATATTGATTTGTCTGTGGGGATGAGAAAAAAACAAGAGAATTGAGATGTTTGGGCAGACAACAAAAGACACAGTAAATCATAGTCAATTTACTGTCATCGCTACCTCCCCTGCATCTGAGGTCGAGTCTGAAGCTCCGACAGTACCGTGTAATCAGGTTTGTTTGTTTCAGTGACACACGGGGAAACGGACAAGCGCATCTATCAAGCTCATCCTTCTTGACTTCTTTAAAACAGATGAGCCGTGCTGCCCGGTGGTTAAGGCACAGCACACATGCCAGGCTCTTAGTGCAGTGTCGTGAGGTCGGATCCTGACTCCGACAATTTACTGCATGTCCTCCCTTCTCTCTAATCCCCCTGTTCTGTTCAATAAAGCCTACGGGCCAAAAATCTTTAAAAACAGGTAAACCGCCATGTTGGTTTTGAGACGGACAGAGCGCGCGTTTGATTGTTTAATATCTGTGCATGTCTATGAAAAGTGTGTCAATAGCTGGTCTAGCAAGTCTGTGTAGAATGTATAAAAGTCAATTCATCATTCGTATTTAGCATCTGGATGTCATAAAATTGAAGGAAGGTATTCTTTTCGTAGCTGGCGAAACAACACGTTACTCTCACAAATCCACATCAAAATATTTGCACTTGATTTTGGGCACGTTTCCAAATTATCTTTTGACACATATTAAGGAAATCAAAAATTAATTTTCTTACATCTACAAGAGCCGACCTGTGCCAAATTAAGCTCCATTCAACCAATAAACAAAACTCATAGATGCAAAACTATCCTTCAAATCAATCATAATGTTAAGTTTTCAGTTGAGGATTATTTGTATGAAGGAAGGAGGAAAACAGCTCTTTGTAGTGATGCCTTTTCACACAGCTCTTGTCGGCTGAAGTGATGCTCGAAGACTCAGTGGAGGATGTTGGAGAGCTGCAGCTTGTTTACTCCCATCTGGCTTCATTCTTTTCTTGTAAGAGCAGGACACAGGTGAACATTTGTTTTTATCAGACCAAGAAGAATGTAATTTGCGAAGAAAGGAACTTCTAATAATACGCGATAATGAAAAAGGATCAGCTATTTCTTTTTGCTTTTTTCAAATATCACTTTCACTTTTATTAAGTGGTGAGTTTTATAAAATCTTAACAAATTTGTCTTTACAAAACCATACATTTATGTACAGTATTTATTTTTTGTACTCCCGCTTTTCAACAAGAATGTTAACATTGACCCTAACCCTTACTCCATCAACATTTTTTGATTTGCCTATTGGATGGACCTAAATTTAATTATAGGCCTTTACCTCCCTGTTGGTGGTTATCAGATGAGGCAAGTGCAAGTTTTCCCTATTGATTTGAATTGTATTGTTGTAACAAAGTTCAACACACACAGGTGGATCTCATGATATTTGTTTCCATGTGTTTACATTTGGTTTGGACAAAAGAAAGGGTGAGTATGAGTGTGTGAGTTACACATATTAAGAAGCCATAGTTCAATCCAATTCATTCTATTTCTGTAGTGCTCAAAATCACAACAGTGATCAATAGTTCCAAAAAGCAGTGCTACAATGAAATCAAAATTAGAAATGAAACTGAAAATTAATTGATTGACTTCATTGATGATTCTTGACTTCAGAACTATATATTTGGGTGCTTCATGTGGTTTTAAATATTTATTAACCATTTTGTCATACAGTGGAAACCCAATGAGAGAAACAGTTTTTCATGCTTCCCCTGTGAAGTATAAAATAACCAGATAAACTATCAATGCAATTAACAAATACATAAAAACACACCAACACAAACAATATAAGATCAAATTATTGGTCATTTTTAACCAGTGATTTGAATTCATTAAAAGGCATAAAAATATTTCAATGTAAATAGTCTCTGTTCTTTTCCACAGGCAGGAAAAAAACTCTGACTCTGTGTTGACACTGAAATATAAAAATGTCCTGCGATCTCAATTTATGAATACTTGATCTGGTGTTCCGCATAAATAAGTGATGTTTTCTTCTTGCATCCAATGATTGCCTTCTTGCTTTGGAGTATAATTGACCATGGTCAGATCTGCATCCATCTCTATCTCCATCTCCTGTAATGAACCTTAATGAAAAACTGAGTTCAGAGGTTTTGCTGTAGAATGCTCTTGTACATGTTTGTTGAAAGAGATCTATCATTAATCCAGATGCCCAAGTATTTGCAATAGGGTAAGTCTAAAAACAATAAAAATTTTTTTTTTTTTTTTAAAGTACTACTTTTTGTTGTTTGGACCAACTTAGCAGGACATAATCACTTTTGGACATAAATAAACAAAGAACACGGTAATGTCAAATAGCCCCCTCCCCTATATTTTGCATCACCAGCCGCCACTGCATTCAGTTTTATTTTACTTTTACTTTACTATTTTACTTACTTTCTAAATTAACACAGTTTTGTTGAATGGCATGAAAATCCAATATTTGAATGACTTGTGCCGCAGAAGGAGCTCTAGCAAACAGAATTGCACCATCTGCATACAAGTGGATGCTAATAATGCTATGTATGTATAAATTGTGAACAGAAGTGGTCCAAAGATGGACTCTTAAGGTGTCCTCAAGGAAAAAATCAGATTGAAAGCCATCAGCAGAAACAGCTTGAGCTGAAATTGAAGTAATCTGCAAACCACTTCAAATGTTGTATCGAAACCAAAAAGAAAAAAAAAGCTCATTTATAAGATTATTTTTTTACAGCTGATGGCAAACCCATGGAAAGGGTTCACGCACATAAATATTTTGGTATAGGGATTAATAATTGTCTCACATTTAAAATCACAACATTGATCAAAAAACTAAAAGGAAAGATTGGCTTTTATTTTTGACACAAATCTTATTTTTCTTTCAGTGCTAAGAAAAAACTGGTTAAAGCTGGTTTATCTCTGTATT
Source organism: Eucyclogobius newberryi (assembly GCF_026437365.1). Taxonomy (NCBI): domain Eukaryota; kingdom Metazoa; phylum Chordata; class Actinopteri; order Gobiiformes; family Gobiidae; genus Eucyclogobius; species Eucyclogobius newberryi. Next base: position 24,707,034 of record NW_027315757.1, read on the forward strand.
CGACTATGGTGATACTTTAAATATGCATCATTTACTCTACATAAACTCGACTCTGTGTATCATGCATCACTACGGTTTATCACTATTGTCCCTCACTCACCACTGCACTCTATTATGTAGTTCAGGCATGTTCAAACTGGCCCGGGGGCCAAATGCGGCCCTTAGACCAATTTTTGTTGGCCCTCCGGCTTCCTGCTAAGTTGGCCCAAACAACAAATAGAAGTACTTTTACTGCAAAATTGGAAAAATTCAAGCATTTTGATGTTATACCAACCAAATTATAATGTTCCAAGTCTTATGAAAGGTGTGGAGGCTCATCAAAACTATGTCAAATGTGAAACTTCAAAGCCCTTTGCTCCATATAAGTTTCAAAATGCGGCCCTCAGTGAAAAAAGTTTGGACACCCCTGATGTAGTTGGTTGGACAGTCCTATTTTTGTTTACAGGAATACAGGAAGTACAGATGTCTCATTCAATTTTCACATAATTAATTAATATTATTATTATCATATGTAAAAACGCTTGAGTGCCATGAAGGTGGGAAAAGAGCTATACTGTAATAATAATAATATTGAATCTTTCAGTCACGTATATGGCACTTTGGGACGAGCGCTGATTGGATTTGAGAGAGTTTGGAATGAGTTTGAAAGTTTTAAAGTACCTCAGCTTAACTCTTGCAAGTTCTGTACAGACATTCTACTGCATGGTTCATAAATCTTCTAAATGAACAGTTTCCCTCTGTGGAGACTGAAATAGCAGCAGTTGCCAAGAAAGATGTGTTCAGCGTTCTGCTTCGAGCTAATATGTAACACAAACAGTTCTGGATGAGACTTTCCAAGCAAAGCAATAGCATGTCCTTGGAGACAAGCAGGACCAGGATCTTCCAAAGTTACATATTTTCTATGTATGGAACACAAGAAGATCCTTTTCTTTTCACAAATAAAGATAGAGAAAGAGAGATTTTGGATTAACAATAATAAATAATTGTACACACTGTTTCACTGTGTACGGTTTTGTTTTTTTGTTTTTCTGCAGCCAAATATCAGCGTTTATACAAATACATTGTTTTGCTAAAACGACACGTGGACATTTTAAATGACAGTTTTACTTGAGCCACTGCCAACCCAAATTAGTTTATTGAAACATCCCTTTACCGTATTTTCCGGACTATAAGCCCAGCCAAAAAAACATGCACTGTTTTTTTGCACTGGAGTATGAAATGCGGTTGCAAGTGTGAAAATAACAAATAATATCGCTCTTGGTATAAGTATATAAGTATAAATTTAAGTGTAAGTCGCACCCCGGCCAAAACTGTGAAAAAAGGTGCGACTTCTAGTCTGGAAAATACAGTATTTTAGTTTATTAGGCCACTTTATGTATAGTGTTTAGGTAAATGTGTCCATGATTTGTGAGATTATCAGTGTTTATTCATGACTTTAAAAGGTGCACTATCTAACTTCTTTTTGTCTCCACAGCATTGCACTGAACTTATCTATGCATTTGTACAATAACCAGTGATTTACTGCTAAGCATCTTGAAAAACATGCATTCTTACAGTGAGCAAACTTGCCTCTACACACAACCCACAACTTTAGGACGAAAAGAGACACACCAGAGGCCATTTTTATCCTCACATAAAGGAGTGTTGAGCTGGTGAGAGCTGGCTGAAGTATCTGGGCACTGTGATTGACAGCTCACTCAGCTTTGAAGAAAATCCTGCAGGGGAGTGCAAAAAAGGGCACCAATTTCTGCTTTAGATCTCGCGCTTTAATATTATAGACAAGACAATGCTCACTCTCTTTTATAGATCTTTAATCAAATCATTTTTGTTGGTGGTTGGTGATGGTTTGGCAACAGAAAAGGCCATAATAAAGTGAGTCAGATCATTAAATGGTACAAAGGCTTGGTGAGCCCCAGCGCAGCCTTGAGGCCCCGTACTCCAGGCAGGTACAATGTGTAACCTCCTTCCAAGTGCCAACCTGCAGAACAAAGCCTTGTAAGAACAGTTTTGTCCCATCAGTAGCCATCCTCTTGAAAAAAATCTTAGCATTTTTGTCATACTGGCAATTTGAATGGACTTTTCTCACCAATGTATTTCTTCCCATGTGATCAACGTGAATGTCTGAATGTGGAATCATGTGTCATGTTATTGTCGTAAATGCGTATTAAACCCAAAACTGAAAACTGCTGCAAAACAAATTGTGTGCGAATACACCTGGCTTGTCTTGTCTCTATGGATGTGCATATGTTTAATGTCCCTAACATCTCCATGGTAACAAACTAATTTTGATCAAGATCACCAAATTATACCCTATAATTATTATCAAATGTCTGTGATAAAATAAGACGTTTACTTTTAACTTTATATTTATCCGTACATTTCCAAACAGGTACTTAAATACTTTTACTTAGTGTAGCAGTGTGGATGTGTGAGTCTGTTTGTGTTGCCCCGCCTGCAGGGGGCCCCAGACCTAAACTATAAAAAGACGCTCTATGTTGTTGTTCGTCCTCTGGCCGTCTGTACTTCCGGTTCCGTGTGTGTGTGTGTGTGTATGTGTGTGTGTGTGTGTGTGTGAGAGTGCGTGCGTGCGTGCGTGTGTGTGTGTGTGTGTGTGTGAGAGTGCGTGCGTGTGTGTGTGTGTGTGTGTATGTGTGTGTGTGTGTGTGTGTGTGTGAGAGTGCGTGCGTGCGTGCGTGTGTGTGTGTGTGTGTGTGTGAGAGTGCGTGTGTGTGTGTGTGTGTGTGTATGTGCGTGTGTGTGTGTGTGTGTGAGAGTGCGTGCGTGTGTGTGTGTGTGTGTGTGTGTATGTGTGTGTGTGTGTGTGTGTGTGAGAGTGCGTGCGTGTGTGTGTGTGTGTGTGTGTGTGTATGTGTGTGTGTGTGTGTGTGTGTGTGAGAGTGCGTGCGTGCGTGCGTGTGTGTGTGTGTGTGTGTGAGAGAGTGCGTGCGTGCGTGTGTGTGTGTCTACTCCATGTAAGCAGGTATGAATGGTACATTGCATTCAGCTTTAACGCTAATAATTTGATTATTTTTTGATTATTATGTTTTATTTTAACAAGTGCAACTCTCCCTGTTACCGGTTGGGATCTGGACTGTTCTTGTGGAAAAATGTTAATGATTGAATGTACTTCATTGTATCTCTTTTTGATATGGACTCTGCGAATGAACTAAACTTTCAACCATCCAATCTACCAAGTAGCTTAATGTATAAATAAATTATGCTTCAAATTGAACAAAATTGTCCTCTGATCAATACGAACCTGTGTCCTCATTTACTGAGGTGAATAACAGTATACGAGTGGAGGCCTTACCCTCGCATGCTACATTAGGTAGATTTGCATATGTGTTATATTAAGTAAGATAATTGAGGACTTCTGGTCTTTTAAAGTATGTTAATTATAGTGGAGTACGGTTATCTTGTTGATTCACAGAGAGCATTGTCCATCCGATGTTTTGATTATGTGTCGAAGCACCATCCCAAGCTAATGAATGCGTGCACACTGGTAATCAATTACATCTGTCAGAGCCTGTTAGCAGGAGCAGTCTCTGTGGATTTGGACATGGCTAATTTTAGGAAACATGGCAAAGGCTCAAAGTACTGTAAACACCTTGTGCTAATACTCCCATGTGGTTATATTTCTATAAAGGGACTCAATCATGGCAGCAAATATAGTGGCGGTAACCACAGCAATCAGCATGACACCTTGAAAACCAATTGTAGGAACTGTAAAGAAAAAAAGCTGGCTCTGTAATTTAGATATATAAAACAATTCATGAGTACAAAGGATGCTCTACAAATGACATTAATTTATTCCAATTACAATCCAAATGAATGACAAGAGTGGCAGCTCATAAAACTATTGAAAGAAGCGTTTTAAAAGAATGTTTGATGAATAATTCAACAAAAAGTAGATTGAATAACATTTTTACTTAATTATCCTTTTAGGAAAGGATATACCGTTTAGCGTCACCGTTTAGTGTCACTGTTTAGCATCACCGTTTAGCATGTTTAGCGTCACCGTTTAGCGCCACCAATTTGCGCCACCGTTTAGCATCACCGTTTAGCGTCATCGTTTAGCGTCACCGTTTAGCATCACCGTTTAGCGTCACCGTTTAGCGCCACCGTTTAGTGCGTCACCGTTTAGCGTCACCGTTTAGCGTTACCTTGGCTCTCCTGATCCTTCTGGCTAAAGTAAAGTAAATTATAAAAGGGAGTGAGGAGCTCTATGATTGGTTTGAACAACTTAATTTAATGTATTTATGTATTTACTTATTTGATATTAACATAAGTACATTGATTGACACCCGATGCATTGTTTTAAGTGTTACCTTGAACCTTGAACCTTGAACTTACTCGTTCACTCATTTGCTTTACTTTTGCGGGAGGACTAGTAGAGCCACAGTAAAGCTAATTGCTGAAGGTAATACAAATTGCAAAAGGTTTTCCTAAAAGTATTTGTAAAATAATAGGGAAAAAATTCTACAAATCCATTAAATGAATTGTGTTTTAAAAACAGTTTTAATAAAAGCATTTGTGAATTTGTTTATCAAATCATATTTTCAAAATAGTTTTTTTTAAAGGAAATTCACAAATAAATATATTGAATAATATTTCTAAAAACTCTTTGCAAACATTTGTATTAAATATTTGTAAAACAGCTTTATTTATGTAACTTGGCTCTCAGGGTCCCCAATAAATATATGTCAGAGATAGTGAACATAAACCAGGACTAAATACTGTACCTGCATGTTGATTATTCCACAGGGCTATTTATGATGTCAAGTGAAACAATTCATTGCACCTCTTGAATTATTGTTGACATTTCGAATATACCCTATTGACTATCTTCCAAATTAAATTGAACTAGTAAACAATACACACCTTAGAGCCTTCACCCTTATAATGACATTAATACTGTATCATATACTGTATACATATGTACGTCATTGGCCTACAATCAACAAAACTCAAGGCCAAATGTAGACAATCAGCTTCATCTGCATTGGTTTCCTAGGCAACCACATGGTAATGGCATTGTGTGGTATTTAGCTCAAGCTGAGAAATATCATGCACCCGCTCTACAATATAGGACACCCCCAGGTAATATTACTGTAGAAGAGACAAACGTGTGGCCTCAATAGCAGTTCAGCAAACTGCACTGAGCACTGCTATTATTATTATTATTATTATTATTATTGTCATTATTATTAGTATTATTTTCCCTGTCCGTGTTATTCAGGTGGAGTAGTCCACAATCATCATAGACAGTCTTAAGTCAGATTATGCATCAAACAAGATGATATATTACCTCACTACTACTATACTATTGACAGCCAAAAAACACGCATCTTATACTTTAGAGCTCAGGTTTCTGTTGTCGCACCTTTTTATCATGTTTAGTTAGCCTAAGTAGATTAAAAGGTAAATGCTAGATTCTAAAGTTAGCGACCATTCAAAAGTATTGTGACACGATAGAGTGATGTATTTAGTAGTGATCCATTTTTCGTGTCGTTTCTTCGCACTTAGGTTTATTTTTTTAAGTTGTTTTGGCTAATCTCTATGGACCTTTTGCACTGCTGCCAAAAGGGCGTCTTTTGTCAATAACAGTTGATTTTGGCCTTGGAAAGAGCCCCATACAAAGACTTCCTCATCCATCTGTTCAGAGGTCAGATTGTTGAGGTAATACAAGTTTGATTTAGTTGGATAAGCTTGTTCCTTTCTGTGTGTCACTGAATACAACAAACCTGATTGTGCATGGTTCTGTCGGAGTTTGGCCTGAATGATCATCCTTTTAACCCCTTCCTTTGAAAGCCTTTGAGTCTTTGTGTTAGTCCTATATATGCATAAATTAACAGTTTTAGCATGGTGTAAAAGTTGATGTAAGTATTTCACTGTGGAAACCCTGATGGGCCAATGCCTCTTTTAATGCATTTACATTTTATGTTAATGTTGCTTATTTGTCCAATGTAGAGTAACTGATGCTGAAGAGAGAAATGTATGAAATGATAAAAAAAACAAATAAAAAAAACTGTTATCATTTAGTCCCTATTGTGAACAAAAATCTCTTTGTGTGTGTTTATTCGTTATTTTGTTACTTTAAGTTTAATTTTGTCAATCGATCAATCAATTTGATCAATCAATCAATCAATCAATCAATCATCTAATCAATAAAAATAACATTATTTTCCCTCGAGGGGGCAATTTAAGTATGATGAGTGAGCATGATGCTACAGCCTTGGAAACCTCCCACACATAAATAGTGGACTGAGATTAATGAGGCGCTGCAGACTCTCTTCAACATCGATATTCTGTGTCTCGGATGTAAAGCTCCGGCGATGGACACGATTGATGGAAACCTTTGGCATGTATTTTTGGCCTGAGCAAAAAAAAAAAAGCAATAACAAGGAGAGAATGATGGGGACAGAGCTGACGGTCAAGGCATGGACTGAAATAACTTTGGAAAGACTTTTCCATCTTGGGTCACATTGTTATTAACAGCTACTTTCCATTCATTTACACCACTCTACACTACTGGCTTTTTATTCCAGTGATTGAACAAGACCATCAGTACAGCCACTGCTGAACCCAATTTCACACATGCGGTGGTGAGTTTAGAAAGCTGCTGAGCATGTTGAGTCATTTCAGTCGGGCTGAATACATTTCTTTAGCTACAGGTTTGTTGAGGCAATTTATTCCCATTAGAAATCAGACTTATGTCACCTTCAACGTTGATAACATATAATAGGGAATGAAACACCCATCAGCTTTCCAGAATTTAAACAGCTACAAAGACTGAAGAGAACGAGGAGCTGTTCTAAATGTAACACACTGTTTGTCCTTGATCCTCTTTCACAATTAGATTTTTAAAAGACAAAAGATTTGGCTCAGATACAGAGTTGTACTCAATCACATTTTCTCAGTTCCATTTACTTTTTAAGAAAGTGGTTTTCTGACACCATACTTCTACTTTAGAAATATTTTGTTTGATGTAGCAGTACTCTGACTTGAGTAAAAGTTTTGGTTACTCTTCCTACTGTCAGTAAAGTAGTTACAATAGGTTAACAATAGTAAATCATGCTGACTTTTTACACCTTACCTTAAAATATAATTTGTTTTTGCAATGTGTGTGTCTATCCTTTGGAAATACCACACAAGCTTTTTCAATTTTGTGCATTTCTCATTCTCAGCACAATTTTGTGGATTACTCACCACATTCATCCTAGGCGAGGTGGACAGGTGGACGGAATGACAATATGCTCAGGTTGGAGCTGGCAAACGCTCCTCAGTCATTCAGAAAATCCAATTGTTGCCCATCAACAGAAGAGTTTTGTGTAGTATGAAAATGCTGCTTGAAATTATGTCGTGTCCATGCAGAAGGGAAAGATGCTGCAAGATATTTCAACGTATCCTAACAACCTACTCCAAATTTAACTTATTTAAGTTAGATTTCAAATTGTTACACAGTATGAGCCATGTCCTAATCTACTACATATATGATTTTAAAGATAAACTTTTCTGGTGAACTGTCTCCATGAATATGTTATTGCTTTCCCTGAAATGTTCCACAGTAAGGCATTAAACTCATTTATCTCCATGCAACAAGCAGGGGACGCCCTCAGGCCAAGTTACAGGTCAGTTGAAGGTAGTTTATAAAAGAGTGCGTCAAATTGTGGTTGACAGACTGCTTATAGGAACGCAAAACTTTCACGGGCGCAAAAAAAAAAGGCGATTTATAAAAACCTGCGCAGCACTCACACCCGTACGCACTTCTCTCTTCCTGAATCACAAGACACCTTACTCGCGTCCTGAGCCCGCCCTATAACCTATATGGCTGTGCAAATCACCGAATTAACATATTTAGCATGAAGGTGATACGCGGTGCTACAGACGGACGAGAAAAGGCGGACGCTTCTGCACGTGAAGGATCTGTCACCCATTCGACTGTGCGTACCCTCACAAAGATGATAAAACACATTTTACTGTTGGTTTGACTGAATTTACTTTTTTGTTAATGGTCCATTTCACCTCTGCCCACCTCTTCCCAAAATGTGCGCAGATTCCACGCAAGCTCCAGAGTTTGTATTGAAGTCTGCACATTTTCACGTCAAGTATTTTTAATAGATTTTTTAATAGATCACTGGATTTTGACCTTTGTTCTGTGCGTACCGGGCTTTATAAATGAGGCCCCAGATCTGGTGTTAGTAGTTTGCCTCAGGCGTTTGAAAGTGGCTGGCAGAGGTAAGAAAATCATACATAAGCATGACAGGTCACAGCCTACGCACACAGACTCTGCCTCTGCACCATCTGTCCACACTCAACTTGAACTGTGCCCTGTGTACAAAACTGTCAACATTTACAAACCAAATGAACTTCAACAATGACCCTTTCTTTCAAAACACTTTGGGTATAATATTCTGGTGTATTGGGATCTTGCTAACTAAATATCAACTGAAGTGAATCAGTTTTGACTTTACTGACCTTGTTGACTATGTTTTGAGTTCTTATCTTTGACCTGTATTTTATCATAATTGTTAACCAGACACAAACTTGATTCAATATAAAAATGTAAAATGTTATACATGTAGTTCAGGTTCTCTAATGCTACTTTGAAGCTGATCTTTTTTTCTTTTCTTTTTTTTTGGTACTGTTTTATGAAATAGGCACCAACAATTATTGCCAATTGTATTAATTATTGCTACTCTGCACTATAAGTTACAGTATCAGATTTTTGTTGTGCTCAATCATCAATTACAATCTGATATTTTATAAACTGTAATTCTAAATCACAAATGCTATATATATATATATATATATATATATATATATATATATATATATATATATATATATATATATATATATATATATATATATATATATATATATATATATATATATATATATATATATATATATATATATATATATATATATATATATATATATATGTATATATATAATTAGCTTTTAGGCCAGACCTGGGCATTTGTGGCCCCAGGGGCAAGATGTGGCCCTCGTTTTAATCTGGACCCTAGAAAGATTTTAGGTTCTATTTTTTAACTGTCTGTAACATCTGCACTTGTATCCTTAAAGATGAGATGAAATTAATTAAATAATAGATCCAATAGCCTATATTTGACAGAAAAATATTTATTTGAGATATTTTTTTCGCACCAATGATCGTGGGCCGGGCCTCCGCTACTTGCCAGGATTCGAATATGACCCTCGGAGGAAAATAATTGCCCACCCCTGCTCTAAGTCATAGTATTACCATTACCAAAAGTGGAAATAAAGTGTGTTTACTTGATTAATTCAGTTGTAAATGTGTATTTCAAATATGTATTTATACAGCCAATGTAAAATGTTGTACTTAAAGGCATATCATTCATAGCATTCTTTCATTGGTTTTCTTATTACCAATATATCTATTTATGAAAAGAAGTTAAGCGATACTTAATGCTTAGAGCTGGCATTATCCAGCGTAATACAATTAAAAAGGCTTCTATTTGGTGTGTTTGCAGTCAAGTTAAGAGTACAAGTGCTACTGTGGTTCGACACATCAGATGTCAAGAATATAGTTTTTATTCACAGCCATCAAACAGTCAAGGAGCTCATTCTGAATAGTTTTTTTGTTGTTTGTTTTGGACGTACCTTTGAACACTTTTGTCACTTTCCTTGACATCGAACATGATGTGAGACGCGTGCACCTTCTACGCTATGTCTCCAGCGTCTCCAGGGTAGCTCCATGGTGTAAACACTTATGCTTGAATGGGCGATGAAGCAAATCTCCAATTTGAGAAAGGTTTACTATGGCTATGGGATTTGATTGGCTGAAGATTCCCATTGCTTTTCTACCAGGCTTATGGGCGATCAATCCATCTATCTATCAATCTATCTATCTATCTATCTATCTATCAATCTATCTATCTATCTATCTGGAATGTGTTACAGAACATTCATACATGTACTGCAAGTATGAAAGCTTACTGTTTGTTATGATCCAAAAAATACTAGTATACTAAAATTATGTTTACTTTGTTCCTTTTCAATCAATTCCTAACTGAAGTTGTAGAAAAAGCTTCAGTTGTAATCATCTGGACTCAGTTTAGAAAAAACTAACTGAAGTTCTGCATCTCTAGTAAGACACTGCTCAAACAAGGACTTAGAACATTCCATAACACAAATTATTTGAACTTTTCCTTAATTGTGGCTGGATTTTTTCATACGGTTAAGATACACTTTAATCTCCTCTTAGGGAAATTTGTCCTCTGCATTTGACCCATTCATCAATGTTGCTGGGGCAAGTGGATGACCACAACGCCCAGGGACCCATAAAGTCTTACTTGACTTAGACCGAAAAAACCTTCGCTGGGGGATTTTTCCTATTGTACATGTTAAGTTGGGGGAAACTGGAGTGTCTGGAGGAAACCCACAGACATTGGTGGAGACTGCACAAACTATCCCCTCACATCCAAGTGCCACACACTCATTGTTATTATTATTAGTATCCAATCTTTTTACATCTCAGTATCATAACACATCCAGTGACATGCTGGTGACTGGTAATCAATCATGAATCAGTAGTATATAATAAAGATAAAATAAAAAAATACTTACAAACAGAAAACTACTGCACATACCACGTGGCAATAATGCGTGGCAATTGTACTAACTAATCAAGTATTGTATAAATTGTGTATCCTTTCTGTTACTTTGTTGAATATACTGAATCGACCAGAGTTTAGAACAACACAACGTTCTTTACTTAAATTAAGTGTTCAATTTATCTCATGAAAGTTGGCACCCTTCACCTCAGATGATTTATTAATTTTCTTGGAGACTTAATTATTCTAGGATATTAAACATGGGCCCGTCTGTGCTGTGTCTTGAATATGGCATATTCAGAAAGGTGCTAATTGATTTTTACTCTATAAAATCAAAGCTGTTGTTTGCCCTTGATAATGATTACCTCCAGTGTTTGCAAGTAATTATTCATAATCCATCTTTACTATTCTATTGGTATTTGTGTAACATTATAATGATAAAATATGTGCTTGCAAAGATTGTTTTTGTTCACAAAATCATTGAAACATTTTTCTTTTTTCTATTTCTCTTTGATTCTTGCTTGAGCACGTCAGAAGCATGTCACTGCATGTTTTATAATGAGGTGTGAAAAGATGGGAAATATTTGTGCAAGATATTTCATAGCGACCTCTCACAAAGAGGGCTGGATTGGTGAGGTGAAAATATATGTATTTTTTATACATTGTTAATTAAAGCAAAACTTTGTCATTATCTTTAAATACCTCTAGTTGCTTATATTCTGATACATCCTTATCATTTTCCCATTTGTTACAAAAATCATAGTTTCCTATTACAGTTAGTCTGCAATAGGAGTGCTGGTTTGCTCCTTGCATTTTTATTATATCCTTAAAAATAGTCTTATGATAAGCATCGAGTCAAATAACAGAACTTGTTTATTGTAATGAATCCATTAAAAATAATCGTCGTTAGTCTTAAACTTGGTCTGCAGAACCATAATGTAGAATAACCCTACATGGCAGAGGGTCACTGTCCTTATTCAGAACGGTATGATACTGTGAGACTGTGCTTTGTAGGCCATGTAAGTGCATTTTTCGATTCAGCATAATTACATTCATTTTACTTGACTTTGCGTTCACTTGACTTTTTATTAGGATTACATTGTATTCCAAGCCATACACGGAAAGCTTGTCTCTTTATACCAAGTCTGGGCCCTGGAGTTTTGCATATTGGTTATTATGTGAATTTCTTTTGCATTAAACTGCCAGAAACATGGGAGGAGAGAAGCTGTTTACAATCTGCATAATTCCTTGTAGTGTTATGGCAAAAAGGGCAGTAGTTGCTTTGGGTACTGTAATTGAAGTTGCATACTTTTGTATACTGAAAAGTATAAACATTTCATCCATTCCAGGTCCATTAAGAACAAAATATCACTTTTATTTATACATTTTATTTGACATTTGATATCAACTAGCCCAATACTTTGATAATATAGGGAAATTTGCGAAAAATCCAAATAGAAAATATTCTAGTATCAAAACAGTAAACCGTCTCACTTAATCAAAAACATAATTAATTTTTTGGGGGAGAAATCCACACTCAATAGCACAAAAACATAGATGATAGTGCTCTGGAATTAGTGCTGTTATTCAGTTAATCAGTAAAAAGAAACAGTAACTTTTATCGTAGCATTAGCAAATTCTTTGTGTAGGCAAGATGTCTAATGACAACCAGGTTTCTTACAAATAAATGTAGACTACATGCATTTTAAAATAAAGAAACCATGAACAAAAATAAAATCGAGCCTTACTAAGACAAATGCTAATGAAAGAATAAGTCAAAACCACATATGTAAAAGCTGTAATAGAACTAAATGGAACGTGCCTATAACAATAATCCTGCCAGCAACGCCAATTCGTACCCATGTGGCTGTTGTTAACCTTAGAGTATAATTATCTGTTAAAGGAAAAGTTATCACATTGACTCTTCTAGAGTTTGTAAACAGAACACCTACTTTCTAGAGGCTGGTATTGTTCAATGAGATTATGAAAATCCAGGGCTATTTTCACGACTGACGACCTCTTTAAGAATAAAATGACAGTCTTGTTAGAGAACATTACTGCATGTAGAAGTGTTCACGTTGGTTATTGAGTTAACGATCTGCGCAGAATTGACCATAAAGGATAAAGACCACACAATAAACATCTCTTAAAGGGAACATACAAAACATACATGCCACAACATACACACCAGAAGCTGATGTCAGTGCAAGCTTTGAGGTGCTCTTTCAATAAGTTTGCGTTGTCACATCTTTAATGGGATTCAATCAAGTTTTTTTCTGGCCTTCGGAATGATCGGTTGCTGGTTCCTATGGCAACCAACCCCCGAACAATACTCATGGGTCATACTCAATGTTAATTAAGCTCATATGTTGCAGCCCAAATCCATTAGTGTCAATATATAGCCTAATTTATCGCTTTCAATTCAACACCGGTTCCTGTTACATAAAAGTATTTAGTGTTTTTAAACAATCTGTAGCTAGACTGAGCTCTGCTGCATTACCAGTTGATGGATTGGGCTGACATCGTGAGGCCATGTGTCAAATATGTGTCTGGTAAACGAGAGGCCACATCTGGCTCTGTGCTCTGAATTCAAGTGTGGAGGAATACGCAAGTAACTCAAAATAAGGGTTAGACCTTTGTGGGGGGGAGTTCAAATAAAAAAAAAAACACTACATTAGTCTGGTACTTCAACTCGCCTCTACTATACATGCAAATAAGCCAATTGTTTTGATCAATTTTGCTTTTGAAGTTGCCAAAAAATCACACACAAAAATTCGACATGAATCGTAACATAATCAATCCCTCCATATTAGGTTTATATTTTACAGCTCAGATCCAAACAGCATAGCTCTCACAGTAAAGCCCTTGAGCCCAAATGACTCATACAGGGAGATAAATGAGATGAAGTCTGCTGGTCACGGATGGCCAGCCCTTGTTAGGCAAGTATGACGCTTCCAAATCTGAGCAAACAGCGCCTTCATTAGAGGTGCCAGTGTAAGTCCACAGGGCAGTGATGACCTCAACGCACCAAGGATATTGGGAGGAGATCGATAAATGACTACAGCCAAATGAAATACAGGAACATGTGTGGGTAAGATTCAACATGGAATACCCCTTGGGGAAGAATGAGCAATGACCATCATTTAGTGTGGGTCCGTTGGCAAGGCTTCCTACCTCATTGACAATGAAACACATGAGATGCTGGCTCAGATGTCACTCGGCCAAAAAAGGTCTGCGTCATGTGCTAGGGAAGAAGAGCACCTTGATGACAAATGGGCAATTGGAACAAGATGGAAATGGTTGAGATGTGAGAATAAGGCTCTGCTGGAATGCTACTACTCCAATAAACCCTAATCAGAGGGGCTACATGCAAAGAATGTAGGATGAATGGTTACTTTGAAACCCATACTCAAAGCTAACAGCGAAACTAGTAGCTCAGTGTTCCAACATCCATAAATGGGAACTGCTATCATAGCTTTAGATTGACGAGGTACAATACAAATGCTGAAGTAATGGGAAGTCAGGGGAGACAGTTTATTGGGTCGGATCTGTTATGATGACAAACTTTACGTGCTGCAGTTCTGCACCGTTCCTCCCCCTCTCTCCTCATTTATCCTTTATATGATGACAGATGGGCCAAATGAAACAATAAAGGCCCAGGCTGTTGTACAATATAGACAGCATAAGTAATAAACCATACCTAAGTGATAAGATACATTTGCACCATAGCTTAAATTTGATCGTGAGTTAATTGTTTTTGCTATAATATATATTATGATGTATTCAATGCCACACAAAAAATATATAATCCTTTCTCGTGACGCTTCATGATCTGGAGCTGCCTCTCTGTCCTCTGGCTCGCTGAGTGTTGTTGATTCCAGAATGTTTCTTCGCCCCTCTACTTCAGCCACCTGCTCATGCCGACAAGCCAGGCGGAGATTTCTGATGCTTAGACAAGCCTATTGAGACTGGGCTGGGAAAGCCCTGAGTGAGGCTGGTGAAACAGACAGAGATTGAACTCCTGGGTTTATGCTCACTCAAGAGAGAAATCGGGCAGAAAGTCTGGCTTCACTGAACTTGTATGAAACATCCCCCTGTAACTTGATTGGCATTGCTTGAGTCAGAAGTGTCTCTGCAAATGGTCAACAGCAGGGACTTGTGTTTAATTTACTTAGTTCCCATTAGCTTTTGATACAGTTCATCCTCATCTATCCACACAGAGTGTGGTGACGCGTGCTTGGGGTTATGACACGGTCTTGCACCCACCGCCCGTCAGTTTGGAGATTTGCGGAAAGGAGATAGTCTGTACTATAGCTAAAAACTGCGGGAATCAATCAAAAAAACACTCTGGGTACATATATGAAGCACAAATAGCAATGTAAGAACGTTAAAGCTCTGAAACGTCGATTTTGCATGTTATGGGACCTTTAAGTGTAGTGCTAAAGAGATCATCGTCGCCTCCAAAACTCTGTTGCCCTATGACCTGGCAATAATTAGAGGCAGAGAGATAGAACAGGTGGGTCATCCAGATATCTCTTTTGGCTCATTCACTGCTCTGTGCCGAACTAACATTGAGAGGCTTGTCAAGAATCCCATGAAAATCATAGGAAATGTGTCGTTTGTGGTCAAGGGATCACACACACAGGCCTGCCAGAATATATATATATATATATATATATATATATATATATATATATATATATATATATATATATATATATATATATATATATATATATATATATATATATTTATGTATACAGTATATGCTGCATGTAATTCCCCAGTCCCATTTCACGCTACTTTCCTGTCCAATAAAGCCTAAGGACCAGAACGTTTTAAAAATCAAACAGCAAATAAAAATCATAGGCAGGAATGAGTATCCCTCCCTAATACTGCTATATATATACACACACACACACACACCAAAATCTGATTATTATCTGATTTCTGGACATTTAAATAACATGCAACCCGCAAAATAGGATTTGATAATCAGAGGAACAATGATCAGAAAGAAATTATTGAAGAAAGAATGATTTTGCTGTGTTCTTATCATTTGAATAAGCTTTTAACTCCAAAAATCTGATTCTAATGTAACTGCAGCCACAGTTTCAAGCCTCTGTCCTAACACAGGCCAAAATGAATCATAAAAGAACCTTCCCACTTGCTTCACTGTGAATATGATCTGTTATCTTATCAAGCACCTAAACACATTTAAATTGTCCTTCATTCCAACATCTGTTTGCTTTACCTGACAAATCCAAGTAGTCTGACATGTTTTAATATCTTTGAGTCTTACTAATACTATTTATTCCCTACTGGGCATGTGCAATGTATTCTCGACTGGGTGAGAGCAGGGTTCCACTGGATTGATCAATTTAAATCAACATTTAATTTTACATCTCACACAATATGCAAAGCTTTCTGCTCAGTAGTGTCTCTCTCTTGTTTTAAAATGCTAAAAGTATGACTTAAGTCTAAAGTACAGCAGTGATTTGGCTGCTGTCACAATTCATTATTTAGATTCAAAATCCCTGTCACAGGTATTTGAGCTCATCGAGTATTTCATTTAACAGAAACACGCAACTGTCAACAATCAAAAAGGCTTTAAACGTCTTCTTATTTTTAAATTTCAATTTCTTACAAACTCTAAGGCAACAGAAAGCTACTGTACATATTTTACTAAACAACTTCCATATCAGCAAACGTTTGAAGAATAACCACTTGGTCTAATTTCCCCTGCGCATTGGAGCCATTAATTTGTTTTAATTTTCTTTGTGAATAGCTCCCTGAGACAAAACCCTGTTCTATATTACCCAAAAACCATGGTATATATTAGATTATACAGGTATATGTATGGATATTGGAAAAAAGGGTTTTTAGACAGGTTCTCATGTTTTTCTACCCATTACTTAGTTTGGTGGGATAGAACATGTGGTAAATATTTATCATTGTTTTACATCTGTCAAGTTGCAGTTTGTCAAGAAAATTTTAACACAAAATTACAAGAAGTAGTGCTGGGTTCCAAAGTATAATTCCTCTGTCTAAAATCAACATTTCATCCATTGCATGTAACTGACAGTTCAAACAATAATTTAAAGGCGTTATAAGGTATGATTATTTGTCAAATAATTACTATTGTGTCATTTATATAGATTTTGGCCCTTGTTTACAGTATGGTTGCTAGGTTACAGCTGTTGCATTACCTATACACATCTGACACATCTGCTGCTCATGTCCAACCAGGAAGTAACAATATATATTTACATTTTGTTGCCCATCCTAGCTGACAACTGACAAAGTAAACGCCTCATACAGCTCTATTTACCACAATGAATACATTGTTAATCTTGTGCATCCAATACAGTGTTAAAAGATCGGAGCACTGTTCCATAAGGTGAAGTCTTCTTTATTAGGCTCCCTGAACTCACATCAGTCACTAATTCAAGCCATTGCACTGGGCTCACAAACACCATTACTGCTTGCCGGGGTTGATTGATTGTAAATTCAATTACTTCCTTCCCCCCAGCTGCTTCCTATAGTGGTCATTCTTTAAATTAAGACTAATTTGAGGCTCCCTTTCAAGAGGCGTGTGTTTTGGAAATTGATATTTGCCAAGGTCTCAGTTATTAGTACCATTGGACCGCGGACAAGTGTTGCCGAGGATACCAAGCTCCCTATATCTTTTGCACCGCAATCCTTTCCTGCAGAGTGAAGATTAAAGTGAATGGAGGAGGAGGTGGGGTCTTTTCTGGAGAGAGGGAGGAGAGAGAGGGAGAGAGAGAGAGAGAGAGAGAGAGAGAGAGAGAGAGAGAGAAAGAGGGGGAGAGGGAGGGGGAGAGGGGAGGACAAGCGAGAAGAGAGAAGAAGAGCCAGACGAGAGCAGCATATGATGAAGACAACGCGCTCAGATTGCGATGAACACCGACACTATAGCCGCTGTTGACAGGATGAGTCTTTAACAAAGCGTGTCAGCTTTTGGGTAGCCCTGACTTGAGATTTTTTTGAATACCACCCACGCATCCTCCATCAGTAACCCCGTTTTCGTCCCGGTAAGGTTTTTTTTTTTTTATCGCTGCTTTATCTGCATGATAAAGGGACTGACTGCTGCATTGGGGTAGAGCTATGCAACAATGTAGTGGCTTATTTGGTTCAAGACAATGAGATTAGTAGTGGACAGGCAAAGTTAGGGTATATCGGACCATCTTGATGCAGAACTTGGTTATATAATTGTATGGATTAAAGCAAGAAAGACAGCCATGATTTTGAATTTTAATAGAGAGCTCATCTAAAGTCTGATGAGCTCTCAAGTTACAGGTAATCCCTTTTTTTTTCTTTTTTCAATTCCCTGCTGAGACTGTTACACACAACGAAAAAGTGATTTCACCCTTTTGGAAAACCTCAAATAGACTCAACTCGACTTAAGAGAGAGAAAAAATCTCAGGTAAAAATAAAAATAGTCAAACACAAGTGAAACTAGGCTGTGCTGCAAAACAGAGCGTTTGAACCTGTAAACACAATTTGAAATCCATTTTGTTTCAACAATACAAAAAAATTGAATTGTCCCTAGCCTGAATAACAATAAAAGTGAAGGCTAAATTGAGGGGAGTCTGGTTTTAAATCTGAAACAAATTTAAAATGTACCAATACCTGCATGCTGCGTTGACATTTAAGAAAAATAAAATGCAATGTTCAAATCTGACATTGAAGTGAGTGTTTGTAAAAAAGTCCATGATGATTGAGCAGATGATGAATAGTCTTATAAGTGTATACATATTGAAAGGACCTTTTCATTTGAATACACTACAGGTTGTTAAGAAAGCAATGTTCAATTTGTTGTTGTGGATGAAGGTGTCACCTGAATGAAAATCTAATATAAAATGCCATTGGGGGCTGTGTCCTTTTTTACCATCAATGAGTTCAGACTTTGGAGGAATTAAATTGAGCTATCTTGTTTATGTTCAGGACATTAATATTGAAAGCCATTTTTATTCATTTTCAATAAGACAATGATCGATCAACATGAGGACAGTTTTTTTGTGTCATATTGTTCAGCTATATTGTTATCTGTGATCAAAACAGGGAGATTGAATAAACAATGCGCCTTAATCCTGTTTCTCAATGTGGGGATCATCAGAGTAAACACAGCTGCTTTTTCCTTTGAGGCGCAACTGGGGAAATTTTAAAATGAGTCTGACAGTCTTTATCAGCAGATCTCTTATTCCAAGCATAAAATGACATTTGCACTTGGAATAAAATTTGCATAAATGTGGAGTAAAATTCCATTGTAAACCGCTGTCAATTTGTTGAGAGAATGTTCAGTATTTAACATGGGTGTGAATAAATTACAGCAATTAGCATTTCTGGCAATTTCATTAAAGTGTGTTGGACAATTTACAGCTAGAATTGTGTTGCGCAAAAGTCAAGATGGATACTACATTCCAAGCAAAATAATAAAATCTTTGCAATTAACCAGCTTTAAGGCATGCAGCTATTGTTTTAAGCAATTGTAAACCGCTTTGCTTCATTGTCTGCCAGCAGGTGAAGTTGTTGCTTATGTTTCTGCAAGTAAAACAATATGAACTGAGTGACCTTCATTGTTTCATACACATCGATTTTAGTTATACTGCATGAAATGCTAAAGCTGCAGTATGCTGGGTGAATTGTTCAGCCAAGATAAGAATTTAGATTTCATCCTAAGGCAAGGCAAGTTTATTTGTAGAGCACATTTCATACACAAGGCAATTCAAAGTGCTTCAAACAACAGGAAAACAATGCATTAAAATCACAGACATGACAGAAATCACAAAACTGTCTGAGACATAAAAGCGAGGAGTGCAAAGAAAGTCCTTTCAGTCAGATGCACAGCTAAACAAAACCGTTTTTATCTTGGATTTGAACATTGTCAGAGTAGAAGCCTGTCTCACATCTTCAGGAAGACTGTTCCAGATTTTAGCTGCATGAAACTGAAACGTAGATTCCCCATGTTTAGTCCTGACTCTGGCACCAGCAGGAGGCCGGTCCATGTTTAGTCCTGACTCTGGGCACCAGCAGGAGGCCGGTCCATGTTCAGTCCTGACTCTGGCACCAGCAGGAGGCCGGTCCATGTTTAGTCCTGACTCTGGCACCAGCAGGAGGCGGGTCCATGTTTAGTCCTGACTCTGGCACCAGCAGGAGGCCGGTCCATGTTTAGTCCTGACTCTGGCACCAGCAGGAGGCCGGTCCATGTTTAGTCCTGACTCTGGCACCAG
Organism: Eucyclogobius newberryi; assembly: GCF_026437365.1. Lineage (NCBI taxonomy): Eukaryota > Metazoa > Chordata > Actinopteri > Gobiiformes > Gobiidae > Eucyclogobius > Eucyclogobius newberryi. The sequence continues at coordinate 24,726,892 of NW_027315757.1, forward strand.
CAGGAGGCCGGTCCATGTTTAGTCCTGACTCTGGCACCAGCAGGAGGCCGGTACATGTTTAGTCCTGACTCTGGCACCAGCAGGAGGCCGGTCCATGTTTAGTCCTGACTCTGGCACCAGCAGGAGGCCGGTACATGTTTAGTCCTGACTCTGGCACCAGCAGGAGGCCGGTCCATGTTTAGTCCTGACTCTGGCACCAGCAGGAGGCCGGTTCATGTTTAGTCCTGACTCTGGCACCAGCAGGAGGCCGGTCCATGTTTAGTCCTGACTCTAGGCACTAGCAGGAGGCCGGTCCATGTTTAGTCCTGATTCTGGCACCAGCAGGAGGCCGGTACATGTTTAGTCCTGACTCTGGCACCAGCAGGAGGCCGGTCCATGTTTAGTCCTGACTCTGGCACCAGCAGGAGGCCGGTCCATGTTTAGTCCTGACTCTGGCACCAGCAGGAGGCCGGTCCATGTTTAGTCCTGACTCTGGCACCAGCAGGAGGCCAGTCCATGTTTAGTCCTGACTCTGGGCACCAGCAGGAGGCCGGTCCAGGTTTAGTCCTGACTCTGGCACCAGCAGGAGGCCGGCCCATGTTTAGTCCTGACTCTGGCTCCAGCAGGAGGCCGGTCCATGTTTAGTCCTGACTCTGGTACCAGCAGGAGGCCGGCCCATGTTTTGTCCTGACTCTGGGCACCAGCAGGAGGTCGGTCCCTGAGGTCCTCAGAGTCCGATATGGTTCATATGGCACTAATGAGTCCGAGATGTACTTTGGTGCTAGGCCATGGAGAGACTTGTACACAATCAGAGCTGTTACAAAGTCTATTCTCTGAGCCACAGGAGCCAGTGCAGAGAACAGGACTAATGTGATTGTACTATCCTATTTAAATTTAGATTATTTTTTTTCCTATTCACGCAGGGTCTGCATTAAAGGCATTGTACCTGTCTTCAAATGTGAGAAACAAAACTAGGTTGTGAAAAATCGTATACATTAGACTAATATTTGCTAAAAGGGTGACATTTTTAAAAGTTACCATTTTATATTTCTTGACATTAATGCAATAATTACGTGACATGGGTTTCTTACTTAACATCTGGAGTGCTATTTCATACAAGCTTTGAAGAGGTAGCATTCATACCCATTTCTCCATTGCTGAAAGCCGACCAGAACATTTCTTTACAAAAGAGAAGCTTTTACCAGAGAGATTTCTGAAACAAGCATTATTCAAATGTTTTGCCATTATTGTGACTCTTAATGACAACAGTTTGTTCAACTTCCACAACAGAATCTGCCAATGAACACAGATCCCCTGCAGCTAAGTTGCCATTAGTGTCACTGGTGATGAAAAGATGAAAAAAACAAAGAAATAAACTAACTAAACCAACCTTTTTGGGTCACAGTTTATAGTAATTACGCTTTAAAATGTAGAAACCTGTAAAAACATAACATTGTAGTTACAAGTTGTTATGTGAGATAAGTATTACAAAAGTCTCAAATTAAAGGAATAATGGAGGATTTTTCGCCGATTTGAGAACTCAAGTGGAAGTGGGCATGCGCACTCCTCCCGTGCACAACGACGCACGAAAAAACCCTCGATACTACACGTGCGTTTGTTTATTAGCGCGACGGATCGCATCGCATCTCTCATCTCCCGTAGATTTCCGTCTCTTCTGAGCCAACTCAGACTGTCTTTCTCTGTCTTAATTTTGTCCTGTACACTGAGGGAACTATATTTTGATAGATCAATGTGCTTAGACACAGGGAAACGTGCAGCTCTCCTGGGGACGAGCCAGAACGAGGCTGCAGGTGAGCGGTAGGTGAGTTCTATGATTGACACGTGGCAGGACTAATCAGCAGTCCACACCAGCGTTCTATGATTGACACGTGGCAGGACTAATCAGCAGTCCACGCCAGGAGGAAATGAGACTCAAATTTGGCGCCAAAATATCGTCCATTACGCCTTTAAGTCTTCCTTCATATTGTTGCGCTTATTTATTTACAGCATTCATAAAATGTTCCATGTTTGAAATTCTACCTTTGACAAATGGAACTATGAAATATAAATCTCAGGGTACAGTAATTGGCAGTAATTGGACATTTTTAAGGTCGTATAAGGCAATTAGGATTATATTTGAGCCTCCAGCAGTACATGCAAGGCTTTGAAAACAAAAGGGAACTTTGTGCAACTCTGACATTAATTAGAGAGATACAGTTGGCGTGTTTTTGTACTGTCATGACGGCCGTGACAATATCGGTAAACAAATCCACTCATATCTGACAATAGAGATGATGTAATTGACGTGATTCGATGGTAACTTCTGCCTTCGTCAAGAGCTGTTGTTCGTAGGCGTGGTCAACCTGACTCACCTGTCGGGTCTATCAGACTGACCCCCGCCCGCCGCTGGTTGTTGGAGAAGTGTGTTCCATCGGCAGTTGGAAAGCTCCTTTGTCTCCATTCAATTTGCAAGTGCTTTTATTTCTTTTATAACACTTTTTAATTGAATAAACACAAGATAGTGGCAGAGCCTTCACCTTTAAATTCACAGCAGACTGTCACCAACTTACTGCTGCTCTTATACTGCGATCATAAATACTATATACCGTCAGTACAATACCAATAACCACTCGAATATCAGTTTAATCAATACAGTTTTTCATTTGGATGTTCACGTTCACGTCAGAGCTACATCACCTCTGCGATTTCAAATGTAGAACGTAAAAAGATCACTGCAATATAAAAGCGAGATACACAAATGGAAGTCAATTAGATTTTTCAAAGAGCTCACAACGATGTGTAAAGTGCATATTTTGTGAGTCACTAACTCCACATCAATATTCGCTCATTTGGTGTTTTCACATTTACATGAGAGCACTCTCTTTTGATTGACAGTTTTCAAAGCCAGCATACGTCACTGCTGAATCTCCAAACCAAATCGTCAACCGGTGCTCAATGTTGTCGGAAATTAAGTTGCGCCGCTATGCTGGGAATAAAACCATCACTGTGTTTCTAAAAGCGGAGGAACTCTATTATCTGCTCTCCATGGAAAATGGTACTTAACCGAGTCACACCGCTGCTTTTGTTTTTGCATGAGGCCATTTCACAGTTTTTTGATGTGGTAAAATTGGTATGCTTTTAGATGTGTTAAGGAAATGGGTCACATCGACAATGACGTCCACCAAACGTTGCATTCAAACAAGCCGGCTTACTGTAAAGCTTTGCCTTGGCTCTGTATTGGTTTGTTACTTGAAGCAGAGACTAAATATATCCTCAGTGAACTCCTGACAAAATGCCACAAGCCTGATTAATTACAAAACAAGGGGCCTGGTCAGAAGGCTCAATATAAATCTGCAGCTTTGTGGTTATGGTAATGGTAAGAAGAAGTTGTCAATTATACATATACATATACATATATGTATACAGTACATATAAATACATTCATTTTATTCTTCTGTTATGGTAACAAAAAAGTGTAAATGAGAAACCTTACCATACCTGACACATGTTTCGATAGTCTTAAGATATTCCTTTATTGTCCGTCTTGCATAATTAATCATCATTTCTCTCTCGGACCTCAAATTGCATGGCCCATTGCATCAGCACAAGTAATCTATGATCTCAATTAAAGTCCACCGACATTCCCAGACTAAAAGCTTGAACAATTGAGGCGATTTGAAAAATGACAAAACTATTGTATTTCGCTTTCATGACTTCACATCCTTGTGCCGTCTGTGGCCATAAATTCAATGAGAACAAAGGCTTCGAGATAATTTTAAAAAATGTAATTAACTATACAACAGGAAATATAAAGGTTACTGTGTTCAGTAGTTTAAAAAGTCAGAATACATACTATATAACCTACATGCATACACACACCAGTCTCTAGACACTCTACGGCTCTCTTTTTGCTTTCAGCTTCTGAGGTCACCAGTAATCATCCGTCTGCACTGCGGGTAAATTTGCATAGTGATTTGGCATGTTTTATGCTGGAAGCTCTTGAATTAAGTTTTATTTTTCTTAAAGTACATGTTTTACATTTTCAAAGGTAGATTTGAATTGGTTGTGATTTTCAGATGTAACAAGGACAAGGGACAAAATGGCTATAGGGAAACTGGACCCGAGCCAACAGCTGAACACCTGCACCACTCACGCCACATGACTGTGAAAAATATCTAGCTAATAGAACTAGGTATGATACTGTTACAGGCCGGATCTGTGCAAACCTGCTCACGCCAAGAATTCACGTATTATCTGTAAAAGCAAGCGTGTTCGTGGGAGTAAGATCTCTCCTTCCCTGTGGTTTTCCCCAATGTTTTTCTCTTTTTTTCCCACAGGGTTTTCTGCAGTTTTTCCTCATTGAGAAGGAGGATCTAGAGACAGGGGACGCTGGAACAGTTATCCATCTGCTAAATCCCTGTCAACACTTTTTAATCTGCTTCTCTGTTATTACCTTGTCGTCCATCGAGGCAACTGCTGTTGTGATTTCAATTTAATTGAATTTCAAGGTAGTTTTCAGCTCTCCCAAAAAGCCAAAGAGAAATTAGTGTAATAACATTCCAGGCAAAACAATGAAACCTCCTCAAGCTGCCCACACCTGAAAAGTTACATAATAAACCTTTTAATCAAATTGTGATTTAAATCTGCATCATTTTTATATGCTACTTCAACTGCAGACAAAAATACTATTAGAACGTCGCTACCAATAAGCCCTTGTCCATCAGTTTTACCAATACACTTATTTTCTGATATTTTTTCCTGCAGCTGCAAAATGTCCGACTTCGAGGATTTCATCAAGCCTGAGAGCCGAACCAACGTGTCCGACAGTTACCAGCTCAACCCGACCAGCGTTATCGTGTCTGTGGTCTTCTCACTCATTTTCCTGCTGGGCACCATCGGGAACAGTCTGGTTTTGGCCGTGCTGCTGCGGAGTGGCCAAGTGGGATACAACACCACAAACCTTTTCATCCTGAACCTGAGCGTGGCCGATTTCTTCTTCATTATTTTCTGCGTGCCGTTTCAAGCCACCATTTACTCCCTGGAGGGCTGGGTGTTCGGGTCCTTCATGTGCAAAGTGGTGCATTTCTTCATCAACCTCACCATGTACGCAAGCAGCTTCACACTGGCAGCGGTCTCTGTCGACAGGTATGGAATCGTTAAGCAATTAGTCACTACCATTCATAGGCAACATCTTCTGGCTGTAATAACATTGGCCTTTGTGATTAAAGAATAGGCCTTGAATAGAGGCAACTGGGGATCAAAGTGAAGTGGAAGATATAATGCAATTACTGTATTTTCGCACCTTTTTTCATATTTTTGGCCGGGGTGCGACATATACTTATATTTATACTATATACTTATACTCCGGAGCGACTCATATGTAATATTATTTGTTATTTTCACACTTGTAACCTTATTTCATCCTCCAGTGCAACTTATATATGTTGTTTTTTTTCTATTGGTGCAACTTATAGTCCGGTATAATACCACAGAATATGACAAAATATGAAAAATGAAGGTGGGTTTGACCAATTATAAACGCTCAGATACAGATAAGTGATATCAGAGCCTTGTTTGAAGACCTTTGTGAGGGATTACACCGACTTGTTTGAAGAGGTGGTGCCCGTGGTCATCAGCAGATCCAAAAATATCAGATGTCTCAGTTCAGAAAAGAAAAACTACATGGTACATTTTAATCTTTTTGGGAATTGATAAACCATCTGGCATCAGTCTCTCAGTAGCAACAAGTCACACAACATTTTCCATGAAACGTCTATGTGAAATACATAAGAAAAATGGCAAAACTACATTATGCATTTGTGTTGGTTCTTACATAACACATTTTGTCATGGTGCAGCCGCTCTTTGATGAGGCAAAGCAATCTGACCAGCAGCGCTATGTTGCACTTTCTGTAATATCTGCCAAATTTATTTCTCTGAAGCATTTTAATTAAAGTAACTAGCAAGCATCATCTACAAGGGAAATTCCTTCATCAAGAGAATGAAAGACTAGCTTGAATTCCCAGTTGACCAATAGAACACAGCGTAGCATATTTTATACTCAGATTTGAAGAAAGGATTTAATTTGCTGGGGTTGTTGAAATAAATTTGGGGAGTGATGAGAATTGATGTGTTTAGAAACGAGTACGTCAGAGGGACAGTCAATGTTGGTGACTATAAATTCATATTGCTATTCATTATGCACATTTACTTAGTTTAGTTTAGTTTAGTTTAGCTTTGTATGAAGATATTGAAGATATATTTCTAAAACTCCTCCAGTCATAAATGGTGAACAACAGTAGTCAGTGACGGCATGTGTCTTTGAGCATAGAGCTGCATTGAAGTCAAAGAGAGACTGAAACATGTGCTAGGTATTTGTGGATGTTGTGAAGGACCTGAAGTTAGTTTGATTGGAAGCATCTGATTGACAAATATAAGGGTTGTCCTGACGAGTCTTAGAGTTGTAAGGAGAGGCAAACTGAGGCAGGACATGTTTCTCTATCGTCAGTCATGGGACCCTGAGACTTGAATACTCAACACATTGTGTTAGTATTTGCTTTTCAAGCCTCCCTATATTTTCACATAGAGGTTTAAATAGTTGCTAACGAGATACAATGGTAAGTGCATAGCATCTTCTGTGAGACGTCATGACCAAGGAAACTGATTATGTTAGAAGGACACATTCTGTAATAGTTGAATGAAGTCCCTCATAGATAGAACTAACCACATGGAAATACAATGCGTTCTTTTTAAGACTAAGCGCTCAATGAATGAAAGGAAAAATTCTACAACAATAACTACATGGTTAAGTAGGTTAAGGTTAGGGCCAGTCCCCATTGGCTGCAGCCAGACCCTTCTCGATTTTCAAACTGTGAAATGTGGAAATAGTATATTAAACAACAATATATATATATATATATATATATATATATATATATATATATATATATATATATATATATATATATATATATATATATATATTGTTACTATATCCTGTTACAAACAAGATATTATCCTGTCTCTAAATGTGTTTGATTAGGTGCTAAACCTGCTAAATAAGTTCTGACTTTTTTTTTGTCTGTTGTTTTAGTTTAGCAGTTCGTATTTTAGTTGATCCCAGATGCTCTAAATAAATGATCTAATCTAATGAAAATCACAATTCACAATCTTGCATCTAATTATCTAATTTACAACTCACTTGATTATGTTCACAAGGCAATTTCACAGTGGCAAGAGAAACTAATGTGATCTCATCAGAAATTATTATGAACACAAAACTGCAATATATAGCCAAGTGCCCAGTGGTGCTTATTAATGGCTTTAGTCAGGCCCTGCGAACTCAACGGTAAATCTCGGCATTAGTAATTGAATATCACCCCAGCAGATTATAGCAGCTGCCTCAGAATCCAGCGCCGTCATTACTGCTGTTTGTCGACATTATGAGCAGGTCAATACAGACAGTGAAAGCCCCCTCATCGCAAACATCCGCACAAAGGAAATGCTCTGTTTACAATCCACCAAGGTTCATTTCTGCTTCACAAAATGAGTTGACATTTAATGATTGTGCTTCCTGAATACCCAGCACGCTACTTAACTAATCACAAAAGTACCAATGTGGGGTGAAGTGGAGTAGAAGGATTTTAAAGTAGAACAAAAAGTGTTTTTTTCCAATTATTATGAAAAATTTCTGACAGATTTTTCGGGATTCAGCACCGATAAAGCAAAGTCTAGACACGCTAAAATAATGACATAGACATAAAAATAGTTACAATATCTCACTGTAACCTCGATAGCAAAATGATCTGGACTCTGAGGCTTCTCTGGTTCCCGCTGAAGGCAGGGGTTTGCTGACAAGCCCACTTTTAAATCAGTACAGCATCGAAAAGTGAAGAAATAATGACTGTAATTCAACCATTGTCGTTACACTGTAGTGCAGCCACAATGAAGAAATCAGTTGTTATTTAAACTCTATTCAAATATTGGAATACATTATCTTGCATGCCTAGAGCGACATATCTTACACTGTTTTGCTAACCTTTCCTGTAAGCCCATATTTTGCAGAAAGTACAATGTACACACTCCAATAAATATATTTGTCCTTCGCTTGCACAAAGCACAATTCATCTTCCTTTCATACATTGCAGAAAACCTGAGTGTGAGTCACATCACAGTCCAGTGTTATTTGATGTGCAGAATGCAGCAAAGACACCGTTTTACTGCAACACTGAGAGGCTTTGGTCCCATTTCATCAAGGTTCCACAGATGAGGGTATTTTATCCTTTGTTCAAGTGTCTTTGCTGAAGTGACAGGTAAAAAATGTAGAAAAACAGGAGAAGTTGAAGTCCATACATGTTATAAAAAACTGAATCACCAGACATGAAAAGAATACTGACCTAACCATGTGCAATTCCGTCATATGTGCAATTACTGTGAAATTCATGTGCAATCTATGTGCTGTCGTGACACATATTCATGTGCAATTACTGTCGTGATCACATGCAATGGTATTTATGTATTTATTTATTTGTCTATGGGAGTTTTTGTTTATAGGAGATCTTCTACTGAAAGTGTTTTTCAGACTTCCTATAAGTGATCTGTTCTTCTGTATCTACCTCTGTATCTTCCTGCGTTGCACCAATGAAATTTCCCCATGTGGGACAATAAAGGAATATCTTATCTTATCTTATCTTTCAGATAACCAAATGTCTTTCCTAAGCTGGGGGCACACTTTTGGGGGTCTGCAATGAAAGGTTAAACTTAAAACTGTTCTACGACCAAAGACAAGCCATGATTTATATCAAATCTGTCTGATATTTTACAATCTTGGTCAATGTAAACACAAGCGCACCTCAAAGTGCAGCGGAGGAGCTCCTTATTTCTTGTTCATTTGATCATTTTTACAGTGCAAAAACCCAGCTAGCACGTCACGCTATAGCCTCAGCTAACCGGTAAAACTCGTTATCACACAGAGACTAGAGCCTGACATTCTCTAAGACAAACATTGATGACACATTTTGTCAGTTAAGCTGTAGTCAGAATGTTGATGTTTCATAGAAAAGATACACTCTAAAACACTCGCTGCTTCTGCATCTTGAGGACAAAAACTGCGTGGATGGTTTACTGCGGTCAGGAGGGACCAGTGGATTTACAGGAATCACTCCAGACTGAGCGCTGAGCTGTTTGTTTCAGGTAGTTAGCAGCTGGCTATAATAATCAATAGTTAGGGTTGTTTAATGAGGAGTTTGGTCGTATAAAGATAAATAAGTTAAACAACAGGTAGATTCCACCCCAAAGGAAGCACACAACAACATGTAATAAACGTTACTTGCTGACAGTCTTAACAAGCCTAATTTTCAACTGTCTGGGTCTCACACAATGTCCGTGCTCTTGAAAGCTTTCAGATAAAAAGTAAAAGTAAAAGTGTTGTCAGCGACTCTTTGCTGTACATAAGGATCAAAACCCATTCTGTCTCCTGAAGCATCAACCCTTTTCATTTTAAATTGTATTCTTTGTTTTTCATAGTAATCCAACCGCAGCGAGGCAACAGCATGCATCGTCTTCAAAATGACACGTGACAACAAATAAGTCACGTGAATGAAACCCATGAATTCCCAGCGGTCTCGCATCCAAGTATTAACAGTACTAACCTCGGCATTACAATGTAAAAAATGAGAAGAAAGTTGAATATTACTGTATGAATAAAATCTCTATTGTAGAAAAGAAATGCAGTGATCCAGGCTTTTTTGTTGTTATGCTATAACCTTTTGATGCAAATGGGACCAAAATCCCACTCTGAGACCACAAAGCCCTCTGTGCAGCCCTGTGTTTCGATTGTAGACCTGAAAATCCCTCTGGTTTGTGGCAGGAGCAGCTTTGTCACACAGGACGTTAAGAGCGCAGGCAGGAGGTGATGAATAATACAGTTATCACAGCATCTGTTTATGAGTTTGTGATCTGTGGCTCAGAGTCATACAGGCTTCTCAGTTCAAAATACATAGTGCATTATACATCGCTGACGAAAAACAAAATAACACATGCAATAATCAATATATTGTAAGATAAGCTGAAATACATATATTTGATTTCAATAGCACATAAAAAAACTCTAGTTGAAGTTGAATGCAATCTGTTTCCAATAAAAACAATAAATAATAAATACAAAAATTACACTGTCATCACATGCAATTTAATTTACAATAACTGTATGTTTATCCAATGAGCAACTGAAAGTACAAGTGTATGTGTTGTAAGCAAGGAAAATGACTTGTAATTATGGTTCAGAAAGTACATCACAAATGCATCATCAAGTCTTGTGGGGATTCTTCTGGGGAACTCTTTTAAAAATACTTGCTTTGCAGCTTGTTCTAAACTGACAACTTTCTTGGATTAATAATGGATGAAAATGAAAACACATTTTTTAAAGATTACTCATGCTTAATCTTGAATGTAGATTTTAACATGAAGGCAAAAAGTCTTTCTCTTTGTTCCTATTCTCGGGCACTCACCAAGAAGAGTCCTTGATGGTGCTATTATCCACTTTGAGTATTAAAGTTTGTCATTTTCCAGTTTTTTTTCCGGTTTCCAAGCAATAAAATTACTATTATTTGCATCAGGACAGTTTCATTGAATATAGAATAATAGATTATGTTAAACACTTAATTTTGTTGTGTTGTTGCAGATACCTGGCCATCCGTTACCCGCTGCGATCACGGGAACTCCGCACTCCCCGTAATGCTGTTGTTGCCATGGTGATCATCTGGGGTCTGTCCCTGGTGTTTGCTGGTCCCTATCTGAGCTACTACGACCTCATCGACTTCGACAACAGCACAGTGTGCATCCCGGGCTGGGAGGAGCAGAACCGAAAAGTTCTGGACACCTGCACTTTTGTATTTGGTTACGTGATCCCTGTTCTTATTGTGAGCATGTCCTACACAAGAACCATCAAGTACCTTTGGACCGCAGTGGACCCTCTAGATGGGATGTCCGAGTCCAAAAGAGCAAAACGCAAAGTGACTAAAATGATCATTATTGTGACGGTTCTTTTCTGTATTTGCTGGTTGCCGTATCACGTTGTCATCTTGTGCTATCTTTACGGAGATTTCCCCTTCAACCAGATTACGTACGCATTCAGGCTCCTGTCTCATTGCATGGCTTACGCTAACTCCTGCGTCAACCCTATCGTGTACGCTCTCGTCTCCAAACATTTCCGCAAAGGATTCAAGAAAGTCTTCAGCTGCATCTTGAGTAAGAATGGCAGGAATAAGGTCCATGTTGTTCACGTGGCCAACACGGTTCCAGGATTTGAGGCGGGGTCCACAGAAGTGTCCCACATGCACGAGGAACGGCAGAACGAGTGTGAGATGATGAACAGGCCGCGGCCCGAGCCCAGAGAGCCCACAATGACACTCAATCTGCCGTTTCAAAGGGCAACCTGATCAATGACAGAGAATGCCTCTGACATTATGCCTTCTGGGATGACTCAGCAGTTTATAAATGGTTTTAAAAGTGTGCTGTTCACATTGTGCGTTTTTATTTGATGTAGTGAGAAATTCCTCATGTTGTCAATGTTATTGTGAAGCTTCATTTATTTTTTATTTTTTATTTTTTATATTTATTTTTGTATTTATTCATCTATTTATCTATTTATTTATTTATCTATTCATCTATTTATTTATTCATCTATTTATTTATCTATCTATCTGTCATCGGAGCAGTTTGTCTTTGAAGAGAGGAGACATTATTCCAGAGCGTGGTGAAAGCGTGAAAGAATGACCTCTGAAGGCGGAGCTTGGAGATGCTCCTGTGAGCCAATCTACTGTTCTGTGGTTGTGTTCTGTGATGGTGTTTAGGCATCTAGTAGTTCATAATTCCAATGTTAAGGAGAAGATGACAGAAATTTGATGCTGGAAAGTGTATTTATTCTCTAATCAAAGCATCAGCACAATTGGTTGTTGTCAAAAACCTGCCTTTACATGACATTTTGTGTGCCATCACTTAATGCTCTGTTTCCAGACGTGTGGTCATTGTAGATAGATATGACCATTTGTTCTGACCCTGATCTTGTTTTGGGTATTTACATTAATATTTAACCTTACAGACTAATACATCATTTAACAAATCTATCAACAAAATAGAGCAAAATAGATAAATATCTTACAATACACTCTACACATTTGTATCATAAACACATCCAAAGAGGATTCTAAAGTCAGAAAAAGATACTGTGGAAATTGTTCTAACCAGACAATCCCAACATTATCCCTCTCTCACAGCTTGTACCGGGGTATTTCTATTATAATGCGTCAGGTGCAATCAACCGTCATTATAAATAATTTGATCTTATAAATAGCTACCTGCTTTTCTTTAGTAGAAAGTGGGTTTACACCGAGGCATCACATGTATACGGGTAATACTTTCTCAGTTGAAGGTCATTCCACAGTGTTTTTCTCCACCACTTTTGAAAAAAAGAAAGAAAAAAAAGAGCCAGCAATGTGTTTTTTTCAACTTTACTGTGGATTATCTTTTGGACTATTGTACATCTACTACATTAGTGTTTTCTTTTGACAACTTTTCTTCTTAATACAAGAATTACTAGCTCAGTAAAGTTGTATTGCATGCAGAAGCTAGCTCTGTTTCAGGATACATTCAGATATTTGACCCATACATAGCATCACGAACAGTATATTCAATAAATTAGAATATAATTAGCACTGATTGCATTTAAAGCATGTTTATCTTATTTGCTGTAACACTTACTTTTAAACATAACGGAAATGGTGCGTATTCTGTATATTTCAAAGCTGTGGACGTTTGTAAGACCTGCCGTCTCTCTTTCTCTGGTTGGACCTTAGACTATAATGTGTTCATGTTTTTGACTGTGAGCTTGTGTCTACCTCAAAATAATGGAAAACAAGATCTAAAGCTTTTTGTGTTGTGTAAGGTGCAGCTGTCCTCTAAGAGCTAAAAGAAAACATTCCCTGTTGCAATGGGTCTATTGTGTTGCTATTAATCTACTGTTTTGCTTATTTGGATGTTTCTATCATTGCCAAGTGAACACATTTTAACATATATACAGTACAATATCAGAGCTATTACATGTGTTTACAGATATATTCATAAAAGTGCATTCTAATAACTAAATAAAATATTTTTGCTGTGAGATCATTGAATTCCTGTTTAAGGTACAAGCACTGAGAAAGTAACATGCGTAATTAACACTTATTTGTGTGACGTGTGAAATAATAGCACAAATATAATAGCAAGAATATAAACTATTGCATTGATTTGGAAAGGGACAGGGTAACTATTAGTATTAGAACGTTTTTGAGAGTGTTTCTTTAGAGTGTTTTATATCTTTTTATATCTTTTTTTTATAAGGCCAGATTTGTCAGGAATGATGATAAGACATGTCACCACTATTAACACAATTTGGGGTCGCACAAAATGTCCTCAACACTAGAGTTGATAATGAAAAAAATATCTACTGCAATATTAGATTTTTTTGAAAAATATATAAAAGGATTAAAAACAACATTCCATTCCAATACTGAAGCAGAACTAATCTAGGGCAAGACGAAATAGGCAACTAACCAGGTTTGAACCAAGACTAACCTAGAATCAAACCAGGTCTAAACCAGGACCAAATTATGTATAAAACAAGATTTAAATAAGGACTTCGGACTAAAACTGATGGAGCGCCTTGATTTTATGTTGTCTTTCTATGAGATTTTACTTCTAAAGTTTCATGAATTTGAAAAAGAACGCCTATCCAAAAAGCATCTTGTGAACTCACACAGCATTAAATAAAATTAAAAATGTTTTTAAATTGTTGTACAATTGGGAAATATGTCCAATAACACAATACAATCTAAAAATAAACTTGATTTCACTGTTAATTTCATTTTGCAGTGTGGGGGTCACAAGTCAGTTGCATCATCATCTTGGGGGACCTGGTCTAAAAGGTTTGGAAATACCTGGTGTAGTCTCTTTACCTCTATTTAGCGCTCCTCATCACAGGGCATGCTTTTATTTTTATTTCACCCTTACAGAGAGACTGATCACTTCCTACAACTGCAAAATAGGCTATAGCTGTGTTGTTGTTGGAATCACATAGTCCCAAAGCAATATATAATTGAACATCCTACAGATTGTTCTGGTTTCCGTTATATCTGCTGTTCTGGTTTCCGTTATATCTGCTGTTATGTTGGTGAGCAAATCTTTAAGTGTGTCTGCCTGTGTCTTTGTGTAGCGCAAACTGAATTATCATGAGAAGCGTGGCACTGCAGCAGTTGATCCCACAAGACCAGCCTCTGTGCGAACGCCAAAGCCTAACACAAAGACTAGTCATACATCAATGAGAATCAAAGATGGAAGATATCCAACTGCAAGGCCGTCATTCATTTACACTTACATACAGAACAATATTCTGTCCTATAGCATTACACAACAAACATGTCGAGTTTTTAGACGCTTTAGCTCTGACTAGTCACCAGAGCATACTGTTGTTGTCCTTGGGCATGACAATTCTCCCACCTTGTATAATGTGTGAGTGAATGATTGAAGGTCAAAAAAGGGTTTCAAAGTGGCATATCACGACATAATGATGTTGTTATTTAAATGTGTTATAGGAGTAGAGTTGTCCTTTGGTTACATCAGCAGCCATTAGGCCCATGTGAAATCACATACATCTATGCACTCAATAACAACTATAATCACAGGTATTACATGTTCTCGAACAAAGGAAAAGCTTTTATCATCATCTCAGAATAGTCAGTTTACAGGCTGGAGTTTACAGAGTCATGCACCAGTTTGACATTTGGAGAAATATCGCAGAGGGAAAACAAAACACTGAGGACTTTGAAGTTGGGGACACTGGCTGTTGTTGATGAAAACTGTTTGGATCCTTTTTTGTTCTTTCCAGGTGGAGGCAGCCAATCCATTGTTGAATGAGAACTAAACTATATTGATTTGGCCTTTCCTTTGCAGCTTTTGTTCTACTAAAACAAAAAAAAACTTATTTTGGCTTCATATTTTTGTCAGCAGCAAACCTTTAACTTACTAAAGTGTAAAAAGCTTCCCATTACATTTGTTGCAAGTTCCTAGCTGCTTAGCATATTAATATTGTATGAGTTGAGCCAGAGAGCTGGACTGCAGACTATTCACCTTTCAGGAAGTTGCCCTGAGCTCTGCCATCTGATGCAATCCTCATACCGGTTGTATTCATAAACATAGGGCTACCGACTTTGAGAGAAAATAAGTTCTACACAGACACAAAACTGTTATCGGGCTGCACAGAGAATTGGTGCAATGACTGTTGGTGCACATGAACATTGGACATTTTATACAAATAATTCTAATTTATAGCTTATTACGGCTCCACCGGAAGTGCATGTACAATTGTGCTGATCCACGGTGAGTCAGAGTAAAGGGAATGGTTATTACCCATTGCTCTATTAAAAAATCTGGATAGGGTATTGCCATCTTAAAGCCACCGTGAGTTGGACAAGTGGCCAGTCCATTGGAACTGCAGCAAAAAAATCCTCCACAGTCCATAAAACATTTTTCCCACTGAGTGCAATGCTAAAACAAACTTCTCGTGTTTAGCTGACAGGCCACCTACAACTTTAACTTTGCCGGATTTTGTGGCAACTTCTTTTTCTCTGTTGAAAATCCTAAAAACCTTTAGCTTTGGCTCGCTCTGCTCTGCTGTAACTCTCTCGGCCTAATTGGCCAAAGAGGTCACATTGTACCTAAGCCCGTGCTCCTCGCACATGCTCGTGTGGGTGAAGAACACTACTGTTTGGTCGGTGGACTTAATTGGTAACATGCATCAATGAGCAATCCCATTGGCTTAAAACGGTGGCCATATTTGATGGATGGGGCTTGGTATTACCTTGTAGAGTCAAGGAGGTTGTGCAATAATTTCAACCTAAGCTTTGAGAATTGAATTTCTGCTAAATCTTTTTATTTATTTATTTTAATCCTACATTAGACATTCCAATCTGTCTCCATAGTATTGTTGTTCGAGGATTCGTTAACACTTGCACTTACAATACACCACATTATTATTTGGACTAAACTTGAAACTGAACCTGGACTAGACCAAGACTATACCTGGACCAAACAAGGCTAGTCCAGGTTCAGGACCTGGGCTCAAACCAGGGCGTGAGTGAGGTAGTTTTAAGTTTAACCCGTGGTTTAGCTGAACTATGAAGTGGTTATACTGTAGCTGTATGTATGTTGTTTTATTGTATATAAGACAACATCTTATCTTTTGACAATGACGGTAAACCAGCAACAGTAAGAAAGGTGACAAAAAGACAACAACAAAAAAACATTTCTTAGACATTTCAGAGATTTTAAAGAGAAACAAAATGACTGTGAAAGATTTGGAACACAAAACACACTGTAAAACAATGCCAAGCGTACATTTGCCAGGTGCTGTTTTGCAAATAAAAAAGTCCACACAGGGAGACAAAGACAGCAAGCATCGGTGGCAAGGATGAGCCGTTATACCTGGATCCACTGACGTCAACAGATATGACATGAAGATGAGTGGATTTGCATACATGATTGTCAATGCAGTTGAAGTGCTGCAGAAAAGGAAAAACGGTGATGAAAATATTTCATGCCATTTATTCCATGTATACAATTCTGAAGTGAACCTGGCACCTTTATTATTCTTTAGTCTCTTGATTGCACTGTGCATTGTACCTTGTTATTTTGCCTCCTAATTCTTTATTCTGTCAAAATTGACGATATCCAGAAAGGAATTTATTTCATCTCCTTTATCTCCTGAGATTTTAGAAAAAAAGTAATTCATAGAAGGATTGAAATGATGATTGAATTTGGTCTTGTTTGGATTGCATCACAAGCTGAGTCCGCCTCATGGTTTCAAAATGCTGCCGTACACTACAGGTAAATTGAACCTTAAACCCCCATTTCTGTTATATGGAGTTCTCTCTTTTATCCGAAATCGCATCCTTAACTCCTCTTGCAAACCATTCAAACCTCTTCATCCTGTTAGTATCTTCACCCCGGAATAGGCATGAAAGGGGTGTGGTCCTCCTGGACTTAAGATAAGAAACTTATTTTCATTTAGCGTCAAAGAGCGGGGTCTGTGTGTTGTTTCCTATATACCGGTACTTTTATCTTCTCCTCTCAAAAAGGCCAAGCGGTTCTTCTTAAACAACTGTGCTGTCCGCAGGGGGCCCATTAGCTCAGGGGTCCGAGCCAGTTGCCAGGGTTGCCTACTGCATTGTGACAGCTCTGGTTGCCTCCTCCCTCTTATTCCAACACTATGATACAAAGGGATACTAAATATCCATCAAAGTTCAAAGCATTGCACACAAATAAGTAAAAATATATAAAATAATAATAATCAAACATGCAAATGAGGGTGCACGGTGGCAAAGGCGGTTAGATCATGGGTTCGATTCCCGGACCAGACCAACATCACATGATCTCTCTGGGTGGAGTTTGCATGTTCTCCCCGTGTTACTGTGGGTTCTCTCCGGGTTCTCCGGCTCCTCCCACCGTCCAAAGACATGCATGTGTTAGGTAAAAATTGGTAACTCTAAATTGGCCCTAGTGAATGAATGTGAGAGTGAACTGTCTGTAATGTCAATGTCTCTGTGTTGGCCCTGTGACAAGCTGGCCACTGTCCAGGGTGTACCCCGCCTAAGGCCCGAAGTCACTGGGATAGGCTCCAGTCACCCGCGACCCCAAAAGGGAACAAGCGGTAGAAAATGGATGGATGGATGGATGCAAATGAGGTTTTAGAGCACTTTGGTCCACATGAATTAATTAATTTGCATCTCTGGGACAAAAATGATCCAAAATTTGACACAAGCTGTTGGAGTATGCAAAGGCCTTTCTAATTTATCTTCTAGTTAGAGAAAGGAGCAAGCATGAAAAACTTAATTGATAATTCCCAAATGCATGCAATCTAAAACGCAATCTCAAACAAACTCATCATGAATAACCATAGTATGGATTAATGCACATCATTATCCACTTGTGCATAATTATATCAATCTTCCTCTTTTCTTCTCCATTCTTGGGTCATTACTTCTTTCAATTTTATTCCGGGTGTATTGTTTTGTATTGTATTGTATTGTATTGAGTTGTGACAAATATCAAAAAGTCCTTAACTCAAATCATCTTCCTTTATCCAGGCTTGAGACTGTAATGATCACTTTAAATGTCTATACGTTATTTCTTTATAATTGAAGATCAAATGCAATGACATAAAATCTACTTTCCTTTGAATCCCCCCGTGTCCTTGCCTGACGAGCCAAGTCCACACGCTTTAGAGAGACGTTTTGGTCTGGAACCATATCCTGTCTCCCCAATTTCCAAAGGCCGGGATTGACAGACGGATTAACCAATCAGAGAAGTGCACAGTCCATTTGTGTACAAACGAACATGGCAACTGAAGTTATATCTTGTGTTCTGAATGTTTTAAGAATATTTGAGAGGAGGCCTTATTTATTTCATAGACACATGTTCCAAATTAGCGGCTATAGTTGGACCGTCCCAAGTTGGTGGAGTTTTTTGATGCCCCCTGTCTGATTCCAGTTCCTTTTGGATTTGAACATAATGTAGAAGGAACGGGCTGGTCAGGAAACAACTCAACATCAAAATATATTGAAGGTCAAATCTTTGTGCGATGCAGAGGCAGGAACAGGTTTGTTTGTTTGTTTGTTTATTTAACTGAAAATGTCAGACTGGCCTTGTCACAGAGTGCGAGTTGTTTTCGACAAAGTCTGTTGTGAGCAAAAGCTTTCTCTTTCCCTTTGGAGTTCAACATACACACTCTTGTATTTCTTGATGAAAAGTTATGATGTTTTGTGATGAATGTTTCACAAGGTTTGTTGCTTTCCCCAACACTGGCATTACTGTATAGTCACTAAAAGCATCTTTATGAAACCTTATGAAACCTTCAGTGCCCTGATCCACTTGAGGACCTGAAGAAGCCACTTACTACCTTCACCTGGCTGATGACCCCTCACCGCCCCCATGCCTTATGCCTTATCCTGGTTAATCTGGAGGTCGGAGGGACAAATGGCGTGCACAGGGAGTGTGAAGGCCTTTCATGCTCGTGTTCACATAACATGTTGTTTTTAACCCCTCACTGCCTTCCCGGCCAGGCGAGCCAGTTCCTCATGCTTTTTGGTCGGACGCAGGAGGGTCTGGAGTGGACCATGAAGTACATCACACAACCATCCAATTTTGGGACGTTCCAACACAGCCGCTAATTTGTAGCAGTTGTTTCTTAACTGCAGACGACATCTTCAAAAATACCTTGCATCATTTAGAACAGAATACCTCTGATTAAAAAAATTAAGTGCTGTTTTATTAATACACAAATGAATTATATGTTTCCATGATTGTCTCCCTGTCATTTGGTTTAATAACTCTTATGTCGAATTTCTTATTTTGTTGAAACCTAATTTTGAACTATACATAGTGGCCATTTGAACAGTTTAGATGAAAACTGTCTGCAAATCTATGAATAAGAGACAAACATCTTCATCTGCACCTTTGCTCCAAAGGTTTGATCTGCACCAGAAAAACATTCAGTGCACAATTTAGTGAATAACATTTTAATTGAGATTCAGTAATTTCTAATAGTCAATGATATGCTTGGGGCTTTTTAATCAAGATGTCTGTCAGGAGAGTCGAGTTCAGACTTTGATCAAAACAAAATGAAATGAAATGAATGGTATTTGATTCCATCCAAATATTTTTGCCAATACCAGACAATCAGACAAAAATGTCATCACAGAGGAAAATGTAAAGAAAGAGCAAAGCTTTTGCATGTTAACATAGATGTTTCTGCAGGTTTCTACAATTACTGTTTGAGCAACATTGAGTAGAGGCCTGTCTCACATCTTCATCAAGACTGTTCCAGAAACGCAGATTCCCCATGTTTAGTCCAGACTCTGACACCAGCAGGAGGTCGGTCCCTGAGCTCCATGTTTGGACCTGAATCTGGCACCAGCAGGAGGTCGGTCCCTGAGCTCCATGTTTGGACCTGAATCTGGCACCAGCAGGAGGTCGGTCCCTGAGCTCCATGTTTAGACCTGACTCTGACACCAGCAGGAGGTCGGTCCCTGAGCGCCATGTTTAGACCTGACTCTGGCACCAGCAGGAGGTCGGTCCCTGAGCTCCATGTTTAGACCTGACTCTGACACTAGCAGGAGGTCGGTCCCTGAGCTCCATGTTTAGACCTGACTCTGACACCAGCAGGAGGTCGGTCCCTGAGCTCCATGTTTAGACCTGACTCTGACACCAGCAGGAGGTCGGTCCCTGAGCTCCATGTTTAGACCTGACTCTGACACCAGCAGGAGGTCGGTCCCTGAGCTCCATGTTTAGACCTGACTCTGACACCAGCAGGAGGTCGGTCCCTGAGCTCCATGTTTAGACCTGACTCTGACACCAGCAGGAGGTCGGTCCCTGAGCTCCATGTTTAGACCTGACTCTGACACCAGCAGGAGGTCGGTCCCTGAGCTCCATGTTTAGACCTGACTCTGACACCAGCAGGAGGTCGGTCCCTGAGCTCCATGTTTAGACCTGAATCTGGCACCAGCAGGAGGTCGGTCCCTGAGCTCCATGTTTAGACCTGACTCTGACACCAGCAGGAGGTCGGTCCCTGAGCTCCATGTTTAGACCCGACTCTGACACCAGCAGGAGGTCGGTCCCTGAGCTCCATGTTTAGACCTGAATCTGGCACCAGCAGGAGGCCGGTCCCTGAGCTCCATGTTTAGACCTGAATCTGGCACCAGCAGGAGGCCGGTCCCTGAGCTCCATGTTTAGACCTGACTCTGACACCAGCAGGAGGTCGGTCCCTGAGCTCCATGTTTAGACCTGAATCTGGCACCAGCAGGAGGCCGGTCCCTGAGCTCCATGTTTAGACCTGAATCTGGCACCAGCAGGAGGCCGGTCCCTGAGCTCCATGTTTAGACCTGACTCTGAGCTCCATGTTTAGACCTGACTCTGGCAGTAGAAGGCTGGTCTCTGAGCTCCTCAGAGTCCAACCTGAGCCCTGGACTCTGAGCAGCAGCATTCTGGATGTACTGCTGCTGGATTAAAGTGTCAGGTGTAAGATGTTCAGCCTGCGTCTGATGGCTGTCAAAGAAATAGGATTCAATCTTCCCCTGAACAAAAGGAGAACTCAAGGGTGTTACATAAGAGTTCAATGGGCAAGATAACACTTGACAGAAACAAGAGTCAAGGTGAGTGGATATCTCTGTACCAAGATGTACCAAGGCTTTTTCATGGGACAGAAAGTATTAATACACAAGAAGGACATCTTTGTGAAAGTACTGGGATATCATAACAGCAAAAGTGTAATTGCTTTCATGACTACAAAATCTTGCTCGCAATTTTTCCAGGGGTTTTGTTAGTTATAAAAGCTTTTGAGAATTGTTTGACCGAGTACAAGCTCACCCTGAGGGGATTTTAGATTTAGAAAGCAATTTTCTATATCACAAGAGGAACTCACAGGACTATCAAGTAAAAATATCACGTTTACAGCCCCAATAGAGTCAAAGTTGGCTTATTATCAAGATAATTCACAAAATGTATTCTTTATTTTATTAGTGAGTGCAGTATTGAAGCCAGCCATAGATTTTGTCCTCAAAGCTTATGTGCAAATTAAAATGAGCAACCAGTAATCAATATATTTTTCTCTTTTACTGAAAATCCTGAGTAACTGTTTTGTAGACCATTTTATAGTAGCACAATAAATAAGTCTACTGCATCACATTATTCTCATGACACTTCAGCGCTTTTAATAATCTGTATTGATTTATATTAAGTTATATATGCACCGTAGGCTTCTGTATCAATACATTTGTAGTCAATTTACCAGAGGAGGGTTGTGTACGTGCTCGTCTCCATGGAGATGTTATTGCTTTACCTGAAATGTTCCAGGTATCTTAATAATTTATTCAATCACATTTTTTATTGATAAAGAAATACCTTGAATAACATGTATTGTTACTATGAAAAGGCTCGTCTCTCAACATATCTGAACTGTAACTTGACCTGATGCTCACTTGCTCGTCTCCATGGAGATAGACACGTTTAATGCCACACTGTGGATCATCCCAGGCAAAGCAATTACGTCTTCACGTCACAAGATAATTTCAGGATATCAATTTATACGTTATGACACTATATCCAATCCATTTTTAAGTTGGAAATTATATATTAAGGATATATTGGAACAAATATCACAATAAACTATTCAAATAAAAACGTGTAAACAGGATTTTCAAGGAGAAACCCTTGATAGAGTTGTACTGTGTTAAGTGTTTTGCATTGTGTAGCGTTGGCCTGACTACAGCGTCATCATCAGACCTGAGCAAAACACTGCAACTCCAAAATGAATCAAATAAACAAGCGCATTGATTGGTTTATTGCATGTATTTATTGTCCAGTACCTTTCGATGGTAGCCACGCTAGTTTGTTGGCTGAATCAGGTCCAGTTTTTGAATGTGCTAGTTGATGACAATTCAAGTTTTACATATTTACATTTACAAAACAAGGAAGAACAAAATACATGAACAGAATAGCAATGTAAGGCTAGACTTTGTTAATATGTTCAATGTGTGTCATGAACACAATAATAAAGGCACTCTTGTTTTCTATGCAACACAATGATGAGCATAAAAATTGAGGGCTTTCACAGAAACAATGAGGAAACACATTCATATTTGACAAACTAAGTACTTTGCTTCAACAATAATACAACATAAATAAACTAAATAACATTACAATATATTAAATGCTGCAAATAAATATATCTTTAAGAAGGTGCTCAGTCTGAATGAAGAATTCACAGAAATTGTCCAAGGTCCAGTTGTGTGACAGGCCACCACTGAGGGCTATAGAGCCACAGTGTACCACAAAGAAATGACTGCAATCATTAAATGTCTTCAGTATGGGCTGTTTACACTTTTACACCGATTGGACCAATAAAATGTTGTCTATTTCATGATGAAACATAGCATTCTTCCATACTGCAGCTGTATTACTGAGCTGTAGGCCTCACAAAATGTAATATCAATTTATATTGAAATTTCACTCATGGTATGTCATAATGTACCCCGCCTAAGGCCCAAAGTCACTGGGATAGGCTCCAGTCACCCGCGACCCCGAAAGGGAACAAGCGGTAAAAAATGGATGGATGGTAATTCATAATATATGGAAACATTATTGCAATATCGGCAAATAAAATAATAATATAATGGTACCGAAAATAAGATTTACACGGCCAGAATCCTTGTGCTAAGAGAAAATTATGTCGGGTCAAATTATGATTTCGTCTTAGGCTAAAAATCCTGGTTTAAAATATATGTTTTTAACGTTTCATCTTTTGAAAAGGTTTGCACAAAATACATGCTGTGTGGCCCTAAAATAAAAGGTTGATTGCTTATTTGTTAAAAATAAGATTGTATTCTTTCATGATAGTAATAATACTTTCAAACAGTGCCTTCTTTCATATCTTTGGTGTAAAAGATCTACAACTAGAAACGAGCTGGACACACATTACGTGGTTAGATATGAGTTCTTTGTATATCCTACTCTACACAGAAGTCTCTCAGCTGTGCACAGCAGTTTGCGACTCATAATTGGACATTAGACATGACCGACCAATCATATCCATGTACCGTAGCTGTGATGACTCATGGTTTGTGTGCAAGGGCCCTATTCAAAACAATCAAGATGGTGCAGTGCACCGAGCTACTGTGAGTTTGTTTACTTTTGCTCCCAAATGAGTTCAATAAAGTCAGATTAACGTAATGTTTTTTATCAGAAACCCAGAATAAATTACTTAGTGCACTGTTTTGTTTGGCCAGTGCATAGAAACTGGGTTTGACACAAAGTACTAGAGTACTCAGTGATAATCGGTGATACTCAGTGATACAGGAGTCTGTACTAGGCTACAGCACACAGTATGTTGGCCATCCCACGTCATACTAGATCAACAAGGGCCAGTAACACACTTGAGAATCTTACAGTACTGTAAACATGATTGTCACATTTCAGTTAAGCCCTCATTACATCTCATAGATGCAGAAACTAAGCACTTCTATTCAAGTATTAGCATTTTCAGTGCTCCTAAGTGTTAAAGGCAAAATGTTAAATCTACACCAGAAATGTACATCAGAAAGTGTTACCACATTTAAATGTTTATGATTTTAGTTGCAAATTCAAGGATTAACGCTGTAGTTACAGTACCACAGTGTCTAAGGTGGGCAAAATCTCAGGGGAATATTGATACAAAATCCAATTAGAAGTAAAGTGAAGTGATATGATGTGTTTTTTTTTTCCCTGATACAAATATCTATTTTTGTACATAAGCCCTGTTGAGAAAATTGGGGCCATTAAGAATTATTTTCACCAAATTGAAAGAAATTAGTCTCTACTACATCCTTGTCACTACAAAACACAACACTAAAGTTTCTCACATTCAATGCAGCACCTGCTTCTGACAGACTAAAACTGATGCTGCTCAAACAAAGCTTTTTCATTCAGTTTGGTGGTTTCCCACCCAAAACATCGGCCAGTGATAGAAGTTTAAGGCCGATATCCTGGTGCAAATATCAGCCCAGTTTATTGGCCAACCTATCAGTCTATCTCTACATTAGACAACAAAAACAAAAAGTATATAGTGGTATATGACATTAAGTGCAGCAATGCAAGCAGTGGTAAGTGTAGTTTTGAAAGCTACAGTTCATGAGGCTGTTAGGACACTAGACAGCCATAAACAGCCCTAGAGATCAACTTCAGCAAGAGCTTTCAAAAAATAATAAGAATAATAATAAAAAAAAAACATTGAAATACTTAAATAGATATAAAATGTGCTTGTTTTAACACAAGCTGTACACACCTGGTAACAATTCACATACAAAGAGAGTCTTAGAAAGAACACCATCTGGTGCTTTATATAAAAATATGTAGCTCTTTTTGTTTGACTACTAAACTGTACACTTATTTTGCACGTAAGATAAAAAGTCCAGTCTGTTGATGCAGTGCCGTTTTGAGCACTTCATACTTCACCTGCAGCAGTCTCCTTCATCTCAGCACTTCCTGTTCCTGCTCACCAAAGCGCCACAAACAATCCCCTTCTTATCAACTTACACTTGAGTAAATCTTCTCCACTTTCCCAATGATCTTTTCTTCAAAAATGGGTAAAACCGCATCATCTTCACGCACTTCTTCAAACACCACGCCACAGTCAAACTCGTCACTGACCTTCTTGAAATAATACCTAAAATAACACACACAATTATTCTCAGATTGTGGATGTCAAAAGAGAGGAAAGCCACATATGCAATTACTCAAAATATTAATGTCTGATTGAATGAAAATAAAAAAATGTGAAACCATCACTTCATCACATCTATAAAACAACCTATCAGCAAATGTTGATAACTGATGTTGTAGGCGAACAAGACAATGACAAATACATGTCTAATCTATTGTAGTAATGTTTTGGTATTGATATAAAATGTAAACATGAATGACATTTTAACAAAGAAAAGTACAAGAAAAACACTAAAAAGTGCATTGTGTAACTTTATATTGGAAGGCCTGCCACTTGCGTGTCTGGATGTAATAATGATTTGCCTAGAATGTTCCAGAGTATGGCAATTTACCTATTTCCATGGAGACAAGTTACAATTGTTCAAGGGTTTTTTGAGCAACAAACTCCAAAACATATACATTTTGATTCCATACTGTGGAATATTCCAAGCGAAGCAATAGCATCTCCATGGAAATAAGCAGAACCCACCATAGTGCGCCTTTAAAGACACAGAATGTAACTTTATGAAGGTGAAAAGTCAGTTGCATATAAAAATAATAATGTTAAAACTACACTTCAAAACAATCTCCACGGAGCTTGATCAGTGTTATACCATTCTGTGGAGCATTTTAGGTAAAGGAAAGTCATTTCCATGGAAACAAACAGGTGGAAGCCAGGTAAGAGTCAATTTTGTGGCGTGGCAAGCCCGCTCACAGTCAGACACAGGTTTTATACATTTTTAGAACAATAAAACCATCCAAAAGGAAAAAAAATGCTTTTGTTTTAGTCTAATTGGTTACACATTACATATACTGTGCCTTAAGTAAGAGTCTTATAACTCCAAAATAGACTTTATTTCTTGGTGATTGAAACAAATGCTGTACGTTATCATGAGTAACAGATCGTAACTCGCCTGTAGTTTCCTTTCTTTGTGAGCAGCTCCTTGAACTGGCCCAGCGTCACGACTCTTCCTCGCTCCACACTCGTCGTGTACGGGATCGGCTCCTCACACAAGTAATACGCGACAGTCATTTTGTCACCCGGCTGCTTTTTGCTGCTTTTATGTCTGAGGGAGAAAGCAAAACACAACATCAAACGTTCATCAAAGCAAGAGAGATGAACCAGTCTTTTATTACCTGCTTAGGAAATTAAATAGTAAACTAGCTATGGTGCTCGTTTGAAGTTTTAGAACGTAAGCAGTCAAATAAAATGTTGAAATAAATGTCATATTGCAATATCAAAAAGTGCATTACCAACTTTTCTAGTGGCAATATATAATAATGATAATAATAATTGTAGAAATGGTAAAAAAAAAAAAAAAAAGTACTCTACTACTTTTAATCTCAGTGATTTGGTTTCTCACCAGCAGGTATTAAGAGCAAATAAACCATGACACAGTAAACTCATAATAATAATAATTTCATCCGTCAAAAGACCTTTTTAATTTCAAACATGGCAAATCGTCATCCATTTCTCTTTTCTCTTCACAAGATCAACTCCACAAATCATTAGCTTAAAAGCCAGCAGTGTCCTACGTATGACAACCACACATCGATTCAGCAAAGTGTTTAAGAAACATTGGTAACTTCACATATATTGTATTATATTGTTGAAAAAAATAAGCCATCTTGCTGAAAATCATCTTTCTGTGCTTTGTTTGCTTCCTCTGTTTTGTTCAACCTCAACCCTAATATTTACACACACAGTTTTGCACATTTGTGATTGACTGTCATAATGTTATATTTATTAGTTTATTTGAACGGGGACACTGCGCATAAAAACACGGCTGTAAATGTGCAGATATATACAGCTTGTTTCCAACTGCAGTCCCCAGGCAAGTTATAAACTACCAGCGATATACAAAACACAAACTTACATTTCCCTGACACATTTATACAGGCTTCGAACTGGCGTAAAGTGTACACCTGTAACCCCCTTTTGGCTTATTTTGAACCTGGCAACTAAAATCACTAACAAATGTGTGGTTTTAGTTCAATAGAATTCAACATGCAGCTCCTTAATGTTTCTAGCTTTGCATCATTAAGTCTTAATTTTAGTATTTAGTTATTTACCTTCATCAAAATGGCAATCGGTAATAATTGCAGGTTGTTAAGTCCAAAGCACGAGTCATTAACATTTCAAAGGCAGAATCACTGTTGACCGAGTAACTTGCCTTTCATCAACCTCTTGAGCTCTTCACCTGAGCTCTAGAGTTCACGTAACCCTGCTCTAATGACAACATCAAGCACAATCTGCTTTGACAAAACAGAAAAGCTTTTATATTCATGTCAACAACTCCATCCTGTAAATAAATAAGTAAATAACAAGCTTCAATTTTCTTGCTAAAAATATTCCTGCAGACATTTTATTTTGTTCCATCTTCTTGTAAATAGGGCACAGCTTTTCAACAATTATAAAAACATGTTTTGCATTGAAAACATGATGAAAAAACGAGCTACTTGTTGTTTATTTTGAGTCACATAATAATTGATTTAGACAAAAAATAAATGTTGTCAAATATATAAAGGGGATTATACCAATTACCTGTATATTCAACTAAACTAAACTCTGCCATAATATTACAATTTTACCAAATTATTATAGTAATACACGGTAGACAGACTTGGTAAACCGCATCCTTAAGGTGCTCTGTGCAACTTTTCTTGGAGAAAGATAAGTTCAATGCCATATTCTCTAACATTCCAGGCAAAACAATAACAGCGACATGTGGACATTGAAAAATCGTCCTGTGAGTGTCAAAACGATGTACATAAAACCAACTTATAAAGTAAAAAAGGAATACATTCTTTTAAAAATAGAATGTGATAGATGAGTTGGCTGTGTTATATTTATTCAACATTATACTGAGTCTGAACATAAGATGAATGTGAGCACATTTAAAGCACACAGGTCTAAGTAAATATTTGCTCAGAGAGGATGTGTGCAGTGGACTTACTCCGGCTCAGAGAGCTCGCTGTCGGATACGGCTGGTACCACAGTGACAGGAGGACACTGTGTCGGCCTGACAGCAGAGCGCCCCCTTTGGATCACCTCCATCACGTACCTGAGACCAACATCCACAAAGTCATTTACAAAGACCAACGTGGGTCATTATCAGCACAAAATAAGACTATGGAAATATGTTTTATCTAGACCAGGTATTGATTAAAATAAACTATTAAATGAATCCTTAATCCTCAAGTTTCCCTATGGACATTTTAGTTTTTCAAATGTCTAATGCCCAAGTTTTAAATTATTTTTTTTATTTAATTTGAGCTTTTTTCCTACTGCATTGGAACACTCACACCAAGGACAAACATGTCTCACTTAAAAACAGTATTGATTATTATTAACTTTAGTACATTTTGATTCATAATTGTTTATGCTTTTTTCATCTTGAGGTGAATGTATAGGCAAAAATGAAAAAAACAAATAAATAAAATACAACTTTAAATGCCAGTTCGAAAACAAGCTTTTATATCTGTTTTTGTAAATTGAAGCCTGGTTAAAGGTGCATTACGTAAGGCTTTTCTGTAGGAGGGTCTGCTTGTGTCCATGGAGATGAAATTACTTTGCTGTTGTTCCACAGTATAGCATTAAACTTATCCATCTTGCACTTATTAAATTAAGTGTTTCCTTTCTTTCACATTCTTACTGTGAGCAGTTAACTGTAAGTTGGCCTGGAACCGTATCATGCTTGTATCCATGGAGACAGATGATGTCATTCTATCGAACATTCCAGAAAAAGTGATATTGCACATTGTACAGTGCACTTTTAATTAAAATCATACAATACAACTGGGCTTAAAGTAAATAAATAAAAGATGACCTCTGCTTGGGCTGCACTGCTCCAGACTTGATGTTCTCCTCCTCCAGGCGCCGGCACACCTCCTCCAGCTGGGTGAGGGGGTTGGGGGCCGGGTTGGGGGGCATAGTGGGGTCCTGGATGAACGGGTGAGACGGTTGGATGTTGTTTCGGGTTGGATGTCCTGAGCCGGAGCGATCCTTGGAGCACATATGCAGTCCTTCATGTCCCGTGGCTTTTTTGCAACCTGTCATGCTCCTGCCAAAAACAAAGAACAATGAACATTTAATCATATCATACAATTGAACAGTCTGTATTGTAAGAGCATCAGCAATCGAATTTCAACTGCAATGTATAAGACACAAGCTTGATTAGATTAGAAAATGCCAAAGCAAAAATCAAGATGACAAGAAATGCAATTTAAAAGGACATCAATCTAAGCAGAACAATTCACAACAGAGTAATAGCATAGAAATAGGATGAAATAGCATGATAATTAAAATGTCGCCATTATAAATATAAAATTATAACTCAGGACACATCTCTGATTCTACTTTGATGGTAGTACTGTATGTCTCCCTCGTGTCTGGGTGAAGGAAGAGTCAAATGCAGATACTTTATACAGTACAAAATGACAAGAAAACATGTCTATTCATTTCTTGGCAAAACCATAACATTACCATGGTTTTACAGTGTTATAAAATCAAATAAGACCAATCTATCTCCTGAAACTTGTGTCCCCGGGGCTCCTGGACTCACCC
The DNA here is from genome assembly GCF_026437365.1 of Eucyclogobius newberryi. Taxonomy (NCBI): domain Eukaryota; kingdom Metazoa; phylum Chordata; class Actinopteri; order Gobiiformes; family Gobiidae; genus Eucyclogobius; species Eucyclogobius newberryi. The sequence continues at coordinate 24,756,760 of NW_027315757.1, forward strand.
GTACGGACTCCTCTTGTGTCGCACCACCTCCTTCTGTCCGTCCATCAACCACAACAGGATCTTCTGGTTCTTCTCCACGTCCTCGCCAAGGCCTGGAGTGTCGTACGGACGCACTTCCTCACTCTTCCTGCATCCTCTTTTACAAGGGCCTCCTCTGCTACTGTGAAAAAAATATTGTCTTACTAGCACTAAACAGCTTAGAACTAGTTGATCCCTTTCTCAAGTAACCACTACTTTTACATCAGTTTAGCGTGAGAAAAGTGCTTTATTCTATTATGGCTGTAATCGTAAATTATCTTTTTATTTCCTTTTGTTTTGGATTGGATCTAGTGTCGCTACAACAAATCATTGTACACTTTGATTTCATGACAAATCAATTAATCATTGCAGCACTACTTATGACCTCTTATTTGTAGATTTACTGAACAATCAATCTCAAGTGCTGCTTTTTTTCCTTAAACCAATCTGTGTATGAACCCTAATCTCAAACGAAAAACATCAATACACCAGTGTATAAAAATCACTATCTCACATTTGTTATTATTGCTGTATTACATAATCACTTTGAGCTGTTTGCCTCATACCTGTAGGTGGCATTCTCCTGGTTAGCGCCGTATCCCGTGCTGTCTGCATAGGTGCGAGGTTTGGATCCATAATGGCCGTCCGCGCCCCAGTGGAGGTTCACCCGCATGGCTGCCTCCGCCTCCAGCTGCTCCCGAGGCTTCCCACTTGAGCAGTGATGGATGTGATGTTTGCCCGTGTGTCTCTGCGGATGTTTACTCTGCCCGAGGAGATGTCAACACGATGTAAAACGTTAGTATTGCGACTATTGTGAGGAGAAACATCATCATTTTACCAGTAGCCCATCCACTATATTCAATTGCTAATTAGATCAGTTCCTTCCAGCTTCTTTCAAAGTGAATAAAGTAAAGTTGATGTGACATAACTAGGGTCACGGCTCGAGGGGAGGGTGAGGTTCCACACAGACGCACCACAGCTAGACAGACTGTGCGCGCTGTCAAGGGAACTAATTATTGGAAAAGTCTTCCTCTGACAGAAAGATAACTTTTAAATAGCACCTTTTTCTATCCTGTTGTATTTGTTTTTCTGTGTTGCAGGTGGAAACTAGCATTTGGCACATTTACGCTGTAATTGCTACAGATTTTTATTAAAATGTAAAACAAAATAATAATAAACACCCGGATAAAAAAAAACAATCCTGTTATCCTGTTTATGTGATTTTGTTTTATTTCTTTTTTAGCATTGATACTTGTTCAAATGAGTAACTAGTCTCAATTATTGTTTTATTAGTATATGATTTCCGATATCTTTGACAACCTTCATTTAAATGTCTTGTTTTTATTTCTACAATCCTCACGATTATTATGTTCTACTTCTTGTGACGGGTGTTGTGACCAGCCAGTGATATGTTGTGACCAGAGAGTGATGAGTAGTGATTAACTGACCGATCCTACCTGCACAGTGCACCCAGGCAAGCCCGTGTGTCGGCCCGATGAGGGGAGGCCGTCTGGGGAGCGGGATTTGGGCGAGTGCCTGGTCCCTGGAGACTGTCCGCCGGGGCTCTTCATGACGCGCTGCACATGGTCATCCAGGATCGACTCTGGGTTCTCCTCATGGGCATCTCTCATGAAAGGGCTGTAGACGTCTGTGTAGCGGGGGTTGTAGCTAGGGAGGTGACCACCAGGGGGAGGCCTATAACCAGGCATGGATGTGTTTGCATCGTGTCCATCTTCCTCCTGCAACAGTGAAACAAACAAACAAAACAAGAAATGGTTAAAAACTTCTACTGAAATGACATATTCTTTGTTCAATAGTTTCCTTTATATAACGTGGTATGTGATTTTATATTTAAAAGCCTGTTTTGAAGATATGCAAAATTTGAAAATTGAGTAAATTGTTAATAAAAAGTGTTACTTAAAGAGCTAATTTTAAAATAAAAAATTGAAAATGTATATTGTAACAGATCAAATAAAGGTATAGAATGATATGTCTGCATAATTGTACAGACATTTCACATGATTAAACCTCAACTTATATATTTCTGTTGGAGTGACATAATATCGTTATCGGGCTACTTCACAAAAATATCAATATATCAATTTAGTCAATATTCCCTGTCCTTAATAGTAATCAATCATGCATTTATTTTATCAAGTTCTGTTATTATTAAAAACATTGGAACGTTTGTTATTCTTATTGGTGACTAATATAAACTTGACACTTCTGATCTGAATATCTGAACGATTTTTTTTTTAAATAAATAACATCATCAAAACATAAGATTTCATTAAACTAGATTCACTTCTTTTGTTTAATTTCCACGCTGTTTAGAAGATGCTTGTTCTCTTTTGACCAGCAGAGGGCGCATTACAGCCCTTGCATTACCCCTGATCCTGCTTTGTATGTGCTGGTCCTGTCTTTAATCTCACTGCAGAGGTTTTGCAGATAAATTCTGATGGGGATTGGGCGCATCCATAAATGTATGTTGTTTCTAATATTGACGAGTTGAACCTCAAAAAGAGTGGAAAATCAATCATTTTCTGACAGGAGAATCTTCAGGGGGAATGGTTGAGCGAGGTGTTGAAGACAAGTGTTTATGTGACATGGCAGTTTCTTCACACAACACAAGCTAATGATCATTTTGCTAATCGATAAGTCTCGCGATTAGTCTTTCAATTAATCAATTAGTTATATAGCACGCAAAAGTCACATTTTTACTAAAGTTGACCCAGATGAAGCTGAAGTGAAGCTATCTGAGATTTCCGGCGCAGCACATTTATGGATAAAAGAGTGTTTTCATCAAATACACGGCTTTTACACATTTTTTGCGCCGTTTTCATGCCATTGCAGCTCATTTTTGAGTCGTAAAATGTCTTTTCTCAGCTCATGCCATGTTTAGACCAGCTAAGGATTATTCTATTACTAAATTAGTTGACGATTATTCCAGTAATCGATTAGTTGGGATTAATCAATTAATTTGTTGCAGCCGTAAACTGGTCCTACTGGTTGTTATGTTGTCTGTAGATAACATGACAATAACTCCTGCCTTTACAATCTGACAATTCTGCCGGTACATTCACACACTGCATTTGAAATACAAGACATTAATAATTGATATGATTTGGGAACACTATTTTGCAGACGTATTTCCCTTCTTTTACGAACATACACACATATTTTGCTCCACAAGATGGCTGCTGCGTCAATGGAGGTTTTATCTAAATGGTTAAGGGTCTCATTGACACAACAGCCAGCATCTTCCAGTCACAATGGTGCACGTGTTTGTATTGTCACAAGACTCCATTATGCACTTAGATTCAATTCAGGGAAACAATGCGCACCTTAATGAGACAGGCATTTCAACAGGGAATTACGAGCGCATTTTGTTTAAGAGGCAGAAACTGGGCTGTTGCAAATATACGATGCTGAATATAAGCTCTGCATTGTGTGTTTTATAAGGAAAGGATTATTGTTAGTTAAGTCATCAATATTTTCTACCATTTTGACATGATGGTATTTCTACACCCACTAAAATCGCACACGGTTTAAACTAGAGCTGAAATCAACGATAGAAATGTTGGTTGATTAAGGAAGATATGAATAGTTGACTAAAAAGGAGCATGGAATAAGCAAAATGTTGCAAAACTATCTCTATGACCATCTTTCCAACCATATTTGACCCAAAAAGTAGTACATTGCATATCTGTATGTAAAAATGCAGAAAAAAATGCACAATTCATTCACAAATCTCCAGCTAACTCACTCCCTGACTTCTCCTTTTTACTGTGGTGCATATAAATCCTGTACAATGCCAATAATCAAATAAATAATCAGTCGACTATTAAGATGCAGATTAACCAATAACGTGACTAAATGACTAAAGGACTACAGCCCCAGTTTAACCCATATTCAATGCCATTATCCAATACAGGGTAATGTGGAGACAGAACATTTACCCCTGAACTAGAACATTCATTTATACCATTATTTAAGCAGGAAGTGAGACCTGGTCAAGGTAGAAGGCAACCAAAGCTACACAGTACAACAGTACAGCAAATCACTAAATATGTCACTATAAAATCAACTCTCTAAAAACATAAACAATTCTCAAGTGACACAACAGCTTCAATTTTAATTTGTAGACTAAGAAATCAAGATCAGAGTTCAGTCAGGGAACCATGTCTTTGTTAGTGTCAAATAGGATCAATACAATATCAGAAGTTCATCCACTTAATCATGTATTTCAGTATATTTCTGTGTACTTTTACCCCATTGTATTAACCTCTTTGTTCATAGTCTTGTGTCTACGGCTGCAACAATCAGAATAATCACGACTAGTCGACTATTAAAATAATCCTAACCATCTTTTCATCATTCTAATCACTAACTGGACCACGGAGCCTCTAAAACACACACAAAAGATGATTCATGACAAAGACAGCAATGATATTAAATGAAAATTTCCAAAAATTAATTAATGACACACTTTACTCATAACTATTATTGATGTAGAAGCCTTCAATCCCCGCATTCCAACCTTTATTTAACAAATCTCTATGTTCAAACTCAATATTTGTTTGACTAATCGCCCAATTAAAGAAACATATATATCAATGCCTTCTACAGTAAATGTTAGCTGCAGTCAAAGTCAGAATGCAAATTTAGATACATTTTTACACACAACAATATTCATGTGCATACAACTAATGTAAATAAGAATGTTTTGTTTACTTACAATTAGTATTAGTATTATTTAGTCTTATGCTAGCTGTTTTTACTTTACTTTATTTTATTATTATTATTTTATTTTATTTTATTATTATTTTATTTTTATTTATTTGTTTTCCTCCATTCCCTATTAAGATATGAGAGGAGTTTTGTTAATAAGAGTTTTTTGTTTTGTTTATAAGAGTTCTTCTATTAAGAGTGTTTTTTTCAAACTTCCTTTCCCTCTGTATCTACTGCGTTGTAACACCAACATTTTCCCATGTGTGGACAATAAACGATTATCTTATCTTATCTTAAATAAACACCAAACATCTCACATTTGAATGAGCTCTTCTCCTGCAGGTTTAAAGGGGCCCGCAGCCCCCTTCATGTGGCCGAACACACGGCTCGTCTGCTCGGGGACCACAGACTCGGGCCGCGGAGCAGAGGGATATTTCAGAAAGCTTTTAATCACCGCTAAAGGGACATCAAGCCGGGCGGCCCACTGATCCAGCCTCAGAGTGGAGAGTGAGCAGGTGCGCCATCCCATTCATGGGCGAAGCCAGATCGCGCACAGGCCAAGTCACTCCTGGTTTTAATCACACACTTAAAGGCTGGCCTCATTATTTTCACACGGGCCAAATGGATTCAAGTACCTTTTGTCAGAGGAAACTTTCAGCCCGACGGCCAAAAACACAGCCCTATTTCGGTTCAAATGCTGCTCCACAAAAACCGCTCTGTGTTCGGCGCTTGTTACTGTGGAATGTTCCTCGTTTTGGGGAATTTGTACTACTTACCACTTAAAACAGGGCTTACTTTCATGATACGAGTGATAAGAGCCACGTTACTTCCTCAGCCGCCGTTTTCATAATAGTGGCACAGATGACTTTAAAAAAACCACAAACAAAAACCTGCTTATGCCCTGAAAAACATTCAAACTCGATTTCAACACTCCTTTTTTCATATGTAATTGACTATATGTTGATTTAGAAGAACAGTTATTGCTGTAGTAATACCTAATGTGAATAAAAATGAATAAATAAAAGATACTAAAGAAAAGGCTCAACACTCGACACCAATCTCAATATCACAATCATAATAAAACATGCTCTTTTTACAGTAGAATGTCATTTTTAACACGATATAATAGTAGATTCTTTAACGTTACCCCATGTTGTCTTATACTAGTTTTAATGTAGATAAAGAACATTCAAGAAAGGTCAAAATTTGTCGCATTTATGTGATTTTTTTCTAATATTGACACTTAATTTGCGTAATATTCCGAACAACAGTATGAGAACATGTGCAGTCTACTAGGAAAGGTCTAAAAAGAAACCACAACCTCATGGCTCATTGCTCAACGTTCAAGATTCAATCATTAATGACAAAAGTAACACAATTAAACTAGAGAATCGTCAATTAAATCAAATAGGCGTTGATTGATTGCCCCCGTCATATAATGTTGTCATATGTTATATATTGTGCAAGTCCTTATTGGTCAATACTATAGTTATAATATCTTGTACACTAGGTCTGTCACGATATATGGATGAAATACTCCTGAAAATATCACGATCATATTGAAACTACTTCATGCCATTGACACACTAGCTCTGAAGTACGATAAACTCTCCAAAAAAGGTTTATTAATGTACAATATCATCAAAAACAAATACTTAGCCGACTGAAGTAGGCAAACGAGTCATGCTGTTTATAATTCAACAAATCTTGAAAAAAAATATCCCCACAACTGTGACAAAAAACAAGACACACGATAAACACTGATCCCAAAAAACGATTGTTGTTGCTCTCGATAAAGTCCAAGTCAAAATAGTAATTATACCAATTATACACCCTGCTTCATTAACTGGTCATTAAAACATATTTTTTCCAGTTCATTTCGACACAGAGATAGCTATAGAATCAAGTGCATATGTGTGTATTTTTGTATTAATATATTCACATATCATATCAAGGCATTTTCCCTCACGCGAATACTCAGAAACAGTACTTCACACACACAGCACTATTTCTATTTGCTGGTAAAGCCTTTTTAAATATCTTATGAAGGGCAACAACTCCAGCAATACCAACTTTCTAACCTTTTTAACCATCTAATTGTTATGTTCCGGCGCTCGCGCGTTAACCCCGCAGAGTGAAGCTCATTTAAATGCACATCCAAGCGCCCCCCCCGGCCCGGCCCCGCCCCGCACGCGCGCACATACTGTACTGCACATACCAATCCAACTCTCTGGAGCCACTCGTCCAGCTTCTCCTCCGCCTCGCGCTCCTTCACGACTCCCTCCAGTTTGCTGATGAGCTCGGCCGCGAAGCGCTCCGGCTCCACGTGGATATCCTTCAGAACACGATTCGGGCGCTGAAGGAGAATAGAGAAAAGAGTCGCGGCGGTAAATGTCTGTTGTTTTTGTGCTCTGACACCTTTTGACCCGGGCCCCTTCGGTGATGATATGAAGGGAATTAAACATGAGTGAATTTAATGAATTTAAATGAGCCCGGCTACTACGGTAGGTTTTGTCTCCTGAATACAAATGAGTCATGGCGACAAAGTAATGCACCGGAAATTATTATACCATTAGCGTACGTTCACACTTGTCCTCATCTGGTCCTCGCTTGAGCTCAGTTTAGTCCTGGTGCAGACGAGGTTTGATCCTGGTTTAGTCAAGGTTCAGTCCTGGTCGTGTTCAGGTTTGGTCTCAGTTTAGTCTCAATTTAGCGGTTTATACAATTTGATTTGTGCTTCAGTTCAGTTATAGTATAGTTTAGTCATGATTTATACACATTTGAATCCTGTTTTAGATCTGATCGGGTCCAGATTATGTCTCGGTCGAGTTCTGCCGAGTTCGAATGGTATGAAAATGTGAAAACCATGACACGAAACCTGATAATCCAAATAACGCTTTACCTAGAGATGTTTTAAACGTGTCAATACGTGTAAACTTATGCCAAATTACAACAATTCTACAACAACCAGAAATGTGTTGTTCCTCTTTCATTGATTCACCGCAGCTAATTTACTAATCAAATAATTGCTATGTGAACTATAGACAGACTCTAAATATGCCATGTGCTGAGAGAAGAGGTTTTATGACGCAAACTGTCAGACAAAGCAGTATTTACGTCAAAATTACACAGGAAACAGTCAAGTTTTGTCGAATTCCGTTGAAAAAAAGCAGTGCTGTCTGGACAAGATGACTTCAAACTTTAGTTTAATCTCTTCTTCATGGCCTTTCACAATCCAAACAACCAATCCATTAATTGAAAGACGAATCGCTAGTTTTATCATTTTGAAAAATAATGATCTGTTGCAGCCTTATCCTCTTTGCGTAGTTAAGGTAAACGTCATTGTCCCTGAAGGGAAATGTGGCCTCTGCATTTGACTCACGTCTTGAGCGCATGTTTTAGGCCAAAACCTCACATCATTAGGGGCATCTGAAATCAAAAATAGAACATATGCGAAGCGGCAAAGGATCGGCAGAACATCGGTAACAATTCTAATGCCCCTGTCTAAAAATAGCGACCTTGCAGCCCTGTCAACACGTCATGATTAATGTGTTGCTGGACCGCACGCACATACATCTTCACCACACAGTCCAATGCATTCTATTCTAATAAAACGCTACGTGTGGATTTTTTAAATTGATTTTTTCCCCCTCTTTTTTAAACTGCGAGGCCTAATTAGGACTGGGCTTTTTCTCACCGCGAGACAGGGCTGAGCTGCAGAGGGAGGCTGTCACAGGAGAGGGCTGTACGCAGCGTATAGCAGAACATCGGGCTGCATTTAGACAAGCCTATTCTTATACTCCATCATAGAGCCAATGACACAACACGGATTAAATATGCACATCTTGAACAGCGCCAGGATGTGCGGGGCAGGAAGGGAAAACGGGGAGGGAAAGGAATAAACGTGGTCAGGAATGGCTTACTGGGATATGAGGTAGTGGCACGCGACCATTGGCTTTGACGCTGTCCTGCATCTCTCGCCGATGCTGCTTCCTCTGTCTGTAGGGCGGGACTCCATCTCTGAAAGCAAATACGAAAGAGCCTTTTAACCAAGAAATCCTCATAAATAAACATTGCGGTGAATTTGTGAGCCTCTCCGCGATATTTAGCCATTCCATGTGATTATTCAAATGGAGCCCTCTGCTTTTCAGAAAGGGGGTGGTGGGTTCAGTGGTTTATTACCTATTTCAGTTCTGGTTTAGACACGTTTTTGTCCTTTTTTCATCCTGGTTTAGACTTGTTTTTGTCTCTTTTTTAGATCTGGTTTACTGCTGGTTTAGACCTTGTTTAGTCCTGTTCAGTCCCGGCTTAGCCCTTGTTTACTGCCGGTTTAGACCCGACTTATCTCATGTTAAGACCTGTTTTCAGCCATGTTTAGTCCTGATTTAGATTTGGTTTAGTCCTTGCTGAGTTCTGGTTTAGAGCTGCCTTAGACTTTGTTTGAATCTAATTTAAGACTAAGATTAGTTTCAGCAATAATTAACACCCAGAACCTTAGATAACTCCTAGTTTTCTGCTTTTCAAAAAGGGGATGGTGGGTTCAGTGGTTTATTACCTATTTCAGTTCTGGTTTGACATGTTTTTGTCTTTTTTTTAGTCCTGGATTAGACAGGTTTGTGTCCTTTTTTTCATCCTGGTTTAGACTTGTCTTTGTCAAGAAAATCTGGTTTACGATTGGTTTAGCCCTTGTTTACTGCTGGTTTAGACCCGACTTAGCTCATGTTAAGACCTGTTTTCAGCCATGTTTAGTCCTGTTTTAGACCTGGTTTAGTCCTTGCTTTAGAATAAGATGATAACATGTATAGTTCAGCAATAATTATTACCTGGTTGAAACCTGATATTAGTTTGGATCCTGGTTTAGTCCTGGTTCGGATAGAAATCGGATCGAGATGGTTTAACTTTAATTCAGTCCTGATGTTTCATTCCGGGTTTAAACCTTCTTTTGTCCTGCGCACGGTTTATCCCCAGTTCAATCCTGGTTTAGTCCTGACTTTTCTCTGCGTACACTTCTTTTTAGACACATGCATAATTCATTGAAGTGAACTGATGAGTATTAATTGCCTCTTGTGAGTGAATGTAGTCCATGGTTTTGTTGGTTATCCTCTAACTGGGATAGACTTGCCCGCTGCCTCCGGGGAATATTCAAGAGTAAGACGGATATTGACAAAGTCTCACTGCGTCTCTCAAAGGCGTCTGTACGATTACCATTACATGCTACTGCATCGCCGAGGCTTTCATTCCAATGTGGCGCTGGTCATGCAGAGTTTCACAGTCGTCTATGCAAGCAGCTCTGGACTAATTAGCTAATAACCGCTTCTAATCCACTCCCCGCTAAAACACATTTCAGTCCAGTTGTGGAACTTTGGGAACTGCACTGGCTCAATTCCCAGTGTTTTCTATAGATCTAGAAAACAATCCAGGGCACTAGACATTGTTTATAGAAATAACTTAATAAACAGATTTACTTAGATGTATTAGAAGCACATGGACAATGCTGTCTTTTACTCGTTTTCTCACCATCCATTTTTGCGGTTAAAGGAATATCACCATTAATAAGCCAATTACCAGGTTGAAATTGAAAATCTAATAATCTGTTCCTTGACATTCAACTGACCTTTAGTCAAATCTAAACAATATTCAAGCCTGTTTTGAGTACACAGACAAAAACAGACCAGTCCTGATGTCCTTAATGTCATTTAAATCTGACTGAACGACTATTCATCCATAACTGTGCAGCTAAGCACATTTTAATTAAATCAGGATCTAATGATGTGCAAATGAAAATTATAAGTTTGGGGCTTTTTAATGAACAGATGAAAATAAATCCATGTGGTTAGCATCAGAGTTCTATTTTGAATTTGGTATTTCTGTGTGAAATGGCCCTGAAATGTTTGTCTATTTGTGTTCATGGCTCTTAACACTACTGATCAAATCAAACACTGTGTTCTGACATATTCTATCAATATTTATTTGACCTGGCAAGAACCAATTAAGATCGAGGCCTTTTTCTTTCTTTTTTTAATTATTTGTATTTTATTTTAATTTTTTTTTAATGATTTTTGAAATATAAACAAACACAGAACAATTAAGTCTGACGTATGCTACAATGTTGATCGTTGGTCTGATTTGTCTGCAATATATGATTCTTGCTTTGCCACATCGCACAGCCCTAACAAAGCATTCACTTCCATAGCGACTAGCTTCAGTCATACACACAATACATTACGCACCATTGAAATAAAGTACATTTTCTTTCTGTTACACATGGAATGACGTGCACACTCACAGGCTGCTGTCGGTGAGCGAGAGAGTGTCTGCGTCGCTGGACACGCTCTGCTGCTCGCTGTCGTTGGCGCTGGTGGCAGGAGCGTGACCAGGGTTCACGTAGCACAGGTTCACTGGCTCTTGGCACGAGGGAGGCCTGTGACAGAAGACCAACAGCCCTGAGACTAACCCAAATATCAGTTGGACGCTGCAGCACTGTCATTATTGTTACAGTGAAGACATATTATGCATTTCTGGTACTTGGCAATTCACTGTAACAAATATAGATCATTATTTTACATCTTGTTAACAGAAAAAAACAACATGATATTGATCTAAAACGGCTCAATAATACAAATGGCTCCATTGACTTCCTGTTCAAAGTTGCCCTGCCCCCATCATTGGGGCATTTCACCATAACAAGCAAGCGTATTCTCGTTTTCATTTTCGTGTTTTTAATTTTGCTACATGACATTTTTGAACCGTACATGGGGGGTAGGTGAAAACAGCAAAGCTCTGAGCACTCAAGCCTCAAACGCAGGACAACATGTGATCCCTCAAACATAACAGAATCAAGCAAAATAGAACTTTCAGTAAGATAATGATGAGGGAACTCCGTTACAAAGTGGTTGAAAGCTTTAACTGTTCTCAAACACCTTTAGCCTCTATTCAACATTTAATTTACTAGTAGGCTATGATCTTGACGAATAATTAATGACACAGACTTTCATACTCAGATTTGAATTTTTGCTTTTGAATGGTGGGTATAAATGATGAATAAGGATGTCAAAATTATTCGTTTAGTTATAATAATGATAATCACGATTCAGGTTACAATATAGAGTTAGAGAATACTGAATTTGACTATTTTAGGAAAGGATAGTAAGGAAAATTAGGTAAAATTAGATATTTTTAATTCAATCTACATGGAAAGGACTTTTTAATTGGCTGTTTTTGTCCCATTTTGTCCCTATTTCATGTCTCACAATAATCCTGACACTAACATTTGATATTGTGACATCCCTATTGATTGATTGACATTAGTTAATGACCAAATATGTATCTACATATACTGTTGTGATCCAAAATAAGACTTTGCTGCAGTGAAATGCGTGTCCTTACATTACACATCCTTCAGAGAGCGGCGTCCGACTGGCAACAGGCTTCATTTGACACCATTTACATTCTCATTCAAAGACTTAGCTGAACAAATTACAAGCCATTGTCCACATGAATTATAGATGTAAGCAAAGGCATCAACTTTTTAATCCAAATTAGAATTCCCTGAGGCATTCTTCACTTTTAAAGAAGGAGCGGAAAGCAGTTAAGTTCAGCCTACAACCTTTGTGGCTGACACATTTTCATTAGCATCTAAATTCAACAGCGGTGCATAATCTGCAGCGAGAGGAAAGTGACAGCGCTCTGCGAGCTGAAGGAGACAAAATGCCACAATAACTGCATCGTCTACAGTTTAAGCCTTCACTATGGGGGTCTTTAGTGTCACTGCTGCTCTGCCCTCCTGTCGGATAATGAAGAAGGAAACATGCCAGGAACGGGATGGAGACTGGTTATGTTTAAAAAATACAGTATTTCTGAGCTTATTTACCAAATGAAAAGCAAAAGGGAAAAAAATATTTGTTTTATTTAACTTACAATAATGCTGACACTTCTATCTTGGTCCTTGTGAATATTAAGGTTTCACCGGTGGGGCTGGGCGAGTTTTACAAAAGTCTAGATATTTTTTGGGAGTATCGATATTAATATCACTGCAATACTAAAGAAATGTGTAAAACATGTCTTAAATGTATTATTTTTGGCTTACTTGTAAGACAAATCTGTAAAGTGAATCACAAAAATGCAGAAATATCCCGTTTATTTTCTTAAAGTTTAGATTTTCTTTTCAATCAGCTGTTTTCTCATTCTAGAAACTATAAACTCTATATCCAAATGGTGCTTCTTTAAAACAACAGCCACAATATTATCGAAATTGTGACATACTGCTCACCTCTAATCACCGTCATTGTAGAAGATTACAGCCAAAAAAACTGACTGAAATTAAAGTATTTACTTCACTACTGGTGTTTTATTGCACTTTAAACATTTATTCTTGCTCTGAAGCGGCTTGTCTCTCCACAGACCTGACTTGTAATATGGAGACTGTTCTATAGTTTGGTTTGCTCCATGGAGAAATGCAGATGCCCTTTCTTAGCCCAGTGCTGCTTTAAAGTAGATTACTTTTATCTTTCAGGGACAAGGACTTTGTTTAAGATCCAATTTAGGCCAGATAAGCCAAGATCACTTTTAGATCTGGTTCAATCTGTTTTAGTCTTGTCTACTTCTGATGATTTTTTAAATAAATTACTAAATAGAATAAAAGGGCACTGTGAAATGTTTGAGAAGCACTGATCTAAAGAATAATTACAGCGCTTTCTTGCATGTCTCTAAAGATGTCTCTATACAGTTGAAACATGTAGCTTCAGTCTAACAAACCCAAAGGGGGAAATCTCTCTTTAAAAAACAAAGACTTGATTACTGAAATTATGATGCAAGCTCAAAGCGTTTGTGATTCATTAAATCTCTCAGATGAAGGACCACTACTCAGCCATATCTGGATCTGCACCCTTGATACATTTCGTGTATGAGGAGGCTTTGTTTCAATCAATAGCCAGCGTTAAATCCACTGCTGTTGCCTTGACTTTTAAAGCGATGCACATTCTAAGAAAAAGAGAACTGAAAACTAACATTTCAAACGAGATTTACTAGATGAATATACTTGATTAGCTATACCACAATAATCATTTAAAAGTGTTTTGTTTTTTAAGGTCAAGGTCCAGATTTTAAACAACGACTGACAATTTCAACACAAAATAATGTTACTTTCTTTAATAAACCCTGTTATTTTATACTAGTTCTGATAAACGCTCAAGGTCAGTCGAAAAAAAGCCCTGTTAATGTGATTTTTAGTATTGATATTTGCTCAAATGAATGTCTACTAGTTTTGACAATAGTTTTAGTACTGATTAGTCTGATCTTTGATACGTTTGACAACCCTCACTAGTTGATATATAGTTGTATTGTACTTAATCATCGTTCTATCTTTGCTGCGATTACATTGTTGGCCGTTCAATTTATGAGCTTTTTGCTTTTGCATCTACAGTTCATTGTGCGTTGCTTGTGAGAATCCTTTACAAAAGAATCTCCTGCTGCGTGGGATCAATACACTTCATTCCAACCTTTCTTAACCCAATAAAATCAAAGCGAAGGAAGGCAACAAGACGAACACAAAAACAGTGATACCTGCAGCAAAGTAACTGCTTAAATCAGCCTCTCTATCCACATCCAATACATTCCCGCTATTGCCTACGAGCACAAACACAGCACAAGCAATTCATTACACTCGATTTCAAATGAGGTTGATTACAAATAAAAGATAAAATACATTTCAACTTGCATCTAAGGTCTCCCATGTTACACTCCTATTCTGCAACACTCTGCCAGACAAAAGTCGTTTAGCACAGAACCCGCAGCACAAAAGCCCTTTAACTCACCCTTCAAACGGCAAGTAAAGCTGCTCTCGACAACACAGGAGTAAACAGAGAAGCACTTCACACAAGCCCATCCCTTTTATCAGCGCGGTCTCCGGAGTCATGCATTCACTCCCGTTTCATTTCAAACTTTTCACTCACGCTGGTCAGGGGCTCTCCGGGTCATTTCTAATTCAGCAGTTCACAGGAATACGCTGCGAGGAGATACGACTGAAAGAAAAATGTACCTGCACTCCGTTCCACCCTGCAGTCTGGAAGCATGCGGCGTCTCTTTCACCTCTATTAGTGGGTTTTGGTCACTGGTTGGCTTTGGACTCTCTCCGCCGGTTTGTGTGTACTCTAAGTATAAGTCCGATTTAAGGAATAAGGGGTATGTGTTCTCCTCGATCATTGCCTGGATCTCCGTTTGGGCCTGGTCAAACATGGCAGGGTCAATGTGATGCTTCAGCACGCAGTCTTTGATGAAGGACTTTGTGGCTGGTTTAATCTGCCTCGAAACAATCCCATTGTTGTCTAATATGTACTTCTTATAAATTACTTTTGCCGTTTTCACCTTCTTTTCCTCATAGTCCTCGCTGGTTTCGAGTTTACGGAAGCCGCTGCACGCGAACCAAAAATCCAACATGTCGGCGCACTCCTCCTGCCGCAGAAACGTCCGGAACAGATTGATCCCATCTTCGTCGTCCAGGAGGGAGTGCAAAGACTCCGCCCATTTCAGGTAAGGCGGCGTCGGCGAGGCACTGCCCTCCGGTTCGTAGCCCAAGTCCAGGTCCGGGCGGCGGGGCGTGGCCACAGAGGCGTCGCATTTAAGGCTCTCGTTCTTGGAGGAGAAAGCGGGGCTGATCTGCTGTCGGCCATCGCTCCACACCAGCTGCCCCTCCTCTCCTGGGACGGGGGGTCTGGGGGCGTCCTCAGTGAAGCTGCCTCCGAGGTCCACTGAGAAGTCCCGCGATTCGCTGATGCTCATAGTCACAGCATCCAAAAGCCACGTCCCCACTGCGCCGCCCCAGCACTAAGATCTGATGCTCGCTGCCGCTTAGGCCACAGCAAAAACACACCTGCAAAACAGAAAAGACAATGATGTTAGCAATTATATTTAAAATCTTATATAGCCCTCTGTTCACACACATATAGGGCTGTGCTATGGATTGAATTTTAATCAGGATTCAGTCAAGCACGTGGTTTGGAGCTTATTTTAGACTTTGGAGGAAGAAATCAGACTTTTTTGTGTGGTAAAAGCAATTTTTATCAGCTAGTATTATTTATGTTCAGGAGATTAATATTAAAAAATTGCACTGAAAATAGAACGATATCGCCCAGCCCAACCAAAATACAAGTATCTTTAAAAACACAAGAAAACTATTACAAGTTACAAGATAAATGTAATACAAATTGCTGTTCAAGGCAAGGCAAGTTTGCATTTGTAGAGCAGGATTAGTACACAAAGTAATTCAAAGTGCTTCACATAAACAGAAGAGGATGCATTAAAATCATAGTCCAAACAGATCAAAATAAATGAATTCAAAAGAGAAGAGTGGAGATAAGATCCTTTCAGTCACATGGTCATTTTTCAAACCCAAAGGCAGTGAATCTGATATAATGTAACATGATCTTCTGCAGCGGACGTCCCTTTGTCCTCCATAAGGTGTAATGAGAACCTGACCAGAATAATGTTCTGCAATGCATGTGATGTATTACGAGTTCATACTGTCGTTATCGCTACATGAACGTGTTGAAAATATGATTCTTGATTTTGATACTAAAAATCAGGTTCAATATTTATTACACCATAAATCACATCACAAATTCCTTCTTTCTATAATCCCCTAAAATATCCAGAACCGTATGCAGAGCCAATACCAGTTATTGAAGTATCAACATTTGAAACATATCTAGCATCTGAGCTATTGCTTCCCCAAGTTTTCAATAACATGACATTTGAATAGAAAAAGCAGTGACATGCCTGGGCTTTAATAATCCAAATGGCCTGACCATACTGACTCACTCTATTAGCATTTGTCAAATCTTTCCATCTCAATGGCAACACCACATTATGCAGAAAGGCTGCATGGAAGGCCATAATGTAATGGTTGTTCATGTATAATTCAGTTTGAGTTAGTAATAAGGCCGTCACTCCTGATTTCTGCATCAATGTCCCAGATTTCTTTTAGAGTAATCCAGGTCAAGAGTCAGAGCTGCAAAGCTGTCAATGTTAATGCTTCATGAAATGTGGCCAGCTTACATGACTAAGAACTGAGTGTTCCGATTGTGATTAGAAATATACGTTTTAAACTCAAAATTCAGTTCACAGTCACATGTTAAACAAGTCAATCAGCAGTAACATTCGGGCATGGACTTAATGTGCTTGTATAGGTCTAAACTACAGGTTTTAGACATATTAAGACACTACGGAGACAGGATATTTTGTCATTTGCAGAGGACAATTCCCTAAATACAGTCATTGAAGCGTTTGCAAATAACGCCCATGAAAAATAGGATTAGATTTGGTACCAATATATCTGAACCATATTTGCTGCTCTATATTTTATCCTACTTTGAGTTCACACAAAAGAAGTCTATTGTGTTTTTGTGTTTTTTTTTTTTTTTTAAATAATGAAGCATGTATTGCATTGATCTCCACTTCTCTCCTCCTATTACACTAAGCCTGAACCTCCATTTTCCGGGTTAGATGTCTTGTTCAAGGACAAACGTGCTCCACTTGAGATTCATTCAACATTCAACATTTCCGACCATCTGTAAATATCAATATACAGACCAAGACAATTATTTTTTATTCTTTACCTTATTTTATTAGTAGATTCTTAGTTTATACATGCAATATTTGACTCTATAGACGTTGCTATTATTATTATTTTATTATTAATGTTGCACCTTAAGTTCCTATGTTATCCTACCTTTTCTGATTCTGATTCTGAATATTGAGACCTGCGGGTTTCTATATCTACCATTATAACAGAGCGTTAACTCATTGAAAAAACCCAACATTATGCAGCTGCAAGTCTCATTACAGCTGGAAGGTTACTGGGCACCATGGTCACGACATAATTTATTGCCTTAATGTATATTTCTGACCTGAGCAAATTATACCTGGGTTAATTTCCATATTTATCTATTTTTAAATGTAATTTCCGGTCTTTCGTAAATAGCGTTATCGGCGCAACTGTCAATCTGGGGAGGTTTAAGGATGCACGACTGTACACCCACACATATCACCCAATGCAGTTAATCAACAATATGGTGGTAAACTAATGAGGTGATTGGAATACTGTTAGTGTTGGGCATAATTTAAGCACATTCACGGGGCATAAGCAGCACGCAGTCGGTGGCAAAGGTGGTTAGTTAGTTAATATGTGGGCCGTACGTGATCATTACAACGACGACCTCTCAAAATCAAGTCATGCCAAAGACAATGTGTGTACGATTGTGCCCTGGGAGACAATTACAAGACACTAATATGGATATAATTGCTCAGTATCTGCATGAACATATTGTATTATGGTGTATTGGTGCCTGAAGATCTGTTATCTGTTCCCGTGAAATAATTACATGGCGCTGTACATCACATTTGAACAGATAAGCCAAACAATTACATCCGCACATCCCATTCTCTGGACAGTGGTGTGCTGTATATGCTTTGTTTGCTGTCAGCTCCGGGTATCAACTCTCCATGCAGAGAATGACCTGGGGCTATCTCTGGAAAGAATGTACACCCCCATGACACACAAAAATACATTACCGGGATAAATAAGCCTTTGAAACAGACAATGAAAAATAATAAACTATAACCCCCATGTCATAGTGATTTAGATGATCGAATAAGGCAATAACTGTAGCTAGAGCTGCACAATGTATCAGAATAACACCATGGTTCTGCAGTAGACAGAAATGTACTGTTTCTAAAGGGAAAATGTTGAAAAGAGCTCATTGTGTTTAAAATTGTCCGTATTCGGTCTAATTTGGCCTTGATTTAGTCTTGGTTGTGTCTCTGTTGAGTTTTTATTTTGGTGCAGTTTAACTAATAATCTACATTAAAGCATGAACATATTTTCTTTAATCTAAACAGATTTGTGTTATGTCAAATGTTTATACAGGCTATTCAAATACACCATAATAAAATTGACATTGCAGTATAGCTATATCGCAATCATTTCCACTATCGTGCAGCCGTAACTATAGCATCCACATAATACATATTACATCTTACATGTCTAAATTCTACCAGCTTTAATATACATTCTGGATTCTGGCAGAGCTGATATCCTGGTACACGTCCCCCCCCCCCCTCCTATTCCTTTACGCACAGCATGGCTAATACAAAATCAATCCTCACGGGCGCATCCTGCGGTGTGTGAGTGGGGCTCAGAAGAGTGCGTGCAACACCGGCTCCAGCAGGTCCAGGGGCCCCCGGTCTGCACCAAAGACGCTCGTCCCGCCTTTATGTGCCCAAAATGAACGGTCACAGGTGTGCGCCCTGACAGCTACAGCGGTGCGAGGGTCGTGATTGTAGTAACGAGCCTCACACACACACACACACACACACACACGCACACAAAAATTATATAAAAAAAAAAAAAGAAAACACATTTAAATCAACCACACAGCCAGATCATGGTGTGTCCATTCCTCTCATCATCACGCTCATGTTTTGGCCCTTCTTTTTTCTTTTGCAGAACGAGCCGAACAGAACAGCGGCGCTGGATGGGGGAGGGGATCTGGAAAGAAACTCACACACTACACCGCGCACCAGGGCCTCTTCAGCAGCCCACCGGCAAGTGCACAACTTTGTCATACTCTATTCCGACCCCCCGACACCCGCCGCCCGCCGCCCGCCGCCGCGCGTCCTTCACCGGCGCACCGGGCAATCCGCGCACCCAACACAGAAAGAGCGCACATTTCAGCCCCGCGTCCATCCAATGACAAGAGCTGGGGAATCCCGTGGAAACACATATTACAAACAGTCACACACACACACACACACACACACACACACACACACACATAGGCTACTGTATCCCCCGACTACCGCAATCCCCCGATCTGTGTGTGACACGGGGGGAAAAAGTGCAAAATACTTCACCCGTGGGAATGTCCTGGATGCGTCGCGCTGCGCCACACGCGTGAAGGCGCACGAGTCGCGGCGAATGGCGACATGGTTCCGTGCGGCGACACTTTAGAAATAACAAAGAAATCAGACCGCTCTCCAGCTCTCTCTATGGCTGTGTCTGCTGTCTCTCACTGTCTGTGGAGCCGAGAGCCGGAGGAGCGGCTGAACAGCGCCCCCTCCGGTCACTACGCGCGCTGCCGAGCGTTTGACCGGTGACGCGCTATCTCTCTTATCGTTTTAAAAGGGAATGATCCTCTGCACAACCCATCAAAAAGCATCTTTGTGATGTTGAAAGATGAATGCAAGATTGCGTCCTCTTTCATACTAGAAGCCAGCACGGAATACACAATTAACTCAAGGTATTATGTTGTACAGGGCGTCATTGTTTTGCAGCATTTTTTGCACACGTTTTCTTCAAAATGTTAAATTCTGAGCATTTTAAAGTCCACAACATTCTTGAGACAAATGACTACATACTCTGAATAGATTAGAATAGATTGCATGTTCTCCCTGTTTATAACTAAAGTGATATGGACAAAAATGTATATCTCAATATTTTTGGGAATATTTAACAATATTTTAACAATGCATCAGAAATGTGCAAATGAAAATAAAAAGGCCCTGTCTTGGTTGAGGTTTAAGTATTGCTCAAAAAGTGAAGAATGAACTAAAATTAACCCTCATTTTCCCCAAAAAGCCAGAGTAAAATGAGCCCAATTTCAAACTGAAGATGTTCTTGAACCGTTTGGAGAACAAGCAAATGGCTGGACTCTTTGTGACGCCGAGACTCTGTAGTTTTGGTCTCTGACGTCTGATTTACTCTGATTATTTTTATATTAAGTGTGATCAAGCTCTGCTTGATCACACTTAATATGAAATGTTTTAGGGATCTGTATTTCAATTTATTTGTCTAATTTTGCTATTGTTTTGGAGTACAGACTGAGCCTGATCCCTCCCAAAATGTCTGATTTGACTGAAAATAAGTAGGTTACAGCTATGTGGACAAAAAGGAATAAATGAAGACACAGATGGGTCCACCTCATCGTAAATGAACCACAAATGTGCAGGAATATAACTTTATAGCTTGTTTTGTCTCTTTCTGAGGTCATTTTGTAAGAGTTTTAGCTATTCAATTCTAATTTTGCATATCTCCAAAGCAACAATCGCAAAATGTTGACATTTTTGAATAATATAACGTCTCTTGGGTTTCTTGTACATCCTGGCTAAAGAGAATCCTTCTGTGCTTAACTACAATAACTCAAGTATGCAGACTCAACTTTTTTCAGGCAACACTTTACTAGCCTCATAACAATTGCTTAAGTCATTTTTCAAGAATTTGTAAAGATAAGAAACTCTTTTCAGTCATCATAAAGCTATCTTATTGGCAGAAAGTATTTTTGCACCTATAGATGCAGCAGGATGTGGAAGAAATGGCCCACTTTATCATGAATAATATAATAAATAAAGTTTTTGTCCATGGTCAATGCTTAGTAACTCCTCAATTACCTTAACACACCATACCATTACCATACCTCTTAATTAAGTAGTTATAAGCCTGAATCATTCTTAATAAACTATTTTTTTTCATTATGAATTAAGCCATTGTTTTAAGTGGTTAATTTAGGCGTTGTTATTATAAAGTGGTCCCAAACATTCTATTAGAAAATATAAATAAGAATAGAGAACAATATTTTATCTGCTGCTTCCCATTTGGTTTAATAAGAAAAATATTATAAATAATATTAGGTGAGGCCAAACATCAATACCAATGCATTTTGAATTACTTCCAGTCTTACATCCTCTGACAGTCCATCACTACCGGTGTGTGTCGATTTTTATTGATTTCTTTATTAAATAATGAACTGGGTTTAACCAAGTGGTGCTGCTCCTCAGACTCACTGGAGGCGCACACTTTAGACACTAACGTAGCCTTATAGTTTTACTCTACTACTTGAACAGTGCTGGATTTGATGGTCTTTTACACATTTTGTATCAAACTCTATTCAAAGTGCGTTCTAATATTCTACTTAAAATGTTAGCTTTAAGTCCATTTTTACACTTTATTGAATTATCTTTATTATTGTTTTTGTAATTCTCCTATCTTTTCTTGTATTCTACCTTGCAACACTGGAATTTCCCAATTGTGGAAGAAATAATTGTTCTCTTACATCATCTACAGCAGAAGAATTGTCCATATTCCGTTTGTATTTAAAAAGTAAAACATGTTAAAGATGTCGTTTACGGGTTCACTGAGAACAGTTTCATACCAGCTGCACAATACCGATTGCTTCACTGATAATCTCTGAGTTTGATCTTTAGAAACACGATTTCGGCCCACGCACTTGTGTTTTTATGCCACTGATAAAACCTCAACAACAAAGTCGTGGTGGCAGAAGGAAACTGGTAATTTCATGACCTTTAATATCGTTAGCAAGATTGTGTTGAGTAACATGAAAATGTCTCTTTCAGGATAATTATTTTTCTAAATGTAGGATAAGAATTAATATTGTGTCAATCTGACTTTCATTCAAATTAAATGGTTTCGAATTCAAGGCAGAATCTTCTGGCGCTTGAGGAATAACAAGGTCATAAAAGTGAGATGATTTGAAAGAAAATGTGAAACTAAGAAGTTTGTGAGACCTTTTTTAAATATACCGTATTTTTCTGACTATAAGTTGCACCGGAGAATAAATCGCACCAGCCAATAAATGCATAATGAGTCGCACTGGAGTAAAAGTCGCATTTTGGGGGAAATTTATTCAATAAAATCCAAGACCAAATCAGATATTTAATCTTGAAATGCAAAATAATAATAACAGATTAGAAAACACGATGAATAGGTGTACGTATGCTGACGTAACACCTTCAGCTACATGACGCACAGACAATGAACTGTAACGAACTGTGGTAAGTGTCTGGTATGTTAACGTAACATATTAACAGTTATTCAGATATCTATAGCATAAAGAACATGCTAACAAGTTTACCAAAGCATCAGTATTTCCCCAAATCACTAAATCCATTGAATTCTTCTTCCTCTGTGTCACTTATAAACAACTCCACAAACTCCAGAGGTAGAGGAAGAGCAGATTCTTCTTCTGCATCGCTTAGAGCCTAGAGCGCCCTCTTACGACTGTCAGTGTGAAAACATGTGACATGCGGTTGCCAGTGTGAAAATAACAAATAATATCACATATAAGTCGCTCTGCAGTATAAGTCGGTCAAAACTATGAAAAAACAACTTATAGTCCAGAAAATACAGTATATGACTTTCCCTGATATTGGTCAGAGGTCAGGTCAATATTCAAGGCTGATTTCTGTACTTTTCATCAAATCAAATTAAAAACTGAGCTAAAGACTGTGTTTTACTGTCAGATTGTAGATTTATTGACCTGATTCATGGTTAATATCTTTGTAATTACTGGACCTATCCCCACTGAACAAAAACTGGCAAAATATCAACGTCTTCTGCCATTAATCAACCCTAGAGACTCGAGAGTTGCCAGTTGAGATAAGATTAATATGCAAAGTTTGTGGAGCCAAACAAATAATGACAATGAGTCAACATTGGTGAATCGCTTTCTTGCAAAACATCATTTCTTAAGACATCGACAAGCCTGTTTCACTGCAAACATTGGAAGAGCAGCGCAGCCACATCAGCAGAGCCCTCTTCACACTAAAGAGTTCAAATAAAGCTGAATATAGTTTGTTTAGTCAGGTGTTTGAACCAAAATGTGCTAATATCGGCCCATCGTTGTATTTCATCAAACTAAATCAAGGGGAAGTTTGAAGTCACCCTTGTAAGTTTATTCACTGAGATTACAGCAAATCAACAGGAAACCCACATAAAGGGTAATAAAGGGCACAGAGTAGATTTGATCAGACGATGCCTTGTAATGTAATGCTCTATTTTAGATGAACAAACACTCTCAGTTCAAACACGAGAAAGCATGTGCCAGCTTCATACCCAGCGCAGTCTCTAATTCAATTATGTAACGAGGCGATTACATTTGCCAGATTTACCGGGGCTGTATACTTCACACGCTGTCACATCACGTCATCTTAATCGCAGCACACGGACCTAGAGAACTGGGAATGTGTGAACGCCGGTATATCATGTGTTTTATGATATTCCAAAGCAGAGAAATGACAGGGTCAGCGAGAGCCACAACACCTCCAGCTACAGACAAGACGTTTGATTGGATCTGGGTAGCGAAATGAAATGAACTTAACATTCCGGAGTTGCTCATTTTTAATTTAACTTTAGAAGGGTTTGTGACTTTTGACTCCATGCAGTTGTTTTCAGTTTGGATTTTTGGCACTTCAGTTTAGCATGCAAGAAACTAAATGGTAAAACATGAAACATCCTGTAAGGGCTGCACATTTGTGGCAGTTACACAGTTATTTGGTTTATAATCGAAAATCATGGTTATTTCAAAATATATCTTCATCTAAGCTGTCAAAATAAAACCAGGTAGAGAATTTATATATTTAATTGTTTTGTGACATTTTAGAAAAGTGGCTTTGCTCTAGATTTTGAGTGATGTCATTATTAACTCTTTTGTAATAGAACAGAGTACAGATAAGTATAATTAAGGGGTTATTTTTGTATAACATTTTACACACAGTTTGGGATTTGTGTATATTCTCCATATTATTATTATTATTATATTTTTTTTTTCAATGATTGGATGTAGCACTGTATTGCACTAGACTACAGCATCATTCCTAAAACTAGAAGTAGGATTATCTTTCTTTCTTTTATCCCCCCTTTTCTCTTAGCATTATTGTTTATGTGAATTGATGTAAATGTAAATCTCCTCGTCTTACCTTGTCTGGCTGTGTCCCCATGCCTCCTCCAGCTGTGCCCCCCTTCACCGGGACGACCACCCGTCTGCCCAGCATGTCAGGCCGCTGTGCTGCTAATGATGCTAATGATGCTAATGGTGCTCTCAGTCCCATTGCCAGGCTCATTTTGGCCAAAGCCGGGCGGAAAGGTTGACTCGCCCAATCCTGAAATAGATAAATGGCTATTTAGCAAAATGACCAAAGTGTGATGGCTTTATTTGTACAATATATTATTATGCAATTTTTATTATACAGCAATGGGACAATAAGTACACATACGTCACTGCTAGTCCTAAGCTCATCGGCCATGCTGATCCCAAAAGAGGTTTAACTTTATATAAAACAGGGCAAATATACCGGCCTATCCAGACTTCAGGACAGAACTATGGTTGTTGGTGGTCAAAAACACTAGGTTGGTAAAGCTCACTGGGAAATGTACATTGTTGAAGCACAACATGTGACATACATATTGTGTAATGTTTCTTTTCCTGTCCAAGCCCTACATTAAAGGGTAAAACCACAGTCTTTAAACCACCAGACAGTGTTTTTAGTACCGGTACATGTACTAAAAATAAAATGAGGACTTATCTATACGTTGCTTCGACTGTGAACATGACAACATGTGTTTACAAAACCACAACGTACAATTAGCAGTCGAGATGGCATTTTTCAAAATACATATTCACAGCAAGGTCCAATACCCTTAAATCTGTGACACAGGAAGCTACACGCACAATATAAAGAAGATTAGAATGACTAGTTTACAAACTCACACATACTTATTATACTTATTCCCCATACAATTGACTGCAAACCCCTAAAAGCAACGCAAGAAATAACAATAAATGTGTTTTTTATTTCTTCAATGAAATGTGTGTATATTGATTTCAGTGAAGTAAGTGTTTTCAGAGCACATCTTTATGGCTGTGGAGTGGTGCCTTCAGCTGTCCTTTGTTCCACCTGTCAGGATGGATTTAACGTTTCTTGTAGGCCTCTGTTGAAGCAGGCTTATCTCCACTAAAGAGCCTCTGATGAACAATGGCCCATTAGGCTGTTTGAATAAAAGCACTGATTCACAGCTCAATATAAACTTGCTTTTGTAACAAATACTATTGTACACTTTTGGCAATATAAATCACCGCTTACAATTAAAAGTACAAATCTTGTTGGGGGGAAGATTTACAGACATTAAACTATTTATGAAAACATGGTGCCAGTGTAAAATGAGTGTTTTTGATATTTCACAAAAGAATTGCTAGTAAATGTATTCTGGACTCCTGCTGATGTCCTTTGTCCACAATAATATCATGACTAACAAGCCTCGGAGGATTATGCACAGTGGATTTAACAATTTGCACATTAAAGTTCATTTTCTTGAGATTTCATGGCTAATTATTTCCAAAAGAATGAAATATGAGTGTTTTTTGAAGCTACAACAATACAAGTCTAAAAAAGACCCAACCGACGTTCCGAGGGTTGAAGTGCATAGACTGGTACTAGCAGTTTTTTAAATTAATTTTATAATTTCTCCTGGAATGTTTTTTAGGTTTTGTCTGGGGATGCTTACCCAGTGGTCAAATCAAATGATGTGGTTTGGATTTGATGAAAGGAGGACGTAACAAACCCGAATGGCACTGATACAAAACGATAACAGACATAAAGGAGCGCTACCGCGAGTACAATAGAAAGTTACTGGAAACAGCGTTTTTCATCACCAGAGTCTCATCAATCGCATCGTAACTGATGATTTACCTTACTCTCTGTTTGTCGGTTTGGTTGTGCTGAAAGCAGACTACTCCCAGGTCTTTCCTGTGGATTGAGTGTAGTCCTTCGTAGTCTGCAGTAAAGACTGACGCCATCTTTAATCACTACAGAGTCCATCTGTCGATGGTTCTTCCTTTCGAGCCTCTGTCTCTGTTCCAGCCCTCTGTTTATTGTGGGGGGTTCTTATATTCCATCCCACATCAAACCAGCACATCGACAGCTCACGGGCCGCCCAGTAGGGAGCAGCTTTGACATGATGCACGGCTCTCGTCTTCATCCAACCACACACAAACTGACCACTGTTATTTATCCCAGAATGGTACGGGATGTCTGCAAGCATTCTCCTTCAGGCCCTGCGTGTCTCGAAGCCTGTGCTCAAAACAACACCATGAAACATTGAAGCTAAAATCATATGCCCTGAAAATTAAAGCTGCTTCAAATGAATCATCAATTCAATTAAAGTTAATAACCATTAAGTCAAAACAAATCATCCAGAACTCCAAAAAAAACTTTAAACCAGACTTGACCTGAGCAGCTTCCAAACATCTTCAGAATAGTAACAATACAACAAATGTGTTACATTTAAAGTGACACACTTTTTGTTCTTCTGACTCTTTGATTGAAATACAAAGTCACCCTAGACATACTTTGTTTACAGTCACATGTCTGTACAAACTGAACTGGGACAATAGCCGGAGCTGTATTTCAAAATGGTCCACGCCCTCACCTCCGGCTCCTGCTGTGTGTCGCCGGATCAGCCTCCCCTGGTCCCCACAGAGCTGTTCTGGGGGCTTTCAGTGATTGCCCAAATATCTTTACTTTGCCATAGAGCCCGAGAAGTGCGACCCTATTGGACGAGACAAGAGACCAGATGACTGTGCGCTGTCACAGGGTAGCTATGGTAACGAGCCTAAAGACATGCGGGAGGTAAATATACTCAATATACACAGAAAATCGAAAGATAAGATGCAGTTCAGATTGTCAGATACATTTATAACCTGTTTCGTGTCATATTTTAAACTCGGCTAGCTACATTCAAACATGATGAACAGATGAATGAAAGCAAAGGACGAGATGGACAGACAGACCAAGTGTGAGACAGAATATTGCTTTTGTGGAGGAGTTTTTATCAGCCGCCTGCCTTTCAAACAGATTTCACACTCTCATGTCCTGGTGCTGCTCGGGTCACATCCTGCACCTCTCTCACAATGAACACTGTTCTCTTCACACAGAACCACCGGCTGGCACAGACATCTGCTGAAGTCACTCTACCAACAAATTCATATTTAGAAAAAGTACATTTAACATTTAAGCGTCTTATAGAGGTGGGAGATGTATCGAAAGATGTACAATTTACTTTATATAACTTTAGAGATATGCAAAAGTGTAATATCGGGTGTACTGTATTGTCAGTAATTAAAATTATAACAAGTTACTTTAGTTTGATTTCAGAACTATGTACTCGGGCCTTAAAACACCTGCCATGGACACAATAAATGGATGTATTTGGAGCATACTCCTGGCGGCAGGAAAAAAAAGCCCTGACAAAAACGTGGATGACACAATCTGCATCCACTGTCAAAAAATCACATTCAGGCTTAATTTGGAAATTGACAAATTTACCAGACTTTGAACAAGATGGGACCTTTTTCTTAAGTTCAGTGTTTCGCGATTTAGTTTTCTGTGATTGTTTTGTGCTACTTGTGTTTCTTTTTTTTGTATTGTTTACTGCTCTACAGGTCATGTTCTATGTATTGTGTTCTTTATATGTTCTAATAAAACAAAAAAATGTAAAATTACAGAATCAGCCAGTGTAATCAATTTTTTTTTTTTTTTTTTTTTTAAAGTGATATTTCTGCTTTTTGTGGTTCATTTAAAGTATGTTCAATCTGCAAATGTTAGTACAAAACAAAACAAAAAATATGGAAGTATATGTGTTTTTTTTTTAACAAATTGTAATTAAAACATCACTAATAATGCTAAAATATTTGCTATGGCTGCATCTTTTTACTTGCACTTCTGCTTTTACTACTGTGTATTCGAGGTGATACAAGTCTGAGTACTCAAAGTTTCAAACATATAAATACCACTCAAATAGCTCTTGTAACTATATTCTCTTGATAATTAAATCACATCAGATGAATGAGCAAAATGCACACTTCCAGAATACATACTACTTCTTCAATACTTTACAAAGCTCTTCTGTGTAGAGTAGGCAGGATCACGTTGATCTGAGTACAGCACAGTGTTTAGTGAAAAAACTCCATATGATCCACCAGTGCCTAATGTAGAGTTGTTACAAGCAGGTCAAGGTGAATTCTCCACTTCTTTGATTTTCTGTGCTAACTTGCTCCCTCTGGATATGGGTCTTATTCATTTTTCAAACAACCTCCAGGATGATCTCTCAGAAAGACAAGGCATAAACAGCTCCCACAGGCGACTTTCCACCTTTGATGTTTTCTGCAGTGAAACAGTGAACGTCTGGATAACATCGTGCATATTATACGTGATCTGTCTGCTCTGCTGGAGGCGCGAGTTAGACTACGAGTTTTCTCATAAAAGACATATATGCTCAAATATATATAGGCCTTATGGTAAAAAAAAAAAAACAGACTGGCTTTAACGATGCAGCGATTTCCACGTGATTTTAACTTAAATACGGAAGCAACTTTTAGACTGCAAAAAGAAGACACTTACCATCCCGCGCACGTATAATAAGGTTTGTACTTTAAAAATTATAGTTTGTGCGCAGTGATGGCTCATAAGCAATAAGTAGTGGAATAGTTAGCGTTTGAGCATCCTCTTGTGGCGGGATTGTGGCTGCACGTGTTCATGCGTCACGTCAGTTTTGTTCTAAAGCTGCAGTAATAAATGTGTCAGAAACAAGAACACGTGATTCTAATGTACATGGTATCAACATATCTATCGTCTAAGAGCATTGTTTCTGTTCATAAACGATCTTTAAAAAGGCTGTTTACTCGTCGTACAGCGCAGGCGCGGTGGCCAAGTGGTAAGGCGTCGGTCTCGTAAACCGAAGATCGCGGGTTCGAACCCCGTCCGTGCCTTTTGAGACTCGGGGTCAGAGGTCAGACGTACACCGCGTAGAGGACTGAGGTCAGAGGTCACACGCAACACTGTGTTCAGGACAGAGGGAAGTATTATGAGAGAAACGTAATAAAAGGGAGAATTTTGCTCTTTTCAGTGTGTCACCTTTATAAATGTGTGATGACTGAGACGTAGTGTCATAGGAGACTGAGACGTAGTGTCAGGCTCAGATCCTATGAGATGATGAATTACCAGGCTAATTTTTATTATAACGACTTCATATAAATAAAAATAAAGGCTTATCTTACCTTATCATCTTTCTTAATCAGTGGGAATAAGAATGTGCTAAAATACTGACAAATCAATATACTGTGATAGAAAATTGGATGAATCCGCATCAATATTGTGGGCAGCTGTATCGATAAATTGTTTAAAAATTAAATATTTTACTCAATTATTTTGGGACAGCGCTGCAATTTTGTCGCTTATCAAGCAAAACAGACAGGTTAAATGACATGGGTGTATTTTTCATATTCAGTTTTCGCAGGCTTAACAAATAAATACTGCTGTTAAAATAGATTAAAAGTGGGAAGTTGTGCGTATATAATCAAACCGTGAGGGATGTTGCACTTTAGTGAGAATTGTACATTTCCCTCACTTACAGCACAAGTCTCACATATGTGGCCATTAGTCACAATTTACTAGTTTTCAACAAAAGTAACTAACTGGTTCCCTCAACATAGTTCAGACTTTCACAGCTTCTGCTCACTTTCCGCAGTTCTCACTTCTTTTTTTTGCTTAAACTGCATTTTTCTTGGTTTGCCTCCGACTTCAGGGCTAATGAGGCAGATGCTGTGAACAGGCCTCACCTGATTTGACATGTCCGCAAATTGGTTTCTTGAATTTGCCTCTTTCAAATGTATTCAAACACACTACTTCGGCGTATATATATAGCTATATAAATATCTATATTCATTCATCTGTTGAAGCACCACATTGTGACGTGCACTGAGTAACACTGTTTACCGGCAGAGGGGCGGCGTGCGCTGCAGGCTCTGCGAACATTGATTTTCGCGTGGGTAGAGCAGCTCTGAATTCAAAGGAGCTTATTACAATAATTATCTGGACACCGCAACCAATCTAAAGCACGAGTTAGGTGGGATACTCTTAACTCAATGGTCGTCTGAAATAAACAACATTTACTGAACATTTCGTCCAGATTTATTGTACGTGCCGCAAATCTATAGACTGCAGAACACATGGCAGAGCAGGTGCTGAAAGTAAATCCTTTCCTAAAATGATACCTTATTTGTGTGTTTACAATTTTCAAATGTTTACTTTATTTGGTGTATTTATATACCTGTTCAAAATGTAAATTATATTTTTTACACCAATCAAGTAAGTATTTGTGGAGAAAAGTCAAAAAATCTGTAGAAAATGACAGGAAGTGACATCACGCTAGGCACACTTATTCCAGACAAAGTTTATACATAATTTACACAAAATGCACAACTCAATTTTTTTACCCTCCAAATATTAATTCAACAAAATAAACGTGTTCTCGTATGTTTCATTTATCAAAAAAGAAAAAGAAGAAAGCCATTAGATGAGTTTTTCCATAATTTCCTAGTGTGATGTCATCAATTACAAACAGGAAGTGAAATTATAAACCTAAAAAATTAGCTACTCTGGAATATCATGGGTACAATTTTTAGCAACATATATAAATATAAAGCTTAGCTGCATTTTAGTTCAGTGAGTCGTCCAAACTGTCATAGGCCCTTTAATATTGTGTTTAATTGTTGTTGTTTTTTTGACTTATATATAAGTTGTTTTATCATTGTTCATCGTTTTATGTTGCACAGAATCACCAAAGCGAGTTCCTGTGTTTGTGATTTCTGTTTATTGACAATGGCAACAAACCTTTTCTGATTCTGATATACAGTATTTTCCGGACTATAAGTTGCACCAGCCAAAAAATGCATAATAGAGAAGAAAAAACATATATAAGTTGCACTGGAGTATGAAATGCGATGTGTGAAGTGTGAAAATAACAAATAATATCACATATAAGTCGCTCCAGTAGTATAAGTATATGAGTATAAATGCACCCCAGCCAAAACTATGAAAAAGGTGCGACTTATATTCTGGAAAATACGGTACGTTTACTTTAAAGGCAACTTCCAGTAACTTCCGCACCTAAACCTTTTGTTCACTGAATATAATCATCATCATGACATATTTCTCCCGTGAATCAGACTCTGCTTTTGTCTCGATCTCCTTCTCAAAGCATCTGAGAGCGATTGAATGGAGTGATGTGCGTTTTTGTTACTTTCACCACAGGTAATGAAACACCAGTGGCCGCAGTACAAGTGTCCATTTAGCCCGGAGCAGAGTCGATGACCTCTCCTCAGATTTGAACACAATCGAACGAGTGTCTTTGGGCCATGACCCAGATTCTCACTCCCGCTGACGGACTTTGCATCGGGGCACTGGTCTCCCATTACGGTCCCCTCTGTCAGAGACGGTAAGACGATTAAACCACGGCCCCTAAAGAGTATGAACGAAGCAGCAGATTCAAGCTTTGTCCTTTTCCAGCGAAGAGTGGAATTAAATATTAATCTTATTTCAGTTCTCTGCAGAATCATGTCCTTGGGATTGTTGTTGTGACTCATAAAAAGCAGATATGTTGAATCACAGCAGTGAGAACTCTCTGTGCGTGAAAGTAAAGATTAGTAGCCTCAAAACGCAATGTCCCAAATAGAAGTGTTTATCATTATGTTATGTCATCAAAATGTTCTAAATCACAGAAAGGAGGCGACTGAAGGCGAAGTGGACAATAATACACTTTCAACGAGGTCATATCTAAAGATTTTAAGCCTTTTTAATGAACAATAAGCAACTATTTACAAAGAATGAATCACAATATACAATTTATTTTCATTTATACAACACATTACCAGGTTAATATGTTTTTCTGCCTACTTTCTTGTGCAGCTAAAGTACATTGATGCTGGTCCTCCAAAGTCTGAGTCTAGAGTGCGACACCTTGTGGTTAGATGAAGGATTACATGTGTTTTCATTTTTGCAGCCATAAGTGAATCATTATTACTTCTGCAGTTTCCGTGTTAAATTTCTATTCCTTTTATTCTATATAAGAAAATAATACAACAATGATCCAAGACAATCACATGAGACAAAGGGAATTAGAATTATATAATGACATTGCAACACATAACAATGGCAGGTATGAATTTATTGCCGTTTAATTTACAAAGGCACAGGTGTTGGTCGAGTGTCCGGGTTTGTTGGATCAGTAAATGTTACACGTGGGTTGTTTGTCTCCACACATGAAGTCCGGCCAAAGAACATATTTTTTGCTGTAATCAGCTTTTCCTAAACATTTGGCCAACTCTCTGTCGCACTTGCATAGCAGTTTTTCACATTTGTCCTTTGGATCCACTGCAAAAAAGACAAAGACCAAATTAGCATAATGTTTTTATGAAAGGCAAGAGCAGAAAATAGAAACAGCATTTTGCTATTCTATACTAAATTGTCAAGACTATTATTAGGCCCGAGCGCCACAAGCTGGCGAGAGGCCTATTAATCTCGTAAGGCCGTGCGAAGCACGGCTGCGAAAGTGCGCACGTAGTGCGCACGAAATCGAGCGCGAAGCGCTCGCCCACTTCCAAACACTCACTAACGCACTCCTCCACTCATGCACGCCCCGTGCATACTAATTAGTTGTAGGAAAATGGAACATTACCGTTGTAAACGGGCGAAGCCCGTGCAAAAGTTCGCACTAAACGAGCACTTTACATTGGGATGACGACCGCGAAGCGGTCGTCATCCCCATATAAAGCACTCATTTGCGCTAAGTAGCTCACGAATACGTTCCCCATCTCTTGCATGTTCCGTGCATATAAGCATGTAATGCAAAAATTGAACATTATTACTGTATAGAGGGCCAAAAACACAAAGTGGGCGGAGCCCACTCAAAATTATCGAAAGTACCCGTCAGTGACCAGGGACCCACACCATGAGGTAGGAAAGCGCGAGCGCTTTCCGAAAATGTATAGTTTATGATATTTGAAAAATGGGAAACATTGTTTTCGCATCGGAATATTATTCTTTCTTTCTTTCTTTCTTTCTTTCTTTCTTCTTCTCGGGACCAACCCCCCTATTTTTCACCCAGTGAACATTGACGAAAAGTCACAAAAATGTACCAAAAATGCATTGAGAGATGGGAAATGACCCAAAAAAAATCTGATCGTAGAATCATGAAATTTGGCGCAGAGGTAGATGGTGACAAGAGAAGTAAAAAATATTATTACGGCAATGCCGTCCGCCCAACCAAATGTCGGCCATATTGCTTCAAAAATGGCTAAACATGACTTCGGAGTTTTTCCAAACGTCGTACTTTTACGAACTCCTCCCAGGGCGTTGGCCCTAAAAAGCTGAAATTTGGTGAAAATGCTACTGAGGAGTGGGACATCAAAAGTTATCCAAATTACATTGATACCTCTCACGGTCTCTGAGCGGCGAAGCCGCAAACTGTAGCTAGAATTTCAGAAATCTCCCATATTTAAAATTTCTGCCGTTTGCGCAGATAAAGTCCGAATTGCGTCAAATTAGAATCAGTTGTTAAACTCTTTGCCCTAAACCTACTTGAAGTGAAATAAATTCATTTGGCGCCACAGCGCCCCCTACAGATTTTATATGGAGGTTAAATGTTTAGTTTTGCGAAATTATATGAAATTTGACACACAACTCAATTTTAGCATCCCCATCAAAAAAGTCAATGACTCATGTCATAATTGTTATGGCGTTGCCGTAACGATGACCGAAACCTTTCATGTTTACACTTTAGACTTTCACAAACTCCTCCCAGGGCGTCAGCCCTATTAACCTGAAATTTGGTGAGACTCATCTTCAAGACCATCAAAAGTTATCCACATTTTCATTCAAAGAGTCACGGTGTCTGTGCGGCAAAGCCGCACATTTTGCCAAGAATTCAAAATAAAATAGCTTTTTGATGGTAAAACAAAGGGGAGAAGATGTGACAGCGTCACAGATTCAGCAGTAGGCGTAATAAAAGGACAATTGGGGCTCCTCTTGCGGCGTGGCGGCGGCGTGGCGAGGGCCGATCATTGCCGCTTGCGGCTATATTTTGTTATTATCTTTATTCATACAGAGAGGGCTCACATTGGAAGCTGGTCACATGCTTGAGGAATTGTAATGTATTGGAAAATGTGAATGATGTTATTTGTTCACAGTGTCAGAAATCATGCCAAATTGTTTCTTCTCACAATAATCCATGGTTAAGACTCTGAAGGTGTCGCGACTAGACTATTATTGATTAGATTATTCACGCGGATATACCACTCATCATCAGTGTTGTCTAGTAACTCTATACTAATGTCATTGCAGTATTTGATCATGGAATTAAGGCTTCGAACTGCAGTGAATGAGTGATAAAAATAGAACACACAGCTCTTACAGTGAGTGCATGTGTGATTTCCCCTTGTTTGATTTGTGATAAAGGTTGTCTCATCTTCGTTTTCGTTTCATCAAACAATGAAATGAAAACCAAAAGCTGTTTTACTCTTATAATAAAAGGCAACTCGATTATCACCAATGAGGTATTAAGTGTTCAGAATAGAGTACTGATTAAACAAAGTAACAAAACACATTACAAAATACATTTTAATTTTAATTATTCTGTAACTAAATACATTTTCTAAGTGTTCTTCTCAGCACCTAATCCTCAGTGACACACCTTTGGCGTTGGATGAATGCACAGGAGAAATTAGCTGGGAACATGCGTCACGCCTTGTCTGAGCAAACAGTTTTCAGTGTACATACTTTAAGTGCACATTACATCCATGGCCCTTCAGGTTTATGCAGCAATGTGTACCGACAACTACAGGACGTTCATTCCTGAAACTAAACGACACGTCCACAACACTTATGTCAGAGTAAAGTAAGAGAGTCACAAAAATAAAAGCTGAAGCACAAGTAGTAGCGCTTTAATTCTCCAGCAAAGGCCGATATTTGGTGAACTGTTTACTAAAAAACACACGTAAGACTTTATTTGAACACTTTAACATAATTTTCGCATCGGCTTGGCATATGGGCCCAAAACATATGGGCAGATCATAATCATAACTATATTTAGAGAAACACATGTGATTCTGTGTTGAAAATGACATTATATTGTATAAAAAATGACCATAATATAGAGATGAGAACACTTATATTTCGAAGCTGCATCACGCAATTTTCTGTTTTTCATAATTTAGAGTGTGTTTTTGTCACTGTCGTTTTTTTCTTGACAAACAGGAACAAAACAAGAAAGACGACACCGAGAGAACACAAACAAAACCTCCTGTCGTTGTCCTAGATATGAAGGGTGTCGGTCCAAGTTTGTCTCTCAAAGTCTCTCAAATGTGTCCAGTTGCAAATGAATTGTAAATCTGCCTCGCACGATTTTCAAACTACGAAAAGATGAAGAAAGTACTTAAATCCATCCAGCTTGGTGTGTGGCCGTTTCAAATTCACTGGCAGATAATATTCACACGCTTGAGAACGGCTTGAGAACAGCTTTCGGTCATTGTGCTATCAGAATTGGACACTTATTTCCAGGTCTGTGATTGCTAAAGTATTATTAGATGCAGGAAGCGCACAGCGGTCTGATTTAGTCACAAATGTAATCTTATCAAACTTTTTTAATATATTATGTTCATCATAAACCTTATCAACTCCTACTGCTGTCACAAATTGTACTAAACTGGAAAAATGTACAAGTTTGAATAAGAAAAAGTGACTGATACAAGTAGTATTTATCTTGATTTGAGTATATTTTGACTTTTTTTAGAATGAGATTTGTGTTATATGTAGTGTAGTAGAATTTATTTCCTCATTTCATGTTAGAAACGTTCTTATTTTTTGTTCCATTGACAATATTTATATTTTTTTCTAGTTCATGTTAGAAACTTTCATTATGTTCTTATTTTACGCTTGTTCCATTGACCATCTTTCTCTTTTTGTCTTGTTCAGGTTAGAAACTTTTAATTAATTTCTCATTTTATGCTAAATACCTCTCATTTCAAACACATATTATCTTATTTTAGATGGTAATTTCCCCAGTGTACCTCCCCCTCTAGCTTTACCACCACAGCATTTGACCAAAGTAAAGAGTAAAACAAATAAAAACATCCTAAATTACAGAGAAATACATGTCACAGATGCAGACATTGCAACAAAGTCATTTATTCACCACATTCAGGTTCCTTGTCCTCACAGATCCAGCCGTAGCCCCCCGTTTTGGTGCCGCAGCCGAGAGCGTCAGCCTCGCCGTAGCAGCAGTCGTGTTTGTGGCAACACCTGAGTTCCAGCGCCAGGCGGACACGCAACACCACAACAACAACAACAACAACAACAACAACAACAACAACCACAACACATGCATCGTATTAGTTCACATTGATTGGAAGTGCAACCCTTTTCCAGACGGGGTCAAGGAGGAGGATAGTCACATGGGCTCGCTCAAAATCACACCGCAGCTATTTTAAAGGCCGGGCGGGAGTCTCCGAGCGGCGGTTTACGCAACACATACTTAGCAGTTGCTTTGGGAAGGGTTTGGTGTCAGTTTTGTGGGGAAATAAAGAGATGTGAATTAGGTTTGGGGGCGTGGAGTGTTTCAAAAATATCCCGTCGATTTTAGACTTCCGCTCGACATTTACGGCCCGATGGAAAGTAAGTAAACAAGGGGGGAGGAAAATGGTGTGTATCTAAAGGCTCTTACTACGAGCGCGTGAAATGACATGCTTTACTTCATAATGGATAGGTGGGTCCTGGACGTGCCGACGGCGTGTTTACAGTGACGAGGTGTGATTCCCGCCCAAACAACGCGCGAAGGAAACATTCACACCGGCATTGGAGCTCAGATATTCTCAGAAAGTTATCTACATGTGTTTTAATCGTGGTTTGAAGTTAAAATCTTCGCAAAAATGAATCTACCTTTGCGTTTTAATTGTGGTTTGAAGCTAAAATCTTCTCAGAAAGTTATCTACATGTGTTTTAATCATAATTTGAATTTAAATATTCTCAGAAAGTTATCTACATGTGTTTTAATCATAATTTGAATTCAAATATTCTCAGAAAGTTATCTACATGTGTTTTAATCATAATTTGAATTCAAATATTCTCAGAAAGTTATCTACATGTGTTTTAATCATAATTTGAAGTTAAAATATTCTCAGAAAGTTATCTACATGTGTTTTAATGGTAATTTTAAGTTAAAATCTTCTCAAGAATGAATCTACGTTTGCGTTTTAATCATGATTTTGATTACTATAAAGAACTGAACTCATATACTACAACCACTGCAAACACCCACAAAGTCAAACATGCTCATTACTCCATTTGAAACATGAATTTGAGTCAAATGTTATGATTTATCCTCAGGTCCCATAAAAGAGTTTGCAAAATAGTGAACGTACATGCTTTACTAGACCGTAAAAGTGGTCTTTAAACGCCAGCGCAGTGTTTATTTAACTAGATTTAAGACGTGTGGCTCCCCCTTACCTATGCTTTAATGATTCTGGCATGTTATTTGTGGCTGGAGAGCGGAACGAGGTGCTCAAACTCTCAAGTCTAAAGTCGTCCTGTGTGCAACTCAAAAGTCATTCATCCGCTCATCATCATCAGACTGTAATCCAGAAAGTCCTGGTCTGTGTTGAAATAAAATTCGCCGTCTCTGGAAACGTTCTGATCATTTGAGCGGTAGAATTATACACGCACAGGCTGTATTTAAGGTCTGAAGATTGCAGCTATCGTTTCAGCGCACTCAGTGATGATCAGGGTGTTTTAGCTTGTTTGTTTGTTTGTTGCCTAGGAATCTGGGATGGATTACTGTTAGAGTAATATATAGAGTTTATGTGCATATAACTGATGAGAATAGAGTGTTTATTTTTCCGTTATTATTATTATTAGTATTATCTTGTCTTACGTCAGCTGTTTTTTTTAATTTTATTTTGTATTATATTTTCATTTTTTATTTTTATTTTATCTTTATTTATAGGAGTTTTTGTTTATAAGAGTTTTTGTTTATAATGAGTTATAATCTCATTATAATCTTCCTATAAGTTATCTTTTCCTCTGTATCTACCTGCGTTGCAACAATGAAATTTCCCCATGTGTGGACAATAAAGGATTATCTTATCTTATGCGATCAAGACGAACACTGCAATGCTAATGTACAAAGTGCAGTTCAAAAACATCTAATAAAACGTAACATTGACAATTTGCCATGTTGGTGATATCCTATTGTGATTAGATTATTTGGTTTATCAAAGATCGTGATTATTCAGGGCACAATGTAATCGCAAGAACCACAAAATAATAATCGGGACAATTTTAGAAGCAAAATTAAGTCCAAAAATTAGACCTAAATGTAAAGAACTTTATTTTATTTGTCTGTTTTTGTCTCATTTAACTTTATTTTGCCTTTCAGAAAGTTCTGTTTTGTAAAGCCGCTCACAAACTTAAAGAATAGTAACATGTTCCGCCACCGAGGGTAATGAAAGAAAATTAAAGATTTCACACAATAATCGTTAATAATCATTTGATATCGTGACATCCCTAATTGTGAGTCAGTTCTATGCTCAAACTTTCCCCCACTCACTTCTCTTATTGCTGTGTCAGTCGTCATGCTCTGAGTGATTGACAGGGGGATCTGACCAAACACAGTGAAGTTCTAGATTCTGAAATGTTTTGATTATTATTATTTTTTTAAACATATCACCCATCCCTAGTTTGTTCGAGTTTAGATTAGTTAGTCAAATGATTCTAAATATTGTTTCTACATTACATTAAGCCTTTTGGATTAAACATTGTGAAGGCTGAAAGCTCCTAGAAAAGAGGAGTATCATTACTGAAAATCATAAAGTCGGTGTCGCTATGTTGTTATAAAAATGTATTTTCCTATGTTTTTTAGAGTCTGTATGTATATCAAAATACAACTACCGTATTTTCCGGACTATAAGTCGCACCTTTTTTCATAGTTTTGGCCGGGGTGCGACTTATACTTATATTTACACTTATACATATACTTATACTCCGGAGCAACTTATATGTGATATAATTTGTTACTTTCACACTTGCAACCACATTTCATCCTCCAGTGCAACTTATATATGTTTTTTTCGTCTCTATTATGCATTTTTTGGCAGGTGCGACTTATACTCCGGAAAATACGGTACTACTATTCTTCATAGTTTTTCATAGTCAGCTAGTCAAGAGACAGAGATTTACAGATAAGTATTTGCGGCCCTAGATCAGTGGCAAATACCAGCCGTGTTTACAAGCATTGAAGGAGGAATTTTCCCTGTAAAACCACTGTTTTGTGATAAATTCATAAGTGATGAGTGCTTTACCAGTCGGCTCTGTCCCTGGGCCAGCCCTGTCCCCCGAGGCCACAGTAGCAGCCGTAGGCCACGTAGGACAAGGCCGATCCCCCAGTGCTGCACTTGATGGCCCCCGCCAGCTCCATCAGCCCACGTTTACCCCTGTGGGACTCGAGCGTCGCCATAGAACCGGCTGAAACTGCAAAGCAACAACAAGATATAGACCACATGACCTGGTGTAGTTTTCACTCCTGATTGTGTTTCAAGAGCTTTTCAAGAGCCAAACAGACTGGGTCTTGAAAAGTCTTATCAATTCGCAGATTTAGACCCTCTTGTAATAACATTTACAACTGATTTAATGTTTGTAGATTTTGTTCAAATGTGATATGTGCTGTTAGTGTCATGTTTCCAGTATCTTCATAGATACATGTTGTACAAAGTTAGTTAAATAATGTCAAAGCTAATGATAAACGTTCTGTACATCTGTGCACCCACACAGGTTCTGGTTGTGGCATAGTTCTCTTAGTACAAGCATGTCCAGGCATGTCCAAACTACGGCCGGGGGCCAAATGTGGCCCTCCGACCAATTTTTGTTGGCCCTCCGGCTTCCTGCTAAGTTGGTCCAAATAACAAAAAGTAGTACTTTTTATTGTAAAATCGAAAACAAATCAAACTTTTGGATATTATACCAGCCTAATATTATGTTTCACGTCTTATTAAAAGGTTTGGAGGCCCAGTGAAAAAAATTTAAATACAACATTTCGAATGATTCACTTTGTAATTGGACATTGTCTGGTTGTTTGTGGCCCTCTGCTCCGTATAAGTTTCAAAATGCAGCTCTCAGTGAAAAACGTTTGGACATCCCTGTCTTAGTAGATGGCTGATAAAATAACATAGGCTTACCATTCACACACTATAGCACCAGCAGTGACATACTCTGTTTTTATTGATACAAAAGCACAAGAACAAAATGGGACCAAGAAAATGTAGCATTTTTATTCATGCACACTTTAAAAGTACTTCAAGGTAAAGTATTCAGCTACAAGACAAAATACTATGTGATAATTGATTTTATTTATTAATTTAAAATAAGGGCAGTGCACAGATAACATTCATCTCAAAAGGGAAAAGATGCTCAGCACCAGATTTAGCATCAAGCTTTTATCCATCTGTAGTCCTTGGGAAAGTTTAGACAGAAGAAAAGTATAATAAAAGTATAAACAAAGTCACATAAAGTAACTTACCACATAACAAAAACAACAATATCCCATAAAATGAAGTCATGACATACAACGGGAAGTCCACCTGAAATGAACCACATCCAAAGAAAGGGACACACAAAGTGAGGGACGTAAAGACAGGAGAGCTGTCTCAACAAACTGTTGCACCACTACTGGCTGATGCCTAATCCAGTGTTTGTAAACGGAAGCGCCCCCTGGCGGCGATGGCCACAAATACTTCTAGATACAAATGCAATTTTTGTTGCACATGCGCAATTGTAAGTATGATTAGGACTATTACACAGCTGTTTTGTTCAAGCCTAGATAAGTGTGAGAAGCATAATTTTAGACAAACTTTAAACGAAACAAACGAAATTACAAATGGACAAACAATAAAAATAACCTAATGATTTTTTACCAAACTGGCCACTTTCGCCCTATAAAATTCGAGGAAACAGACAGAGATGACGCTCATACACATGTGTCTGACATGTTGATTGAGTGACTGCAGTGTAGACCAGATCTTCTACTATTTGTGCTATGACTTTGTTTTCTTTGTTTGTTTCGTAATGGACAATCCCAACCCTCTTGCTTAATTTTGGCGGTCATGACAACA
This sequence comes from Eucyclogobius newberryi, assembly GCF_026437365.1. NCBI lineage: Eukaryota > Metazoa > Chordata > Actinopteri > Gobiiformes > Gobiidae > Eucyclogobius > Eucyclogobius newberryi. Next base: position 24,798,345 of record NW_027315757.1, read on the forward strand.
ACTGAAGCATAAAAGATGTCTTGAGTCTAGGCATTGGTGATTGGCATTACAATGTAACTGGTTGGTGCCTCCTAGTGGCAATGTTACTGCATTACACTAAAATTATACCTTACCAAAGCATTCAGAAATGTCTTTTTACATGCAAAACATGCATGTAAGAATATTATATGTGCATATGACCGTATTTATGCCTTCATTTGGTGGTATAGAACATGTGTTAAGTATTTGTCATAGTTTTACACCAGTCAAGTGGCCATTTATTACCATAGCAGATTTAAATAGTTTCTCTTTTGACTTATTCATTGTTCGTTGTTTAATGTTGCACTGAATCACAGAGACAAGTTCCTATGTTTGTGAATCCTGTTCATTGACAATAAACCCTTGGCAATAAACCCTTTCTGATTCTGATTCTGGAAGTCAAATAAAAAGTTAATAATTACAGGAAATACAAAACTTGTTGATAAAATCACACTCATGGATCTATCAGGGAGACCCATCAATATAATTCAGAGCATTTATGCCAGGAACACATTTCTTCTGACTCTTTTATTTAACAAAATGAAGGTGTTGCCATACATTTGTAGTTGTCGAGTAATACTAATTATAGCTATTTTGTAAAGTAAACCAGCTTTGCCCCAGTGTATAATACTGTTGCTAGGTTAACAGTTATAGAATTACAGAGGGATTAGGAAGTAATTTATATATTAAAAAAAAGACACAACTGGTGTGAAATCATAGAAGTACAGATCCAGGGGTAAAATTGGTCAAAATGTATTGCAAAATATTTATGCGTTAGTGTACTTTAAAGGAGTAAAGTAAAGTCGTTACTTGCTTATCACTTCAAGCATATTTTGCACACCGTAAAATAACCTGTAAATGAAAATACATAATTAGAGTGGATATTTATATTATGGTGTTGTCATTGTGTAGTATATTATACAAAAGAGTTGCAGTGTCTTCCCACAGTCAGCAGAGGGCACTGCGTTGCTGTCAGTTACACGGCATCTCCCGGGAAACAGAACCAGAAGAAGACACAAAGGGCGGCCTTCAGCATTTAGCAAGTTATTTTAGCTTAAAAGAAACAAAGATTTCCCCCCCTTTTATAAAAAACCGAGACGAGGTTTGTTTGGGGGAAAGATCCATTCATGTAAGTACGACCAGGCGCGCAGTTAGCCGGGCTGTGAGCAGCGCGCGGGGCCATAATGATCCATACATCTGTGCGCTTTTGTTTGCGTTGGGGAACTACTTCAACTTGTACATACCTCTGCTTTGTCGGGCTCATTCCACTTCCTACGAACTTCTTTGCGTCACGACATGACCAAGGATGTGTCCGCGTGCTGTCGCCGGACCATTACGTGCATTTGCCGTTCAATTTCATAAATTTGTGCGCGTTTGCCGCCGCTATTTTGTGCTATGTGAGATGTAGCACCGTTGGCTAGCTCTGTCGGTGGTCCGCGGTGAACACACGTGTGCTAACTGTCCTGCTGCCATTATCGGACACGCTTTAGGCGCTCATTCGCTCGTATTAAAATTAGTAAAACCAGCTTTGTTTGTGATTTATAGCGTACAATTACACGTTTACCAAGCACGGAAAGCACGGCCATGTACGTAACTGTCAATACACACGTAAGACAACCTTTTTTAGTGATGACATCAGTGCCACACGTATATAATAAGCTTTCCATTTGAGCTGTAGGAGATGTATATGGTTTCTGACAATTTGAGACGAACAGATATGTCTTATTTGTCCGTGTTTAGACAATGTTTATGTTTAACTCCAAGGGTTAATTCTAAAGGAATACTTCGTTTCCGGGAATGGACGTGCTACGATACGTACTGTGGGAACTATAAAGCGCAGATGCCGGTAATAAAGAGGACATTGTTGTTTTTGTTGTTGTTGTTGTTTTATGGCGGTTGGCATCCAATTGTTGCATTACCGCCAGACTTTATTCCTCAGACTTTTCGTAGTCCTCAGACTGTCGTAGTCCGTAAAAGTACTCCTTCCATTGCTTTGGCGTTACAAAGCCCATGAGGTCATGATATGTCTTTGTAACTAGAATAGTTAGGACCATAGAAGAAGAAGAATGGGTTTCTGAGTGATGAATATCCGGCAGCGCCGTTGTCATAGCAATTAACAGTTCTAAATTAAATGTATTTTCTTTTTAATGGGCAAAATATACATGAAACTAAACTACATGTGTGGCTGTGTGTGAGAGTATTTGGGTTTGAAAGTGGACTCTGTTAAATGATCTTTAATGTGAATGTGTTTTGTTTGCTTTGTATAATTTATTCCTGTCCATCAAGGTCTGCAAATGGACACGAGCTACAATCTGGTGCAGAACATATTTGTCTTTTACGAGTTTAATGTCTCTCTTCATTGTCCCTTACATTAAAGATTACACTAAACTAGTTTCACCTTTTGTTGTTCTGTGCAACATTTTGAGGTATTTTTTCCCCCTTCAAAGATGTAATATTTTGTTGTAAATTATGAATTGCTATGGCAGCAGTTCTAATCTGTTTATCACTCTGAAACTTACGGATAAACTGGAAGCTGAAATCAATTAATAAATGTGTACCTAATGTGGCTATTACTGACACATTTCAATATCCAACAGATAACTTAAGGGGACCACATCAAATTGTAGAGAAATGGGGACGTTGTTGAATGTGATGGGACAAAATAACTATAATAACGCATGAGTTTCAGTTTTTATTCATCATGACATTTAAGGAGAGATTGGAATAGCAATAACTGCGACATTTACAACCCTGAAACACAAAAAAAAACCACAAAGTGTCCTGATTTATTTGCAAGGAAACAATATATTTTCTTTTTTTTTTTCTCCCAATGAAAGTCTCACTTTTTCACAATTCAGTGGCATCTATGAAAAAGCGTGATGAGATGCAGAGGCATAAATGACTCTGCAGGACAACGAAAAAGAGGATGGTCACTGCATCTCTTGTACACGGATGGAAAATGTAATGGGCTAATGCAAATGCAGTACTCGCACTCTAGTCTGTAAGTCTGTTGTATTGTTCTTCATTTTCTTCACAAGCATAAGAAGGCAGTGGTATTGTGTCGTAAGCCCGTCTTTACGTTCTATTTAAATGCATCGTGTCAATATTTGTTATAATTGCAGGTATTGACTGGAGTTGATCATTGAAGCACGCAAGCATGTCCGGAGCATGTCAGGACAGAAGGAGCCGCTGGCAGGAGATTCAAAAAGGCCTGCAGTTTATAGAGTAAGTCACACAAATGTCAATGGGGCGCGATTTGTTTATTATGGCCCGACGGTGCAAGAGAACCGCACGTACTAACCAGACACCAGATTGTATTTTATGGACTGTTTAGTGTGCGTCTTGTATTGGTGTACTCACAATACCAAAAGGTCAAGCTTGATTTTGATACAATTTCAATTCTGTATTGATGGTATATAATTTCTATATTATTTTTTTATACCAAATATTTCTAGTGTCTTTACCGTTACCATTTTTAGAGATTTAATTGTATTTTTGAAAATGTATTAAGTGAATATATATATATATATATATATATATATATATATATATATATATATATATATATATATATATATATATATATATATATATATATATATATATATATATATATATATATATATATATATATATATATATATATATATATATATATATATATATATATATATATATATATATATATATATATATATATATATATATCGTTTTGACAGCCTTGTCACATTATTGTTGTCACGATACTATCATTTTGATTTTGATAATAAACCAATTTCTATACCACGATAATGACAAAAATGCGTCATTTTTATTGACGATAGACTAGTTCTCAACATAAAATCAAAAGACTTCCTTTATGCTACCATGTGGTTATAATAGTCCTTATAAATCTCAAGATCATCTAAAGCTGTTCAGGAAAAGGTCAAATGTCCTGGTTTTTTTTTTGTTTTTTTTTTGTATCGATAAATGTTCAAAGGAGTATGTAGTTTTGTTTACTAGTTTTAGTATCGATTTGTATCCGAGTTTTGATACTTCTGGCCTCCCTAATACACAGTGATTAATCGGTGCACTCAAGGCGCTGTAGGCTAATCTGGCAACTGCTTTTCTTGGGATTGAGTTACCAATTTTTGGAACAGCAGGTGAAAACTGCAGATTTTAGACTTCATAAATATTCATAACACTTGCTTAGCGCTTTCCATGACACCCAAAGACGGTTGAAGGATCAGGACGGACAAAAATTAAACAAGAACGAGTCATTTGAACAGTTGTCAGGGGTTTTTGAGACGAGTGTGGATGAGTCTGTTTGGGCAGGGACTCTCTTTTTTTTTTTTTTTTTTTTTTTTTTTTTTTTTTTTTTGGAAAGAAGCTAGCCAAAAAGCATGACGCAACAATGATGTGATTGACTTGCATCATGTTTTTGTGTGTAACAGCGCAGTTACCAGGATACCACAGCTGATTCAGTGTTATGCCTTTATCCCGCATTCTTCCAGAGCCGTTTGTGACAAAGGCGGCCGGCTACGTAAAGCATTGTAATGGTGACGGTTGTACATAATTGGCCCATCATTCATCACGTCTCATTTTCATAAAATAATGCCTGGATTGTGGTTTGCACTGGAACTCGGCAGCAACTATTTATAAACGCAAAGGGCGGCAGACGGTAAATTTGGCAGCACAAGTTGAATTTTCCAATCTAATCTAATCTTATTACGATTGCTTGTTCTGTGCAAAACTGTGCTGTCAAGTTGCTTTAAATATTGTAGGGCTGTGTCGGTGTAATCCCTCATTCGTCCAGGCGTGTTCCATAGTAGAAAAAGCTTCAGTTGTAGTCATCTGGACTCAGTTTGAAAAAATAGACGTTTCGACTCTCATCCAAGAGTCATTGTCAATAACAGAATTTAGCTCCAAAACTGTGGCTCCGCTATGTCGATGATACTTTTGTAACAATCAAGAAACAAGAGCTGGAAACCTTCTCTGATCACATCAATGCGGTGGACCCACATATTAGGTTTACAAGAGAAGACGCTAAGGAGAATCGCTTGGCCTTTCTTGATTGTTCCACGATCAGAGGAGAGGACGGGAAACTCCAAATAGAAGTATATAGGAAACCTACACACACGGACCAGTATCTGCTCTTTGGTTCCAACCACCCACTACAGCACAAGCTGGGGGTGATCAGAACCTTACAACACAGAGCTCAAGGTGTGCCCACCAGCTCAGAGGGCAAGAAGAAAGAGGAAAAACATGTCCGAAATGCCCTCTCAGCCTGTGGTTACCCCGCTTGGGCTCTCAACAGAGTGAAGAGAACCAAGAAGCAGGACAAAAGGGAAACTGAACAGAGAAGGAAGGGTGTTTCTATCCCTTATGTGTCTGGCCTGTCGGAAAAACTGCAGAGAATTTTTAGACAACACGAAGTCCCTGTTTATTTTAAACCAGGAAACACTTTAAGACAAAAACTGGTTCACCCAAAGGACAAGTTGCCGACTCAAAAACAGAGCAATGTAGTTTATTCGATCCAATGCAGTGAAGAAAGTTGTAAAGAACGTTACATAGGTGAGACGAAACAGCCTCTACACAAGAGGCTTTATCAGCACAGAAGAAATACTAGTTCAGGACCTCAGAGCGCCGTGCATCTCCATCTTGAAGCCTCTAATCACTCGTTTGAAGACGGTGAGGTGAAGGTTTTAAGCAGGAGAAAAGATGGTTTGAAAGAGGAGTCAAGGAAGCTATTTTTGTTAAAAAAGAAAGACCTTCTTTAAACAGAAATGGAGGGCTTAGGTTTCATCTTCCTGTTATTTATAATGGGATTCTGAACCCCTGGAAAGGTAAAGGACATTCAGATGCTACTCAGGGTGGTTGTGCCAGGGTCTCACAAAGACAAAGAGGTTTCTAATAGCCCATTAAGATTCTGAATAGGCTAGCTCGGTAGAAACAAGGGGGAGTTTCTGTTGAAACAAACAACTCTTTCTACTTCAGGAAGGCTCCTCCCAATGGGCGGGTCTTACCACAGAACAGTATTAATATCGGAGTTCTCGACCTAAATTCTGTTATTGACAATGACTCTTGGATGAGAGTCGAAACGTCTATTTTTTCAAACTGAGTCCAGATGACTACAACTGAAGCTTTTTCTACTATTGTAGGGCTGTGCAATGAATCACATTTGAATAGAGATCACGATTCAGTAATTTCTAATCGTCAAAGGTTTGCTCGGTTCATTTATTTTTTAAATTTTATGTCCAGTAAAAGTTGTTTGGAGCTCAGACTTTAGAGGCTATTAAATGGCTATTTGTACAGACAATTTTATATTGTAAGATTATACAATATAAAATTAACGAAAACAATACCCTTAACAGTTTCAATGTCAGTGTGTTGTTCTTACGCTCAGGAAATTCATATTGAAAGCCATTTTTATTTGTTCAAATCAAATCCAAAATCAAGATCGATCAATGTAAAAGAAAATTATTGTTACATTTCTTTCTCATATCGCCCTGCTCTGTGATATTTGTATTAAGAGTATAACATTGGGCAATAGAAAATGGCCAGGGCGCATCGTAATTGTGTTTCCCCATATTAACACTAATACAGTGACCTTGAGACTTGCTTTATAAATATGTAGCAGTGTAGTGCAGCATTTACCGAGGTTATTTGCAGAGCGGCGCTTTAGCTGACATATATACACAAACCAGTTTTTAGTTTGTCAGCTGTTGAAAATAGTAATAGCACTGTGTAGCCAAACTGTGGAAAAAAATAAGATGCCATTCTTCGAAACCAAACGATGCCAGTGTGTATTTTGACGTACTAATAATTGGTAATCATTTGCTTCTTTATCTTTTAGATCTACTTTGCCGTTTCCTGGAAGCCCAGACCAGTATGAGGTAATTCAGAGACCATTTGAATGTGGTCTCCATTTGTCACTCGTTTGCATGAATCTTTAAAAACAGAAAATACAAAGTTAATCCTTGTCGTGGATGGGCTTTTTTGCTAACGTGCCAGATGCATTTTTCAATATTTGTTTCACTTGAGAATCTGGCCGGGCTCTCAGTGTTCGGTTTGAGCCCGGCCGTTGTGTGGCGCACCAATCACAGAGCAGCATTGTAGTTTAGGCGGAAGTCAAAAGGACGAACCTAAAGAAACATACGGACTTTTTTGTTTTAAAAAAGGTGTCACATAGAAGCGCTTTGTGTATTCGAGGATGATATAGAAGTCTGTGCTTTTCTGTACTGGATTTAACAACAACAGATTTTTTTGGCTTCTTCCTGTTGTGATGCTTCGACTGATCAGACGCCTTTTCCCGGCTGCTTTCAGCGAGAGCCTGGCCAGATCGATAATATTTAGAACTCAGAGTGATACACATATCAATCTGGTGTGAGCAAGGTTACTAAAATCCTAAAGGCAAAACAAATGATTTTTTGTCTTTATTGTTTCTATGTTTTGTTTTTGATGTACTAATTCATTTATAAGAAAAATCACACATCAAATAAATAACAAGTCTTTCTTTCTAGGTTTTTATCAAGGAGCTAGTGTGGAACCTCTTTGGTGAAGGAAATGACGTGTACAAAGAAGGAGAATGGGCCAAATCCATAGAGATGTACACAGAAGCTCTGAGTGTAGCAGACTACGCCGACTCTGAAGATGTATGCGTCTGCACCGGGCTCATCGAGAAGCTCTACGCAAACCGGGCCGCTGCTTACCTTAATATTACAGTGAGTAATAAATCCACTGGATATTTTACTTACGAGCATGAAACGATTAGTGCTAAGGCTATGTTCATGCAAAATTAGAATAAATGAATAAGAAGAAAACTACTTAAAAGGTGATTAAAAGTCAAAAGAAGTAAAACAAAACAAAGGTATTCAGTGATGTTTACAAGATATTTACAGACATGTTTTAGCACAGTTCTGGTGCATAAAATATAGTTTGAAATAGAATAGATACATTTTAGTACATTTTATCCACTCTTTGTATCTTTTAAGAGCAGTATCGCTTGATAAGATACTCAGACAAAACCCATTTTACGCAATAGTCTACATTGTTTCATGTCCTGAACTCCAAGTGAGCCATAAAAAGGCTTGTAAATAAAGTCAGACGAGCAGATCTGTGTCATGAGGTGTGCCGTGCCTCTGTTCTCAAACCTCTCATTTGAATCAAGAGTTTGCATAAGCCACAATCCGTGACCCCCACACGGCCATTTAGCTCCTTTTAAAAAGCTCCGTCTTAGTCTATTGTTGTTGATGATAATGCTCAAAGACGCTTCATTCATTCACTCTCCGCTCTCAGTAATGGTAAGCTTTTGTTTTCTTGCACTTGGAAATGAAATGACTATAAATGTGAGTCCAGCCAATGATTCTCAAGCCATTCATATCATCACAGTGCATTTGAAGTTGTAATAATTGTTGCAAATGATTTCATATTCCAACTGATGTGTGGAGAGGATGTAGAGGATTTTTTTTTTTGCATTTTATTCATTCTCAAGTGCTGATGTATGTTTTTGTTTGTTTTAAAAGTAGTGAATTTAAACAGAAAATCCCGGGCATTCCCAAGTAAACAAAATACAGAGCCATAAAACAGGTCTGATCAAAGGGCTCTTTAACCGTGCGATTCGTGTGTGTGTCGTCGTTAACTCTGTCTATTCCAACCAGGGACTGTATGACGCTGCTCTTGTCGACTGTGAAAAAGCTCTGCAGCTGAATGACGGCAACTACAAAGCACTGTTCAGGAAAGCCAAGTCCTTAAAGGAGCTGGGGAGACATCAGGAGGCCTACGAGGCGGTTGCCAAATGTTCCCTCGTGGTGCCTCAGGTGAGACGCAGATCTTTTCATAATTGATTCACGCGCGCGGGAAATCTCTTCTCCTTTTGTTTTTATAAACGTGACAAACATAGAAGTAAATGAAAGCATCAGAGCTGGCCTGCAGGCGCTGGGTTTGCTCTGGTATTTTCTCCTACATAATGCCAGACATGAATGAAAACTGTATGAGAACTACAGCTTCAGATTTGGAATGGTCTTTGTTCCTGATGCATTTGGCTCTTTAATATTTGTTTGTTTGTTTCCCGCCCTCTGCATTGCAATAAGTCTGTTTTTTCCCCCTACAGGACGCCAGTGTCATGCAGTTGACTCAGGACCTTGCCAAAAGTTTAGGATTGAAAATTCGAAAAGCTTACGTAAGGATGAAGGTCAGCTCCTTTTTTTATTATCAAGCAACTAGTCATAATTCGAAGGAAAGTACTTCCTGCTTTCATTTTATTTCGTTAACCAGTTGAACGGGTGTCCGTGTAATGGTACTCTAAACATTGCAGCAAAACTAAATGCCAAGTCGGTGTTTGTTTTTTTAATACGTAATATCTGTTTGTACAGCCCGCCTTGAATGTTTTACATGGATCATCTTGTCAAGATTCATCGTCTGAAAAGGTGTGTATGGGAATAAGTAACAAACCGCTGCTTGTGTTTCTTAGAACTGACAGTTTTGTTTTTTCACATACAGTTTTGTAATGGTTCGTCTTCAGTTGAAGATATAGAAATGGGTAAGATAAGATAAGATTATCCTTTAAAAGCTTCGGCCCGTCGCATCCGAAACTGTGAACGATGCTGCGCTGTAGATTCATGCGTCTTTCCCCTTTCACAGAAGTGCCTCAGTTAAATCCAGATAGTGTTTCGGCTCCAGCTCAGATCCAAATCCCCGTGTCGCTGCACTCGCCCCTGATAGACGCGGTGTCGGAGGAGCGGCCCCCCAGCACCAGCCTCTCCTGCGGGACGCCCTCGGACTCCAAACCCCCGGGCTTCGAGTCCGTCCACCTGCCCGCATCCACGCCCTCCTCCTCCCCGCTCCCCGTGCCCACGTTTGTGAACGGCTGCAGGTCTAATAAACCCGGCTTACCGGACTCTAGCTCCGATTTCGACACCGACATTATCGGTGATGATTTGGACGATCTTTTAGACCAAGCCGGCCCCGAGTCCGACATGGTGAGTGGAACAAAACGCTTTCTTTGTTGCTGCGAATGTATTTTCTCACGTTCTCTATTCTATTTTCCAGGGTATACCGATAGTAAAGGGGGCTCTTCCTTTGCCAACTAGTATTTCCTCCAGTAGTTCGTTGTCTTGTCCCTTCCTAATGCCGTCAAATATTAACCCCTTTCTGCCCACTAGTACTCAAACTTGCACCGTCACTCTGCCCCCCTTGTATCATCAGTCTGGATCATTATTTGGTTTGTCCAGTTTGTCGACTTTTGATACTTTACCTCAGCCACTAGATGCGCTGGATAACCTTTCTATATCAGATTATAAATCAGGTGAGGCAATTGTTACTCTGTCTGATGATGCTTTAGTGTCTTGTCGTACTTTTATTCACATGTTACTTTTTCACGATTGCAGAATTTGCCCCTCGGCCATTTATTCCACAGGTAATTTTCCATTTCATTTTTGTGTTATTTAGTCAATATTTTCCTGTGTATTTATTGGGGTTTTCTTAAGTAGTTTTAAGTAGTCTTAGGAGTGCCTGTGGTGGTTTATGGTTTTAGTCTTATTTTGAAAATAATCAAGCTTGCAAAAAAGATGTTCTGCACCAAATTTAAAAAACGACTGCGCCGTTTTAGTCCTCGTTTCCGTCGCTAACGCCACTCGTTTTAGTCGCTCCAACATTTAAACGCACATTTTAGAGCTGGACCGATGATTGTGGGAGTGCTTATTAACACTCTGGATCACTGACCTTTCCGACTGGCTGTTTTGTGTTCTCAGATGAATAATCACGAGGCTCCCATGGGAATGCCTGTGGGGATGCCGGAGGTCAAGGGGATCCCTGCAGCTGTAGACCTGGCCAAGAACCCTTTAGCGGAAACTCATGAATTCAGACAAGCGTGTTCAGTCTGTTACGTTAAGACAGGCAAGTATTGATGATGAGCGTTTGTCGGGGAAGAAAAAGTCTATTCTGCCTTTTTAAGATGTTTTTTTCCTGTATAAACCGCAGGCCAATGTGGTGGTTCTACTTTTTCTTCTTTGGTGTTTTATGGTAGTGGGTATCCAAGTGTCACATTACCGCCACCTACTGTAGTTGTACGTCTTCAAAGTATGTGTTTTACGCTATATAGTTAAGTATTATAATCCGTCTGTGTTTTCAAGCGTACAAATTCAACTTTAAACGTCACAGATATAAATGTAGCGTCTTTGCTTTTGCCACAATCGGTTGCTGTTCCAAATCAAACCTTGTATCAAAAGATGTAATGCTCAATCAATATACCGCAATAATTGATCAAAATGAATCACAAAACGTACATTACTCTTATGCGATGATGTTGTCGTCGTCTCTGCAGATGACGATGATTTAAAACCGCTTGAATCTGATCAGCTGCAGCCTTGATGGTTAATTTGCGTGCGCAGTGGTATTTCACAGTTTGACCTTTTGTGTCTGCAGGTGCCGGTGTATTGGACTACACACTTCACACGGAAGAACATAAATGCAAAAAAGATGCACTACTCGGCCGACTCAAGCATTCAACAGACAAAACGTGGAAGTTAATACGGCCGAGGCCCACAAAAACCCAATACGTGGGGCCCTATTACATTTGCAAAGGTTCGCTCCACTTAGTCGCCTTATCAGTGAAGCGCCCGTTTTTGTTTATCCCCGTTTTGTTTTATCCACCAGCCACATTTCATGCTTTGCCATTTTGTGACTGAGGAGCCGGCGTTTTAAATGTCATCCGTGTTGTTTCAGAGGTAGCAGTTGGACAGGATTGCTTGTACCCGGGCCATTGCACATTTGCATACTGTCAGGAAGAAATTGATGTTTGGACTCTGGAGCGAAAAGGGTTTATCTCCAGGGAGCTGCTCTTTGATCCTTTCGGGCCTCACTCCAATGTCAGGTTGACTGTCCCAAAAATCTTACAGGAGCATCACGGTATTTTTATGTTCCTTTGTGGGGTAAGTATTTTTAAAACTGTAGTTTGATTTGGTAGAGGGTTGAGCTGAGACGCATGCAACACATTCAGTCCTGAACATTTACTGAACAGTATTGACATTTTCATGGACTGTTTTCAATCTCTGAGCCTAGAGTAGATTAAAAACAGCCTAGAGTAGTGTGGATCCAAATTAAAACATTTTTTGCAATATATGGTACATTAGAGACTGAATATTGTTGTAATTTCACGATACATTTTGTGGCCCTATTGTAATCAACTTTATTTTATTTACAGGTATGTTTTGACCACAAACCACGAATAATAAGTAAAACCAATAAAGATGATCCTTTTCTTTGCTCTCACCCGGTGACAAAACATGATTTTGAGTCTCACAAGTGAGTTCAGTTCCAGACCTTTCGTTAAATGAACAGCAGATGAACAGGTGAAGGTTCATGGATGCCTGTCTTGCAGGTGCCTGGTTCACATTTTGAAGGAGAACATGGTTCGTTATTCCAAAATCCGGCCCTTAACGTCCCTGTGTCAGTTGGATTTGTGTCGACATGAAGTGAGGTACGGCTGCAGCCGAGAGGACGAGTGCTTCTACGCTCACAGCCTCATCGAGCTCAAGGTGTGGATGATGCAGCGGGACCTGGGTAAGAATGTTCAGAACGGGTCAAACTTCTTCTCCGTTTCGATGACCTGTGGCTGTGACTTAAGCTTTTCTCTGTGACAGGTCTTAGTCATGAAAGTATTGTCCAAGAAGCAAAAAAGTTTTGGGCTTTGACAGCTTCGTTGCAGGGAGTACAGGTAACGGGAACTTCCAAACAAATGTATCTCACATCTTATTGTTTGATATTTATGTTCTAAAAAGAATGTCTTTGCAGCTTCCCAGCACACAGCCCAGATTTGGGCCTCCAAATCTAAAGATGATGTTTGTTTGTGGCCAATGTTGGAGAAATGGTCAGTTAAGTGAAGCTGACAAAAACAAAAAGTATTGTGCTGCTAAAGCCAGACATACGTGAGTACTCGGTCACTTTGTTACAGTAGAATCAGTAAATAAAAGTCTAATCTTGTCCTGTAACGTGTCAGGTGGGCCAAAGACAGAAGGGTGGTACTAGTCAGCTCTAATGAAAGGAAAAAGTGGACAACTGTTCGTTCACTTCCAACCAAAAAGCCAATACCTGCCCAGTTTGAGGTGTGTCTGAATAACCTTTTCCTATGTCATTATTCAGACAACTCCAATTAAACCTGTTTTTGTTCTCAGATTTGCATGCACGTAACAGCTGGAAAGAAATGCCAGTACATTGGCAATTGCACATTTGCTCATAGTGTAGAAGAGAGAGATCTATGGACCTACATGAAGGAAAATAACAGTAAGTTTTGGGGCCAGAGTTGTACTTCTGGTTCAGTCTGACACATGGTAACAAATGTGTCGCTCTAGTTGGAGACATGGAACAGCTTTATGAGCAGTGGCTGCTGTCTCAGAAGCCCGGCTGGGGCGACGACTCCTCCAACAACTCTGTCCGGGAAAATGGCAAACAGATCCATATGCCAACAGACTATGCAGAAGAAGTGGTGAGTTTGAGACTTTACAGTAGAAAGAACATTATTTTGACCTTTTTGACATTGTATAACTGATGCTTGTGTTTCAATTCAGGCTGGAAATCATTGCTGGCTTTGTGGTAAAAACTGCAACAGTGAAAAGCAGTGGCAGCAGCACATCACTTCAGAAAAACACAAAGATCGTGTCTTTAACTCTGAGGACGATCAGAACTGCTGGCAGTATCGATTTCCCACAGGCACTTTTAAAGTTTGTGAAAGGTGAGCACATGGAATATGGCTGGTCAATAAAACAAACAATATAACAATGTGCAGCAACATCTGAACTATGACCTTTGGATGTTCTTAGACAAATACTTTACTATCAAAAATGATTGTGCCATGATTGTACAGCTGAAATGGAAACTTAATTTGGATGGCAGTATTGAGTTGCCTTGTGTATGAAATGTGCTCTACAAATAAACTTGCCTTGCCTATTGTAATAGAATTGCTAAAGTGTATATTTAGCCCCCCCAGCTGATGCAGTATTAACCGTTATTCTTTGTTTGAACGGCGTCTGTCCGCAGGTTCCTCAAAGGCACGTGCACAGAGGACGAGTTGTGTAAACTGGCTCACGGCGAGCAGGAGCTGAGGGAATGGAGGGAACGCAGGGAATTCCTTTTGATGAAACTTGCCAAAGCTACAAAAGATCATCTTATAGCACCGAATGACAACGATTTTGGAAAATACAGTTTTCTCCTAAAAGACATTAAATAATTAACAAGATTCATGTTCAAGTCCAAAGGTAATAGAAATGTTTGGATTCAAGTTAATACATCGGGCTATTCTTGAGGGGCCCCCGAGGCACATGGGGAAAGTCTGATCTGATTTTAAAGCACCATCAGGGAGCGGTCCGGCGAATGGTGTTTGAAGTGTGTTCATATTAAAACAACAAACACTCGAAACGGTGGTGAAAAAAGCATGTAAACACCAGAGTTGTGTTCAAGTACCTTTTATTTCTGAAGTTTGTTAGCTTTTTAACCTTATCCTGGAAAAGAAATGTGTACGGGGTAATTAAAATTGACAGGTAATTTGACATTATTTTATTCCGTAAGTATACATCATTTTCACTTCAAATTTTATCTAATAGTGTTACCATTGTAATGGGCACAAAAATAAAACTTTTGAAAAAAAAAAAAGTTGGTTTGGATCCATATTTTATTTTTGTAATTTCATTCCAGTTTCTTTGGGGGTCGTGAGTTGCTGGAATTTTACTATGGAGTTTGTGCCCTTGAGCGAGACCCTTATCTCCTTGGATACTGTTTGTCGCACCAGCCTAAAAATGCAAGTGTGAAAATAACAGATAAGTATAAATCACACCCCGGCTAAAACTATGAAAAAAGGTGCTACTTATAGTCTGGAAAATACGGTACTTATAAATGGGCTGGAATCAGAGGGCCAATAGTGGCAAGATGCACAATGAGAAACATGCCATCAATCTATGCCAGGGGGGGAAAAAGAATGCATGAAATTGTAGAAAGAAGCTATGCAAGACTGACCTTTTAATCAAAACACTGATAATGTTTTATATTTTCTCGTGATTTATACGGTTTGAACCCTGATATTGCTGTGAATTTGCGGTTGTATTGGGTCCTTGGGAATATTAACTTTTGCGTTATGTGTACCCGCTTTCCTGTCTTCACCCGCGCCGGTCTCGATTGGACGCATCTCGTCGTTTTGTCACACGTATTTAGACAACTTTCTCAAAGTTTGTGCGCCACCAAATTTACAGTTTGATATAGAAAAGTTAACCACCATCACGTTTGACTGATGGCCTGTGTCAAGTGCTTGTGTCGCATCTGCTGCGGTTGTCTTCATTTTTCAAGCGTAATGACTTGCACTAGACCCAAGTACTTTCAACAGGAACATCTCCACTCTGCCGTTCGGTCCATTGAGGTGGGCTTTTGCATCAATCACACAGCTCCCCCCCCCTAGAAGTAACGGGACCCCATCATCGGCGCCTGCGAGCGGCTCTGCATTCAGGCCATCACCCGCTGCAAGTCCTCCACCTCCAGCTTCCACATCCGCCGGTGAAGCGCCGCCTGCTCCGAGAGGTCTGCCACTTTCACGGCGCGGATGACTGGCTCCGGGGCGGCCGCCTGGATGACACCCATCACCATGACATATTTGCCTGTGAAAACAGCGAGCATGAGGCCGGTGGAGTGTTTGGTGGCAGCGGAGGCACAGCAGTTACAGGCCTATAGGCGATTCAAGGTTTATTAGATGGAGATTTGATGTAAGGAAATGGGGATTTGATGGGGCATTTTGTCAATACACTTTGTCACGGCAATTAACTTCAGGCTTGGAAATGGTTTTGTAAATTGTATTGGAAGATACTTCACGGCCTTTATGTATTGATATTACAATAAATTAGATATAAATAAGTACTAGCGTCCAATTAATAGGTAATAAAAACTTAAAACCCCACATACAAGTCATTGTCAGGTTGAAACTATGACTATGGCGTTTTTAATTCCCAGAACAAACATACTTATTATTTACAGAGCAATGAAAGAGTGGAATATGTTGCCATCGTGATAAAAACAAAATACATCTAACTGAAATGTATGTATGTGTGTAAATAATATACTTTTATATGACATTCCTATGATGAATTTGTAGGCCAGGGGGGTTCCCAAACTGTTGAAGCTGGGACCACAAGTATAACTATGCATGAATAAAAATAGTGAAATCAGATTTCAGGTTGTTTATTTGACCTAATTTTCAGGTTTCCAAATTAAAAAGCAGAATAAGTATATTTTGAGATGATGTTGCCTCGTGTACCTACATGGGGCCCTCCACTTTGGACACGTTGGTATAGGTAAATATTGATTGCAATGTTTGATATGAGTTCGTCACACAAATAACCATAAACATTGTGTATATTAACAAAAATATATAATATAATATATAATAATCCAGAGGAAGAGAAGCCAACTGCTAAACTCAGCTAATGGGGATAATAATACTCAATGATAAACTAAAATAAATCATGCCCTGGTTTTAAAGGCGCAACGTGTACATTTTCTGTCTCCATAGAGCTGTAGTATCACACTGAACTTGGTTACAGGTTAGATCTGTGTAGAGGCGACCCCACTCATAGTAAGAATGCATGATGTTTTCAGGTATTTTTAGCAGCAAAAACACCTGTTATTCAATGATGAAACAAAATGAAGGATACATGAGATAAATGCCACACTGGGGAACATTCCAGGCAGAGCAATGACATACGTGGAGACAAAGAGGTTGCGGACGGTCCACCACAAAAGTGACACAGTCCACCTTAAACACGTTGTGCGTACATCATAATTACCTTGTAACAAGCAGGGCTTTCCTTTGGGGATGCTGTTGACCCCCTGCACAGTGAACGTCCCAGTCTCGTCCATCAGTAGCACCATGTTTCGGTCCAGCTGCACCTCCAGGACCGTCCCCTGCATCCAGACCAGGGACACCAGGAGGTATCGGTCCGGGCCCACCCTGATCTGGACCCCTTCAGCGGGGTCCATGTGCCCTCTGGCGCCCGCCGTCCTCAGCTGCCCCGACAACACCTTCACCGGAGGAGGGCGCTTCTTGTCCACTGTGGTCCTCTCCGCTTTGTACATCACCAGCTCAACCACATGAACACAGAGCTGAAAGAATAAAGAACATCCTGTGCCACACAGAGCTAGTTAAATGCCATATTAAGTATTTCTACTATAAGCACATTTTTGAATTTCAAGTGTAGAAATGTCAGTTAGCTTGCTTCTTCATTAGGGCTGCAACAATTAATCAACTAGTGACTTATCAACAATAACAATCTTGACTATGCAGACTCTAAAACACATACCAAAAGACCTTTTATAACAAGGACATTGGCATTATTAAATACAAAAGATAAAATATATTATCTTACAAAATGTATAAATAAATAAACTATTTCTGATTTTCATAATATACTTAATATATTCGATATATTAATTCGATAATTCGAATACACTTTATTTATAAATAATAAATATCTAGAAGCATTCATTCAGCATATTTACACCCTTATTCGGCTGAAAATGTATTTAAATACAATCAGTAGAATTATATATAGTCGACTACTAAAATAATATTAGTCACAGCCCTATTCTTCATTACAAGGGACTATAGACTGCATAGTGTGAGCAATAAATGCCTATTAAATAAATATATATGGTGAAATTCGTTTGATTTGCTGTGATGTTACTCATATGTTGCAGAGTAATTAGCCAAAACCAATTTGATTTATCACATTTTATGAAATACTACAAAATTACACTTCGAAATCACACTTCACTATTTGCCTCCAGCTTTATCCAATCCGGAATATAGAATATAACTGCTTATATACTTTTGAATGGTCTTTATGTTTAGAGTGTTGATCTGTAAACACAATACCTTAGTTTTCGGCAAAACTCTAACGCGAGCTCCCGCCAACAAGTCATAAACCGGAATTTGCGATTAAAGTACGCTCCGCCCCTCGAAACAACACTTCCGTTTCAAACTTTTCATAATAAAACAAGTCGAATGAAGTTAAATAAATGCATAATTATTTAACTAGAATTATATACTCATCCCACTTATTTAAAGGGTTCCATTGAGGCCGCGTGAATTAAGAAGGTGAGAGAGAGAGAAATGTTCTTTTTCATCTCACAAATAATCTATACTTTTGTGTGTGCACTGTACAGGCTTTAAAAGTTGTAATATGAGGTTACATGTTGCTATTCCAATGTCCAATGTCTGTTATGATTGATAAAAATGAAAATCTTACAGTTTTTGCAGTTATTGAGTTCGCTTGTCTATTTCCTACAGATAACATAATATACCGGTTCTTTATTGTCATAACTCAATCCTCAAAACTTCCCAGGTTATATAATGATTGAATAAATTAATATTTCTGTAGTACAAGTACAAAAACATGACCAAAAGGAAACAATTTCATTAAATAAGTTTTATTTCTTTAAGAATAAATGAAGAAAAGTGTTAGCAATTTCTGTACATTTGTTTCACTGTTTTCCCTTGAATTTGATGAAAATCTTGATAAACATTTGGGCTGAGAAATGTTCTGCTGCCACATAGCGCACTTTGACCCTAAAAACGATAAGATTAGTCCACGGCATCAGGTCACTTCCTCTTTAAAATCCACGATGGTCTTTCTTGAAGCCTCACTGCTGTTTCCAGTTTTATTTTTATGGGTTTTATTTATTCCCAGTTCAGAACTGTCATTAAAGAGGCACATTAGAAATACTGCCATTTTCCAAGGACCGTGTCTTTGATTGCATCAACAAACTGTGCAGGCACCCAGTAGACCCAGTATTGAGAGGCTTCTGTTGGACCGAGCTGAAAAGCCTGTGGAGACGACAGAGAACTGGTCATAGTAAAAAGCAAACACCAACAATTTCACAAATCATTTCATAAACATCCAAAACACAATTGAATCTGAAAAATCAACTGGCATCAATATTTACTGTGGACCAAGGAACAAACAGCAAGTGCCAAACATCCAGTTCTCTACCTTTGTAATGGTGCAGAAAGAAAATGAAGAAACAACGGACAATACTTTCATTCAGCAATACCCATTCAAATCCTATTACGTAAATAAAAAGTACACAATTAAAGTTATTCCTTGTTAAGACTACTGCCACTACTACTGCATAATGATGGATGTATCAATACTGACTAGGGCATCAAATACTGATTCTTATGCAAAGTGATACTTGAACTTTCTCAAAGAAGCCCGCTTTGTTTATCAAATTTGAATACCTTTTTGAAATACACTGTTAATATTTCTAGTTAAATTTGGGGTGAAGCAAAGACGATGATAAAGCCAGGGTAAAAACGCTTTATAGTCGAGGAATTTCAATGCATTTTACAACAAAACTTTAAATCTGGTAACTTTCCACTTGCAGCTCGGAGCTATTGAATTTAAAGTTTGTGTATAAAATACATAACATAAAGCCATATTTCTTATTGAATGTTTCCTGTACTCCATTTGAAACAGCCTTCAATTTCACAGTGCAGAACACAAGAGCTTTTAAAAGGTTAAATATAAAGAAGTCACTGACATTTCCCGCTCTACTGAAGACTAAACAAAAATAATCTCCACTCAGTTTCAGAAACCAGCTTCATAGACAGGCAGACACTTAAAGGTGCACTATGTAACTTTTCTAATGGAGAGTCTGTAGGTGCCTAGAATGTTTGCTAAAAGTATTTGTACTGGGAACAAGCTCATCTCTCCACAGATCTGACCCATAGCTCGGCCTGGTGGTGTCATTTAATGCCATATTGTGGATTTACATCTCCATGGAAACCAGATAGTGGACAAGAGTCAATGTAATCCCTCATTTGTCCAGGAATGGTCCATGGTAGAAAAGGTTTCAGTGATATTCATCTGGGCACTGTTTTTTAAATCCAGATGTTTCAACTGTCATCACCAAGTCATTTTCAATCTGAAGGTACTGATAGAAGGTAGGAGTTATAACCTGAAATAGCTCAGCCTTTGTTTTCCTGTTAGTCTTGTTAGGGGTCATTTGAACCCTATTGTTCGCTCTTGAGTGGCAGGTAGTGGACAATAGGGTTCGAACTTCCTTCTCAGAGTACCTTCTCAAGTACCTTCAGATTGAAGGTACTAATAGGCATCTTTCGATTCCTAAAAAAGATGTGACATGCACAACAAAACTGTGATTGTTCTCTAATTTCTGGAGTAAAAAGATTATTGGCATCTGGTGTGAGAAATCGGAATGATCATGAGCAGAAGAAAATCAGAAGATTTTGCATTAACATTTTGATAATATTTTAACAGCATAATAATTATAATAATGATAATCTGATCATATTCAGACACTGAGTGCACATGTAATTATAGACACTTATTCTAAAAATCCACTAATGAACAGGTGTGTGTTACCAGGTGTTTTTGATTCAGATTTCTCTTGGACTTCAGATCAGATCAAATGATTGTGTTTTCTGATTACTGTATTCTAGTGATCAGATTTCTTCAGTTGCGCAGTATTTAACTTGAAAACACTTTATCAAATGTTTTGCTTGTAGTGATGAGTTTGAGGATATTTGATCATAAAGCAATTACCGATAACTGTGCCTTTTTACTAAATGAACAAATATTTAGTGGAGTGATTTTAATAGTAGCGACAGTAGCAATAGTCAAATGCCTGTTGTTGTAGCTTAGCAGTAAAGTAGATAACAGAAGTAACATTCAGGCAGAAGAAGTCGGAGTAGCACTGGCAGAGATCAAATCTTTGTTGTCAATTTCTTGCACGCGTTTGCTACATATTCACTCTGACATCACAGTAGTACAACCCTTACTACTACAACTGCAACACTGTTTTCAGAAATCTCTATTGCACTTAAATGATCTCCAAAAGACAGGAATTAGTACTGTAAATGAACAGTTACCATCATGTGATAGTCCTCGTGGCCTTCGATGGGCTCAGTCACTACGTTTTTAATGGAGCCCATTGGGACTTTCTCCGTTCTCTCTGCAGAAATACACACAGACAAAACAGAAAAGCATTTATTTAACAATGGCACAGTAAACGTGCTTTGAAAGGAGAATAATGAGCCTGACTGTGTTCTCACCCTTCGTTCCAATCCACAACTGATCCTGCTCCAGTTTGAAAGTGAGTCTAACTTTTCCTCCGGATTTGTTGAACATCCCGGATAAAGGCACTGTGGGTAATCGCTCCTGTGACGGGCACAAGGCAAGCAATCAATTTCCCTCACATGATTTTCAAAGAAAGCAGTCACTCAGAGCAAACTTAATAAAGCATTAATCACACTGATTGTCTAGTTTTAATAAGCAACATATTGACGTTTTGAGCGAGAGAGGAATGTCTATTGAGGGACATGTTTTCAAAATGATTAATTAGAAAAAGCACTTTTAGAAATGGTAACTTTCAGGGACGTCAACAGAAAATATTTTTAAAAAGGTGTGTAACTTTTCTGAGGGGCATGTCTGAAGGGCTCCTTCTAGAATGTTCCACAGTATGGAATTAAACTCATCCATCTTGCATTTATTCTATTACTGGCATTTTTATTGCTCAAATATAACTTTATACGAAAAACATTCAATATCGCAAGGATCGGGGTCACCTCTCCACAGATCCGACCTGTAACTTAGCCTGGTGGCGTCGCCTGCTTGTCTCCATTTCTATAGAAAGGTTTGATGCCATACTGTAGAACATTCCAGGCAAAACATCAACATCTCCATGGAGACGATCAGATGGCAGAAAAGTTACATACTTTAAAACCTTTAAACTACGCTCATCTTAAAACATAGAGTAAAAGAAAATGACAATCACAATTTCAACACAAAGACAGTTGCATTATCAAATAAAAAATGTGAAAAGATCAGATTTTTATTAATAAAACACTTCAATCGTAAAGATGAATGAAGCCCCCTGTCAGCATTGTTTACCTTTATTTGGTAATGTATTTAAAACATTATAAGTCGTTTGACTAGTCGACTAATTGAAAAAATAACCGCCAACTAGTCGACTACAAGAATAAACATCCATGTAAACATATTATATTTTTGTTTTATTGATTATTCAAAAATGCTGTTACATATTTCTTCAGTAATATAAAAAAGTGGTTAATGGCAATTAACTAAAGCCAGAATATTACTAAAATCTTATTCGATAACAAACATATAAAAAATGAATGTAACATTGTACCTTGGTTCCTTTGACAGCTGGCATTATGTCTTCTGGTTTACCTTTGTCCAGGACCTTTCTGTGTAGCTGAAACATAACAACAATTAATACCACACACGGCTATTTAAATGTGTGCATTTTAACTCACCTTTTGTCTACATAAAGGTTCTTTCTTGTTTTCCTCGGCTTTGACTTCCTGCTGAATGACCTCTTTGGGCGTGTTCACAGCTAAAACATCATTCATCGTAGATCCTACTACCATTATTTTTGCACCGTTTGTAACTTTTATCTCTCGGAGCGTCTTTTCTTCAGGGAGTAAACCTTTGTACATCACTTTCTGCATCGAAGGTGGAAGACCTGGAAGGCATCAAGTAAATTACAGCGGAGGTAAATTATGTGTTCATCGTTTCATATTTAGAATCATTAAAAACACATCTTTACCAGTGAGTGAGTGTATTTTATCTTTTAGCATCGCTCCGGTGGCGTCAATACCGATTTTCAGGTCATACTTATTCTTATTCCAGATAATCTTCAAGTCGACCATCTCCTGCTGCTCGTCGGCGTCGTCCCCGTTGCTAATACTAGAGTCCTGAGTTGTGGCGTTTCCCGAATCCGTTTGAGACGAACTTTCTGAGTCGCCCTCAAGCGGTTCACCATCATTTGGCCTCGTGTCAGATTCCATTATGACTTCTGCACTTCCTGGAGACAGAAGAAGATATTTGAGCACGGGAAAGAAATCACGGTAAACGACTAATGTAAAACCTGTGTTACAAACCTGTGTTACTCAAGGACAAAATAAGGAGTACGCTAAGATTTAGAACTCATCAGACATTATTCTGAACCCTCTCTTTGACACTTGCATAGCTTAAGTATGATATTAATCTACATTTTATGAGCAATGACTGTATTGTTGAAGGCTTTGGCTAACATAATGTATTGTTAGAAAATATATATTCAAAACCAGGCTCGAAACGCATGTGTTCAGAATTGCTATTTCCTTCTGCTGTTATTTGTTGCCTTTGTAAAGTGTCCTTGAGTGTTAAGAAAGGTGCTATTAAATGAAATTAAGTATTACTAATCACTAGCAAGTCAGTCCAACAATTCCACGAAGGGAGTCTATCAAATCAATTCTGGGTAACAACTAAAATTGTGTTTATCGTCATAATACGACTAACAGGACAAATTATTGGTTAGAATAGTAACATCAGTTGTAACTAAAATCCAAACATAACGCCTGCTTCTTTATTGGCACAGCCCGGCTGTAGCTTAAGGTTAGGTTAGGACAAGACAGTAAAATTGAATGTATTGAAAATATGAAAATGAATGTATTATATTACATTATAGTATCTCTGCCCAATCTAATTTAGCTTCCAGCTCTTTACACAGCCACATTTTCCCTTTGATGTTTTAGTTATTGTATTAAAGACATTTATAAGTCCTAATATTGAATTTCAATCATATTTCGCAGTGTTTCCCATTGATAGAGGAGACCAAGGGTGGCATTTTATAGTTCAAATGCTTAGTCTAAAAATGGATGATACTTTATGGTTGTAGTATTGCCATATGTATAGAGAATTAACTATATTTAATCTGCAATGGGTGCTTTTTTATCTGTAGAGGCAATAACTTACATCTATACTTCACCAGCGGTATAGAATTGATTAAATGTGTGTCGTTTATGGAGCAAAGTCTCTGTTCAAACCACTGGGAAACACTGACAATGCGTTTTGGAGAACCTAGTTTCATTTTAAATACAATGGTCTGGTACAAAACTGAGTGGTCTTTCATCTGGCTGCTTTGAAATGGCATTTGTTTGCGAATTAATTCCCACCAGATCAAACGACAAACTGAAACTGACAAACGCAGAGAAATACGCGTTAAATAATTTTCAGTAGTGTCGGTATTCTCTGTTAGCACTCGTGAGCTAGCAGCAACATTTGTGAGAAACAAAACATAGATACACGATGCGTACATTTAGAGTCGATCTGGTGTATTAAATCCCGCGTTAATACATTAGAAACGTCCACAAGACAATTGACTATAAGAGTTGTGTTACATTTAAGAATAAAGAAAAAAGACAGCAGTATTTTGTCAGTACCCACCATCCTGGGTCGCCATGATGATTGTGTACAATCTGTTAGGTTGAGCCAAAGAGATGAACCGCCGCAGGATGAGTCACAACATTTAGGAGCAAAACTTTACCACAACTTACCTGAAGACGTTTCTCTGGGTACAATTAAATGTCAGTAAAAAAAAAGACATACAGTTATTCTTCCTTTGTACTGAAATGAGGCGTACCGAAGCTGACGTTGAATCAAACGTTCACTAACTGAACATAAACACGAAACTGAAACAATCACAGCTAAAGTTAACGCTACTTGTGCTCTACTAATTACTATTTAGTTTTGGACGGCTCGGATCTGAATCTTTCAATCATGTAGCACTTGGCTACTTAATCTAAAAATGCATAAGATAAATAAATAAAGACGCTATATATTTTTTTGAAAATAAAACGTTACATGAGCAGTACTTTCTGGAACCGAACAAACACGGAAGTTGGAATACGTTGCTCTTGCTCTTAAAACTCTTTGGGGTGGAAGCTGAGATCAGCAGTCCACCAAGAGACGGCCTTTCTCAATAAAACTACTGGAAATATAAAGGATTTATGGTGCATTTTTATTCATCACGTGTTTGTGTAATGTAAACAAACATCATCTTTTACAATCAAACAATACAACAGTGTAGGATATACAATAATAGCCCCATACATTCATATTATCCATACAATTTATTTAGTGTTATTCATATAGGCCAAATAAACATTCAGTTTGATCACAGAATGGCCTTCACCGCACATATTTTTTTCTGTTTGAAGACGATTACCACAATATACAGTAAACACATGAGCTATCCAAATGATTTATTTTGTAGGATGTTGTCCCCATCACACACTTTTTCAGTGGTGGGACTTAAAACCTGGACGAATGTGTTCAATTAAGCACAATGATGGCAAATAAACACTACATCGCACAAAAAACACATGACTTATTATAGAGCAATATTAATCATCGTTGTCCTAATAAGGGGGAAATGCTCTTGGTCACCTCTGGAAGGCAGCAAATCCAAGTCAGTGACCCAAACTGTTCCAGAGCGAGAAGAAGGACGAGGACAGAACAGACATGAGAAGCAGAGAAAGATACTAAAGGAAGTGGGAAATTGCTTTTAATCAAAGTCACAAGTCGTCATGCGTACTGGGCATGACAGAGAGACAGTGCCCATAACAGAGGCGCACTGTTTGCGCCTGCTGCAGCTCCACTCTGCGCCTTAGCCTTGCCATTTGCGCATTAGGCCGTAACTAAATAGTAGTAGACGCAACTTTTTATAGTATATAGAGTATTTTGTGACACACTTTTTTTTGGCGCTTCTTCAGTGCAGAAAAGTCAGTGGCAAATGAATTAGAACATGCGCCTGTAGTGCAGACCATGGCGGACAGAAGGACGTTTAATGTGGCTATTTTAGGTGTTGGCTTTTTGTTCATTTTCACAGCTTTCACGACATGTGGGAACGTAGAAGTAAGTAGCAGCCAAACAACTCTTCCCATGCTTTGAGTCTGTTGTGAAAAGTGATATCAAAGTTAAGTTGGCGCGCTCTGATGGTCAGTCAGTGGTCTCAGTCTCGTGTTTCTCGTTTAGATTGTTGGTCAGTGGGTCCAGACTGTCCTGACCGGATGGATGACTCCTGACCTATTATCACTTTCGTTCTTTGTCTTCCTCTTTTTCAGCAAACGGTGGTGAAAAGTCTGGGAAATGAATCTTTCTCAGGGAGTGGATACTACAGGTACAAATGATCCAAACATGCTTCATAGTGTGAAAATAAGCTTTTATGAGCCATTAACCACGTTACAACTGTATTTATTCATCATAATCATACTTTATGTTGTATGGATGCATGTTTGAGGATTGTTTTGCATTTGAAATCTTTGGAATTTCACTTACCCCTTATCCCTGCCCACTATGTATTTACTTATTATTGATTATTCAGGTCACAATATAATCAAAAGAGCAAAAATAATAATAATCGTGTCAATTTTAGAAGCAAAATTAAGTCTTTTAAGTTCAAGCTATAGTCCAAAAAATACATTTAAATAACTTATCTGGCTATTTTGTCAAATTCAAATACAAATTTCGTAAAGCCGGGCACAAATTTGTAAAGAGCAACGTGTTAGACAAGTGAGAAAATGAAAGATTGTACTGTTGTTTGGTCACAGTCTCAATAATCATGAATAATCGTTAAATCTTGATGTTTTTTCTCACAATAATCATAACACTAAAATGTGATATTGTGACATCCCAAAAAAACACATTTCTTAGTCATACATGTGGAAAAAATGCCACATAGACATTTTTTCAAAAGCAGGAGCTAAAATATTATACTAATACTAATAATATACTAAAATAAATTAAAATATGCTGCTTGCTATGATGAGCTGCTATTATTAGGACATGGATTTTCAGTTTTGCTGTTTTGAACTGGAAGTCAATGCATTTGTTTCTATTGTTAAATAATTCCAGCTCAATATTATAATAAATACAATGAAATACATAAAAAGAAATGAAACGTTTCACTCTAAATAGCATACTGTCTTCTTTAAATACACTAGCGTAGAGTAATAAGCTAATATCACCCCATACCTCATAAATATATGCAGTCACAAAATATAGCCACGTCCCTATAGTGTTTAATATGCCGTTGTTTTTCAGCCTTGGCATCATTTACGGGATTTTCTCCTTCTCGAATCTGCTTGCACCAACTGTCGTGGCTGTTATCGGCGCCAAACACAGTATGTTTTTGAGTGGCCTTCTTTACAGGTTTGTTTGTTATTACACGTCTGTTATTACACATCATGGTATCTGCATGAGTGACGGTAATTGTTCATTCTTTGTGCGCAGCGGTTATGTTGCCGTATTCATCCTCCCGTTCACGTGGTCCTTTTACTTGACCTCAGTGCTGATTGGCATGGGAGCGGCCAGTAAGTCTCCACACCGTTGTCTGGGTTACGTTTATTAGATGTCATTTCATTTTAAAGGGGCGGTGCGTGCATTTCCAGGTAACGGGCGCGTCACTTTGCTTTTCTCCATGATTAGTTATGGCTTATCCACGAATGTTCCGTAGTGTCATTAAACGTGTTCATCTGACTGTAAGAATGCATGATTTCAATACATTTTCCTGCGATAAAAACACCTGTAATTGATAAACGCAAGAGAGATGTTGGAGAGTGTTTAATGCCGTGCTGTGGAACATTCCGGGTAAAGCGTTTAAGATAAGATAAGATATTCCTTTATTGTCCACACATGGGGAAATTTTGGTGTTACAACGCAGGTAGATACAGGGGGAAAGGACAGATAACTTATAGGAAGTTTAAAAAGCACTCTTAATAGAAGAACTCTTATGAACAAAAACTATATTAACAAAACGAGGGAGGGAAGAAAATAAAAATAAAGATAAAATAATAATGATAATAAAAATAGCTGGCATAAGACAAATAATACTAAAAATAATGGTAAAGAAAACACTCTTATTTACATCAGCTATATGCACATGAACAAATCCAAGTAGGTGACTGGAAATGCATTGCAGCTTTATTGTAATTTCCCAGTGTTTAACGCCAAATTTCAACTTAAACTAATTATGGGAGTGTTGCCAGTTTCACTTTAATGTTTCAAATGGATTAAAATGTTGTATTCACATTATAAAACAAAACATATTACCCTGACCTTCTCTTACATACTTAATCATACCCTTGAAGCTGTACATACTTAATACAAATAGATACCCACGCTTAGTCTGTCCATATAGACTCATTCCACGCTCTGATCGCGCAAACGCAGTATTTCCTCTGTGGTTTTACATGTGATGGGTAAAATCCGCATATCTCAAATTAGACCTTGAGTGGATTAGAAGCTGGTGCACATTTTCCCTGCAGAAAACCCTGGCACAAGACACACTGCTGTGCACGCGCTGGAAAAATCATTGTCTGTGATGAATTTTGATTACGTCCCGGGGCTGCTCCGGTTTAGATGCATTATTTACCAACACGGGAAGATAATTTTTCACTTGGTGCGGGCAATTAAGGATGAGCGCGGCTATTTTTTCCCCATGAGTGACCCGCGCGTCCGCTCTTCCCCGCAGTGCTGTGGACGGCTCAAGGACAGTTCCTGGTGGAGAACTCGGAGGCCTCGACCATCAACAGAAACACAGGGATGTTCTGGGCTCTGCTGCAGTGCAGGTATCCAACACTTTATT
This sequence comes from Eucyclogobius newberryi, assembly GCF_026437365.1. Taxonomy (NCBI): domain Eukaryota; kingdom Metazoa; phylum Chordata; class Actinopteri; order Gobiiformes; family Gobiidae; genus Eucyclogobius; species Eucyclogobius newberryi. The sequence continues at coordinate 24,826,827 of NW_027315757.1, forward strand.
ATTAATAACAACAGGTGCCAAGGATACGAGGCGTGACCGGGCGATAAAATGACACGAAAAATAAAAGAAAAAGAATGTTTTTGTTTTTCCTATATTGATCCATCACTATTTTTGATTCAGTTTTATTTTTGTCTAATAAAATGGCCTTCAAGTTACATTTTCTGAACATTAAACAATACAGACTTTTAATCATTGACATTTAATTAAAAAAAAAAACATTCCTCCATAGTTTGAACTTGGCATATCATTAACAATTATGAACTTACTGACTCTTGAGCTTGATTAAAATTCAAGAAATTGCACTGCTCTAACTGGCAATGTGTTAGAGCTCCACAAAGTAGACCTGGCACAACAATTACAGTATGATTTCTGACTGTTATAGTTATAAAAGCCTTTGTTTATTTGTGATATTTTCTTTTGAAATACATTACACTTTAAGATGTGTTATGGTGACACTCCACAAAGCCAAAATACAAAACATTTTAACAGTATAAAACTAAAAAAAGGACAGGTAAACCAGCGACTCAAGCCATATAATGCTAATATTAAGACAGAAATACATTTGCAGCTCAACTAATGTGAGGTTTCGACTCACTACAGTCCGTTTAGTTGCAGAAATCCACTTCTCTCGTCGATCTGGAGCTTTGTAAATCTGGTAAAACGCTTTGACTTTCTTCTCTGCGTGATCGTTTGTAAATCCCGCTGCGCAAAGATAATCCACAATCTCTGAAACTGCGATAAAGTTTGATAATTGCTGCCGACGCCGTTAAGTGTCGATGTGAATTCTCCGCCGCCATCGGTGCCAGCGTGGTGTTTGGTGTTGCATGCTGGGATAGCGTGACAACACCTGCAGGAGCTTTATAGACAGAAGTGCAAGTTTATTACAAAGATACTAACCCAATACATTAATATAATTCATTACAGCCTATTGGCAAATTAAGTAAATGCATAATAATTATTGATATGCTGTGCCTGGCAGATAGAGGACTCACCACCTCTTCCATAATTTTAATTTATTTCAGCTCTGACATTTATTATTTTATGTAATAGCCAATAAAGAATGTCATGATATCAGAAAATGGCTTTATATTAACCACCGTTTTATGACAAATGCTGTAAAAACTGCAATTACCTCATTCATGACATTATTGAAACTTCTACTTTACCTTACCGCCAACGTTTCTGCAATATTCCGAGTCACAGTTATGTGCGAGTAGGAGTGGTATAAACAGCAGTAAAACATGCCAAACTTTACTTGTCCCAAAAGCACAATTTCACAGGTAAGCGTCTTTGGCTTTAGTCCCTTTTCAATCTCGCCTCTCTGTTTTCCGCCCTGTCTCCGGCAACTATTTGTATTTGTTAAAAAATGCAAATTGAATTAGTTTAATAATTACATTCTCTGTCACCTGTGCCAAGCCTCACAAAAGGCCAGCGCTAATCTCTGTGTGCAGCGGCGAGCCCTGCCACGGTAAACTTATGAGGCTTTCTTGCGCTCTAAATCCAGTTATCTTTATGAATAAGCTCCACTATTTGGTATTGATTTCTAGGGGAGAGAGCATTTTCTTGTTGAAGAGGTTTCTAATTAAAACTGGGCTAGATTATATCACGTTATAGAAGCGGGCAAACAGAGAAAGGAGTCACTATAGTCCATATGTCCCTCTGTGATCCTAAAAAGTCTACAATGTTAGTTCTAATAAAGGGGAAAAGGTCAAGATTTATTACAACAAAGAGCACATTAGTCGCAGCTTGCAATGTGCAGATCTTAATTCATTGTCTCTTGCCGACGTTTAAAATGTCAAACAGTACGTCTCTGATGAAAACGTTGAAACATGACAGCGAGAATGGTCACGGATTGCGAGGGTAGCGGCGGTGATTTATGCTCTGTCGGTTTTAATTTAAGGTTGCGCATGTTTCGGGGTGAAATGCGCGTTGAGTAAACGATTGAGTGCGATTTCCTCACCTTATAAATATACTTAAATAGCCCGTAATGATGTTGTAACATGATTATTGTGAGAAGAAACATCACGATATTACAATTATTCGTTATTATTGACACACGGCCAATCAAAAATCTGTCACTTTCAGTCACATAGATTACCATATTCCTCAAGTATAAGATAAGATAAGATATTCCTTTATTGTCCACACATGGGGAAATTTCATTGTTGCAACGCAGTTAGATACAGAGGAAAAGAACAGATCACTTATAGGAAGTTTGAAAAACACTCTCAATAGAAGAACTCTTATAAACAAAAACTCCTATAGACAAAACCTCCCATTTCCCAACAAGGGATGGAGAGGAAAAATAAATAAAGATAAAATAAATAAATAAATAAATAAATACAAGATGAAAAATAAAAAATAGTATATAAAATAAAATAAAAAACAGCTAGCGTAAGACAAGATAATACTAATAATAATAATAAGTATGTGATCAGTTTTATGAAATCAAACTTTCTGAATTATAAAGTTAAGTTAATTTGACATAAACCGCCATATAAATGCAACTTACATTTACATTGTTTGTATCATAAATGGAATTAAAATTACTTATTTTTGCTTCTAACATTCTAACAATTATTATTTTTAGTTGTTACACTAATATTATGATGTGAATAAACTGAATGATCACGATTAATCAAACAATTACATATCTTAACATCCCTTTCAAGGAATAAAATGACTGATACATTGTCATTGTTTACACGTATTGCATTACATGTTTTTTTTATTCATAAATGTTGTGTTCATTTGTCTCATTCCGTTGCTATTATGTTTAATTTACAGCATGATTTTCGGAAACCTCTACATTTACTTTGAATGGAATGGAGCAACGGAAATTACAGGTACAGGATTAATCATTAAAGCAATTTGACTATTTTCTTCTAAATATTGTAGTTGCAAATGTCAAAAATATGATCTCAAACGCAGCTTAATTAAAGGCAGAAAAACTGGTTTGGAATTTCAAAAAAAATGCGAAGCAAACCTATTTACGAACAGGAAATCGATTTGTTCCAGAGATGAACCGTTACAATAGAAAATGACAATTCAAAGCTAAATATTGTAACTTTTCTAATACACACTTTTCAGACACACACAAAATGTACAGATAACAAACAGGAAGCTGGAACTCGTAGCACATAAATCTCCAGATGACATAAATGCAGCGCCATGTTCACAGGCAGCAGCAGAAAGAACGTGTTCCTGTGTTTGCTGGTGGCATCGGTTTTGGGGACCTTGAGTTTCCTGATTCTGAGACAAAGCCACTCAGACGAGGAGCTGCTTTCAGAGGAGGAAGGACAGTCACTATTATCAACAAGAATGAGGTACAAATATGGTCAAATCTCATGGTGTTGTTATGGGTCTATGTAGTAGCACACCACAAGTAATTAGCCCTTTTTCACCCAGCGCCACAGACAAAGTAATTATTCTACAATTAAATTTGACGTCGTTTTAATGAGCCACTAACCACTAACCTTTTGGAATATTCATTTTAGATTCGTATAACATCAAATTGTCTCTTATTTAGGTTATGATAGTATAATTTTCCCAATTTTACAGTTAAAAAATCAAACTTTTGGATCCCTGTTTAAACTTTTGAAAATGAGATCTTTGTTTAAATATTGGTGTATTCTTTCTTTTAAAATGCCGACATATTGTTTTATATCTGTTTTATTTTGGATTAGTACAACACATATATTGATGTGTGATGATGTTGCTTCCAGAGACAAACCAATATATTTTTACTAAAAGTACAACACATTGACATTGAAATCATGGTAGCAAAAATAATGAGTCACAGGAGTCAGATGTGTGGCTTTTAACACATTTAAATAAGTATAGTGTTAAGTTGTAAATGAATTTCCAACGTTGCTAAATATATCCTTAAAATAGTTAAAGGTGCACTGCAAACTGGAGGAAGGTTATTTACAGTATTTGCTTGTCTCTTAGCATATGTTATTGCTTTGTCTTGTTCCATGGTATGGCATTAATACATCAATCTCCATGGAGACAGATAGTACCACCAGGTCAAATTATGGTTCAGGTCAGATCATAGTAATAATGCAAGTTTTTCAAGGTGTTCTGGAGCAACATTCATAATTAAATCAATGTATAGATGTGTTTAATGCAATACTGTGGAACATTCCAGGCACGATGTACCCGCCTCCAGAAAAGTTACACACTATTGACCTTGCGCTTTGTCCTGCCCTCAACATTATTATGGTACAAGTCAAACATTTTGGGGTGAACGAGGGGTGACAACCACAAAAGAGGCAGGAGTTTTAAATCACTCTTGTCCTTCTGTGAAAATGACACGAGCGTTTTTCTCCAGATCATTGCAATTTGAAGCGAGTCAGGTCTAATCATAGCACTTCATGCAAGTGGTCTGCAATCAGAGCCACCGAGGCTGTTGGGACCTCCTCAGCCTCAAATTCTCGTTCCACATTACGTCTGGAATATTTACATTTTTATGACTTTGACTCGCGAGAGGCTGAAGAGCGCCGTCATCAAAGAACACTCAATGTCAGAGGCAGAACGTACGCGATAACGACAGCTTACAGGGAAAGATCACGTCAAAATCACATGCAATTTTCATCATTATGTGGCCATAGGTTTAGAAGGCAAAGCTGCATTTTTTAGATTTATTTAAGCTTTTTGCAACTTGTAACATAACCAACTCCCGTCTGCTGTTCAATTTATAGGCCTGTTCATATTTGATGTTATTTGTAAGGTGCAAACTTTTCTTGTGGGAGTGTTTGCACTCTATGTCTCCATGGAGATGTAGTTGCGTTGCCTGGAATTTTCCACAATATTGCATTAAACTTTATTAGCCATTGATTTACGGGTGTTTTTATTGCAAAAAACACTTGAAAACGTGCATTCTTACTGTGAGCATTGTCCCCTATCCCTGGATCTGACCTGTAACTTGGCTCGAAGGCGTTTCCATGGAGATAGTTCGCTTACTACTGGTAATACCGTGGTCACTCTGTACAAAAGGTAAAAATAACAAGCGCATTTTACAATAAAAACAACATTTGTACACTAGTACCAACAATTCAAACATTCACCTGAAACTATAGCATCTTGCATTTTTGTGTCATAAACCATCTTCAAACCATGAAAGGAAGAAGTAAGTATTTCAATCTGTCTAACTATCTGTAAGCTCTCAAAAACAAAAGCCCCTTGGCACATCGCACGTCCATTTTTGGCCACTGGCAGAGCTTTAGAGCAGCTTTTTCAGACGAAGAAGTGTTGTCCCGAGACTAACATTTCACATTTAATTCTGAATCTAAGGGATACTCAATTCTCAACACAGATTTTGATATCACACTAAGAATAAAAAACGTATTTCTTTCTTAGTTCAAGGTTTCAGAAAACAGACTGACATTCTCAACACAAGTAATAGTACTTTCTTTATTTAACAGATGTTCTCTTATTCAAAACATTCAAAAATAATTCTCAGACTGTTCATGAGAGGCTAAATTTTCCCTGTGAATCTGCTTTTTAGTACCATTCTATTATTTAGTTTCATATTGATTAGTATTTGCACTGTTGACAGCCTGAGAAGTGAAAAAGGGTGGACCGCCCTCGCAAAGCCACATTCTGGGGAGAAAATACAATAAACTAACTACATTTTCTCCACTTTTATCAGACCATTTCAAAAGCTGTATGTTTTATCAATCTTTCAAATCTATTTATCAAAACCTACTAAACGTATTTGTTGTTCTCAGGTACAAACACAGAGCCAACAGTGCAATGCAAGACGCCAAGGCTGAGTTCAGTAAGTCCCTCCTGTCTCTGAATATTACACATCGAGGTTTAATCTCTGTGTTGTTTAGTCTGCGTGGGGCCGTCTCATTTAAACTCTACATCAGTATGCATTGAGTACATTAATTATGCATCCACATGTAATTACTCTTGATGTGCTCAGAAGTGTATGCAGCTTAAGTCCGACTGGGACCTTCTCTCCCCCAGAGCCACAGTACAGCAAACTTCACACCAACCCACTCAGAAAATAACTTTATAATGAACTAAACTCGGCCGAAATTAGGACTAACCCAAGAATGCAACTCGGATAATGATGTTAACCAAGGTTCAAACCAGGATGCAGCTACACCAGGACACACCCCGATCGCAATAAATAATTAAACACGAATCAAGGCAGATATTTACAGTTCAAGGGTTGCCTGACCAGCCATTCCCAACACGTTTTGGCAAACTACTTATCAAAACTGTGTGTGGGTCTGGGGCTCGACCGCTGCGTTTCAATTTCTAGGGCGGAGTTTAGAGCAGAGACAGAACCAATTACATAAACCCAGAAGTGACGCAAAAAACGCGACACGCTTAACCGGATATTACGTAGCCCATGTCAACAAGGCGTGTTCTGCGTTATCCCTCCCCGAACGCAGAAAATGTCTCCTGAATTTCGATGACGCCCTTCGTATAACCGTATCTAACGCACGTTCATCACGGCGAGTAGAGCGGACTTTCCTGATTGTTCAAACCGAAGCGAGAGCAGAAGTAAACACTCGGTCACGAGCCGGGTCACGAGCTACTTCCGTATCTCAGTGTGACGCGTTACAACCTCCGACTGGGATTGGATAGGTAAATGGATTACTGACGATTTCATTGGCTCTGACTCCGATTCCAGACCCTTACGCATTCGAACAGAATGTGGGCGGGGCTGGCGGGTCAGGCAATTTAGTCCAGTTTAGACTTGGTTTTGGTCATGTTCTAGTCCTGGTTTAGCCTGTCAAGTCTTGATTTAGTTCCAGATATAGTCCCGTGTCATTGCACCTGAAATTAAGGTTGAACCAGATTATAACCAGGTCCAAACATGTTCCAAAATAACAGAGTGAATGTGTTGTTTTAGTCTAAGCAAAGACAAATCCGTGGTCCAAAATCATCTACAGTCGCTCAATACACTACTAAGCTAAATCAGCTGGCTCTAAATTAAAATACACCCAGGATTTCTCACTAAATCCTTTCAAAAATCGCATACATCTCTTCAGTTGTAGCCTGTGGTCTCTCTCATTTCATTGCCAGATTTCTAAAACTGCCGAGCACTCCCAGACTCTTTGGTTTTTCCAAAATTGCTTTTATGTGGATGAAATCTGCAGGCGTTACAAGAGAGCACACAGAAACTGTCTGCGCGGAGTTTATTTGAGATTTCATCAGTGTTTGTCAAGCAGAAAGGCTCCTGCTCCTGCACCTGCTTCCAGCCTGCGGTTTATTTGTCAAATCCCTTATTCTGTAATGTGCAAGTTGTATTAGGGATTGTAATGGTTAACGAGTTATTTGGGTGAAATAGACACTAGGTTTTGTGATAGGATTTTACCAAGATAATACATATTTTTAGCTTTGTAAATTTGAGGAGGGCAATATATCCAAATTTAGATAATATTGTGAATGTTGTTTTGAAGATGTGCGAAATTTCAAGTATACTGCTTATAGTAAAAATATGCAAAAAGAGCTGATTGAAATTAAAATAAAAACAATTTGAATCAGAAAAGATGTTCAAAAAACTAGGAATTTGTTTTGGTGATATTGTGCAACATAAAAATAATAATAATAATACTACTGAAATATAGACTAAAGCATACATGAAATAAAAATAGACTTTGACTGAATAAAAATACAAAATATACAGTATGGACCGGATTTCATCTCTTGTTTGGCCCAGGTCACCACTGAAAAAGAGGTTTCGATTTCAATGAGTTCTTTACCTGGTAAAATAAAAGTTAATAAAATAAATATTTGAAGTAAGAGGTGCTGTATTATCACATGCACCGAATAGGCATGGAGGAAGTATTCAATAATTGGAAGCTGGAACACATTTTTTAGGAATATTTTGAGAGTATTTATCGCGTGTACTTTCTCTTTGCGTGAAACTTTTTTGTTGCTCATTAAAATATTCGCAGTAGAGGGTCAAATAATGGACCTCTACAACTCATTAATGAGACAAACTCCTTAAATGTTTCATTGCGCTGTTTCTTTATGCAGCTAAATGTTTAAAAAAAGAAAGTATTGGTATTCGCCTGCGTTTTGGTTTATTGTGTCAGTGGCGTAAAGCACTTTCAATATTATCATTTTATTTCTCCTGTAAGAGTAGACTACAGTATATCACACTTGACAGGCCTATGTACAGTAAAACATAACAACGACAGAAAGTCTGACATAATGTTGTGCTTAAACCGCATTTTTAAACACAGAACAACAAGGCATTTACAAACCGATGAGGACAAATTACCACAACCGTTTCTCCTCTGCGTCTTCACCTGTCATGGAATTAGACTTACACCGATGCTATTCCTTAACACACAGAGAACACAATTCAACTTAGAATATGAAACGACACAGAAATATCAGACATTTGTAATAATAATAATAATAATAACTTTTATTTATATAGCGCTTTTCAGTGACCCAAAGACGCTGAACATAATAAAAAAGGGGGGGGTATTTACAGACAGGGGGGGACAACACGTACAATACACATTAATATACAGATAAAATGAACAAGACAGAAGAAGTAGAGAGAAAAAGATGGGGATGTAACAGGGGGTAGAAGAGTAGGCAATGGGGTAGAGGAGGCTAGGGGTAGGGGAGGTCATAAGCTTGGGTGAAGAGGTATGTTTTTAGGCGGGATTTGAATGTTGTGAGTGAGGGAGAGTGGCGGACAGGTTGGGGGAGGGAGTTCCAGAGTCGGGGTGCTGTTCGGGAGAATGCTCTGTCGCCAAAAGTTTTGAGTCGGGATGTTGGTGCAGTCAGGGTGAGAGAGGAGGAGGATCGGAGAGCTCGGGTGGGGCGGTGGGGGATGAGGAGGTCAGACAGGTAGGGGGGGGCAAGGTGGTGAAGAGCTTTGAAGGTGAGGAGAAGTATTTTAAAGTTTATGCGCTGCTTGATGGGGAGCCAGTGGAGAGAGCGGAGAACGGGAGTGATGTGATCACGGGACCGGGTGTGGGTGAGGAGGCGGGCTGCGGAGTTTTGGACCATTTGGAGTCTGTGGAGGGAATGGGAGGAGATGCCAGTGAGGAGGGAGTTGCAGTAGTCGAGGCGGGAGGAGATGAAGGCATGGATGAGGGATTCAGCAGCGGGGAGGGTGAGGCAGTGTCGGTGTATGGCAAGCTTGGGAGAAAACGCCAGGACTGCGTCAGCCAGGCCGTTGTAAGCAGCCTGGCGTGACCCTCCTGCGTCTCACACGTTTTTTCCCATGCTGGTTGGTTTTATTAGATATTCTGGAAAAGGCGGGTCACATTTCTCATTGGTCAGCTTCACATCAAGGCACTTGTTTTACAGCTGGTATTTTTCCTAGAGATCAAGCCTTGGGTAAACATTACCCAAACTCCTTTGGGCTGTCACACCCCCCCAGGGTAACATTCTTTACGACACCTTCACAAACAAATGCTGTCACACCCCCGTTTTTCTCTCAGACTAATGATGCAGATAATATATCACTATTATGTAGATAAAATACATCACAGAAATATAATCATATATTCACATTTTATCACATCACCTCACTGTTTCATAAAAGATTTCAACGTTGAGATGTTCTATTTGGGCGTTTCGAAACAGAACATTTCCCCCAATTTCCCATCCTTTACCGGTTATCATAGTCATTATTCCATCCACATACATAACCGCTGTATTTTGAACACATTTTTTGATCATTAGCAAGTCAAATGTGCCCCTCAGAAACCATCTTCCAACTTCTGAGGACCAAAACCATAGTTCTCCTGATCCCCTGCATGGCGTACAGCGGTAAGTACAGCGCCCGTACCGTATATTTGAATATAATGAGTGTTTTGTCAGCGCTGAACACTCTTATTCTCCCGTCGTCTCCTCAGGCCTGGAGTTATCCTTTTACAGTGGTGTGTACGGGACGTGCATCGGCGCCACTACACACTTCGGAGACGCTGCCAAGGGCTTGATTGGGATTTCGGGGATTGTAATAGGCGTTGGAGAAATCGTGGGTAAGTCCTGTTTGATTCCGTGCAGTTGATTTACCGTCGTGAATTTGTAACGTGGTGCGTTGACGCTCTAGGAGGAGGATTTTTCGGGCTGCTGTGCAAGAACAATCGCTTCAGACGCACCTCGGTGGTCTTCCTGGGAATGGTGGTGCATTTTGTTGCGTTTTATTTGATCTTCCTGAACATCCCGGCTGACGCTCCTGTTGTCTTTAAAACCAGCACTCAAATGAGCCCCTATCTGTCTCCCAGGTGCAGTGGTGATTTCATGTTTTGTACCGAATACATTTTATCTTCACGGTGTTTGTGACGCTGTTCATATACGGGGATGTCAGCGTAATGAATATTTAAAGAGTTTATATAATGCAACTTTTACTTTATGTTATTTCCAGTCGTATTCAGGCAGAGTTAAGCAGAGTCGCTTAAATGTGTACTAAAAGAAGTTCAACCAAAGTCCCATTTAGTCCAATATCGGTCAGATTTATCCATTTATTTCAATATTTTTTAATCCATTTCCAAAAGAATTATTTGTCCATATTCTCCAGAAAATGTATAAATATTTTTTTACGAACGGATGAAAAAATACACATTTTTGACTGAAAACATCCAATTGGCTATGCATATTCATGGATAGGTAATAGAAATTGGGGTTTTGTAAGAGTCTTGTTTCTAAAAAAAAAAACAGGATATTATTCTAGATCAGGGGTGGGAAAACTACGGCCCGCGGGCCACATCCGGCCCGCTGGGCCTTTCAATCCGGCCCGCCAAGCTTGTCCAAGTAATATTTAAAAAAAAAATAAACTGCACTTGTATCCTTAATAAATATGACGTGAAATGAATTAAATATTAGATTCAATAGTCTATATTTGACAGAAAGTGATATTTTATTTGATATTTAATTTTTTAGATTTTTTTTTTTCACACCAATGATCGCGGGCCGGCCCTCCGCTACTTGCCTGGATTCGAATATGGCCCTCGGAGGAAAATAATGGCCCACCCCTGTTCTAGATGAAGTAACACATTTGGAACCACATTTTAAAAGTGGATATGTATAAATTGATGGTCAAAATGTCATGTAAGTTCTGTCTGAATCATCTGCCTTTGCTTGGTATTAATGCGCTCACACTTTTGTTTTCCAGCGTATCCATTGCTCTGCTGTGTAGTTTCCTCCTCGGACTCGGCGACAGTTGCTTTAATACGCAGCTCTACAGTATATTAGGACGCGTTTATGCCGAGCAGAGCACGCCTGCCTTCGCCATCTTCAAATTCATTCAGGTAAATCACAAAAGGGCAATATAAGATGCTGTTAGCGGCGTCGGGCACAGCGATAAAGCTTTGTTTTGTCCAGTGAAAAATAAATATTGAAATCCCTGTTTAAAACCAAAACAAGGTCATCGTCTGCTACAGATTCCAGACTATGTTCCGAGGCTGAACTTATTAACATACCACAAACTGAAATGCAAAAGAGTAAAACCAGACTGTCAGCTAAATTCATACATAATCACTCATTTAGCTTAAGCTTTTATGGATATAGTTTTGATAATATTTCCTTCTACAATCAATTTCAAAGAGTTCACATTGTAGAAGTGTTTTGCCCAAGGACACAATCACAGTAGGCTTTGGATCAGCACCACAAATGCTATATTTAGTCGTTTTCTCACTGTCGTCCCAGATTTTCATCTCAAATAAATAGATAAAACAAGTGAAATAATTATAATTTGTTTGCGTACTCCTTGTGTGTCATGAGTTATAACACATACAGTATTCAAAGGGTTATAACATTAAACGCTTAACCTCAAATGTAGAGAAGTAAACAGCTAAACATGTACAGTACAGTTTTACTTTTGTTCTCTCCACCATTGCAGAGGCCAGAGCTTGTTGTCCCGTCACAGTAAAGCTAACAGACATTAGCATGCTAACAGACATTTGCACAACAAACATAACAGCTTACTTCCTGCTTTGCTGAGAATAAAATGCTCTATAATTAAATGCAAACAAAGAGCTGCTTTTACAATATACTGTATCTTTACTCCGGGCAAAACATTTATCTTAATTACATTCACAAAATCGGGTACAGGCCCTTTAAATGTGTTTGTCTGCCCACTGCTATCTACTTGTAATCATATATTAAAAAAAAATATTTACAATGAACAAAATGTAAGATAATAATGTACATTTGTTATAGTTTTATACTAAAAAAAGAAAAAAACATCATAATATGTGTTCTTTAATATAGAGCAAATTCAACCCAATAAAAGCTATAAAATGCTATAAAATGATCATATATTAAATTTCACAACTCACCCCAACATTCTATTCAATTGCTTTTATTGTTGTCTTCAAAATGTCTTCAATCTGCACCTACACGCAGAACTATTCAACAAAGTCGTGAAAAAAACACATCCTGACCTCAGCCATCTTTGAGACTGCACTCGAGGTCAAGGATAGAGCCTGGAAAAGGCATAATGGTTACTATGGCTCCCGCTCAGATAATATCAATAGATACATAATGGTTCTCTTTATCGGTGAATCAGCTCAGTAACCTGTCAACTGTGAGAACAGCTTGTGCGTCAAGAACTGTAAATGTATCCACACAAATCAGCGGGTAATTACTTCGTTTGGATGTGAAAAAGGCAACATTTCCTCGCTAAGTACACCTGACCAGACCGATTAATGGATGGTTCACATGCAAACGACATATTTCCCAGGGGCTATGAAATATACTTTACTTTGTGTATTTGTCCTGTTTTAGCAGTGGCATTTGATGGTGTTAAAAGAGATTAAAGTGCGTTCTTGCGGTTTGCAGAGAGCCCATTTTCAAAGTTGTAGGATGTATTGTTTCTCGTTTTTTGTGTCTCGTTTATTGTTTTATTATTGCGTTTCCGAGTGGTGGAAATGGTGCAATTCAAAACTAAATATTTTTTTTTCTTTTAAATGGTCAAATGTCGTCAAAATAGCGCACATAAACAGGAAGTTCAAACCCACCAATAGTATACAGCGAGAATATATAATGCAATCCTAATAATCTTGCCAAAAAAAACACAAGCTGGTGTAGAGCCTCAAGCACAAGCGATTGTTACTGCAAAATAATACTACTCAAGCAAAAGTACAAGATAGTGGTCTAAGAAATTACGTAAAATGTACCGTATTTTCCGGATTATAAGTCGCACCGGAGCATAAGTTGCACCAGCCAAAAAATGCATAATAGAGAAGAAAAAAACATATAAATTGCACTGGAGTATGAAATGCGGTTGCAAGTGTGAAAATAACAAATAGTATCACATATAAGTCGCTCCGGAGTATAAGTATATAAGTATAAATATAAGTATAAGTCGCACCCCGGCCAAAACTATGAAAAAAGGTGCGACTTTTAGTCCGGAAAATACGGTATTTGGATGGTAATTCTTATCGTGACTGTCTGGTTGAACAATTAATTCATAATTTGAAGTTAATGTAACTGGAAAGACACAATGTTTGATAATTAATCATTTGATATTTTCATAAGACAGAGCACAAGAATTAGAAAAAGTAAATCAAAAGTGCAAGAAACACAAATGTTCAAATTGTCAACATAAAGCTTTTGTCACTTAGAACAAAACTGTTACTTCAAACAATGTATTATTCAAATAGGAGTAAAAGTAGGCAGTTTGAAAATCACAAGTAAATGTTATGTACAGCTATGTTCCTACTAGATTTGTAACACTGTGAACTGAAGATAACGCTTTAAATAATCATTTTTATGCCTCAACTCTTGTGTCCTCAGTCAGTTTTCGCGGCCGTGGCGTTCTTCTACAGCGGCCACGTCCTGTTGATGTGGCAGCTCCTCGTCATGGTGGCCATGGGCTTCTCTGGGACTCTGTGTTTCTTTGTGGTGGAGAGGATGCAGAACTTCACCGCAGATTTACAGGAGTATTGACACCAAACGTGGACTTGTCAGAGCGCCATACGACATCTCAAACCTACTGATGCTGTACCTTTTGTAACTTAAACTTGTGTATTTTCTTTGAGCGTTGTTTTATATCAATCATGGCTTAATATTGTGGGGAAAAGGTAGCAGAATAAAAGTAGTGCTGTGTATAAATGGCAGGGGTTCCTAAACATTTCAGGTCTTTGATCATGTCAAGTTGCAAAACATATAAAATCTGGTTTTATTGTGTTTATGTAAGTGCCTTATTATGTTATTTGGCCCAATATCACTGACATATGCTGTTTTCTTTTAAAATACAGTGTCATTTTGGGAACCACTGCCTTATGGGACTGACTGAGCTTAATAATGGACAAAGACTCATAGCTTTGATTAGTAAAATTATCATTTCCCGTAGCATTTTTGAAACAATTAAAAAAAAAATTTTGATTGAGGCTTGAAGTAACTACTGACCATGAATTAATAGTGTTTTTTTATATTTAAATACATTTCTGAAACTATTAACTAGCAGCCTCTTCTTTCTTTAACAAAAAATATATATTGTATTTTTATAGAACAAGAAATGCAAATAGGAATCTGTCGTCTGTCCTAAATATGTAAAGCTGGCACCATATTAAACTGTTCTGTATATTTTGATCAGATATAATTGCTTTATGGTTACTTTTGCTGGTTATTTTCCAATTTTTGAAACGTCTGTGGGTAAAACAAATGGAAATTTAGTTCCAGAGCCAAAACATTCCACCCATTTTTGAGCTTCATTAGGCGTCTGCTCAATATATTTTGCTGGATTGCTGTAAAGATTTGTTCTCATGCCTAGTTTACACTTTGATTGTAGTGATTTCTCTTTGTGTTAATTATCCCTGACACTAGGCATTGCACTACTACAGACTGCCAAGTGTAATCTTATCAAAATAACACTCGTTCTTTTGTCACTATAACTGTAGATCTGCTCATTCAAGGTTTAATGAACATAATAATAACGATGCTACTAATACTAATACAAGATAATTGCACGTTTTTGCTGTCTTTAACCTTCAAACTAAAGTAAGCTTGACAATCTTGCAACTTTTTTAGGCACAATTTGACGCAATCTTCTCTTCTTTATTAAAAATTAGCTTTGAATCGATGTATTGTTCTGTTGCTGAAGGAGAAAACATTTAATCTGCAAAAAATGTATTGTGTTTCTTTTGAATTGTCAAAAAGTACTTCTTATGTAAAATGAAAAACGTGTCAATCACTACAGTGTGCATATCCTGGATTGTTTCTTTTGTATGCTAGTCAAGAGAAATGTCAAGTCTTGATTTTTTTTTTTGAAAACAGCGTGCCGCGACTGTACTTGCTGCGCCGTCACCAGATTTATGCAAAAAAGCCAGTCTGCCATTAATCAAAAGTGGAGCTCTAGTTGGGAGAGAAAAGGTTATAGGCCCTGGGGGTACCACATTACTTCGCTGGTAATTGAATATTGATCACATTATAATGAGAGTAAGCACTTTTGCCTGATCTTAAGTCAATTGTGCCACTTAAATGACAAACACGGCACTGATCGGCAAATTGGAGAGCGCAGCGTTAACTCAGCATTATAGTCCAGCAGCTTTCATAAGGATCAGACTTTTGGAAACGCAAGCAAAAGGTCGCGTTGTTCTCATCTACCAGGACAATATGTACTTGTACTTTTTGCATTTTAAGTCTTGTGTATTGAGGACTTAAACTTTAACAGTAGTAGTCGTCAAAGAAGTAGGGCTAGTCATTGTAACAATGTAGGAAATAACAACATTGACAAAAAATGCTATATAAATATGTTCTTATCTGTTTGAAAATGAGAATAAATGTGTTAAAAGTATGCCTGGAAATATCTTGGTTGAGGTTTAATATCACTGTAATAGGGAATAGACTGTAAAAGGAAACACAAGTGCAGAAATATTACCTAATACCCTTCTTTTTTGTTTGTTTTTATTTTTTATCATCTTATTTTGCAGCTTTTTGACATCGTTATTATAGAAATAAATCATTTTTTTCCTTAATCTTTGGTTTTATTCAACCAGTCAGATTTAAAATTGCTTCAAAAGAACAACTTCGAAAGCATCTTGCAAGTGAACATTGCTGAAACATTATTTTTTGATTACATTTACATATTCAGTGACAGCCCTTTTTTAAGTGACGGTAATTGAGTTTTTTTTTTTGTAGTACCTCTTCTAATAATACATTTCCCAGGACTGATTCTTCGTGCAAAACCTTTTCCACAGTAACTGCATCATGTTCACAGTTCTCTTTTGGGCCCGAGAAGCTGAGAAATTCTATGTTCTTGTTAGATGTTTAACACAATAACACCAGACCTCCTTTTGCCACGTTTATTTCCCTTAACACCACTTAAACTTGCAGTGAAAAGCAGATCAAATATACGACGGCGTGCGTAAACGGTCTACTTAATGGTGTCACATCGCCAAAATACCTGTCGCTAATTGATGCACTTGATTGAAAAACACCTAGGGGGAAAAGGAGGGGGGTTTGAATAGTGTCAGTCGGGAGGATGCATTGTGGAAACTGCCAAAGAGCTTAAAAATCTGCCATCACCAAGAGATTAATCGTTGTAATTAATATTTTGATGGTTACTGAGGCTGGTTTGTTAGCTAATTTGTCATAGATGAAGACACTTTCGAAGGAGTTATGGCAATAAAGTACGTAAATGCCCAAGAAAGTAGAGAAGCTTTTGTTTTGTCGCACTATTTTTAATCAATTTTATGCAGACTAGTTTTTACTTTAAGTACTTTTGAGCTCACTTTCTTTAAATAACGCGGATGAAGAGAAGAAAAGACCAACTAAACTAATTACCGAGCTCATTGTCTGTGGAGACTTGAACAGAAAATGAACAAATTTATTCAGTTTTTGACTCGGAAAGCACAAAATAAATAAATAAAAAGTACAATGATGGGCTCCATCTAAAAATACATTGCAGATCCTATGAGGTAAGTTTGTGTGGTCATCAAAACATAATACAACATAGAAATAGGCAAGGCAAGGCAAGGCAAGTTTATTTGTAGAGCACATTTCATACACAAGGCAATTCAAAGTGCTTCACAGCAGGAAAAATGCATTCAAATCACAAAGAAATGACAGAAACAGAAATACAATAAAATTAACTAAATTAAAAATTATCAATCCAACTGATTTTCTAAACTAATAAAATCACAAACAAAAGAGAAGAGTGCAAAGAAAAAATCCTTTCAGTCATATGCGCAGCTAAACAAAACTGTTTTTAGCTTAGATTTGAACATTGTCAGAGTAGAAGCCTGTCTCACATCTTCAGGAAGACTGTTCCAGATTTTAGCTGCATAAAACTGAAACGCAGATTCCCCATGTTTTGTCCTGACTCTGGGCACCAGCAGGAGGCCGGTCCCTGAGGTCCTCAGAGTCCGAGATGGTTCATATGGCACTAACATATCCAAGATGTACTTTGGTGCTAGGCCATGGAGAGACTTGTACACAAGCAGAGCTGCTTTAAAGTCTATTCTCTGAGCCACAGGGAGCCAGTGCAGAGACCTGAGAACAGGACTAATGTGATCATACTTCCTGGTTCTAGTCAGGACCCGAGCAGCAGCGTTCTGGATGTACTGCAGCTGTTTTACAACTCGTTTGGAGAGACCAGTGAGCAGGCCGTTACAGTAGTCTAATCTACTGGAGACAAACGCATGGATAAGTCTCTCTAAATCTGGTTTTGACACCATATTTTTGATTTTGGCAATGTTTTTTTAGATGGTAAAAAGCTGCTGATGTTATTGATTTGACGTGGCTATTAAAGTTCAAGTCTGAGTCCATTATTACCCCCAGATTTCTAATTTGGTTTGTAGGTTTTAGAGCGAGACTCTGGAGGTGACCGCTAACACTTTCTCTTTGTTTCTGTGGGCCAAAAACGATTATTTCAGTCTTGTCTGAGTTCAGCTGGAGAAAGTTGTTTTGCATCCACAAACTGATCTGTTGGATGCAGTGACAGAGTGAATCTACTGGTCCATAGTCACCTGCCGATAGTGAAACATAGATCTGAGTGTCGTCTGCATAATTGTGATAGGACACATTTTCACTGCGTATCAACTGACCTAACGGCAGCATGTAGAGGTTGAACAGAAGGGGACCCAGGACTGACCCTTGGGGCACTCCACAGGTCAGGGTCATGTGGTCTGAGACACAGCTACCAATTTCAACAAAGTACTTCCTGTCTTCCAGATAAGACCTTAACCAGTTTAGGGCAGTGCCAGTGATGCCCACCCAGTCCCCTAGTCTCTGTAAGAGGATCCCATGATCGACAGTGTCAAAAGCAGCACTCAGATCTAACAGAATTAAGACTGAGGCTTTGCCCGTGTCAGTGTTCAGGCGGATGTCATTTGTCACCTTGACAAGAGCAGTCTCAGTGCTGTGATGAGGTCTAAAACCTGACTGAAAAACATCAAATGAGTTGTTTGTGAGCTGTTGGTAAACAACCTTTTCAAGGACTTTGCCCCAAAATGGCAGATTAGAGATGGGCCGGTAATGACTCAGTACTGCGGCATCAAGACTGCTCTTCTTTAGGAGAGGCTTTATGACCGCAGTTTTCAAAGACATTGGGAATGTTCCAGATTGAAGCGACATGTTAACTATGTGAGTGAATGGTGCTAACAAACTGTTCAGCACAGACTTTAGAAATCTGGTGGGTAACACATCAAGGCAGCATGTAGATGAACTCAGACTGGTGATGATCTCATGGACAGTTTTGTCAGTTACTGGTGCAAAGTGAGTTAGCTCTAAGTGTCTTGGTGGTTTTAGGGTAATTTTTTGCATTGTGGGATTTATAGCATTTTTAATGCCCTGAACTTTGTCCTTAAAGAATAATGCAAACTCATTACACTTGGATGTGGAAATGAGTTCTAACGGCAGCTGAGCTGGAGGGTTTGTTAATCTGTTTACTGTGGCAAACAGGACACGCGAGTTGTTACTGCAGCTTCCAATAATTTCAGAAAAATATCTTTCCCTAGTTCTACATAAGATTAGGTTGTACATGTTCAGCTTTTCTTTGTTAATCTCTTTTTGAACCTGGAGCTTTGACTTGCGCCATTTCCGTTCGGCCCTGCGGCACTCCCTTTTCTGTGCCCTGACTGAATCATCATTTCTCCACGGCGCCTTCTGCTTATTTTTAACCATTTTAGCCTATATAGGGGCGATGGTGTCCAGAACATTCAAAACACTAGATGTAACAGAGTTCAACAAATCATTTACATTAGAACATGAGACATTTTCAAAGTTTATCATTTCCATAAACAGTGCACCTGTGCCATCACTTATGTGGCTCCTCTGAACAACTGCAGGACCAACCGGAGGTTGGGGAGAAACAGACAGGTCAAAGAAGACACAGAAATGATTAGACAGAGCAACATCGATCACATTAACATTTGAAATATTTACCCCCTTTGTAATTATGAGATCTAGAGTGTGTCCTTTGCTGTGGGTGGGGCCTCTCACATGCTGAGTAAGACTGAAGGTTTCAAGGACAGCATCAAGCTCTTTAGCGTTTCTGTCACAAATATTATCAACATGCACGTTGAAATCACCTGTAATGGCCAAACCATCAAAGTCTGTGCATATGACTGAAAGCATCTCAGTAAAATCATCAATAAAACTTTGGCAGTGCTGGGGAGGCTTGTATAAAACAATGAAGAGAATGGATGGAGACCGTTTTAGCTCCATTTTAAAGGATACATACTCAAATGATGAAAACACCCCAAAAGACAACCTGCGGGTAATTATTTCATCTCTAAAGACAGCACAGACTCCACCCCCTTTTTTTGTTTTCTCGTGTTTCAGATTCAAATTTAAAGTTGGGTGGAGCAGATTCTATCAGAACTACATTTCCTGTGTTTTTGTCAAGCCATGTTTCAGTTAAAAACATAAAATCAAGATTATAAGAAGAAATAAAATTATTAATTAAGAGAGATTTGTTACATAAGGATCTGACATTTAGCACAGCAAGTTTCAGACTAGTTTTAGTGGGACTGGGCTTTATCTTTTCACAGGGAATATGAATCACATTTCTCAGATTGGGCCTGACTCGCATTTTGTTTTTCCATCTGTGTGATGATGTGACTACAGAAATAGTACTAGGGGGGGGCTCTTTTTACATAGGGCCCCGTGTTGGTTTGATTTTTAATGTGACAATAAGTCCCGGCAACGCTGAGACCCAGTGCATCCTAGCTATGGGAGATACCAGGTGAAAGGCCAGGTTGGATGGGTGGTGGGGCTTTTGTAGCCAAGGAGAGTTTGGGACCAGGTGAGAGGCGAGGGGGGATGGGTGGTGGGGCTTTTGTTGGTGTAGTCGGCATAGCCCTTGCTATATTGGGCGTGAGTGGAGCCATTTTAATGCCTGATTTGATCAGACTTTCAAAATGGCTGGGAAGGCCCATGGGTGAGAGTGGAGATGAGAAGGAGAATGATGAATCTTTAGTGGGAGTAGATGTTGCAGGGGGAACCCAGGGCTGGTGTGAAGGCAGGGGCGATGACAGGGATGTTGTTGGGCTTGTCACAGATGGGTCCAAGGCCTTTGAAGATTGTTCCTTTGCTGGAGGCGGTGGAGGTGAATGTGGAGCAGCTGGAGCTGAATCCTTTGCTGGTGGTGGTGGAGCAGCTGCTGATGAATCCTTTGGTGGAGGCTGAGGTTGTGGTGCTTTTGATGTTGAAACATTGGCTCGGTCTCTGGCTGATGGAGCAGGAATTCTTCTCTCATTCCTCTCTTCTCTAACTATCTGCTCAGGACCCTGTCCAGGCCCAGTCCAATGCCTCAGAGCGTGGAGCAGGTTCTCTGTCAGCACCCTCACTCCACCTCTGCATAGGTGGGGGCCATTTCTCTTAAACAGGTTCTCTTGTTTCCAGAATAGATAGAAGTTCTCAATATAGTGTAGTCCTCTCGGGTAACACTCTTTGGACAGCCATGTGTTCAGCTGAAGAAGCCGGCTAAACTTGTTTATCCTCCTGTCGATGTTTGGAAGAGGTCCACTTATGAAAGTTTTGATTTCCATTTTATCAAGCACGTCGAATAACTTCAAGAAGTCTTTTTTCAAAACTTCAGTCTGTTCCCGCCGCATGTCCACTGCACCCACGTGCACAATCAGCTGTTTAGCTCCTCCATGCTTAGCCATAATATTTGGAAGGAGTGACGTTATCTCAGAAACAGTGGCGCTTGGAAAAGAATGTGCGTTTATCTTTTCATGCGTCACGTGACTTATCGCGCCGTCCCCAACTAAAACAATCTTGACCTTGGCTTCTGGCACAGATCCTCCTCGCTGTATTTTGGCCACGTCATCTTTCCTTTTTTCATTTAATTCCATCTCTGAAAGTGGTAAAAATCTGTTGGTGAGCTGTATTTTAGGTGACTTCACGTTATCTTTGTATCGTTTAGGCTTTGCTCCAAGTTTGTTCCAAGAAACAGCCTGGTCTTTCTGGTTTTTAGACAGTTTTGGAAACGACACAGAGTCACTGCGGTTTAGGTTGAAAGTAGCAGTTTTTCTTGTAAAAAGTGTGCTCTTCTTACCGTCGGTTGACACAGGAATGGTATCGTGAAGAACTTTTTCAGATTCCAAAACAAATATCCGTGTTTTCAGCTCATTAATTTCTTGTTGATATTTCCGACAGCGTTCACAGTCTTTCTCCCTTCTTCTCCCGGACATGTCGCTGGCGTCAGATATGTTGTTAAAACTGGAAAAATGTTCTTAAAATCCTTGGTTTACTTGAAAAAGTCTAAAGCAAAAATGTTTGGAGGACAAAAACTGATTAAAAAGCAAAATAGCAAAATAAATAAGGAAAGCAGCGATAGCAAGCGGAGCGGGCAAAAAGCGTGTGCACTCTTCGGAAGCAGCTATTGCTTGCTTAGTACAGTGAATTACAACATTATTACCGGTATATCTTCAAAGATTAAGAAGTACTATATGGATACTGATTATATCTATTCATATCAGTCTATTTTGATTCTTATTTTTTATCTTATAGCAAATTTTAATAGTTTGTTTTTATTCTTGACTTATATAGGTGGACTTTATTTAGGTTGTTTTATCATTGATCATTGTTTTATGTTGCACCAAATCACCAAAGCATATTCCTATGTTTGTGAATTCTGTTAATTGACAATGACAACAAACATTTTCTGATTCTGATTCATATAAGTAAGTATGTAAGGATATCGAGGAATGCAGATTGCTTTTGATTTTGGTGTTTTTTTTAGTAATTTCTAATCTTCAGCAGGGATTTTTTTGCCAGCCAGTGCTCCGTCTGTAAAGGAATGTGGTTTGGCGCAGCGTTCATACTGTGGAGGAAGAAATGACAAGTATGTTTGTTTATGACATTTTTATTAAGAAAAAACAATTTAAATAAATAAAATTGCTGTTGGCGTACACCGGGCGAAAATATTTATTATTTTCGTCATATTTTCCACTCCATCTTTCACATTCATGTCCACCAGAAGCTGACGGAGAAGCTGAGTTCGAGCGAGCGGACGTAGTGCCAGTGTCGAACGGGGATGTACAGCACGTCTCCCGGTCGGAGCACACATTCCAGATACGGCGCCTCTGCAAACTCTGGGAACCGCTCCGTATCAGGCTTTTCCACATCCACCTGCAGCGAGGGGAAAAAAGAAAAGGAAAAAAGAGCAGGCACAAAATTGGAAATACAGCATTTATTTCTGTGGCTCGACACATATTATCTCTAAACAGTGTCAATCCCACCTGACTGGTGTTGTAGAGCAGCGATGATTGATGAGGGTAGAGCTTGTCTGTGTGCTCCGGGGAGTACAGGCGAATGTATTTGCTCCCCACAACCTGCAGATGCACAGATGCAATGAAATGACGACTCTCTGACGTGAACGAGAAGCATGATTTGAGAATACAGTCGCGTGCAGACAGCTTTACAAGAGAAAGCAAAAAACACAATTTGATTAAACACATTTTCCAAAGACAAATTCCCTTTGATTAGTCACACACACAGATGCTGGAGTATTAACACAGCAGCTGTTTACTGATATTGGTTTGATTGTTACAGATAAGCATTTCTACCATTAATTTTCAAGCTATTTTCAATGAAAAAACAATACCATGTTGACACTAAATGCATCGCATGTCCAAAGATGGATGTTTGGTGATAACTAATAGAAAACAATTGCATATTTTCACCCAAATATGAATAGGAAAGCCACAATTTACTGAGAATTCTGCTCCATTTTGAACAGTCATATTTGTTAGCCGTTCTTTATCACTGTGAGATAAATTGTGGACATTTTTTCAGCTCAATTGCAAGTACATTTATTCTTTATCTAGGATTTTGCGGGAGGTTTAGTAAATGTGTGTATTTTTGTGCATAAACAAGCCATGAGCTCTTAACCTTCCTTTACGGAAAGATAAAAAATTCAGAGATGCATGTTCGGTTCTAAAATGTCACAGCCACTTTTCAATGAAAATCTATTGCTTGTTACAATGAAATGTCACAATGATGAACAGTTCTGTAAATTTTAAGCAGTTTTAGACTGATATTGCAGTTTAAAAATAATGAGCTACTTATGTTATAGTGCAATACAAGCACCTGAACAATAATCTGTCTCCTTTAAATTTGCTCGATACGTCACTAATATGTGGGGTTCCGAGTGATAAAAAATAACCGTTGCCATAGTAATTAACAAATCAAAACAAAATATTAGCTTGAATGGGCCTACAAATGGCATGGATGACAGGAGAAACTCATGGCGAGAGTGTATTTGTCTGTATTTCCTCAGATCTTGCGATGTCGGTGACTGGAGACCGCGACGTCACCTGGGTCAGGAAGTTCTGCTGGGGGTCCTGGTGCAGGGGCGACACGGTGCCTCCAGGTCCGAACCAGGCGTTCACCGTGATGTGCTCCTCCTCCGTGTTTCCTAGGCAACAGTAATCTGGGATGCGGATATCGTCTTTCAGCTCCGGTATCTGAGGAGACATAAAGGCTCTGTCACGGGGCCATTTTAGACAGCGCTCATTTCAATAACGGCATTATATTAATCGCCGCTTCACAGGGGCGTGCGAGTAACTGACAGCAGTAAATTGGGATAATCACGCGCACAGGTAGAACATATGCAAGATGTTAAAAGAAATTGAAATCCATCCGCATGCAACTGATATCTTTTTCTGCTTTGTTTCTGCTTCTTCTCTTTTTTACCATATTAACTTCTTTAAAATGCATTCACAAGTTGTTGTTGTTGAGGTTCCCTTTTTTAATTTACATGTATTTACTTGGGAAAAGGAAAATATGGGTGTAAAAAGCTAGGCAATCGGTGTCTTTCAAAAACAAAAAACAAATGTTAAGAGTAGACAAAAAAGTTGTTGGGATTTGATTTTTCTTTTCATATGCGAAATAAGCAAAATATACCAAAAATGTTTAAGGCCCATCAATTTTTTGTATGTAATCATCTGCAGTTTGGGACATATCTGCCTAAAGCTCATACTGGCCTGTACAGAGTTAAGGTACTTCATTTAAATCAATTCAATAAGTAAAGGACAAAGCATTTTGATTTATAAAGTTGACAACGCATTTAAAAGGTAAACTATTGAGGCAAAACAGAGCTCTTTCCTTTGCTCAGGTTGTGGTAAAGTTTGTTCTGAATCAAACACTGGGACACAAAAGACACAGGTTTTGCAAAATGACCCCTACATTGAAAAGCTATTGGGTACACAGCGCTATAATTTAATGTTTTCCTTAACACGATAATCCGTTATGGTTTGTAGCCTGGTTGGTGACCTGTTTCTACTCAATCTATTCACATACTTTCATTCAAATTGGCCTTTTACAACTATTCAGTCATACAATTTGACTGTGTGAAACATGAGACAAGGGAATGAGGACACCAGCGGTTACTTTAATGAGTACAAATGTTAATGAAATATGCTAACGTCTCTTTAATACAATAGGGGGCACAGTGAGGCTTGTTGTAAATATACAAATCTGTTAAACTGCAGATGAAACTCCACAATGTAACCTGAACATGGCCTGATGCTTTCATGAAGGTTTCTCTACAAAATCAGGGGTAAAATATGACTCCCCTGTCTTCGAAAAGCCCTTCTAGGTTTTCTGCTTGATATATCTTTTGTAGTGGAAAACATAAAGCAGTCTGTAGTCTATAATACGCTGCTCTAACTTTTCTACTTTGACAAGGTGCCCTTTCTCATAAAGTTCAGCGCAGACAATGTATCGACTGGGAGGGTAAAATTAGGACAAAAAGTCAATGTTGTTGAGAGCAATGCATTGTAAGGATGACAGCTGCAGAGGGAGAAACTCATTCTTCATGCGGCTGAAAATATCAACTGGGAAAATCGAGTAATATGCAGATTATTTGGTGATTTTTCAAAAGTAAAATGATTAAAAAGCATGGGATATGTCGCACAAGGGGGGATGTGAGGGCTCCGTAGATTTATTTACAGGGAGCAGGATCAAACGAACGGGAACTTTACCTGATCAAAAAGCTGGTGCTGAGCGAGATAACCCACGCCCTTCCCTTGATCCTGGAGGAGAAACCGTAAACAGTCTAAAACATGCTCCCAAGTTAAGGACTTTTAAAGTGAAAATAAACATCAGTCAAAAAAAACGAGAACTTACTTTGCTTAAAATGAACTTATCGATGAAGTCGTTGATTGTGGTGAGGGTTTGGGACCACGCCTCGTCCGTGTAACGGGATCCGACCTCGACGGGAACGGTGCGGCAGCCAGCGACACTGCGTAGGTACTCTATGCTTTACAAACAAGAAGTAAACAAAACAAAAGCCATATTTCATGGGATGTATTGTTGAAGTACTTTGGGCTTCAAGGTTAACCACATTGTGAGATATGAATAATGGTTTCTGACATAATCCTCTTTTCCAGGTTTGACCTTCAATCTAATTGCGATTTTTTTTTATAAGAATTGCGATTAGAGTTGTATTGTATTTGTATTATAGTATTAGGATTCTGTTCAAAGTTCACATTTTAAACACATCCAGGGGCATTGACATTAGAGAGAAGATTGTAAACATTACAAGAAACATATTTCAGAACATGTTTGTCGAGGTCTAAAGTATAGGGTTTAATTCTTTTACATAATAACACAGGATATTTTGATGTTTACTCAAGATAATGAATATTACTATAAAAAAATATCTGTGTGGAAACCATGGCGGACTGCAATCATGTGCAATCATTGATTTGATGGCAAAACCAGGAACATAAAATGGTAAATGAAAAAACAGTGCAAAAGAAATTTAGCATCATGAGAATAGAGGATGAACACATTTCTGATGCAAAATGATTAAACCAGCCACACAATTTCAACAAATAAAACAGTTAGCAGAAGTGAAATTAAAATGGGAGATTACATTCACCACTGGCAACTTTCTCATTTGCATTGATCCAAAAATTTTAATCAGTTTCTTGTAATTGCGTAATATTAAAAAAAAAAAAAACTCAATCTCAAAGAATCCCACGACGACTGAATCTATTTACATAAAAATACAGTGGAATAAACGAGGTACATTTGGGATGCTGAGCTGACACTGGAGCTTATGTCAGGTGTCAAACCCAATAGACACCCGTCTCCATGGAGTTGTTAATGCTTTCCCAAGTAAAACGTATCTGTTTACAAAGAGATAACAGGTCAGATCTGTGGAGAGGCGTATCGTAATGTTTAATTAAATACACCCAGTAAATAAATGACAATTTCCAGGCAAAGCTATAATCACTCATGTGGGGGATATCTTATTAGAAGAATTACTTAGTGCACCTTTAATTAGAAATATGGATGTCAAGAATATTAGTTTAATCATCTTTTCAATTAATCTATATACTCCAAAAATACATCTAACTATAAAGGACTTTTTTATCTGGCTGTTTTTGTCACATTAACTTCTTTAACTTCTGAAAAGTTTTATTTCGTAAATCTGGTCACAAAAATGGAAGAAAAAGAAAGATTTCACTGTTGTTTGGTCACACTCTCAGTCATTGTGAATAATCGTTCGAATGTGTTTTTATTCACAATAATCGTGACACTAAACTTTGACATCCCTAAATAGAAAGTTAAATAAAAAAGGCTACTATACCACAACATTAACTTGTGCATGCAGGAGTTTCTAAAAAGGCTATAACAATGCCATGGGCTAATATACAGTATCCTGCATTAAAGACATAAAGTGTGTGGTTGAATGTGGCACAATCAGACCGGAGCGGGTCGAGATAGAGGGAAAGGCAGCCACACAAACTGCCTGCTTCAAATGGAAAGCTAAAATGAGCCTCTGCTTAACAGGCTAGTATGAAATAAACAAGCTTTTTGAAATGTAAATCACGCATTGCTAGTCGGGAAGAGGGCCAGAATGAAAATATGAATCTTGAATTGGGCATAATAGGGCACTCCTTCAATACCGCTAGGCCACAGAAAGTAAATAACTTTTGTATGAATAATTACGCAGAGGATGTAGAACAAAAGATTGGAAATAGACGGTGCGAAGATGCAGCTTGGATTTGGCAAAGCATAAAGTAGAACATACAGAAGATACAGACCTCCAGGGATGATCATTAAGCGCGGGCCAGTGGTCAACAGTGCCCTCCAGAATAACAGGTTTTAGCGGGAGGAGGTAGCCGGACTTAAAGCTCTCCAGCGAGGGACACTTTACCCGGGGAATCGCCAAGCCGTCTTTGATCACGGGAACGAGTGGGCGCTGTGGCAACTCGATCTTCAGTCTCTGTTAATGATGCCAAAACAATGAAGGCTATTCGAACTGGTAAAAGCTTGGGCACATTTTAAAGCTGAAGCGAGGACCACAACAAGGGATTCATATCTAGGTTTGTTTTTGATACTCCTAAAGCCAGGCCCTTAATTTTGGCGACAATGGGAAAAAAGGCACAAATGGCATTTGAGTGGTTTTCATTTGGCCGGATATTTGATTAAATCTGACAAGATAAAGGGACAGAAGAGGACATGCCTCTCCATCACTGAAATAGCCGCTAATGCCCGTGGCCAACAGTGCCGCTCTGATAAACTAGAGCCAAAAAAAGAGAGAAAAAAAAACAGGTTGATGGGTCATGACATGCACTGCGCACTAAAAGCTTTTGTAAAGAATAGACAAAATTGTCACTATTATGTTGGCTATTGAACAGATTTGGTTTCATTTGCTACTTTTTACCTTTTATATCAATTTAATGTGTAGATAATTACAAGACGCAAGGTCCTACTCTAAAAAGTTAACGTCTTATTTGTGTACATTATCATTATCTTTGCGTGTTGACACTCACAATATTAGTTCATGTATCATCTGAATAAGGTTGAAACAGGGTAATTTATGAATTGAAACTAATGGAAATAACTTAAGTAATAAGTTAGCTAATAAACAAGTAATCAAATAATAATGATCTGGTCTTTACACAGGCTCCAAAACATGCCATGTGCTCAGAGAAGATGTTCTATAGAGTTGCATTAAAAAGACACAAGAGACATGTAATCTTTATGTTTTTGACGATTAACCCTTTTTGCCTGTAAGTCTACTCTATAGTGATGTTTTCAAGCGCCTTAGTTTAGCTTCAGGGTGGTGAAAGTTTGTGAAAGCAGAATATTTTACATATTTTCGGGCTTTTCATTAAAAAAAAAAGGGAAAAAAAGAGCAGATTAGGCCAAAGAATAGTTGCTAGATTAATCATTAGCTACAGCCCTACTTCTAAGAAATACAAACATTACCAGATAAATCAATAATGTCAGGTAAGCTAAAATAATGCTTTCAAACTTATATTGATATACTGTACTGTAGATACAATTGCAAGTCTGTGACATCCAAGGTTATGCTAATTATTTTTGATATTTTGAGACTAAGAAACACATATTCCCACTAGGGCAGTGATGTCTTTTGTGTCTGTATTTTAACATTCTGTAAAATGTTCTAAATAGGCCATCCGGCACCCAATATAATTAAGGGAAAATAAATGAAATATTTGAAAATTAGTCCCTAGTGCTGCAAGTACGGTGCCCTAATGTACTTGTGAAAGTAGTCTAGTTATTTTAGTTGTAGTTAACATATTTTATGGTGTGATAAATGGTTTCTGTATGTGTGTGCGTCGTATGAGCTATTAAACATTTGTCTACAATGGCGAGAATTCTTAATGAACCACAAACCTTGGCCGTAGCCTGTTTGTCTTCACTCTCATCTGTGTTGTTTCTCCTCACTTCACTTTGCAG
Source organism: Eucyclogobius newberryi (assembly GCF_026437365.1). Lineage (NCBI taxonomy): Eukaryota > Metazoa > Chordata > Actinopteri > Gobiiformes > Gobiidae > Eucyclogobius > Eucyclogobius newberryi. The sequence continues at coordinate 24,855,942 of NW_027315757.1, forward strand.
TATTTTGACAATACTTTGAAGGACATCATTAATTATGGCTGCTCCCATTAGTAAACCCATGTCACAAGTCTTGATCGCCTGCTGCAGCTCGTCCTCTGTCGGATCCTTACGGCAAAGTGCGGCCACTTTAAACAGACAGCCATAGGAATAGACACGTCTCCACTCTTTGTCAACATCTCTCCAGGTCCCGGTGTTGAGTTTCTCCCAGGAAAAGTCCAAAACAATCTGCGCTGTGAGCAAGAGCCGGTCACTCGTGGGGTCATTGTACAGCTGCTGCCTGGACCGCGTGAGCATTCCATCACACTTGAGTTCACTTTGTCAGAGAATTGTAGGGAAAACTCATCCTCATTAGGAGGCAGGACGGCAGAGAGTTTTGACCACAGCACCGTCATTGACGAGAAGGTCTCTATTAATCTGCAAGACAGAGTGAAGGTGAAGGAGGACACCACTTCAGCACACTGGCACGATGATAAAGCGCTTCAATTTTCTGCTAAATTTACTTCGAGATGGTTTAGGAGCTCACTGGTAAATAGATTACGAGGACACCAATGTCATAATTTGCTAAAACTGCCACTCGTTTGCAAGACATAAACAGGACATGTCTTTTCTTTTTTTTTTTTACACACTAGAGACAAGCTCACCGTAGCAGAGTGAAACAGATGTACGCACCTAATTTCCAAATTGGCAGCAGCGGAAGGCAGGTGAGGACGACGAGAGCCAAAGCAGCGAGCGTGACACATGCACAATGACGGCACTTTGTCACAGAGTTGGTGGAGGCGCCAAAAGTGTTTCTGAATGTAACTCAGTCCATCCGTGCTCTGGAAGCTATCTGCCACCAGCGCCTGCCAGCCAGAGCAGCGGGCCAACTTTACCCACCTGATACATTTGGGCGCATAAACACACCTTATGAGCTGTGAAGTATTCAGCGCACACGTGAGAGGCTCGGGCCGGAATCTGTAACAAGGCAGTGCAATTAGACTCAGAGGGAACATTTTAACTACTGCATACATCACATTATCAGTGGTGGAACGAGTAATATTGCACTTGAGTAAAAGTATAGTTACGTTGAAAGAAATGTACTAAATTACAAATACTTCTTCCAAAAGTGTACTTAAGTAAAAATAAAAAGTAAGCATTAAAAATACATACATTGTTACTAGTTAAAGTATAATTTTAGATAAATCTTTTGTACAAAACTAATTAAACAGTGTAAAGCTGCATTAGGTAATTCTAAACTGCAATCTGCATTTTCTCTGAACTCCGGCCGATTTGAGGTATTCATGATGCAGCGCTTTGTGTTTGAAAGTGAAGAAAGGAGACAAAGGTGCGATTGGTGGATTGGGACTGTAGCGCATTACAATTACATGCTAGACTACTGTTTTATAGCATGCCAATTAAGGTAAATAGCTATGTCCCAAACTGCAGGACCTCTCTTTCTCGATTTACCTTTTCAAAGGAAAGGAACACAATGCCAACAGAGATGATCAGAAGTACTGTATTTAAAACTTTTGTACGTCTGACAAAAAATGGCTTCTGGTAAGACAGGTTTGTGCCCATAAGAAACTAAGGAATGCATGTACTTTATGTAAGTGCGTGTCTGAGAAAAGGAGAGTGTGTATATACAGTAGGATGAGACTGTCTAGCAGTTCTACTAAGGACTGGTTTAGGGTGTGGTTGTTTGTGGTAGAATTGGATGTGAAATTGATATATGTCATTGTGCAACAACAAGGTCAGATATCCATCTACTATTAGGTTCAGTTTTTTGGAGTGTAACTTCAAACTCCCCAGGGAATACAGGTGGAAATCAGCATTTTTTTCTATAACCCGGTGCAATGCATCTTTCCTCTGGGTCAATCTTCATTGTGCAAGGTCTCTGTTCAAATTAAATATACCATACCATAAACATCCGTCATAATAATTTATTACAATTATTTTTGTACTCGTCAAACAATTATTTGTAATGTATATTCTGACTTTTTAAAAACACATTATAAACCAGATAAAGGTTAAAATATGATGACTGAACGCTTCTCTATAGAGAATGTTTAGGATTAAATGCAATATTTATGAAAATCAGTTCAAGTAATGATATATATTGATATTATATATCAAATATAACTATAGTTATAGTATATGTATTTGTAAAAGTAAAATATTAGTTTAACATTGTAAGAAACTTGTAATAGCCTTGACAGTAGTCATTTAGCATTTCCATTTTGGGTAACTATAGTGTGTAACCTATTGAACCAAAGGAATCTCATCTTGTAGACTTTCCTGTTGGCACATTCATGCATGTGAGGAACAATAACACAGGCATTGACATTATATCTATGAAACGTTTCACTAGCTTAGGCTGAGGGTTAAGAAATTGTAGAAATAGCTGTAATCTTTAATATAAAGAAATGACAAGGTCGACCCATACAAACATAACCATCCATCTTATGTTTGCAGGGGTCGACCTAAGTAAAAGTTAGATCAAAAGTTTGAATGTACAGTATTCAGCCTGATACAGGCTGACTGCTGTACATTCAAACTTTTTTATTTCTTACAATTACTTTAGCAAACTAACACCTACAGCTTTACTAAGTATACACGCACAAAACACAGTGATACAGAGATACACAGGCAATATGTAAATCGCAGTACTTACCAAACATTTACAGTGACAACACATGAAATATCTCCAGTGTTTTGCTGTAAATTGCTAGCATGGTTGGTAAAAATATTAGCCGCGTGTCCCCGCCATAAGAGTCCGGGTGGGAACATCGTCTACAAAAGAAATGGGTTCCTTGTCTCCTACAAATGAGTTAAACTTCTCCCAACGTTTAACTCATTGGGTTAAACGTCAATGGATGAAAACGTTGTCGGCAAGTGGCTCACGTTGGATGATTTAACGTGTATAACATTATTCAAAGGCAAGTACTTAATGCACAAATGCTAAGAGTATTTTAGAATGAATATAGAATTTAAAACATCTTGCATATGATTATCTTCGACTTAGAGGTTTAGTCGCCATTTAGCATCTGTTTTTCATTCTAGACGAGATGCATTTTCAGTAATTATGCCTACTGTTAAGCCTCTTTCTAGTGAGATTTGTCATCGCTCTCCAATCTGAATATTTTATGCAAATATGGGAGATCTGATTCCAAAAACAAACTGACATGTAACCAACTCATGCAAAGCTAAACCAATAATTGCATTTTTCTATTTAGTCATTTTAATTAAATAGATTTTATTTTAACACTACAATTCTGAACAAACATGATTGGAAACCTGCAGAGAATCTATTATTAAATGGCAAACACGGTATGAAAGTCAAATAATGTCAGCAAAAACCTCAATAGCTCATTCCCATATGTAAACCAGAGACCACAAGGGAGTCTTTTTTTGTTTCATGGGTATTTCTGTGTATTTCTACTGTTACATTTCTGAACGCGGAGTAAGGAAGAAATGAGAAGAATACAAGTGTAGTATCTCCCAGCGTAGAGAGCCCAATTCAGTAAGGATCTTAATAAAACAAACCTTTATTGATCAGAACACAACAAAAGTACCTGAAAGGAAAAGCTAGGGTTTGGAGTGGATATTTAGGTCCCGGTGTGCAAAGTCCAGTCTTATAAGAAAGATGTTTTGACAGACTATTCTCTTCTTTCACTCACCTATAGTGTACTGTGGAAAGTATGTGTTTTATAGGTATTTTTTGCTATGGAATATTTTTAAGTTATGGTTTTCTTTCATATATTCTGCAATTCAGTGAAACTTGATTATTATTTGTAAGGCTCGGACTTAAAAATCTGCAAAAATCTTTCACTTCGACCCATTTGCAGACTTCTGGAGATCCTGTCCTTGTGTTTTCATCGCCATCCTTCTGGTTCTCCCTGTGGCTGGGCTTTGGTCCAATCAGCTCCAATAAACAATCCTGGTGATGGTAAGTCTTTGTCATTATCATTTGTATCAACTCATAAAGCATACAGTATGTAAAGAAGGCTTAGAATTGTAATACTTCAATGTTATGAGCTCTTATGTGTTGTATAAACAAACTTAAATGAATAATACACCTATTGTAAACAGGAAGAAACTAATTTGAGCCGGGATTGTGTTGTGATTTATGTTTAACATCATTATTCAATTCATTGGGTGCATTTTAAACACACCGATTTCCTGGTAACGTTTGCAAGAATGAATCTGGATTATGCATTGTTAGGGGATGTCACGATATCAAATATTGTGGGAAAAACATCACAATTTAATGATGTGACAAAACAACTGTGAAAAAAAACATGTTACTTTTCCTCAACTTTGTGATCAGCCTTACAAAATATAACATTCTGACAGACAAAATAAAGTTAAATGTGACAGAAACAGCGACATAACGTTATTTACAGTTAGGTCTATTTTTTGGGCTGTATATTGGCATAAAAAGACTTAATTCTGTTTCTAAAATTATTATATGTTGGTTCTCATGATTATATTGTGTCCTGAATAATAACAATTATCAATTAACCTGGTAATCTTGACATCCATATGCACTGTACATGTTTTTTTAAGGTCCATATATACAGTACTACAAGGTGACAAGGTTACATATTACTCCAAGGAGACGGGTATATTTTGTTATTGACAGTATATATACGTGTGTGCGATATATTGTTACTGGAAATGTCATGATAAACAATAATATACCACTGTCACAATAATCCAAAAGCAGGATGATTCCATTAAAGCTTTTTTAAATGAACAATATAATTAAAAACATAAAATGCAATAAATAAAAAGGGCAAACTGAAACACTTATCATAAATAAACCCAGCGTTCATTTATTGAACAATGAGCCTTGCAGTGGCCCATAGTACTTCCAGTTGTATCCATGTACATTATATCCCTTCCCCTGTTCATTGGTTCAGGGATATATTGTATTTGATATGGATATGGGCTTCTCCTCTGACCTCTGTACTGGAGAACAGAATGGTGAAGCGAGGTGTGTTCATTATCGATGGGAGAAGGGGCTTTGTTTGTATGTGAGGCTGGTGATGGAGACGTGGTCCCAGCTGTACAGGCCTGATGTATTATGTATTGTGTTTCTGACTGTGAGGTTGTAAGACAGCACTGGCCCACACTGAGGGTCAGAGGCTCATAACACTGTGTATCGGCCGGGGTCAAGACCTCTGCCTCTTCTGTGGCGCCGGGTCGAGAATCTCTAAAGATCTTGTTAGTTTGTGTAATTCAGGAATTATTTAAGTTTTACTTTGATAAATTATGAATGGATCATCTTCTCTGTGTAACATGCAATTTCACTTTTATCTATCTTATGTTTCTATTATATTTTAAATGTGTTCTATTAAAACAAAAACAAAAGCATAATTTTACTGAATATTTTTAAACTGTCCTTGAAAGATGGCAATCTGCAACATGTTATTCCTGTCACTCTAGTTTTTACTGTGGTGTGAAAAACAAGCTTTTGGAGGAAAATCATTTTATTGAAAAGGAACTAAAACAATTAAATTGATGACTCAAAATGATATGATTTAATATGATTAGCGACTAATAATATTTTGGCAATTATTGGAAGGAAAAAGAAAACCTATTTTTTAATTGAAAGAGGTTGCAAACATAATTTAAACGCACAATTATCAGATTTTTTTCTGTCTTACTTGGACCTGAATGCAAGTTGTGTATTTGCTCAGTTTAAGTTTGAACCTGAACTCGTCTTTGTGACAGTAACAACACGTCACAGCAGCAGTCACAGAGCAGCTCCAGGTCGACAATCAAGTGAGCAGTGCAGGCGGGCTTAAACGCACCGCCGCATGAGACACTGCAGGAGGGTTGTAATAGCCGCCATTCAGGTCCAGGTGCAGCTGAAATAAAGGCTGGAAACAGTGGTGCCCCAGTGGTGTTGCCATGGATCACAATCTAATTAAACACTGTTTAGCTCAAGACAAAGTGGAAGTCGTCACCTGTTGACTCATTTAATTAAGGTTTCGTCACCAACTTACAGAACTGGCGGCAGTGGAGAGTGGCACATGACCCGGGCAAGACTCTTACAAATGCAGCTTCATTACTGGCAACATGATTTTATAGCGCCAACGTATTTATGCTTATTTTGGACTTGAAGGTCATCTCAGTTTTAGCAGTTTTCCCTTCCCCTGTGGTGTGTTGTCACCCAAAATGCACTGTCACATTATCCTTGTGTAATTTACACATACATAAAAGCCAGTGGAGGTTAAGGGTTGCTTTGTTCCTTACTACCCTTGGTAATGGATATTTGGAAACACCCTGAAGAGGTAACAAATGAGAGTGTAAAGTTAAATGTCCTGTGAAATCATCAGGAGATCAGAACAAGCTTCTGTTAGTGCCTGTGGGAGCTTCTGCAGACAATTATCCTGGGCAGCCTTAAAGCTCAGAGGTCAGTGCTGAGAGGTGCACTTTACACATGTTGAGGTGGGGATACTAGAGCAGTCCCTTGGGTGCTGCCGGGGAGGATTCAGTATTGAGTTTGAGCCCTGTTGCACATAAATGGTGTTAGTGCAAAGCCAGGCTCGCTCACAGCAGGTGCCAGTGCAGTGGTTTAATGTGAGACAGAGGCACACGGCAGTCCGTCAAAAATACTTTGGATCAAATGAATGCAGCCAGGTGTGCTCCACAGCCGGGTTCAGGTGACACCTGCTCCTGCCTTTAATTAGGGCTCAAACAGCTGTTTCCGAACGCTCCTCGGTTCGCCCGCTAGGTTCTGGTCACAAGGGGTTTCTCTGCAGTTTGGGCGAAACATTACTTAATCAAATCCATCTCACACATGGAGGAGTAGTGTTGCTTGCGTTGGATGCTGAGAAGTGTGTTACAGCATATAAATGCTCATTGTATTTGCTCCTACTGTGTGAGATGCAGTATGGATTTGTGTCAAGGATTCTAAAAAGTCCTATTGTTACACCTCAGGTTTCAATTTTTACACATTTATAGGATAGTCAAATTTCAATATTTTGACGGTTCATGAAAATGTATTGCCTCTTTTTGTGTGTTCAAATACAGAAAAACTAGAAAAGTAAACTGCACGCAAAAGAAAAATGTAGTTTCCCCCCTTTTTTTTTGTCCAACTCTATAATCCCTCATCTTCAGCTTCATTTTTGTGAAAAGTACAGCTCTCCCCAAAAGACTCCTGACAAATATGAGTCAGTCACAAAGCAAGGTGAAGATAAAAGTGAAGGCAGTCTCCACCTCGTTATTCTAGTCCTGTGAAGAATCTTTAGGGGGCTGTGAGCTCCCAGGCTCGTGTTAGCCAGCTTTGATCTGTCTGTGATGCAGTTATAAGTATATATACTGCACTTGAGGAGAAGAGAATATCCATCCTGAGATATGATTTCCCTTTGGTTCATTAACAAGGTTAAAAAATTGAGTGGGTGGTCAGCTCCGGGAGGTGCTGTGGGAAATACTTGTGACAAAGTGTAAGTGAAGAAGAAGGGCATTATTGTTATTGCTCTAAAAATGTTCAAAGTGGGCCCCAAGCTCCTGGAGAAGTAATTATTCAAACCTCTGCTTTGAGCCAGTAAACTCATGTCACTGCAGTAAAGAGTGTATTACTATTAACCTACTAAAGTGACATTCTGTTCACATCTCCACAATTTAGGCTTTAATATTTGCTCTATCATTCAGAGGTGTGGAGGGTTTAGCTTAGCGTAGAGCAGATGAATTCATTTCTCTCACAGACGTTTCCTCTGATGTTACTCTTGGCCGTGCAGGTGATCGCGCTCAGGCTTGTTTGGAAGCCGGTTCCAGCAGGAAGGCAACAGTCGCTTTTCGTCCTTGCCAGGTGGTGGAGGGCGAATTTGTGCATACTGGTCCTTAATGGTGGGCATTTATGCATATTAATTATTCACTTTTATTGTGTTGTTCACTGCTAAAGAAGAATAGTCTAAAATTACTGTTTTGGTTTGAATTGAAATGGATTGTTAAGAGGCAAAATCTAACCTAAATAATTCAAACTTAAAAACAATTTTTACTTTTATCGGCTATCAGCACCTCTTACTTACTTATTTTTCTTGACCCAAATCCTTATTGGTCAGACTACTTGTAGTTATTATCATTAATCTTGCCCTTATTCCAAAATCCACTTCAAATAATGAACCGACAATTTCATTATTTTATGCAACGTATATTATGTTCTCTAAATAATCAGCTAAAGCATTATTGACTTGGTAAATATGTCCTTGTTGGAGGTATTTATACAACTACAAAATATTTCATTTTCATGTTTGCTTGCATCAAAAGCATTATCTCTGCGACAAGGGTCATTCCCACGTTGTGTCACCAGCAGAGGGTAGTGTTGTGGCAGCAGACTTAAACCAGGCCTGCCGTTCATTTAGTATGCAAAGGAGGAGCACAGATCAGGCTCTCTCATTGTTGACAGTGTTTTTGAGTCTTTGCACTGGCTCATATTTATGAATGACATCCTTGGTATTACAGTGACACAGGCGGTGAGACGGAGATTAAGACTTCCAAATAAAGTCCAAGGAATCAGCCGTTTTTGCAGCGAAATAGCCGAAATTTGAAGCACAGAATATACAGTATGGTGAAGGGTGGGTAGAAGTCCAGCCTATGATTAAGTTGTATCCAATTTGTAGTTGTTAAGTTGGTGGAGGAATTAATTAACAAAAGAAAACACGCTCATGAATATAGGGCTGGGCAATTATTAAAATGTGTATTGTGATCATTATTACTCTAAACACGTACAATATGTGTCCAACGTTCATGTTGTACCTCAAATCCTGCAGCAAAACCACTCATGACTTAAAATTTGAAAGACAAAACTTAGTAAAAGACTAAGAATGATCTATATGTTCATATTCACAATGTACATCATTGTTTCATATATAATTAGGGCTGGGCAATTAATTGACACTTTGATCGAATTGAGGTCTAATTGTTTTCAATCAGATTTGCAATTATTTGGATCAGTTCAGACTTGGGATGGATACATTGAATAATTTGTGTGTCAAATGGCAAAAGAGATTAATTTTAAAAGTCAGCCTTATCTTTGTTCATGAACCATGTTAAAAAAAACTGAAAAAACAAAACTCTATAAACTTTATTTTTCATATTAAGTTAATCATAACATTTTGTGAAAAACCATGATTAATTTGTTGTTTGTTTGAACATTGTGCATTCTTTCATTGCTTATTTGGTACCAGCCAATGCATATGGCACCGTGTCACAGTGCAAAGACCAGGGTCAGAAACCTTCTCCCACCAATTCGCATAAAGTGGTCCATCTTGCCTTTTTCTTTCTCTGTGCACAAATAAATCTCTAGCTGTCTGACCTTGCTGCACATAACTGGTCAGCGGACAAGTTGTGAGAGGAAAAAACACTCTTCATTTGCGGGGGATGCGCCGGAGCAGCCGAATGTGTCCAGGCGAGCAGCGTGTCACCGCACGGAAGGGTAAATGTTGGCACTTGTTTGCGATGCTGTGGAGTCGACGGTTAATTTTCTTGGCACCTGTGACCTGCCACTGTTTCTGTCACAAACAACTGCTGTGGTAAATAAAGAGGCAGAGGAGGTGCAGCGCGGCGTAGTGCATCCCTTTTATTTTTGTCCCCATGCAGGATGTGCCTGTTGTGTGCAGCCACAAATGTCCACAGATTGTATGGAATTTGTTTGAAGCAGATTGAGAAATTTACCACTCGGGAATTTAAATATGTTCTTTATTTTGGTTCAAGGCTTTCCAAGGAACTATGAGCCATAAGCAGGACAGTGGTCTGGCCAAGTCACTCAACAAATGTAATTATCGATTTCAAGATAGGGATGAACGATTTTTCGTGTGTAATCCCTCATTGGTGAGTGTTCCATTGTAGAAAAAGATCCAGTTGTTGTCATGGAACAAGACGTTTCAAGAGTCATTCTCAATCTGCGGATCTAGTCTGAGAAGTCTGATATTTAGCCAACTCTGAGTAAGCCCTGCCTCCTGATATCCTGTCCTGTTTATCTATTTGTTCTATAAGCTTACCCTGAAACTAATCTTCTTTGTTACTCTAACAATCCTGTGATGGGTCATATAAGTCCAATTGTTAGCTGCTGCCGTTCCCTCATCACTGATGAGTACCTGCTTTGTATCTGAACCTTAACTCCTCTTTCAAACCTTCTTTTCTCCTACTTAGTATCTTCACCTCGCTGTCTTCAAAAGAGTGGTTTGTGGCTTTAAGGTGGAGTGGCGCTCTGTAATCCCGAATCTTCTGTGTTGATAAATCCTCTTGTGAAGTGGCTGTTTAGTCTGACCTATGTAACACTCACTGCGTAGGATTGAATACACTACATGGCTGTTTTTGAGTAGGCACCTTGGATGAACCAGTTTTTGTCCAGGAAACACTTTAAGACAAAAACTGGTTGTTTTTGTCTTAAAGTGATTGTTCATTGTCCATTGAGCAGATTTTTTTTTTTTTTTCTTTTTTTCTAGAGAGATAGCAAAAATAAAATGCAACAAAAGCATGTCGTCTTCTTCCACCCACCTGCCTCTCCAGCGAGCGAGCAAACTGTGACATGTCTCCAAACATACCTAAGGGCTATTACCACATCCTGCTGTCACACGGCTGCTGATCCATCATCCAAGTTCTGTGTTCACATTTTGACATTTTGACCCGTCCAAATAAATATTTAATACGTCTGAATAAACTGGCTTTTTACTGTGGCATAGCTGCGACTATTGGTCATGCAATTCCCAAATGATAAAAGGAGAATTTTCTCTTTGATATCAACCACTGATAGACCAAAGGTGTGTATGTCTGAAGGGGTCCAGCACTGTTACTGGGATAATGGGACGTTTTTGCAATAGAGGCAACCGCTTACTCTCTGTACTGTGCTCTGTTAAATGCAGTACACAGAAGAGTTCTTTGTTTCCTTGGACACAGCTCTGGTGTTTGAAATGGCTGCAGGACATTTGGCTTGACTGTTCAACACTTATGTAAGTCTCTGTCAGTGAAGTTGAAAGTGAAAAATCGACAGCACATTTTTAAAAAATGATTCTAATACACAACTTGTGTTTATTGAGTTTTGCAAGTGTGCTCAGAAAACATTGTGTTCTATACATATATAATTAGGTCAGTTTCCCTAATTCACCAAACATACATACATAATATTTTACTTGATTATATACCCAATAGTCTTCACCAGATTCTCTACATCTAGAGCATATTTATTTATTTTACAGATACTTAAATCGAAGAGCAGAATAACTACTTAATACTGTTATAATAAATTAAATGATATTGTGTTTTCATCACATATTATCAAATTTTTCCCCCGACGTTTTGGCAATGTGTCATCAGTTCTTTTCCTCTGTATCTACCTGCGTTGCAACAATGAAATTTCCCCATGTGTGGACAATAAAGGATTATCTTATTTTATTTTATCTTATCTTATCTTACTTCACACAGTATTTCAGTATTTTTCTTTATTCTTACCCACAGTCAGCATACATTCTACACAGAATTGTTTCTCTAATATACATTATAAGTCTTCTACGGGGGCCATTTAACTGCAGACTCAATTTTCTTAAAAGAACAAACGATTGAGCCAAAAATGTGCTGTTACAGAAACAGAAGAGACCATTTGTCTAGTCACAAAAACATTTCCCGTTGCCATCATTTCCTCCCACACTGAGATGCATCCTTCACTTTGGGACGGGGAAGATTTAGCAGTTCACTGACTCCGGGCAAACTTGGAGAGCCCCGCTGCTTTATATTGAGCTCCTATACAATAATCTGCCGTCTGTCACTGATGCACTGCGTAATCTGGATGTTTCTACCCAATAAAGCATAGCAACACAGTGATTTGTTATGCTAATGGCTTAGCCGCAGTAGCCTGTGAACAATCAAGAAAATATTATAAGCAGCAAATTTTTTTTTTCTCTGGTCTACAGTTCCTCTTGGTGATGAGGGATTGAACAGTCTATTTTTTATTACAACAACCTTATGATTAACATTTTTGGAAGTGGGTTTGGGCTTGTAAGGTACCTTTAAATATAACCTATATTTGCTACTATTTTCATCTAATATTCCCTTGTAATCATTGCAAGCAATTTCACAAACTGAATCCAGAAAAAGGTACTGGTAAGTAACGTTGTTGTGGATGACGTGGATGTTATGTGCAATATGGAAATTATAGGCATTCCTTCATTACGGTAATAAATCTGAGAGATGTTTACATATGCACATGACACGCGCCTCTGCAGGAAATTATGCTCAGTTCATCGTGCCATAGAAAATACAGGGTTATGCAGATAAGTAGGAAAATATTGTGCTCATTTTTAATCTTAACAAATTAGTAACCATATAACGATTAAATATACCCCACACACTGCAGTCTTTATTTTTGTATTTTTTATTTTTTATGCTGGATGCTCTTATATATCTGATATTAATTTCATAAAATATAAACAACATCAACAGTGTCACAGTTAAACATGCCAAACATGAATGAAAAGAAGCAGAAAGCAGAGCATGTTGTCGGCACCATTTTCCAGTTAATACTTTACTACTACTACTACTACTACTAACTACTACAGATAAAGAATAGATATAGTATTTTTTTGTACTTACTTAATGCATGTTTTTATGTATTTCTTAACTGCCATTATTGACGCATAAATTAACTCTTTTTCTCAGCAACGCTTCGTTCCATTACCTTAGTTTTTAATCCGCGTTTGAATTTTGAGGACACAAAGACGGTTCACGGGCAAACAATGAACCCTTTGCGCCCCTATCGCACTAGCACCTTCATAAAATACTAAATACATATCATTTGAAAAAGTCGTGAAAAGGGTCAGTACAAAAAGTTTGCTCCAGAAATGTGCATTGACTGCACCAAGATCAATAGAGTTTTTTTCCTGGCATAAGGAAAAAAAGTATCCTAACTTTCTCCCTGCTCTCTGCACACCTCCATTACCCTCCTATATATGTGACCTTCTTCCTGCGGCGCTGTCCAACACATCAAACCAATTGTACATAAGGATGCCCCTAAACAACTCCACCACGGCTCCCTCCGACGCCGCTGCGACTCTTTCACCCCGTGACTTAATTTATATGTTTTTTGTCGCCGCTGCACATTTCAGTATATTTTTATTTATTTATTTTCCGTGGGCGTACGGTGCACAAGGGCGTGATTACCTCCCCACCTGCCTGATGGAGACATTTCCTCAGTGACTCAGGGTCCCCTCATACTTTCATTACGCGGGCGCCATACATCTTCCTTCTCTATCTTTGACGCTGCAGAGGGAACAGAGTGCACCGTCGAGAGAGAGAGAAGGGGAGGGAGTGCATATGTGTAAGGTATAACGGTGTATCATTTGTGGCAAGCTATCAAGACCGCACTCGCTCTCTCGCGCTCTCGCTCTCTCTAATTCAGATTTAGGGGCTTGCGGATTGGAGAGGTTGGGGACTGGGAGGTGCTCGGCGATATGATTCCCCGAACTCGAAGCCTGTTGAACAAAAGAGGCCGCCGAGACGGAGAGCCAACAGGACACGCATGAATCATCGCAGACAGAGGCTCCTCCCCCGCGGACGATGCCACTGCGAATTATCCGCTGCGCTAAAAAGGCCCCGATCAATTAGTCAATTGCTCAACTGTGGCCCGCAATTAACAAGGTGATTTCCAATACTCCGTGCCGCACGCTGACTAGTGGCGATGTGCACTGCAGAGTCGGAACCATTTTCCGAAATGATTTCCGTTCTGCTTTTTATTATATTCCACTTTTGATGATATAACGTGATTTGGGGTCAGGATCAGGAAAAAACAAATCATGGGAAACTCTTTAAGACAAAATAAACACAAAGTCTAACTAGAGGTGGGAGATATTTGGACAAATTGATAATATAGCAGTTGTTATCCTGGAGAAGATATTGTGTGCCAAATTAGAATATTGAGTATATTAGTATATTGTTTACAACTAATAAACTGTTAAAAATAACAGATAAAAGAGCGGATTAATCTATAAATTAAACAGGAGTATAGTCCATTCACTTTCTGTGCTAGACTTCAACCTCCACCAAGAAATATAAAGGTACATTTTAGCCCATTTTGGATGCTTTGTGAAAATATCTTCTATATATTGTTAATGCAAAGAAAAACAAAACAAAAAATGAGACATTGATTTAAATTGAATTCCAAATAATGTGCCTAAATTAAAGTGATTTATTAGTAATGTTAATATCATTGATTTAATTAATTTTCAAAAACAGTAAGGGATGTCACAATACAAAATGTTAGTGTTACGATTATTGTGAGAAAAAACATCACAATTTGAAGATTATTCATGATTATTGAGACTGTGACCAAACAACAGTGAAATCTTTAATTTTCTTTCATTCCCGTGATCAGATTCTTCAAGTTTGCGACCAGCTTTACAAAACTTGGGCTATGTATTGAACGGAAAATACATAGTTTTACTTCTAAATTTGTCACAATTATTATGTTTTGTTCTTATGATTATTTTGTGATCTGAATAATTATGATTATTGATTAACCAAATAATCTTGAAATCCCTTCAAACTATACAATACTACAACCTGCTGTATCAAATGTTTACTAAATCTTTTCATCAGAAGCGATTTGGTCCTGATCATAAAGCTTCCACTTGATGAACAAATATGTGAGCCATTGGTCACACCATCAAGGGGAAAAAGCTAAAATTTATCATTTAAAATATAAATGGCATGTAATTCACGCCAACACGCTCACTTCTCATGTCTCATATCTGATAAATTAAAAGGTATTTATTTATTTATTTTTACCTTTATTATTTTTCCCCTCCATCCCTTGTTGGGTAATGGGAGGTTTTGTCTATAGGAGTTTTTGTTTATAAGAGATCTTCTACTGAGAGTGTTTTTCAAACTTCCTATATGTTATCTGTTCTTTTCCTCTGTATCTACCTGCGTTGCAACAATGAAATTTCCCCATGTGTGGAAAATAAAGGATTATCTTATCTTATCTTATCTTAAATCATCTCTGTTGTTGGCTTGCATTTCAGTCGAATAGCATGCTTTACCAAATCTGCATTGGTGCAACATTATATCCCTGCAAAAGTCCCTTATAATTATGTGATTCAATAAATCTCTATAATTCTCAGTGTTATTGCCAATGCTCCTGGTGTCGTTTACCTGTTTGCATTATTAGATCCAGCCAATTTAAAGTCAAACTCCGATGAAGGTTGCAGGTCCAATAGCACAAGCAGGGCTCCATCTATAACCGCTGCGTGTCGGCCTGTGCAGCAGAGATGAGGGGGTTGCGCCTCTTAGATTGATGTGCTGAGGGATGCTGTTAGAGAATTGATTTTGTTATAAATTCACAGAGAAGATGCCAATCACCTGCGTCGACAGCCAAAAACACACGGTCCGGACTGAATCAGTAACGAAAGCGCCGGCTAAAAGGAGCTGTGTGCTCTTCAAACAGAATGCTGATTGGAAGTGGGATGCTTCGGCGCTCCATGCCACAGTAGCCTAAGTCCACTCCAGTCGAGCGTTGCTTGTGCCGGGCGGGGGTGAAGACTCTAGTGCGTGAGGCTCGCTGTAATTGGAGCAATCTGTTCCTTTGGCCCCAAGCTCACATGTTTGAAGTCGTAACCCTGGCAAGATGTCCGAGGCCTTTTTCCCAGCGCTGGTGAGCTGCGGTAACCCCGACACGCTCCACGCTGCACCCGAATGCCCCTTTGACATTTGCCCTCCTTAAGCGCCCGGTCACCTCTGCCGCCCGGTCGTTCCCAGCTATGTTCCTGTCTCTGTAATAAGATAGCCCAGCATGATGCTACAAGATTTTCTTCATAAAGGATGCACAAATTAAAGTATTCATCAGCTTGTACTCATTACAAAGTTACGAGTCTGAATAAAAGACAATGCATTTTTCATCAAACCCCGATCCGACCTGGTAGTTACAGGGATTATCCTCTCGTATTAGCTTGATTTTATTTTCCGCAATTGAAACGTTTAATCCATCTATTTAGCAGTCCTGCTTTTGATACCAAAACTCATGTACGGATCCACGTTAAAGCAAAATCATCGCTGTTCTTAGTTTAACTCTGAGCTGGAAGACAGGTCATGTTTTTTTTTTTTTTATAGTAGAGTGACGTTTGAGCTGATTTATGGTCAGTATTGCTCTAATGTTGCACATGTCATACAAAACAGACTTTTTTTTTGGGTGCATTATTTAACCATTAAGACTTCATTGAATGTCAGTTGAATGGACATAAAACCACAAGATGAATATGGAAAATGTGCGGAGCATATCCCAAACAGCTAAAGAGAAGGTTCAACATTTGTGACGCTTATGTTTGGATATTTCTTTCAAACACAGTCTTTTTCGCATACAGTGTTTAGGTATCATCAAAGTATATGTTACTATCATTTTCAAAAAGCCACATTAAACCTTTGGGGTTGTCCTGTAAGTTTGTTCCAACTTTTGAAGTGGCTGACGCTAGATAGATTGGTAAAATTGCTCTGCTCTGTTCCCGACTCACAATCACACTTACGGATATTATAGTCGATGTCTGATATTTCTATCCTCTTTTGTAACGCTCAACCCTCCATTGAGTCCTCTTAAAAAGGTTAACTCTCGTGCAGTTGTTCTGATTTGCAGTGGGCCTTCCATGAATATTTTATTGATAAATCGTTCACGTCAAACACTTACTTGTCACACACAGATAGCAGCTGAAAGGTTAACAAATTCTAAAGCCAGCACGCGCCACCTCTTTACTGTCTCTGTGGATGCACTGTTTGATTTTAAACATAGAATAGCTTTAATTCGTCTCATTTTATCGCACCCTCGTGATCAGTGTATTTTTTTTGTCAAAATACGCTCACTGTGCCTACAAATCAGTCCTGTTCTCCGCAGTAAAAGCCCCCCATAATTTGCCTCTTGATGACATCATAAAAGACTGTTAAGGCAAATAACAAACGGCATATTGTTTGGCTTCTCATCTGCGTGCACTGTGGGTGTTATTTTTGACTCCACTTTAGGCGGTGACAATGCTGGAGAGGATGGAGTGAAAATGTCGCGCTGGTGTCACGGTGAGCTTTTTAGGATCCACTGTAGACTGTACAACAGGACGTAAAAAGGCTGCATGACACTTGAATGGACAAGCAAATCCATCGCTTAATATCTTTGACTTGATGGACTCCTATCAAAGCTGCAATGCTGGAAGCGTTACATTTCTTGGCTCATTGGAATCACTTTTTGTCTTGTCTTCCTCACTCCATTTGTTTTCAAATTTGACATGCATTGTTAGACCGTTGTTGACCGCTTGCATTGGAGATGTGAGGCTCTTGTGCAAAGGTGAAAACAAAGTTATTTATGGTAATGGTTTCAGCACTTACTTAGGTTACTACAAATACATTTACTGTCTTACATTTACTGATAGATTTTCAACATTTGTGTTGTTTGATTTTTCTATTTTTAACGATGTTTGGGACAGATTTTTCTCTGTAATTCCGCAGTCTGTGTGCTCAGTGCATTATATTTGTCCTTTTGAACAGACAAATGAGTAAATTGGAAATAAAATAACAATAAGGCTTAAAATACGGCTTCATGTGTATGTGCTTTTTAACCACGTTAAGATGTTGTTTCCCCTTTGAAAAAGTTATTGTTAACTAGTTATAATTTCAAGGCTGGTGCTGCCAATTATCCATTTTTCATTATCCATTTCTCCCTGTGTCCAGGAGGGAGAAACGTACACCTAATATCTTTTAAAATTAATAGAACGTTTGATATGGCATATGTTTAGATATAGGCAGGCTAAAGGTTATAATATGATTATATATATATATATATATATATATATATATATATATATATATATATATATATATATATATATATATATATATATGTGATAATAAAATTAGCCTTTTTCTATTGTTTGAATTTTCTGTTTTATTTATACTATTTCTCTGACTAAATCCTCTCTCTGAACCTCTCCAGTCGTGTGCCATCGCCGTGTTGCTCTTCCTCCTCCTGTAACAGCAGCAGCGACAGTCTCTCCTCAGACTCTGTGACTGAACACACTCGCAGTCTGCTGTTCTCTCCTTCTTTAAACCTCTCACACTGAAGTTATTTGGAGTAAACATGTCTAGACTGATCGTTTAGGAGGAAAACTAGTCAAAGAATGTCTGAAAAAACATTGTGTTTGTTGCACTTATATTTAATGATGTTTCGTTTAAACATTTCGAGAGCATTTAAAAGTCTGTTACTTTGTCTGGGTCTTTTGACCCAGAATGAAGACTTGATTAATGTTTACAGTCTGTTCTGTTATAGCAGCAGAAACCCTCTGTCCGTGAGCTGTTGTTTTCTTTCTGTTTCTGAAGGAACGGCAGAGTTAATAACTCTTTCATTACTGGAGCATAACCATCGCGGACTGATATCGGTGCTTCTGGCTGAAACCGATATTACTAAATGACGTGAATATTAGGAGTGCACTCGATACACCCCTAATCAGTATATAAAGTATCAATCACAGGTCTCCAAAAGTATTTTAAAATGCCAATATAATGCAATTACGGTGCTTTTAACTTTTAATTGAATCAAAATGCTTGCGTGAACCTTCATGTGGGAAAAGGGTTCTTGCTGCGGTTGCACTGTTGGCTGTATCACTGTTGGCTCCCATCTCAATCATTTTGCGTATGCGTTCCCGAGAGCCCAGAGTTGCACCTGACAGGCTGCATAATTGCGGGACTCCTGTGGGTCCCAACTGCTTCTGGCGGGAAAGCTTGCTGTTTTTTTTTTTTTCACTATAGCTGCAGATTTTATTCAACTATGTACATTAATTGAGAGAAACATGAGCGCTATGACCTTCATGTATTTGTCTCATCGTGTTTGAAGCTTTCACTATTGTATTTCTTCACTGTATTACTTATGTTTTATCTTTCTTTACAGCACTTTGGTCAACTTTGCCATTTTTAATAGTGATTCATAAATAACATTGAATTGGCTAGTACATTGATAGGTAGTCAGTCAGTTTGTTAGATCCACTTTGAATGCTCTTTCTAATCCCACATTCGTGACTAGCCAAAGTGGGTAAAGTGACTTGCTCAAGGACACAACAACTGCGTGAGTCCAGTTGCGTATCATTTTCTCGTATATTATCCTTTTGTAAATGATCATTTCAAGGGGCGGGCCTTCAGAGCTGTGATTGGCAGCTGTCGAAACCTGTAATGGACGACCTCCCCACGACAACTAGAGGACTTGGGAGAGATTTTATCTTCATTGTGACGTTATAAGATGAGCACTTTTCTTTTGGGTTGAGTTAGTGTTTACAAATGGACAGGAAGACCACAAAAAGTAGTCTTCAAATTGCAACATTAACCACTCGAAGGTCACATGACATGAGTGCGGACGTTTGTCTTTTGATTTCACAGATGAGGTTTTGTAGGTCAACTCAAAGGCACTGTTCAAACGATGATGCATTCGGCGAGACCTGTTTATAGCAGGTTCATTGTGTTTTCAACTGCTCTTTCCACGTAATGAGGAGTGTTTCCAAATCAATAAGTTATGCCGGCTGTGTTGTCACGATAGAGGCGACGAGTTAAATGATTTGTGTTTTTCCTGGCAATGTTAGCAATAGCACAGCCACTCTCTCATTTGCAGCAGGCAGCTTTCAAACGTTGCTCGTGCACAAGTTCACATATTCTCTAATTTAAACAGTTTAAGGCTTCCAGCTGCGCCACTGTATGCTGTAATTGGTGATAACAGCATTGATCGCTGCATGGCGCATCAGGGTTTTATTCAAATTCAGATAAGGCTTATGCTCACAAGCTGCTGTTTATGGACTTTTGCACTCAAAAAAAACCCCAAAACAGACTAATAATTTGAAGCCTGATACAAAAGCCACAGGAGAGAATTTCAAAGCATTTTTATAAACAAATTAATATGTCTAGACGCATGTTGTTCTGTGTGACACTAAGCATTTTAGATTCAACACAACAAAAACCTAAAAGTCCCATACAATTGAAGTCATTTGTGTCTCATGGGACATTTGTAAGGTGGGCATATGTCTCCCACTCAAGTCTATAGTTTTCAAAAGATTTTTCACTTTAACTGAAACAGGACCAACAGCTTCAATATTTAACGTATATTTTATTATTCTGTGCACTTTTCCTGATATTACCAGTCCATCCCCATATTACACTCATCATCTATGAACTATGCTTTCTGAAAGTCTCAACTTACTACATCATTTAAATGAATGTATTATAATGCATGTAGACTTCAAACCTAGTCATTATATTTTATAGTTGCATAAACCAAAGAAAGTAAAATTTTCAACTGAACAAAAGCTATTTTTTAAAGCATAATGGCAAACTAAAATGTCAGCTAAAAGTCACTGTAAGAATAGTAATTGTTGTGTTTTAACACTGTTGGGGTTCATCCTGTAGGTGGATGAATTGAAAGAAAAAAACAGTTAACAATTGGCGAACTACAGTTAACTTTTGTTAAAAATGGGTATTTAATTTCCCTTCTTTAAATTCACTGTTTAATTGTTCTGTCAAGTGCATTTTTGTGTCCTGAAAAGCACTACATAAATAAAATGTATTATTAATATATTCTGGAATCTGACCACCACCAATAGCAGCGGTAAAACGACTGGCTATTTGTACTATTTTGTTTCAGTACAAATCATGCATCTCTATATTTCTCTCAAATTGATACCATCCTTTTATATCCGAGCGTGTTCTCATTCCCTTGCACAGTTTTTATCCCTCGCGCCTCACCTCTGCCTCGCACTACATCCCCGGCAGTCAGACAAACATGAACCCTCCGCACAATGGTCCCTCTTGAGATTTGCCCTTTTTCTCCAGCTTTATCCTTCATATTTCTCCTATATAAAGTTTTTATATTTTGCTCGAGAGCTTGGACTGTCTCTGCTGCTGCCGTGAGCCTCCAAAGCCTGTCGAGACATTTATGTGATACTGAGTTGTACAAATAAACTTGACTTGACTTGACTTCACAAGGGTGTTCCTGTGGGTGCTCCAATTTTTCCGTCAGGGTCAGGTTCAGCGCAGAATGTTTCAAAGTGTGAAAGAAAAGGAGCCAATTATTCTTTTTTTTCTTTATTAGACAGGAGAATAGAGTGTGAAATGGGGGAAGAGAGAGAAGGGAGGACATGCAGTAAATTGTTGGGATTTGAACTCACAAGTGCTGTGCCTTAACCACTCGACCAACAGGGAGCACCCAATTATTCTTTTTAAGAGCGAGTAAATGTTCTCATATATAACTGTAAAATGATATGGGAGGGATTCAACTTGTTCTGAAAGATACCTGGCTCACTGTGAAAAGAAGATAATGCCTAACAAGAATGTTTTATTTATTTAGACAATGAACAATATTAACTCTGTGTCCAAAGTTATCGCTCACTTACCCAACGTATAAGCGTTTGTCACAACTTTCAGAGCCCAGAGCAGAGTTTATTGTCACTGTAAAGCTAACAAACATTAGTTAACAGTGCACTTCCTGCTTAGTGGTGAATCAATTCCTCTATAATTGGGTGCAGACAGTGCACAGCGCTCTGATTTTGATCCTAAGAGCTCCTTCTGCAAAGCATCTGCGCTGGGGCGGGACAGATTTGACTTAATTACACCATAAAGTAATCGGATAAAAGCCCCGGGAAAGTCTCTAATACATAGAACACGTTTAACCAGTTACATTATTAAGAATCAAAAGTGACTGGCCAAGAGGCTGAGCAAGAAACAAATTGGTGCTAATGTCCACAAATTTGTGAATTTGGTAAGATTGGTCATAAGAAATTGCATGTTTTTGTTTCTGTTCCTAACATCTGTATATTATTGTGTGCTGCTGATATACCGTATTTTCCTATATGCAAAAAGTCGCACCTTTTTTCATAGTTTTGGCCGGGGTGCGACTTATACTCCAGAGCGAGGCTCTAGGCTCTAGGCGACGCAGAAGAAGATTCTGCACTTCCTCTACCTCCGGAGTTTGCGGAGTTGTTTAGAAGTGACCCCGAGGAAGAAAAATTCAATGGATTTAGTGATTTAGTGATACATTTCCCCCTAAAATGCAACTTATAGTCCAGTGTGACTTATATATTTATTTATATATTTATACTTATACTCCGGTGCGGCTTATAGTCCGGAAAATACGGTATCTTCTTGTGATAAAATGTGAATATATGATTATATTTCTGTGATGTATTTTATCTGCATAATAGTGATATTTTATCTGCATCATTAGTCTAAGAGAAGAACGGGTGTGTGACAAACTGCATTTGTTTGTGAAGGGGTCGTAAAGATGGGCCAAAGGATGTTTACCCTAGGGGGGGGGTGATAACCCAGAGGAGTCTGGGTAATGTTTACCCAAGGCTTGATCTCTACGGAAAAATACCAAGTGCCTTGATGTGAGGCTGACCAATGAGAAATGTGACCCGCCTATTCCAGAATATCTAATAAAACCAACCAGCATGGGAAAAAACGGTGTGAGACGCGGGGGTGAGACGCAGGAGGGTCAGCCAGGCTCCTTACAACGGCCTGGCTGACACAGTCCCCGCGTTTTCTCCCATGCATGCCACACAAATGTCTGATGTTTCTGTGTCGTTTCATATTCTAGGTTGAATTGTGTTCTCTATGTGTTAAGGAATAGCATCGGTGTATGTCTAATTCCATGACATTTTCTGGTCCTATCGAGCCGGACGACCAGCTGCCCTTCGCGGAGATTGACGGGTGAATCGGTGAAGTCTGTGCACAGCTGAAAGAAGTCCACTTTTCCCGTGGCCGCCCATCGCACCTCAGTCTCCGCGAGGAGAGCGCGTCGTTTCGAAGCAGCAGGAGAACACAAGCGACAAAGAAGGTCAGACAAAATTTTGTGTGTGAAAGACTTAGCCATGAAACGTTTTATGCATAGGCTTTATGCAGGAGTTTAGTTACTCGCATAAAGAGGAGTTTAATATTTCTCAGTCAAAAATACAGGAGTTTAATATTTCTCAGTCAAAAAATACAGGAGTTTAATATTTCTCATCGACAAAAAATACAGGAGTTTAATATTTCTCAGTCAAAAATACAGGAGTTTAATATTTACTCATTAAAAAAAATACAGGAGTTTAATATTTACTCATTAAAAAGAAAAATATTGGTTAGCTTTGTGAAGATAAGTTTCTCACATAAAGGAGTTAAATTGCTCACCACGAGTTAAGTTTCTCACAGGAAAAAAAGTTATGAAGCCTTATGCCGAGTTGTTACTGACATAAAGATGTGTGAATGTAAGCGCTGTGCACGAGCGTAGTAAGTAAGAGAGAAGTATGAATGTGTGAATGAGGATTAATAGTGATTAACTAACAAGTGTGAATCACAATTAATCATACAAGGGTCACAAGGCGTTATTCTGAGAGATCTAAAATTTGCAGTCACAGGTGAATCTTAAACACCACGTTTATGTCCGGAGGAATCTAATAAGGAATTTTCTCTAGAAGCTTGACATTGACTGTGACTGTAAAGCAAGTAGCATTTCTCTCAGACGACCGAGACCACATAATGTCAGAATTATCACCCCAAACTGTAAAAAGACAAAGGAAAAGTCATAAGAGGATTTTGGAGGGAGACTTCCAGTATGCTCAGATGACGTGGCAGAGAGGGGGAGATAAGGGGGGTCAACAAGGCAGGAGAGGAGAAAGCAGTTCAGAGGACGCTCTGAACTGATGAAATTAGGAATTAAACCCAGCTGGTTTTAAATTTTAGTATTTGAGAGCTCTGTATTTCAACAAATTTAGAGTTTTGTTTGATTGACAACAATCAATTATAAAGATTGTATTAAACTTGATAGGAGATGAAGATTAATTCAGATTTTCATAGATGGCCAATTTTTTGGGGAATGTGATCACAGACAGGACACTTCCTGTCCCCGACATAGAAGACAAAAGTTGTGTTTTTACAGTATCGTGTTTTTTGAGTGCACAGAACAAACCCACGTTTTGTTTTGTTTTATTTTTGGACATGACAAAATTATCTTTTTGGACTTAATATGTAACCATAATGCATGACTAGATGAAAGTACAGGACGAAAAGACAGAAGTGTTTTTAAATTTAGGATCAAATACAGGCACAGGCCTGGAAGTGATAATGTGGGTAAATGAGTGACGACTGATGTTTTTGGACATAGGAGTAGAATGAGTAGTAAGTAAAGTGATAGTAAAAGTTATATCAGTAACTTATTTATTTGTATTATCATGAGGAAACCTCGTATTGCATGTAGACGTAAGTGAGGGAATAAGTTAAATAGTGACGTCCGATGTTCTCCTTGGAAAGACATGAATGGGTCATTAACTAAAGACAACAGGACACCAAGTCATAAAAGATAGCCAGAGATAACAGGGGCTATTGACTGGCAAAGAATCTGGAGAGGACTCAGGATGGACCAGATGTCGTTATCTTTACGTATCACAGTGACAATTAAGAGCAACACCACCTCAGGGGGAGGGTTGACGTGATGGGTAATAAGGAGAAGAGTTAAAATTAACAGCGAAAGAATTTGACATTCTAAAGGAATTACCTGAAGGATTGTGGAGATTCAATCAAGAATTGAATAGATTTAAATAAGACAATATCATCTAAATTTAGACGCTATAGAAGTTATGAAAACCAGTGATAACAGGAACTTAACATTACAGGACTCAGGACGGAGTCAGGACGGACCCGGGGGGAGGAGTGTAATGCAGAAGAATAAATTTTATGAGACCCGCAGATTACCTGAAGATATTGAAAACTAAACAGGGGGATGGGTAATCAATACATGAGTTTAGAAGCAGAATGACAGGGATATTTTAAAGATAACTAACTGGAATCCCAGGGGATGCAGCGTCTGATACTTATATCAGCAGCAAAGAGAAAGTAAAAGCAGGTTACAAGTGAGGGTAAAGAGTAAGTGAAAAGAGAGAAAGAAAAAGCAGGTTTAGAAATTTGGAAATGGGTGTTTCCTCCGTTGCGAGAGGAAAGACAAAGAAAGTAGGCAGCAAGGGGAAAACAGGTTGATAAAAGAGATGTGCCTTATGGACAAGGGGAAGGTTTAGGATAATTTTGATTGTTATACACATATAGACTTGCTAGAACAAACTAATACACAATGTTTGTAACGCACCACATGAGCAGGTGTGAGAGATCGAGTTTGAATCTCACCTGAAGCACATATAAAAGATTAGAACATATTACATTAGATGTGTGACTTTATGCAGGCCACACAAACAGAGGAGATGTGAAATTATTAATTATGTGAAACATTTTAAGTTGTGAACTGACCCTTATGGCCAGCTCAACGGGGGAATTATTGAGACAATTATTATTGTTTGATGTATTTGTATTGCACACACACACACACACATACGCGCGCACACGTGGAGACCAAACATTTAGAGTTTGAGACATTTAGAGTTTGAAACTTTTAGAGTTTGAAACATTTAGAGTTTGAAACATTTAGAGTTTGAAACATTTGGAGTTTGAAACAAATGGTGGTAAAACAGATAGGTTAGGGCAGTGTCGGATAACAGACACATAGACGGATTACAGACACACAGGGGGGGCCCAGCGCCGTGGAAGGGGGGGCTCAGCCAGGGATGTGACCACTGAACTGTGAAAGGTCAAGAGGTGACATTGCGGAGTGGAGTGACAGACGCAATTCCATCTCTTCCTTGATTACATCCTGGATTAGTGAACGTTGTAAACTATCTGGATTATTGAATTTTGGTTAAATGTAGTAGTAGTTTGAGAAATGGGCAAAGCCATATCTCAAAAAGGAGGGATATGTACGTGTAAACAAATATTCCGAATCAATAATTACTAAAAAAAAATTGTAAACAAGAAAACTGTTTGAAATGCACTGAATTGTCGAAAAGACTTTGTTTATCACCGCAGCAGAGAGCGTGTTGGAGATGTGGTGTTTACAGAGACGAGCCAGGTGGACGAGCAAAGTGGACGGAGCCACACCGTGTCGTCCTCACACTGACCATTGGAGGGACGAGAACATGGGTGCTCTCATGGGAAAGTGAGAGAAATGTCTGGACAACACAACACCAGATCCATAACATCGCAGACGCAGGACTTCGTTTGTATGAGTTTTGTCCAGAGTCTACGATAGAGTACGATACTCTGCTACGATGAACGAGAGACAGAGGCTACGGTGCGCAGAGTACCATACTCTGTGGGAAAAGAATCAACAGTTATCATCATCACAAGTGATGACAATAATATGGGTGCTGAACACCTGTATTATGCACGGGACAATCGCGACAATCGGGACAATCGCGACAATCGGGACAATCGGGACAATCGGGACAATCGGTACAATCGATCAACATACACAACTGTGTTTACCGGGAAATGAAACATACACAGACCTGGAATAGAGGGAAGAAAATAAGTGATCAACTTGAAAGGTTATGAAATGCATGATGTGTAATAATGTACAATGTATAATTGACATGACAGAGGCTG
This sequence comes from Eucyclogobius newberryi, assembly GCF_026437365.1. NCBI lineage: Eukaryota > Metazoa > Chordata > Actinopteri > Gobiiformes > Gobiidae > Eucyclogobius > Eucyclogobius newberryi. Next base: position 24,882,390 of record NW_027315757.1, read on the forward strand.
AAGAAACACAATGGCATATTATACAGCCACAGTTGTTTGCACTAACTAAGAGAGTTCTTTTTTATCTGCTACAACATAACTACATGTAATGTTAATGAGATTATGAATTGAGATGGGAAATGTACCAGTTCATATGTGTCATAGGTGTGAGCGAAGCGAGCAGCGGGAGAAGGTCTCTTAAGAAACCAAGAGAGGACGTATGGTGATGTGGGGACACTTGTGGGACGTTGTGCCTATGTATCCCTTTTGTGGCCAGCCATGGTCATAACAAAGACCAGCATCACCCAGAACCATACCGCAGGGTCAAGGTCGAGAGGTTAGAGGACAGTCTGGTCCCAGTAGCACCTGATACTACGTATTTGATTCTATTGGGGTGTCCAGAGAGGTCCCTGACGAGAACTGACTGACCAGAGAGCAGTGGGTTTAAGGGCTTTCCGCTTGTAGTTCTATATTTCCCATCACACCGCACAAATTATAGACAAGATAAATTGTCTGTTTGTCAAATTACAGAGATTGACCAATCTGACTCAAAATTTAGGACAGTAATGCAGTAGAAATGTTGTGGGCCGAGAGAAAAGAAGTGTGTTCAATGTTTGAGAAATGTGCATTATTTTTTAAGTGTAAAAGTGTCATTTTAACAACAATATGAAAGACATGTTGAAAACTGAAATGAGTAATGTGTTTGGCACATGATATAGTAGACTAATGCTTTGATAAACAGGAGGGAAATGTGATAAAATGTGAATATATGATTATATTTCTGTGATGTATTTTATCTGCATAATAGTGATATTTTATCTGCATCATTAGTCTAAGAGAAGAACGGGTGTGTGACAAACTGCATTTGTTTGTGAAGGGGTCGTAAAGATGGGCCAAAGGATGTTTACCCTAGGGGGGGGGGGTGATAACCCAGAGGAGTCTGGGTAATGTTTACCCAAGGCTTGATCTCTACGGAAAAATACCAAGTGCCTTGATGTGAGGCTGACCAATGAGAAATGTGACCCGCCTATTCCAGAATATCTAATAAAACCAACCAGCATGGGAAAAAACGGTGTGAGACGCGGGGGTGAGACGCAGGAGGGTCAGCCAGGCTCCTTACAACGGCCTGGCTGACACAGTCCCCGCGTTTTCTCCCATGCATGCCACACAAATGTCTGATGTTTCTGTGTCGTTTAATATTCTAAGTTGAATTGTGTTCTCAATGTGTTAAGGAATAGCATCGGGTGTATGTCTAATTCCATGACACTTCTTTATACTTTTTTTTTTTTTTTTTAACGTTTCGACGAAAATGTGGTTTTGGAAATTTTGCCATCGATTGTGCTGTGTTTTTGTTTGGTTTTGTTTCATCTACATCGACCTCCAACTCTTTTGTAATTAGGTTTGTACACTGTTGCATTGAGAAGCGCACTCCACTATTTGTGATGCATGAATAGGAGACAGTTGCAGACAAAGGATGGGTAGATGAGCGCTGGATGAAGGGCTGTGACACTAATTGTCGGTGTCTTTGCACTGCGTTAAACCTGCGGAGATTGAAATCAGTGATGTTTCCGCAGCAGATGGCAGACCATAATGAATGAGGAGTCTGTGAGCTGGAAAGCAAACACGCTCATTTGGTTTACAATGAAACGACTGAACAGGTCCGGCTCAGACACTCGGCGTCCAACATCGCTTACGGTTTCATCACCGTGACGCTTCACCTGTCAACAAAGCGGCGGAGATACACGGGATATCTTTCTACACGTATCTATTTTAGCTGTTCTCCAAAACTAATTGATGCAACTTAAAACCAATTGATTAAGTGTGTAAAGATCTTATTGTTTTTTTCGGAGAAATTTTGCGCTTGCTATTATATTTGTGATTTGTTTTAGAATTCTGTTCAATGTTCACATTTTAATTACGTCCAGGAATTTGCAAAAAATACTACAGCCCATAAACTGACAAAGTAATTAAATAATGACATGTTTGTATGTATATAAACTACAGGGTTAGCAGTTATTATATAGGATATTTTGTTGTCTGTGGAGGAAATTATACATAAATAATGGAAGCCTTTGCCTTTTGCTAATTGTGTCCATTCAAACTTTTCAATTGCGATGAATCTTGCAACATTTCTAACTGGAATGGTTTGGTTCACCCAGTTCAGCGTCTTTAGTAAGCCAGATGGCCTTCATCACTTCACCTTTTATGTGTCTGCTTGTCGTTGGAAAGTTTATTTGAGAATATAACCTTCAAAATCACTATTGAGTAATGCTGCATTTGAGACATATTTTCAGAGGTCAACATTTAAGCAGGACTTGAATATCATCATGGTTGCATTTGTAGAAAAATCCTGTGAAGAAAATAAACTAAAGCTGAAAGGGTCCACTTGTGCTGTTCAGTGCAGAATAAAGTGTAGATTAAAGACATTGACAGCTTCTTACATGAGCACATCTTTGCTGGATTCAGTAAAGAGTGCTCTCCTTTAGATTCCTGCTCTGTAAAACTATAGTCTAACATAGGGCTGCAACTAATGAGTTCATGCATGCCCTCTTTGATTTATATTGCTACTATCATTATTCATTGTTACATTTTGCACCATAATGTCAAAGCAAATTCCTAGTTTGTGAATTCTGGTCTCTGGCAATAAACCCTGATCTGATTCTCAATAGTTTTGTAGTTGACTAATCAATAATAAGGCCAAATTATTCTTTCTGCTGTATACTGATATATTTTATTTCATTTTTAACCAGATAGTGGCAATAATCATGGGTGAGCAATACTGCCGAATACAAATTTCTCGATTATTATTCAATTTTTTTTTGGGAGTATCTTGATTGTCTGACAATGTCATATGAATCCAACAGACATGTGTTAATGTACCAGTACACTAACATATTATTTGAGGTTTAATTACACTTTATACCCTTATTTGAAACATTTTTGTAAATTTTTTAACCCTTAACGATAAACTCAACATTCAAATTTAACTTATCTTCAAAACAACATTCACAAATTTCCAATATATTTTTTCCACTTGTAGTAATATATGTTGACGGCTTCTAGATAGAGAATATTTTGTGTCTTATTGATTGAAGTCGGACCTTGTTTATTCTTCTTTGACATTTTTAGTCAATAATGTTGCCTTTTTTTTGTCATAAAACGCTATGAGTGACAAGCTAAATATGTTGCTCTAAACATACCTGATTTTTCTGGGATCCTTTTTAACAGTCGGGACCAGATCCACACAGACGCTGGACGGCATGACCAACAAGTCTCAGGCAGACACAAGTGCTGACTCCTAACCCTTCTGCTGCTCAGAGAAAATACACAATGTGCAAACACTCACTATACTCTTCACAGCATTTCAAATAAAAGGCATGAGAGTTTGTACAAATACATGTCGTATATGTCTTAACACACATAGACATTGTGGGTGTTCACTTTTCTGCTGAAGAGTTCTGTTTGTCTCCATGGAGAAGTTGCAGTATATTGCAAAAACTACACTATATGGGAGTGACGCCAGTTTCACTTGTGTCTGAATGACCAGCAGGTGAAAAAGTAGTGCACTCAAAAAAATTGCACCATGTTTGGACACTTGAGCGGTCACTATAGACCACAATGCATTGCGAGAGACGGGAAAGCAACAGCGGAGGGCGAGTCAGCGACAGGTCATTAACTGGACACAACACGACTAAATGAAAGCAGAAGAGGGCTGTCCATACTTACCTAAGCTTGAGCTGTTCAAAGATCACCATCACAGACAAAAGGCTTAATAATCCTGTCCGTTTTGATGTGTAACGTGTGACTGATGTTAAATAACACTTGCAGGCTTATGATTGTCAGTGCATAAATATGTACATGTCACACGGATTGATCTGTTTTGTGATTTGAGTGCATTTTCCCCGTGTTGTGTGAAGCATGTTGAATTGCCTTGTGTCGAGATGTGCTCACCAAATAATGCCAAATATTTATTACTGAAGAGTTTTGTCTGACTTTTTTTTGTCTCCCAGCAGTAACTTGATAAATGCAAGATGGATAGATAGTTTTAATGACATACTGAGGAACATTTCAAGCAACTGTATCTTGGAGACAAGCAGGTGGTGTAACCAGAAAAGTTAACTTGTGCACCTTTAACATTCATTAGCCGCAAGCCTTTAATTTATGTAAATATTAAACTTTTCAAATGAATATACAGTAAACCATAATTGAATCAGACTCTGTGATCTCAATAACGTTTTTGCCCTTTCGTTTTGTCTGGTATTGCAAAATTGTAGTGCTTCCTATCTCAATCTCGTTAAAATGGGAGTTGAATATGAAGCGCTTGCTTTGAATACACTTTGGAGACATTTACAGGCCTTGAACCCAAAACTATGAACATGAATTGTATCAACACCATCTGGGGAACTTCAAAGTTACCATTAGCCAGTAATGCCCATCAGTATTATGAAGAGGGTCACTGGGTAAAGCGCACACATTCTCCCTTTGGAAATTACTACAAATGTTGGATACAAATAAATAGGACTTTTATGTCACACAGTTTAAATACAATCATTATAAATTGGTGGTGCTGTCGTTTCCTGGCCTGATCATAAAAACAGATACACGAGCTGAACACATACACGACTGTATTTCAGTTGATAACAGACTGCAAATCAAAAAACCCCGCACAACTCTCATATTAAAGTCTAATAAAAAAATATACCTAAGGTGAAACATACTCATAAATCTGAGCCTTTTTGATACTATGTCATTTTCAGAGTTGAACAATGATTGTGCTGTGATTTTGACCTGTTAAAACCACTTAAATGTAATAATCCAAACTGCCAAATTAGTGTCAATAAACCAAAAGCTCCTGTAACTTGATTTCAATGAAGAACAAAGGAATCAACTCTCAAAGACAATCCATATGCTGTATAAATGTTCCTAACTGAACTATATTAATTGCAGTTGTTGTTGTTGTTGTTGTTGTTGTTGTTGTTGTTGTGGATACATGTAGCTAGTTTATGGAAACCAAAGAACTTTTTCAAGACTGAAAATAAAGTGAAACACATTTATCCTGACTTGTCAAACACTGATATTAAAACAATACATCATGTGTGCTAATAAATATGCACTCACATCCATTTTAGACAGAGGCAAACAAACATTTTAAAACGCAAAGGTCTTAATAGCAGGGCATATGCAGCAGTTAAAAGGCTTTTGCATCGCCACAATCTCCCTTCCGATGAAGACTTGATGCATTCCTGGTATTTTGCTATGAATACAGAGTAGCTTCTTCGGACATAATTCATCCCACTGTATCTCTGAATGGTGTTCCTAAATTTGTTTGTGCAGGAAGGCTTCCATCGTAATGACAGAAGGCTCACTGCAGATGTGTGAATGTAGTTTTGGTGTCGCGAGGGAGCGGAGAAACGAACCTGAATGTTTCTAATACGATGCGTTTGCTTTGCTCGGCTCGTGCTGTGTGGAAGACAACAACTCCAAACAATGCATTATTTATACCTGTGTGATATTCTTCCTCCAGTGTGCTGTATGTCTACAAGCTGGAAGGGATGAATATGTTTGAACACAGCATTTGGGATAAAAACAAAAAAGACAAAAACATAATACAGAGGGAAATGCAAATGTTAAAGTTGAATAAGAGATAAATCTTTGTTTTTTGTTGACCCTGGGAGAGGAGTGTTACTGTGTAAAAGAGTTCAAGATGTGAAATTCAAGGGCCAAAACAAAGCGGACGTTATGGAAATGTACAGATAATGAGGCCTGATATCCAGCAGTGAGGAGCCATTTTTTTTTCCTGTACAAAGCGAATGTCAGGGGCTCTGGCTTTCCACTGAGTGTGTTTGACCATCTAGTTGTTGAATTTTTATTGTGTTTCAGGTATTGTCTTTTCCATATGCAAGATACACTGGCTTGGAAAAAGTATTTGTGCCCCTGGAACTCCACAGTTTGTCAAGTCACGACCAGAAACTTAACCAAATTGTATTGGCATTTTTTGTGAACGCACACAATTTTGAAGTAGAAGGAAAATTATACATGATTTTCAGATTTGTTTTCAAAATAAAAAAAAATGGAAAGTGCAGCATATTCATATTCAGCCTCTTTTCTTTTCTCTTAGTGCAGTCTATTGCTGTCAGAAGTGGCCTGATGATTGCTGAAAGATTGAATGTTGACCTAATGATTCAATATCATGAAGTCCAAGGAACAAACCAGACCAGTCAGTTGTGGAGAGCAGGTTTAGGTTAGAAAATATTTCACAAGCTTTGAACATCTTTGTCATGCTCTTTTTGAAATTGGAAAGAGTATGGCATGACTACAAACCTGCCAAGACATGGCCGTCCACCAAAAGTTACAGGATGAACAAGAAGAGCACAGATCGGCCCATGGTAACTCTGGAGGAGTTGCAAAGATCCACAGCCCAGGTGGACAGGGAATCTGTCCTCAGGACTGCTATTAGTGCACTACACAAATCTGACCTTTATGGAATAGTGGCAAGATAAGCCATTGTTAAAAATAGCCTGGTCTGGTTTCCAGTTTGCCAAAAGCCATGTGTGGGACACAGCAAAGATGTGGAAGGTGCTCTGGTCTGATCAGACCAAAATTGAACTTTTTGGCTTAAAAGCAAAACGTTGTGTGGTGGAAAACCATCAGGGCCTATGACTCTGAACACATTATCCCCACTGTCAAACATGGTGGTACAGCATCATGCTGTGGGGCTGCTTTTCTTCAGCAGGGACAGGGAAGCTGCTCAGATATCCATCTCAGAAGATGGATGGAACCAAATACAGGGCAATCTTGGAAGAAAACCTGTTGGCATGTGCAAAAGACTTGAGTCTGGAGGTTCACCTTCAGCAGGACAATGACTCTAAACAAGCCAGAGCTACAATGGATGGTTTCAGGTGAGAATTTGTGGCAAGATCTGAAAACTGCTGTTCACAAATGCTCTCCATCAAATTAACTGAGATTGAGCTGTTTTGCAAAGAAGAATGGGCCAAAATGTCAGTCTGTGTGAGTAAAACTGGTGGAAACACCCCAGAAGACTTTCAGCTGTAATTGCAGAGAAAGGTGGTTCCACAAAGTATTGACTCATAGTACCTTTTGCACACTGCACTTTTCAGTTTTTTATTTAAAAATATACATAATCTGGAAATAATTTATAATTTTCCTTTCACTTCACAATTGTGTGCCACTTTATGTTGCTCTTTCACAAAATGTATATATGTATATAACGCTAGCGAGCAGCGGATTTAATTTACTTTTTTTCATTTGTGCAAAAATGGTTTGACAACACAGCCTAAACCTACTTGTATCATTGTTAAAGAAGAAGAACTCGACAACTCAAAGTAAGTACAGAGCAATCACAACTCTGAGAGGGGAACCTTATAAAAAGCTCTTAAAAGCGGATTTGCCACAATGTGATCCCTTTGATGGCTCTTTCTTGTTAATGTTTGACATTAGCATTTCAGGTCATACCTGAGATTGAGAGATTTACTCAAGTATATACGGTACCTTTCAACAACTTAATTGCTTGACTTGCTTACTAGAATGGTAGGCATACAATCTTATGCTGCTGACTTCAATTTCCCACATTTAACCCAGAGTTTTCTAGCACCACAGTTACTGAATTTGACATAGTTACTTCCAGATAACCCCCATGGCTTGAGCCTGCCTGCATTATGGTCTTTTGCTGGAGGTGAGCCCGCACTCCTCTGCTCTCCTCAGCGCCATTGCCCCGAGCAGATACACTGAGCACTCTACAAAGCAGTGGGTTTAAGGTGTGCCCCTATATTTTCACATCCCATCACAGCGACCACGATTAGCCCAAACATTGCTGTCTGAGGACCGTGCGCAGGTATAGTTAGGATGGACTGAAAGCGTCCTGGGAGCTGGGATGACAAAGTATCGTGGCCTGACAGTGCGGCGGAGTGATGTACACAGGGGGCGATCATGAGCGTCGGTCACCAACTTGGCTGTCCACACTTCACCTTCTCCTGTCTCACCCAAATCCCCCCCACACAGACTCAGGGGGGAGAGCGAGAGAGAGCATATACGACAGGATCATTATCTGAGGAGTCCCCCGGTGCAACACGTCAGTGAACGAGACGAGGGCATGAAAAGAGGGTCAGGGGTAGTTTTCAGAGGGACTGTGGGGCATGTTTGATGGATATCTCTCTCTATATATAAGGATCAAATATTGACATACATTAAAAGATAAACTTCTCAGTCAATCTAGTTTGAATTTATGGTTTATATGCTGATTAAACATTCCTGGTATGGGTTACGCTTTGAGAAAATCCATCTGTTGCCAAAAAAAAAAAAAAAAATCAAAAATCCATCCGTCTCATTTAATTGATGGTAGGAGTGGGCGATATAAATGCATATATCCTTAAGAAATAGATTATGCTAATGGCGATATGTAGAGGTAATTATGGAAATCTATCAGAAATGTGCTGAGGTTCAACTATTGCACAAAAAGTTAATGGATGCTAGAATTGAAGACAAATTTGCAGAAATATTTTTGTAGACCCTTATTTGTAACATCACTTAATATTTTGGTTAATTTTGTATTTTCAAATATGCTCAAAATGTTGCTTTGAGACACATACCTTTAAAGACAGAAGTATTCACGTCATACTTTTACTTTATAATCCATCTGTAACTTGCTGTTCACAACATAATGCTGAATTATTTATTCACTCGAAACTTTGCAAAAACCCTATAAGTACAAGGTGACTACAACTCCGGAATACTAATACTGCAATGTTATCCATCTTTTCTCCTATCTCTAATTGATTAATGAAAAAACATGCTGTAAAATCATGTAACCACAGCAACATCTGGCTAGTTGTGGGTATGATTAAATAAACAGATTCATGATAATATATATATATATATATATATATATATATATATATATATATATATATATATATATATATATATATATATATATATATATATATATATAAAATAATATACTTTTCATTTACACTGGGGGAGAAAAAAAAAAAAAAAAAAACACTGTTATGCCAGACCTCAAAATGATGCATAAATATCCAATGCAAACAGCACTCAATGTAAAAATAAAGCTTCTTATTCATTATAAATTCTGGTTCAACTACCTCCTTCACCTTGTTGATCTAATTCAACAGTGTGCTACACATTTCTGAACATGTTTTTTTTTTATTTCTTTTGCAGTAAACATGATGAGCACCTGTTTCCAAAGTAACGGCCTCTTTGTTCCACAGTGAAGAGCTGTTTGAAAAGCAAGGTACCTCTGCTGCGCTTCTTACATGAGCTACACACAGTTGCATGTCGTTCTTAGCATTTTTTGCCCTTGAAACAGAGAAAAGCCGCCTTCAGGGGCCTCGGGAGAATAATAGCAGCTGTGATTCAAGCGAAGTGCTTGAGTGCATGAAGGTCGGGGGCTTGATCAGTGCTTTGTGTCAATACTATTAATACACGTGAATCTACACTTTAACTATTGACTCAAAAGTGAAAGTGTAGATTTACGTGTGGCATGTGAAGACCCAGCGCACATCTCTGTAAGTATTCATACCGACAGTCACGAAGATATTCAGCTTTTATTTAAATAAGAAAGTTTAAGTCAAAGCCTAGAGCTACTGAAGATATTTCACATCCCTATCAAATATTCCTTTTGATGTCTTTTAAGAATGTGTATTATCAGCTGTATGCTAAAGTATCCTATATACTGCAGTCATACTTCAGTAAATAGATTTTTTTTTTCTTCCTGAAGGCTCTTTTAACCTGTTGACCATGATAACATTCACAAAAGAGGATGGTACAGCCGTAGATGTAACGTGTAAAACTATCCCTAACAATACCATTACAACAGAAAACGTCATGTCATATCAATTTCATCGAACGTTAGAAGCTATTGCGATCAGCAACAGCACACAGTCATTGTTGGAGCTGTTGGTTTAGCGTTTGTTTCAGTTACCTGGTGTCACCATGACAAACACAGCATGCTGGGTAATAAAACCATGGGTCTATAGGTGCAGCTATTTGCATTGACGTTAATGGTAATAATTTTAGTTAAAAATTGAAAGAGTTACAGATGTTAAAAGTAATAGCAATCAAAGCATAAGCAGGCCAAGTTAAAGTTGACTTGTCATTTGCAGTCGAAAGGTTGACAAAACATGAATTTACTGCACAGTCATTCAATTAAATAATTATATCACCCTAAATCCAATCAATTTTGGGTGATATAATTTAGCGTAATGTCTAAATATCTGTTAAATCTTTAGCAATTTGGACTAGCTTTTTTCATATCATATTTTCATTTTCCAGCATCAGTGTAGTGACAATTTGTAGAATGTCAGCCCCCAGTCTTCCCACTGTCAAGCTAGTATCTGTGTTGCCTAAAAAAGCCTGAATATCTGCCAAATCTGTGGACTTTAAAATGGCAAAACGGAGATAGATTTATCTAGAACAAAAATGTTGTGACATTATAAGCTGATATAACATACATACATATCAAATATTCTTTTCTTTTTGTCTGGCACATAAAGTTAATACTGAGTTTCTGGATTCATTCACTTGATTTTATCAGATACTTTACAAATAGAAAACCGCATGAATTTGATATATTGTACGCAGGATTCAAATAGCATCAAGTTGTTTTCATGTTATCAGCCGTGTTGGCAGAGCACCTGTAGAGAAGTGTAATGTGTTTTTATAGATGAGATTACAGCGACTATGCAAGGTTGTCTCTTTGTTTTAGCCGAGCGAGCGAGGCAGAAGGCTTGGCTCCACCAAATTACAAACATATACAATTTGAGCTTTGAAAAGAACCGGCTCGTAATGTGCAACAACACAACAGAAGTGAATGGCAGGGCTAATATATATATATATATATATATATATATATATATATATATATATATATATATATATATATATAATTTTCACATTTAGCCTTGAGCAACCTTTTTACTATATGGCAGTGTACAAATGAATATTAATCTTTGCTTTCCATTTAAAGAAAATAAATACAAAATATGTTGAAATACATCAAAGGGAACCTACAAAATGAAGTTCTGCACGATTCAATGAAGGATGTAGAGATCAGGGAGAGCGTGTAGTTTTCCAAAACCACAAAACAAATGTACCTCAAGTGATGCTCTTAAGAAGACTTTTTCCCGAATCACATTTATTGATAGTGTTAAGCTTCTTTGTAAAAACATGGGAGCGCTGCATTAGAGAGATGGCGACATCATCATAGCTTTTATAGCCTCATTAATCCCAGATATGCTTGTTGGGCTCACATCTGTCTCTCTCCCTGCCACTGAACATAATCAAATGTTATGTTGCTTCATCTCTGTGTGTTGTTGTTGTGCAGTCTGTCTCAGATCCAGCTCTGCTTTGTTTGTTAAAGACCTGCTGTTGATGGATGCAAAGTGGACGTGGCAGACAGACTCTATTGGTTTTACCAGCAATAACGCAGGTATGACTCCGTCTCCTATGCACGCCTAGACTTCCATCCATTAAGGATAAATCCGGATGCATTAGCCAAAATAGGTAGTAGCGCGCTTGTTTGTATTGCTATTTTTTGCGCGGTGCAAGCTAATTTTAAAATAAACAATCCCAGTCCATTTATTGTCTATCCAGAGTGACACAGTGGGAACTAAACAGGTAAAAATGGCACAAGACATGTAAAAAAAGAAAAGACAAACTCCCAAAATTGTTCATGTCCCATTTAGACCTATAAGTCTAAGGTTATAGGTTAATTTATGAACAAATTCCTTTATCCAGAATGGCTTTATTGTGTATTTGACTAGATTTGCAATTTCCCCTAAGGCCCATGGCAAATTAATACGTAATTCACCAAAATATCAGGGTTTGTTTTCTTTTATCGACCCTTGGAAAAGAAAAGGGAAGAAAGCTATATTTACAATAACATTTCACAACATGTCACGTAGCCATGCCCCCGAGTGCACCAAACCGGCTGTCGAGTTGAAATACGTCTTTGCCAATGTTTATTCATTTGAAAAGAAGTTACTGCTGAAGAAAAACACTACACTTTTGTTCCCTCGTCTATGATTCAGACCAGATTGTTAGTCATCTTCATCTTGAGTTCCAGTTGCATTTAATTTATTTATTCTGGGAGACAAACTGACAGAAGGGGCCCAAGACATCTCCCGACGCAGTAAGGGCCGCTGAATTAATAAAGACCTGTGAGCTTTTACCGGAGCTGTGAGGAAAAGAGATGGAGAGGTTTGTTTTAGATGCTTTTTCGTGCAGATACAGAGAAACGTAGAGGCAAGTCCCACAGGAGCCCCGACGCTTTACACTACGTATTGTTTTTCAAGAACCGTATATGCGTTTTATACCTTTGTCATTGTCGTAAAAGGATTCATAGAAACAATGAAGCCTGAATTATAGATGGTTTGAACTGCATTAGAATTAGGGCTGGGAATTTAATGCGATACATAATAACGCGATATTGCAGCACAAGCGATATTTGATATATTTCTCCGTATATTCTACGTTGTATCACTATTTTTTAAAGCCAGAACAACCAGAATAACCAGAACAAACAAAGTTAAATGCACCTGTTTTAATACCGGTAGTTTTGAGAGCTTAACACCACAAACTTTTTAGTCGACCAAGAATGTTTTTAGTCGACTACAGCCTTGTCATATACAGTAATACACGGTCTGTTACTACAATAAACTCATGTGATCAAGTTAAATCCTAATCCATATTCCCCAATGGCAAAAAGAACCCATACATTTTATTTTTCGTTTGGTACCATCAAACTAACTCAGACATTCTACTTTGAGAAAAGCCGAGCCCCTCTAAATCTCTGACTTTGGCTTTGATGCCATTGACAGGGTTTAACTTTGCTGAGGACACTGATGTCGGCCTTTCCCCACGTCCTGACCCTCTTTACTCTCTGGGGTGGGATCATGAGTATCTCCACCAGGCAGAAAACGACGACGCCAAGTCTACAATGACGCTCGAGTCCAGAAAACTCTCATTCGGATACGGGCGGAGAAAAAAATGTGCAAATGTAATTACCACCAGTTAATAACTTGAAGCAATGAAGCTAAACTGGCTCAGTGTCTAGTCCTAATTGTGTGTGTGTGTGTGTGTGTGTGTGTGTGTGTGGGGCGGGGGGAAGACCTCTGTCATTTGGGTGGCACTGCAGCACAAGTCCAAGGTCTGACTGGGGTTTAACACAGTGATAAGGGCGGCTTTGATAGCGGGGGCAGTTTTTTTCTTTGTCCTAAATGAGAATGAGAGAATGAGAAACAATGACACAAAGCATGCAGGAGATTATGGGGAATGAAACACCGAGTTAGGAAGGTCATTTTCAACATACAGTCAACATCTGCGGGAACGCTCACCAATGGAAGGTTCGAACACCTCTGTGGGACAAAACAAAGCATTCATTTGAATGTAGAAGAGCTCCAAGAGTAGTAGTAAAAAAAATAGTAAAAAAACAAGAAGAAGAATAAGTACCTTGACTTAATGCAACAGTGATGCTAGCGCGGTCTGCTGTATCTATTAAGAGTCAGTTTTGACTTGACTTAAACTAGTTTTGCTTAAAGTACATATAATTAAAATGGGAAAACTGGAACAGCATTTCCCATTAAATTAAAGAGTGTTTTCTCCCTCACTAAACAACGCTCACTACTATGATTCTTTTTGTTAACTGCATCTGTTGGCTTTTGACATTACTGCACAAAATCAGGCAATGTTTTTGTGCATTCTGTGTCACCATATTATGTTCTGACTGTAACTTTCCATTGTGGTGCCTCTGTCACCTAGTTTTTGGTTAGGCCGAGCCTCTAGTTAATTCAGTGTCCTTTAAGTCCACTGAATTAACTATTCTAGTTCAGGAGAAAAGTGCAAACAACGCCAGAGAATAATGACCAGGTGTAATCTAGACCATTGCATAAAACATCACACAGAGAAAAGCATGAAAGCTCCAGCTGTTTAAAAAAAAAAAAGTTTGTGTTGAATTAAAGCCACTACATGCTGTCAAATATAAAGATCAAACAATGGTGGTTCTGAGTAACAGGCCGGTGGATGCCATCAAAAAGCTCAATGTTTACAGGACTTTTGTGCTGGATCACGGCTCAAAGGCTGAGAATCAGTCTGCTTGTTTTGCTTTTCAAAGTGACTAAAGGAAGAGGATTAAAGTCATATTGAGACCCTTGGGCCAATTTCTCTAGAAGATTTACTGAATTAATCAAGGTTTTGCCCAGACACGGGTGGGACCTTTGCATAAAACCTTTTTATTAGGATAAAAATGCTTGGATTATCAAATAATGCCGGTACTCTTCTTTGTCATGGAGATGAGAGGTTATTTTCCCCATTGTTTCATTTATTTATTTACCAGATATACTCATGCAATTAGGCCCACAATAATGACAGAGAGAACAATACAGTTTCTTTTACATCAGTACGTGCTGTGAATGTGTTGTTATTATGTTAAACCTCAAGATTTTGTAGCTTTCAGACACGGGTAATTCATAATGGTTAAATGAATGAGAGCATCTTCAAAACATCTGCACATGTCACAATAGAAACACTTTTTATCACAACCTTTCCTCTTTTACGTCAGCAACTTTATGAAATCAAACTTTGTGCAATTCAAAAGCAATTTAAACATGATTGTTCACGTTCAGAGGGGAAAAAAACATATATTCTGCCTCTAATATAGCCACAATAAGACTTTAAATGTGTATGATTATATTGTCGTATATCTATAATCATACTTGACATGCCTTGTCTGCAGCGGTCAGTAAATATAGCAAGTTGAATATTAAAATAGGCTGTTCGAAGAGGTGGGCAATATACCAAATTCTATCATGAATGTTTTTGAATATATTTATGTCAAGATGTGTCAAAAAGACCTTTCAAACAAGGGTATAACGTAATATTCCTGCACTTGTGATTCATTTACAGTCCTTTGTTTGATGCTTAAACCTCAACATTTAAAGACATGTATTTGCACATTTCTAGATGGCCAAAATATCTACTGCTTATTGTTATCGGGATACTGCCCACAAAATCATCACAATATACATTTTTGGCAATATTGTACACCCCTAGCTGGTGGCAATGTATATAAATCAATCAGAATACAAAGCTTTATATTTATTGGTTTGAGATCTCTATTTTGGGTGGAATATTATGTTGGTCAGAGTGCATTCCCTTGTTGCAGATTTTTGGTGTGAATATGTCTGACAGAATGTGTAAAGCGGTCAGCTCGGTGACAGTTTGACAGTGAAACAGTGACAAAAGTGAGCAACAGTGAATCAGAATCAAAGATGAGTGAACCAGAGGAATCCCACAGCCTTCAGTCCTCCGTCGTGCCTTTATAAGTCTTCTGTGATGTAACACTGTGGGGACGTCTAAACTGGTCACACCACGCTGAAAATAAGCCTCCATCTTATACAGAAATGATAGATGGATGGTTGAGCTTGTGAAGTTGAGATGTTTTAAGACATAAAAGACTCTTCAATGGACAGCACCGAGTCTAGCGATGCACAATGTCAAGTTGAATATTGAGCTATTGGCGAAATTGCACCCATAACTGGAAACTGACAGCCATGAATTATGCTGAAATGAACTCATGCAAATTTCCTACAATGCACCATGAAAAGTAATAGAATATACTTCTGGCAATAGAGTAAAAGGCCATCGCAACACATCACATCATGACGCATATGGAAAATGGAAAATATCTCATTTGGACTCGACTTGAAAAAAGACAAATTGGACTTGATGGAAATTTTATTTAGGATTTTTTGTTTTCAATTTATTTTCTTTGGATGCGCCCCCTTCCTAATTTTTTTTTTAACCAAATTTGTTTTCTCTGGTCTTGTGTTGTTTGTTTTTGATTATTTATGTATAAAAGAAAAAAAGAAAAGTAGTGTCCAATCCTGGTAATTAAAACGGTCATTATTGACCACAATGCATTGTGAGAGTCTGAAAAATGACAGCAGACAGTTTATAGTTATACTTCCTAGTTGGACATGGGCAGCAAATATGACATAGGTTGAGGTAGTTCTACAACTGTTTCCTAGCAACCATACTGAAAAAAGAGCCAAACTCCATATACATTATTATCTGACAAACAATAATACCATATAACACCTTTATTTAATGATCATTACTGTCAGTTACATGTTTCAGTTAAGTGTAAATTGTCTCCGTGTTTTCAATGGTACACATTGATGACATCACAGAGGAATTCTGTTTTAGAACTCAGCACTACTACACAAACTGCAACTTACCAGAAGTAAAACTATGATAAATATTTACAACAGGTCCCACCAAACTAAGTCATAATTAGAAAAACAGATTTGATGATAATTTGAACAATTTGTAGTAAAAAAAAAACAATTGTGGTGAAAAAAAAAGTGTCGTATTGAGAACCATTTTTTATCAACTGAAGACGCACAGGGAGTAGGTGTGAGCAACGATATTCAGACAATATTATGACAAGCCAGTAGAAATGTGTTGGAACATGTCTTAAACGTATAAGTTGAGGTTTAATTATCAGAAAAATGGGAAATGCCTGTAAAATGAATCACACCTTTATCTCCCTATTCTCTTATTAGATAGTTTGCAACATACCGGTAGTCTTTTTTTTATCAGCTCTTTGTAGCATTTTTTTTACTATAAACAATAAACTTGATATTCACATTTTGCATATCTTCAAAACAAAATTCACAATATTATCTTAATTTTAATATACTGCCACCCTAACATGGAGTTGTTGGTTTTCCTGACTTTAAACTTCACTTTGCAGTCTGAAAGTTGCACAATGTGCTTACAAATTGAATACATATAAAGCTGCTCATGATCAGAAATGTTTTGTGAGAGCTTGAGACGAGTTGGGAACAGCTTTAAATGTAACTTCCTCCTTCTGTTGCTGTTAGAAAATAAGACAAATTGGGTACAGAATTTCTCATGTGAAATTTATAAAGGCAAAATGTCTTTAAATATTGTTTTCTTCACATCTCGTCTTTGAAACTTGCTCCAAGAAGCCTTAAAGAGAGCCCATAGATGAAGGGACATCATATGGATGAATACTCCACAAATGTGAATCATGCATTATTTGAGGTTTTGAAACATGAGTAAAACATGATTTGAATCCAAAGGACCATGACAATGTACATAAATGTACACTTCAATCATTCCTGTGAGCGTATATGCCCAGTTAACGCAGTTATAAGAGTGCTATAAAATACACATTAAGCTGAGTGTACACTGCACTTTGGACGTCTCTTTGATCGATATGTCTTTGTGGGGAAAATCGTATGATGTTCAAAAGCACTGGTGACTCAGATGGAGGCACGGTATATATCAATGTATATACTTATAGTAGGCATTTACTACATTTGTGGATAAGATTTCGGTTGATTTTTTGGCTGCTGGACTTACAGCAATGTCTTACTTGCTACATGTTTGCTTTTAATTTGTGCTTGCGTCTCGCCGGCCTGTCGATAAGGATCAAACTATAACTTCTGTCTTCATTTTCAGTGAGATGCGCTATTTTTATAACTTAAACAGCAAAGACAGGCTACAACATACAGTGGCATCCTCAAAATAGCAATGACAACAAATAAGTCAAGTGACTTATTGTGACAAGACTTATTCTTTTGAATTACTAATATTTTCTTTTGAATTGTTAATTGCTTTGTCAATGGTGGTTTTTCATCTCACCAAAACCCATGGATGAAGTCCAGGCCTATTAAAGTCGAATATTGTAAACCTTTTATAAGGCAACATTTTATACATACAGCAATTCAATTCCTAATTAACGTTGGCATACAATCTTAATATTTTTGCTGATATGACAGGGAATTACAACATTTGACTCACTGCTTCAATAGAACAATAAATTGCACATTTCTGTTACTGTTTACAGAGTCAAATTACTTCTTAAATAACATCTGGTGGAGCATTTTGTGAATTTACAGATATTGACCGCATCTAATCTTTGTCACATGCTACATTTATTTGTGTCATGACTGCATCTTTAATGAGCATTTCATGAAACCACCCAAACACATTAATGCCATGGTTTATTACACTCACAAAACTGCATCAATACTAATTTGTACGTTTTGCTGCCGAGGGCAATTGTAAGCATTCCGTAAGTGTGCGTCCGTGTTGGCGATCGTGATTGATGATGCTCTAAAGATCCAAGTCTTGTTAATTTAAGGTTGCTGGTAATTATTCACGTTCATCATTTTACACACGCAGCAAGAAGAGGGGATTAATCAATGCACATAAATCTCTGATTAACAGAATCCTATTAACAAGATTTCTGTTAATTTACAATTAACACAATCGCATTATCAATATTGGCCATGCTCTTAAGTCCTAGCTAGAGGAAGCAGCAGACTCACAAACTATCTGCACTCAATGTTATTGTACTCAGGAGGACGCGCAACTCAATGGGAAAAAATATATAGTGGTGCCATTAATTTGCCATTGCCAGAAAAGGGCATCAGTGATCTGTGAAATCACTTTGTTCGTTTGAGATGGTTGCACTTTCTGTTCATTTAGGCCTCATAATGACTTAGATTATGTGAGTGGAGCCGTCTGCCTGTCTCTTATGCAGCACTATGTCAACCTAGGACAGGCACAAACTTGTCGTTTCTTTTTCTAAAGATTATCTCAAACATGTGCATTTGATTACAAGTTGTCAACATCAATCATAAACACAAAACATTCCAACATTGCCATAGAATCAGACTCAGAATCAGAAAAGGTTTGTTGCCATTGTCAATTAACATAATTCACAAACATAGGA
This sequence comes from Eucyclogobius newberryi, assembly GCF_026437365.1. Classification (NCBI taxonomy): domain Eukaryota; kingdom Metazoa; phylum Chordata; class Actinopteri; order Gobiiformes; family Gobiidae; genus Eucyclogobius; species Eucyclogobius newberryi. The sequence continues at coordinate 24,901,174 of NW_027315757.1, forward strand.
ACTTGCTTTGGTGATTTGGTGCAACATAAAACAATGATATAATGATAAAACAACCTATATAAGTAAACATCTGCTATAGGATAAAAATGAAAATAGGCTATAAGATAATTAACTATTTTATTAATTATAAAATAAATAGTAAGCTAAGCTCTTCCCCAAAAATAGTCTACATGTGATTTACCTTAATTAAAGAAGCACTGCATGTTCTTGTGATGATTGTAATGTGTGATAAGTGCTGCAATATTAACCCTAACCTGATATTATTGCAATATTGATATACAATATATATCATTTCAGTTAACAAAACTAATTAAGAAAAAAAAATCTATTAAATTAGCATTTTTAAAAGTTTTCAGTGGTTTTACTGCAATATATTTAGTTTGGTGTGATACAAATGAAAATAATCCTTTTACGTCAATAATCCATCAAATTTCATCCAAGGCCCTGTATTTTAAAACCACAAAAAACAAATATAGTTTGTTTTAAACTTTGCAACATGTAGCATGTATCGCTCACTTACCCAACACGTTCAGTGTATACTAAATATTAAGTACTTTTCACAACTCTCTGTAAAGCTAACAGCTATAGCATGCTAAAAGTGCACTTCCTGATTCTATAATTAGAGGCAAACCGCTCACAAAAAACTTCTTTTCACCTGAATAGATGCTTTTACAATATATCTGTACTCTAAATTGAAAAACAAAATGCTTGTTCTCTTGTGTCATGTTTGCCTTTTTACAAAGCAGTTTCAATTCTGCTCTTGACAAAATCTTAAACAATCTAAACTCCAAAGCACATATATCGGGGTGTTGCACCGCTGACTCTCTGTCGAACGCGCCCCCGTCTATGTTTGGCTGTGATCCATGAAATAATCTGTCAATGGGAGAGGAAACGGCGAGTACTGCCATCGATTCCCAGTTTTATCATCAGTGTTCGGTTCTGCCCGTGGTTTTATTGCGTGTGTGGTGTTGTGTATTGTTTCTGTACTTCTGTCGTGTGTGGGAGACGCTGTCCTCCACTCTAACTACTCCTTCTGCTGTAGCACTCGCAGTCTCGTTGGCAGAAAATAAACTGTTCTATATATATGTTCCTATGAGTTTAAAATGCCAGAACTTTTAAAATGTCATCGTGATTGTACAAATCTGTTCTCTTAAATACAGGTTGAGGCACACACAGGACAAATGTATTTTCAATTTGATGTAAAACATTTAAATAAGGAATAAAAACTAGTTCCAAACAAGGACTAAACCTAGACTAAAACCAGACTAAACCTGTATAAGGCAATAGTTTTTGTGATGTATGTTTCAGTGCTTCTCAACATATTCTCTGTGTTCCACTTTTATCCATTAAATTATTTGGTCTAAAGCCTGTTTCATTGTCGCCCATCAAGACAACTGCTTTTGTGATTTTGTTACAAAAATACATGGAATTTTACATTTAGTAAAATCTCAATTGTAGTTTAGAGATGGTGTTGCAAATTAGCAAAGGCTATAACACTGAATACCATTGGATTTTCATCTATCATTTTAATGTAATGCATTTTAGAAACTCAAATACCCCTCACAAATGTGTTGTAAAGTTATAATAATTATAATATTTGATTGTATTAAATAAGATCAAACTTCTTCCCACTCCCATTCAGCGTGTTAGCACATACTGTTATATTATGTTAATTTATACTGTATTTATTTTTCTTTGTGAATGTGTATCAAACATGTCCATCATCATCAAGCTCAATAAACTAATCTAAACTACATCAAGCAAAGACAGAATAGTTGTGATGTTTTTTCCAGGTTTAAGTTCAACAGCATGTCCTCCTCCTGTGCTTAATACTCACTTTGAACCATTGCCATTCTGCACATATTTATTATAATCATAATCATCAACAACAGGACAATACGAACTGTGTGTGGGATTCAAACGTCCCATTATGGAATATATCATCTCCAATCTCCATTTTAACCAGAACATGCTCTACAAGTGGTATGTTCTTAAATGCCTGTTTCTCAAAGAAGGGTACTTGGACAGATTCCAGGGACAATATTTACGGAAAATATAAATTAATTGAAAATATAATTCTTATGAAAAATACCTTAATACTAAATAATACATAATATACAGTACATCATTTGAACCCGTCAACTGGTAATGCAACTTATAGCGCTTTGAATCCACAGTGTTTTACTCAAATATTCAACTTTCTTATAGACAATAATGAAGTGCCAGTCGGTGGTACTTGGCTATAAAATTGGCTCGTATTTGGGTGGAATCTTTTTTTTTAAACCAAATATTGCTTTGGGTAAAAAACAACCTTTACTATTGAATATATTGTTTACCAGGAACGTTCTCGTTACAATTTCACTCCCACTAAAGAAACAAACTGTCCTTCAAAGATCCAACCTGGGCTTCAGATTAAAATTAGGCTGCTTAAAAAATGAAATTGCATTTTTACATGCTCAAAGCCAGCAGGGCTCTTGAAACAGCTGTAAATTACAACGTAAAAGCCGTAAATGGGGGAGCTATAAACAGTTTAATCAGAGCGTTTGTTAACAGGCTGTTCACCAGGCGTGCTCTGTGTTTTCACCCAAACCTCGCTTCTCTAAATCAAAACCAAGCACATGAAAACCCACTGTGGTTTCCATAGATTTGCATTAATCAATAGGACAACATGGTGAATGCTGTGAGGTGTAATTTACGGCACAACCTTGTTGTTTACAATGATCATACATATTTATATAGTGTATGAGAGAGAGCGCCTTTAATTTCTGTGTAATCATGACTCAATATTTCAGAAATTAGAATACAATTATAAATTATGAATCTATTTATGATATAATTAGTAGTTACATTGTGCCATTTATAAAGCAAAATTAAAATGAACCTGCATAGTTAGTTGCTTCTTGTTGTTTTACATGATTATTTCTGACCAAATGTTGTGGATTTTACCATTTTCAAGTCAGATTTTTTAGTTCCTTTGAATGCATAATACAAGTTTTAACAAAAGAGCAACTGTTGGAGGCCTCAGGGTTTGAACTGGAGATCAGAGACACAGGGATCATAAACTCAGAATGTAACATGTTTATTAACTAAGATGAGAAAGTAGGAGTTATAGGATGAAGTTGAGTTTTCCACATTCATGAGGATGTTTTATGGCATGTTTTATGGCCATGGATGTTAGGCGACATCTGAACATCAACCAACATTAAATATCTTTCTACATCTTTTCCTAACATCATTACACAACCTGGAAGTGAGAGATTCAGGGGGAAATGAATTGTTGAATTTTATTTTTTACAGCCCATTATAAGAAAGAGATGGGAGCTATTTATAATTTTACATTTAGCTTTCGCAGTAATTGTATGAACCATTTTCCAGGGCTGCGACTTTAAATTAACAAAGGTAGCTTTACTCTGAGTTAACTTATATTGTCTAAAAACAAATAGGAAGTCAGCCGTTGTCAAAAGCCCAATAGTTTAGGACCAGACTTGAGCAGGTCGGGGCTAATTAACAGAACAGTGTCACTGCGGCTGCATTGTGCTGCCTATAGTGATTTATTGTTTCAAATCTGAGCTGCGGTGCCTTCACCTTGGGAGTTTAAATTGTATTGTTGAATTCACTTTTCAATGGATATAATCCCCTTTCAAACTGGTTATCCACTTTTCCCACAAACTTTTAATGAGGTTTCAACACATTACAATGTTATAATGAAAATATGTCCCTCATCATTTAGATTACGGACAATTGTTACCAGAGGAAACACGCGAGCAATGTCAAGAGAACAATATGAATGTAAAATAACAAAGTGATTTTACAAGCATATTATTTTAAGAGCACGACCCTTATATGGAAAAATATACTGTCATAATATCTCTTAAGATAGTTTAAAATGCAATGAATCAATATAGCAGTAAAATATACATCAAAAGACTCTTCTCTCACTTTTGCACCATGATAGAGACACAAACTACTGTTTAGTCCCCTCGCTTCATTGGACAAAATGGGTTGAGGTTATTTTATGGTTCTCATTCAATACAATGCCCATCAAAATGAATTTATTCTACAAACAGTTTCTTTTACAACCGACCCTGTAAAATGTTCTGTCACCAGAATGTTCAAAATGCCGATGTGGAAGCAAAATAAAATAGACCATAATACATTCTCAATTATTCATTCACATTCATGAGTTTAAGTCTACATGACAAAAAAATAAGCAACATTTTTAGTTTCCCGGTTTAGAAATGTCACTGAATTTGCTTTACTAATACAAAAGATGTTAAAAAGATACAAATCGAGTTTCACAAAAAGTATAATTTGTGGTAAAGGTGTAACATATCTGTAGATAAAGTGAAAGACTCTTGTGCTGTCAATGTTTCTGTAAGTATTTTACCTTCATAACAAATGCTATCTCCTATAACATTGAACAAATAATGCAAAAATATAGCCGCAAGCGGCAATGATCGGCCCTCGCCACGCCGCAAGAGGAGGGGGCGCTAACGCGCCCCAATTGTCCTTTTATTACATCTACTGCTGAATCTGTGACGCTGTCACATCTTCTCCCCTTATTTTGAATTCTTGGCAAAATGTGCGGCTTTGCCGCACAGACACCGTGACTCTTAGAATAAAAATGTGGATAACTTTTGATGGTCCACCCCTGAAGATGAGTCTCACCAAATTTCAGGTTAATAGGGCTAACGCCCTAAGAGGAGTTCGTGAAAGTCTAAAGTGTAAACATGTTCTGGCGATTTCCCCATTGGAATAACATGGAAGGTTTCGGTCATCGTTACGGCAACGCCATAACAATTATGACATGGGTCTCATTGACTTTTTTGATGGGGATGCCAAAATTGAGTTGTGTGTCAAATTTCATATAATTTCGCAAAACTAAATATTTAACCTCCATATAAAATCTGTAGGGGGCGCTGTGGCTCCAAATTAATTTATTTCACTTCAAGTAGGTTTAGGGCAAAGAGTTTAACAACTGATTCTAATTTGACGCAATTCGGACTTTATCTGCGCAAACGGCAGAAATGTTAAATTTGGGAGATTTCTGAAATTCTTGCTACAGTTTGCGGCTTCGCCGCTCAGAGACCGTGAGAGGTATCAATGTAATTTGGATAACTTTTGATGTCCCACTCCTCAGTAGCATTTTCACCAAATTTCAGCTTTTTAGGGCCAACGCCCTGGGAGGAGTTTGTAAAAGTACGACGTTTGGAAAAACTCCATTTTTGAAGCAATATGGCCGACATTTGGTTGGGCGGACGGCGTTGCCGTAATAATATTTTTTACTTCTCTTGTCACCATCTACCTCTGCGCCAAATTTCATGATTCTACGATCAGATTTTTTTTGGGTCATTTCCCATCTCTCAATGCATTTTTGGTACATTTGGGGGCGCTGACGCGCCAATTTTTTTAGTTTTAGAAAAAGGAAATAGCCAGAATGTAGAGAGGCACGATTTTTAGAGGTGTGCTAATTTTTGTGACTTTTCGTCAATGTTCACTGGGTGAAAAATAGGGGGGTTGGTCCTGAGAAGAAGAAGAAGAAGAAGAAGAAGAAGAAGAAGAAGAAGAAGAAGAAGAAAGAAAGAGAAAGAAAGAAAGAATAATATTCCGATGCGAAAACAATGTTTCCCATTTTTCAAATATCATGAACTATACATTTTCGGAAAGCGCTCGCGCTTTCCTACCTCATGGTGTGGGTCCCTGGTCACTGACGGGTACTTTTGTTAACTTTGTGTTTTTGGCCCTCTATACAGTAATAATGTTCAATTTTTGCATTACATGCTTATATGCACGGAACATGCAAGATATGGGGAACGTATTCGTGAGCTACTTAGGGCAAATGAGTGCTTTATATGGGGATGACGACCCCAATTTAAAGTGCTCGTTTAGTGCGTACTTTTGCACGGGCTTCGCCCGTTTACAACGGTAAAGTTCCATTTTCCTACTACTAATTAGTATGCACGGGGCGTGCGTGAGTGAAGGAGTGCGTTAGTGAGTGTTTGGAAGTGGGCGAGCGCTTCGCGCTCGATTTCGTGCGCACTACGTGCGCACTTTCGCAGCCGTGCTTCGCACGGCCTTACGAGATTAATAGGCCTCTCGCCAGCTTGTGGCGCTCGGGCCTAATAAAATAGTAAATGTCTTTTAATCCTAGTTCCTCCATCGAAATCACATTATGTGCCACTTCACTTTTGACTCCATTCTGTAATGTATGAGGGTCTATAAACTAAAAAGGTATAAAAGCAGGTATTTATGGTCTCTAACTAAACCTAAACAACACATTTGTACATGTTTTGCACAAACTGTGGAGGTATACATTTGAGGCCTCTAAACTCTACTTTATTTCCTCTCACCCGTTTTGTTGTTGCCATGGTAACATTTGAAAGTATGAGACAGCAACAAAGCAATGCCAGCTTGTGACACATCAAATACGTGACAACAAAAATCCAAAGAGTTCCTACATTTTCAGTTCCCCCCAAGAGCCGGGCAAACAGACAAACTGCCCTTGAGTCGACTCGGCACTGGTACAGTATGGGCTTTTAACAATGTAAGTAATTTGCCGTCAATCTGCCAAACAGGAGAGGCCTCTGTAAGGAGTAAAAAACATCAAAATACACACTTGGCTGGGATTTGCAGTGAAAAGAAAAGATTTCTTCCCCTTTGCAAAGTGTAGCTATTGGCGGAGGCTGAAAGAAACCCAATTAACCCGAGTTAGAGCAGAGCAGCGGTAGCCTTCTACAACACTCAGGAGATCGCTCTCCACTATTAAAGTGAATACAGTACGATGCTCCAGTCTTTTCTAATTGAAACCTCTGGGACGGACTTTTGGAGGTTCAGGAAAAGCGAATGAATGTCGGAGAATAGACAAAGAGCTCAAAGGATTTATGGCCCTCCGCGCTGAAAAACAACATGTACTGCGAAGGGAAAAAATGTCAGACAGATTTGGCAAGGACTTTGTTGGAATTGTTTTACTATTTATTGAAATGTATTGAAAATAGCACAATGAAAATCATGATGTCTCAGTGTAAATCTGTGTGTGAGTCTAACACAGGCATGTCCAAACTGCGGCCGGGGGGCCAAATGCTGCCCTCAGACCAATTTTTTGTTGGCCCTCCGGCTTCCTTCTAAGTTGGTCCAAACAACAAAAAGTAGTACGTTTACAATTGGAAAAATTCAAGCATTTTGATGTTATACCGACCTAATATTTGTGTTCCAAGTCTTATTAAAGGTATGGAGGCTCATCAAAACTATGTCAAATGCAAAATTTTGAATGATTCACTGTCATTCGACACATTCGCCATGGTCAGGTTGTTTGTGGCCCTCTGCTCCGAATGAGTTTCAAAATGCGCCCCGCAGTGAAAAACGTTCGGACACCCCTGGCCTAACAGGTTATTGACAATGATTTATCCTATGGCCCATAGTGGCCCTAAGTCTCCATTTATCAGTCACGAAAATTACCATTACCAGATACCATTACAGTTTTTTTTCACTTTTTTCCCTTTCAATATATAATGTTTATGTCAACACCATCAAAGCAGAAACTGAAAAACTTTGCAAAATTGATCCAAACTTCTTGAATTGAATGAATTGTATATAAAACAGTGTAAGCATTATGAGATCTAGGAACACCTGGTTCCCGGGAATGTCCAGAATTATGACTCTCTCTGTTTTTATGCAGGTCGATATCAGTCTGGTCACCATTTTCAAGTCCCTGAATTTAGATGGGCGTGATTGACAGGTGGACTAGCCAATCAGAGAAAGACTGGGTCAATCCGTATCAAAACAAATATGGTTGCTTACAATGAAAGAAACAAATCTGAATTCACGGTTGTGTTTGAGTTGGTCTTGAGCCACGGCGGAGGTCGTGGTGACCAGAGTGTTATTCTAGATCATAGGCTTATTAAAGCCTTATTACATCAATTTACTTACAATACCCTCAGCAGATACATGATTACATTGGTAAAAACATTCATCAGAAGTTGTTTCGAACTGAGGATTTGTCAGCAGTGCCATGATGTTGTTGATATCAGTCTGTGAGGAGGCAGCTGAGTTTAAAGCTAATTTAGGTCAACCAGACTTCTCTTACTTTGAGTCATCTCCTCAATTTCTGCACATTACCTGATGCCTGATACAAATACAAATGTTTCCCACAGGTAGGGGCACTGGAGAGACGGTGAGGAGCTCAGTTACACAAGAGGAGACGCAACTGACAACTTTAGCAATTACATTACATGGCTTCATGGACCTTTTTGGAAGCAGTGTTAAATTATTGGATTATAAGGATAATTTACACCATGGCCAAGTTCTGATTAAAGACTCAATTTAGACTTTGCAACCCTCCCTCAATAGTTATGTTATTATTCCTGTTCACACAGTATCAAAGGAAGGAGCCCAGGAAGAGCGTTTGTCAAATGAAACCTGCTCTATTGATTTGGTCTAAGTAAGGTAAATGAAAGAGAATTAATTAAAGGGGATTGGGGGATAAATGAGTGTGAGGCAAATGCATTTCCTGGGGAGCTATTAATGACCCAAAGGCTGCAGGAGAGACACACGTTCTGTCGACGAAACCGTGACAACAGGAGCAACAACCCACCGGGCGTCGTATCCCAGACCCGGGTAATTAGGGTAGAAGCGAGACGCTATGCTAATGATTTAGTTGATGGTATTATGATTATTTATGGGACCCTTTCTTGCCTTTAAGAAATCTTATCACGTGCATCTAAGTGAAATTAAATGGTCCTCGTTCACATTCTGAACACATGTGGTTATTGGTTTATCTTTTTGAATTGGTGAATGTTAAGTTTTATGCAGCTAAAATCTGGAACAGTCTTCCTGAAGATGTGAGACAGGCTTCTACTCTGGCAATGTTCAAATCTAGGTTTTGTTTAGCTGTGCACATGACTGAAAGGATTTTATTTGCACTCTTCTCTTTCATGTCCTAAACTGTTTTGTGATTTCTGTCATGTCTTTGTGATTTTACTAAAACTATGTGACGGATAGCCTACCTTTAAATTTCTTTAAATTAAAAGGTCTTTCTCTAGAGAAATCCTTTACAATAGCCCATTGTGCCGGTGTCCAAGCGCAGCCGCATAGCAGGTGCCTAAGGCCACTGTAAAGTTGAGTTTTGTCTGGGACAATTAGTTAGCGAAAGCTAAATCTAGGGAGGGGGCAGATGAGACTGAGTCCGTCGTTAAAGTGCCTCACATAAGGTGGAGGCATCGACGAGAGAGTCGTTGTAAAAGATACATACGCTCAGCTCAGACGTGTGCAGAGGAAGATAGCGCGTTGACGTCTAGGGAGCGGTGAAACATGGGAAAGAACCAATCTAAAAGCGATGTGCCCATGCCAGAGACACTGGCAATGTCAAATATATATGGGAAAGAGTGTCTGGAGTGCCAGTGGGGTCCAGTAGATTTGGTTTTTCATCTGGCAGATCACTAAGCACGGAAAAAATGTGTGATTCATGTCTTCAAAATTGTTCAATTGAATGAATAGAACTTAAAGTTGCCTTGCCCAATGAAACCCTTAAGTCCAATCTAATCCTGCCATGTTCTTTATAAGTATGTACTGTAAGTATTATTATGTAAGCGGTCATAACATTTGCAACCTTGCCTCTTATGCATCAAGCACAGTTCAAATTGAACATCATTGAACAATTAGTTGTATGGTCAATTTGTCGCTGACATGAATGTGCCTAATTATCTACGTCTTTGTTTACTATATTGTGCATGAAGAATGTCTAGCATTTGACAGGTGAACATCCTAAGGAATGCTTTACTATAAATTCAAATCAAATCAAATCAAATCAATTTATTTTTGTAAGGCCCAAAATCACAACAACAGTTGCCTCTGAGGGCCACAGGGAGAAATGAATCAACAATGTCTGTGGTGGCGATGGAGTCAGACAATGTCTGTGGTGGCGATGAAGTCAGACAATGTCTGTGGTGGCGATGAAGTCAGACAATGTCTGTGGTGGCGAGGGAGTCAGACAATGTCTGTGGTGGCGAGGGACGATGTCCCAGGGTCCTCTGTCCTTCAATTCAATTAGCATACTATTTAAACTGCATTTATAAGTACATGCTATTTATCTATGCAATTACTAGTATTTGTAGATGGCTTATAATACCTCATACATATAAGCCATTTACAAAAAACTTTTAAGAGCATTAATACAGTGTTACAACAATTTTCAATAACTAATGATAAATGCCTTTTGTGCTTACAATCAAATAACTAGTGCTTATTAACGCTTTATAAACACAGTAGTTTGCTAGAACTGTATTTTTCATTCCTCAACAAGAATAAAATACATTTGAGCAACTGCATATAAATATTGCCAGTATAAAATCGATTCTCTATTGTATTCGCCACTGGCAAGAACAGCCTCATAATTTTTTTTGGAATCATTAGTGCAACCTTGTTAGGCAGACACTAGCAACAATTAGTTTGTTGGGTTAGTTAAGATTTTTCAACTATTCCCTTTAGTATTGACCCTCCTGGACTCCGTAGTGTGGTGCCGTTGTCACAAATCCAATAACTCCTTGGAGATGGCTCTTGTTCTAATAGATGCTGGATATACCAAAGTCCTCTGTGGGTTTCCTTGTTAGTCAAATCTTCTGCAGATCCTATCCACAATACAACTGCCTTTTGATTGGTCTTTGTTGGTGTGCACACCCAGCTCGCAGCTCAATGTTTATTGAGCTGCGAGCTGGGCCTTAACTCACCAGCCTTAACTCACTACGCTCTGAGCAAACAAGACCAGGAGAGGGGGAAAAAATTCCCAATCACTTAATAAATCTGTCTCGGCGATGTCAAGTTTTTCACCAAAAGGAAATATTTCAGCACATTCGGCAGACAAAAGTTCGAGAATTTGCTTCTGTTAAGACAATACACATTTGAATCTGGTCTAGTCTAGTCACGTTCTTGGGAAATAACATGGCCAGCAGGGTTCTTGGAGGTAACCTTGAAAGTGAGCGGTCAGCAGGAAAAAAAGTTGAAAAGTGTTGATTCAAATCTACAATATGTTGCACCTAATGAGGACCGGATGTGGAAAGGTTAAAGGAGAGGTTTGTGAGGCTGTTAAAGTAATACATAAACAAAGCAAAAACATTTATACAGGTATTATGTGTCCTTACTGAAACGTGTGTGACATCAAAGAAGCAACGCAGCGCCCTTAAACTTTAGAGAGATTGAATTTTGTGGCTCAGAGGTTGTAGTTTGCTGAGGGTTGGAATAGTCACTGTGGGTAGGATTTGATGGTTTTGAAGCTGATTTGATGCTGCTGAGAGGGCTGGATGTGAATGATGATGAAAGGATCATTGTAGTGCCATTTTCCTTGAATGTTTTCAGGATTTTATAAACGTTAACGTCAGAGACTTCAGGTGGAAATGAGCGCTTGTGATACAGCCAGCTTGTGATACAGCCTGATGAGGTTAAAGTGTATTGTGCATCATCTCTGTCTCATTAAATAAATCAACTAAGCTACGTTTTCTGGTGCTGAAGGTCCGCCACCTGCTAGTTTTCATTTAGATTTTATTGTTTTACATTACATTTCTTTAACTTACATTTATTTACAGGTGATATTATTCTTAAAACATACTGATCATCTCTTCACAGACACATTAAAGTGCATATGACATGTTCTTATGTTTTTCTAATTATGACTTTTTTTGGTGGGATAGATATAAATATTCACCATAAAGTTTGAAGAAAAAAGGAAAAATAAAAGTTATTAAAGTGTTATCAGTTACTATTTGTCAAATCATAACTACCGTGCAAAGGATTTTGTCCCTTATTTACAATATAGTTGCTAGGTAACAGTTGTGGAATTACCTCTACCTATGTCACATCTTGTCCAACCAGGAAATATAACATTATATAGTTGATTAAAAAAATCCAAACTGAAAAATAGGCAAAACATTTTAAGTAAAATCTACTACTACATTTTAAATGATCAAAATAACACACTTTCTACTTGAACTGTGATTTAATAATGTGTTAATACATTAGCCTCTAACCAGGGTGGCACAGAATGCTTTCAGATTTTAAAAAGAGGTGAAGTTGAATAGTATTTCAATATAAAATGTTCTTTGCTGTAAAGTTTATGTTTTTGTTGGAAGCTTCTAGATGTCAGTATTGTTTTGTTTGAATAGTATTTGAACAAGAAAATAGTATTTGACGTAATTTGTTTGCTGAAAGAATCACCTGTACACGAGTGAGACACAGCTTTAGAGGTTTAAAGACAGACACATTTGGGAACCACTGGCCTATAATATGCAACTAAACTAAACAAAAAAGTCTTCTGCCATTTGCTTTTATGTGTTGCAATTGCCTGCTAACTTAATGCAGTCTCTTCTATTCATCTAAGTCAGCCAGTTTTCTATTTCACATGAATTAAACTCCATTCTGTGTCGAATAGATGGTTTACCTTCACCACATTAAATGTTTCATTCTTGACATAAAATTGCATTACAGCCCTGCTTTATTAGAGAAGTTCCTGAGCTACTCTACCATCATATTTCATGTTATCAGCGCTCATCATTATATTTCATTCCATCCATGTACAACCATTTAATATGACGGTGCTTGTCAGAAATCTGTAATTTATTAGCCCATTGTGAAGAACCCACCATCAATAACTGTGTCAAATTTGCCCACTGTCACTTCTGTAGATTATAATGATAAGGCTAGAGCGAGACATGGGGTGGAAACATAGGCACGTTTTTAGTGGTAAATGAAGTGGGCCAGGACAGTGCTGAGATTAACTGTCGTTCCTGGAACTCCTGCGGACACTTCCTGGGTGATCCACTCGCTTCAATTTGTCATGCAAAACGCTTCCTTCTGCCGACCATATTACCATAAATGTGCTATTAATTTGTGCATTTTGACCGACGGGCTAAGACTGCGCTACTTTAAGCAGTCATTATTTATTTGTTCTCATTTGTCTGATTTAAAGGTCGAGATGGAGGGTAATTAGGCTGAGTCAGCTCCTGCTTGTGCCAATAGTGAGGAGGCTTATTGATTTACAGTAGATAAGCGTCTTTAAGAATGAGAGAGGCATTAAACTGCGCTCCTGCCCTCCTCTGAGTCTAGCCTTTGCAAACAAGTAAAACAATTCCACTATCCATTTTACTTTTATGATGCATGTTTAATGTTAATGTATTAAGTTTGTTGCAATAAATTTTAGCTCATTGTTTGAAGAATGGTTTGCATTTATGGACCATGGAGGATGTTGGCCCCCTATATTCTAAGTTTTTGCTAACTTGCTAACAAATTAAGTTATGCACTTTCTCAACGCTGACATCTACATTTGCCTGAATTAGCAGTACTGTCTATTATACCATTTACATAATAAAAACTAGATTGAAATAGGGCCATTTTCAGACAAAATGAATAACTTTAAACTTCACACCTTTGTTGTTTGAATAATGATGCATTTGTATAGTTATTGAACAGTGTATTAACTGTAATTTAATAATGCAAGTACATCGCCAACACTGTGAACTCGTCTTTTTCCTCCTTTTTAATCTTACTCCACCTTCCCCTCAAAGCTATAATTTCATAAAACCATAATATTCAGTGAAGCAAGTGTCCATATGTGGATCTTAAAGGTACACCATGTCATTTTTCTGGTCATATACTTGTCTCTGTGGAAATGTTATTGCTTTGCCTTGAATGTTCCTCATTAAATGTCTACATACATTTGTGGCTTGTGCTCAGGGTAATCAAGGCAAGTAGCGATTAACCGATAAAACCTAAAATATGTTTCACCACTATATTTAAAGTGTTCCAAATAACCCTGTTTTCCCCTCACTTCTGCTGCTGAAGCTCGGCTGGAAGTCATGGTGTCTTTTAGTGGCCACTACAGGCCACTGAGCAGTACTGCGGGAAGTTAAATTCTTCTTCTTTAACCCTTTTCATTTGTTGACCATGTTCCTGCTCCGCTCTCCAACATGAGCTTTTAGAACCAGAGTGAACAGCAGCTTGTTTCGGAGGTCTGTGCATGGGCTCGGAGGACCACACAGCCTCAAGCCACGCTGAATAAATAGTTGTAGGAATCTTAGATGTTTGCAGGTTTTGCCCTAATTGAGCATGCTCAGAGAAGAAGTGAAGCAACAGCAGGGCAAAGTTTCAACAAAGTGACTTAAAAACTAGATTTTAGAGACAAGTTTTTGTTTGTAGCTAAGGCTCTGTTCACGTTTCTAATGATTAAACGTTAGTTAGAAACACAAGCATTATTTTTAATAACATAGAGCTCTAATGTGTGGAATGAATTGATCGTGTAATGAGACTATTCAACGCATCAAGCAGTTGTAACTAGTAAGAAAGTTTAGCCCGGTAGGTTAGTCGTTCACCCTTCTCGTGCAAGATGAGACTCACCTTTGCATCCAATTTTGTTTTTTTCACTTTTGCATGCAAATTTTATCCACAAAATATTGATGGAGACCCCAAGTCTGGATGGATGGATGGAAAAAAATAGAACATTCCAGATCAAGCAATAACATCTCCACAGAGACAATCACTTTCAACTCTGTTATTGTCTTTCCATTGTAAACTGAGAGTTGTACTTTACCAGCAGCCGCCAGCAGAGTCCATTTAACAGTATATTTACGTGTTTGTATTTTCCTCTTCTCGGGAGCATCTCAGCGCATTTCCAATGACTGCTGGCACTGATTACTCTCTACGAAGCAACCCAAGTGCATTCGTATCCGCGCCGCATCAATGTGGGCTCCATCCCAGAAGCACTTATCCTATCTCTCGCAGTCTAAAGCGTTGTTGTCAAGCGGAGAAAAAAAGTTCTAAAAATATGCGCAAAAACATGTTGTCTCTTTGTATATCTGTAAAGAGGTAGGTGTTAGAACAGTTGTGATGAGTGTACAGACCCCAAGAGGGAAAAGGCGTTGAAATGAGGCTCTAGTTAGTTTTATATTTAGTAAATGTACATATAGATAGATTCAATGTGGGCTGAAATTATTGGCAATCAGAACCTGCTTTAAAAGTTGTCTCTCAATTCTTCATTGAGAGGCAACTTTTAGTTGTTAAAGCTGGAGACGGCTGGTGTGGAGTATGACCTGGCAGAGTGGATCCTGGACTACCTCACAGACCGACCCCAGTTTGTGAGAGCCCGGAACTGTGTGTCTGACACTCGGACCTGCAGTGTGGGGGCGCCCCAGGGCACTGTCCTTGCGCCCTTTCTCTTCACCCTTTACACTGCAGACTTCAGACACGACACTGACAGCTGTGTCCTGCAGAAGTTCTCTGACGACTCTGCCATCATCGGACTCATCACGGACGACGATGACGCGGAGTACAGAGGACTGGCGCAGGACTTTGTGGACTGGTGTCAGCGGAACCACCTCCTCATCAACGCGGGGAAGACCAAGGAGATGGTGGTGGACTTCCGCAGACGCCACCCCACTGCCCCCTCACCAGTGAACATCCAGGGACGGGACATTGAGAGAGTGGACTCGTACAAGTACCTGGGTGTTCATCTGAACCACAAACTGGACTGGACTCATAACACAGACGCACTGTACAGGAAGAGCCAGAGTCGGCTCTACCTCCTGAGGAGACTCAGGTCTTTTGGAGTGACAGGGCCACTCCTGAAGACCTTCTACGACTCTGTGGTGGCATCAGCCCTCCTGTACGGTGTGGCCTGCTGGAGCAGCAGCATCACAGAGAGGGAGAGGAAGAGGCTGGACAAAGTCATCAAGAAGTCCAGCTCCGTCCTGGACTGTGCTCTGGACTCGGTGCAGGAGGTGGGGGACAGGAGGGTCCTGGCTAGATTCACATCTATGCTGGACCATGAGTGTCGCCCCCTGCAGGACACTCTCTCCGCTCTGGAGAGCAGCTTCAGTGAGAGACTGATCCACCCTCGCTGTGTGAAGGAAAGGTTCCGTAGGTCTTTCCTTCCTGCTGCTGTCAGACTTTATAACAAACACTGTTAGTACTGAACACTCGCAATACTGACCTAACCTAATACTGATGTGCAATTCTGTCATATGTGCAATTGCTGTTGGAATTCATGTGCAATTACTGTGAAATTCATGTGCAATCTATGTGCTGTCGTGACACATATTCATGTGCAATTACTGTCGTGATCACATGCAATGGTATTTATGTATTTATTTATTTATTTATTTGTCTATGGGAGTTTTTATTAGAGATCTTCTACTGAAAGTGTTTTTCAGACTTCCTATAAGTGATCTGTTCTTCTGTATCTACCTCTGTATCTACCTGCGTTGCACCAATGAAATTTCCCCATGTGGGACAATAAAGGAATATCTTATCTTATCTTATCTTATCTTAAAGGTACAATATGTAACTTTTTTGAGGAGTCTGTCAACACTTGTTATCATTTTGCCTTAAATGGTCCACAATATGGACCAATAAGTTACAGGTGGTTTATACCTCGGTGGTATATACATTCTTACAGTGAGCAGGCTTGCCTCTCCACAGATCTGACCTGTTACTTGGCCTGGTTCCATCACCTGCTTAGCTCTGTAAGTTTAATGCCATACTATCAAACATTCCAGGCAAAGGAGATTTTGCTCCAAGAATGGTCCGATTGTCCCAGTGTGAACACACCAGCCATAGTCTGGAGCACAGTGAACGGCCGCTCAGAGACTGCTAAAAAATAGATAGTCTTGGAGCGGCTTCTCCCGCATTCTGGTGCTGGGCAAGTGTGGTGTGAAAGCGGCCAAACTCGGGTCGACCTAAACATGAGCAAAAGCACTTGGGATTTTCAAAAGGAAATCTGTCAACCTGCGTCTGTTGTGGCAAATTGGATCAACTTTACCTCACTTCTCCCTCTGCTTCTGCAGCGCTCAGCTTTGTCTCTGCCACCACCGTGCATCACTCTCGTGGCGCATTTACGAAAAGGCCATCATATACTACACCGGGGGAAAGTGAGTGCCCGAGAGCGCATCGACTTGAATCTTTTTGTTGTCATGGAAATAAGTGCTGCAGTCGGTCAGCTGATCACGTCTCATGTGGCTCATGGGTTGCCGTCTGGGGAGAATGTGGAGAAAACAGAACTAAATCTAGACTGGGGCTGTTCCACAGAGCGCACTAACTTGAACATTTTAGACATGTCATGTGAAAATGACATAAGAGCAGGTTATGTACGTACAATATTATAACCCTAACCCAAGAGCCACTTTTCCATTTTAATTGTATTTTACTATGAAATATCCAACTGGTAAATTCACAAAAGTTGGACTAGATCATTTTTATGACCCTAGAACCTGCTATATTCAAACAAAAATATGTGTTTTAACATTATGGTTTATTTGCGTGTGTGCGTTTGTGTGTGTGTGTCTGTGTGTTTGTATGAGTGTGATAGCAAAAGATTTGACATTTTCATAAAAATATTATAGAATGTCTTGCCTTTCTTTAATCAAGTAACATCATTTTAAAAAATAAAACTAAAATTAGCAAAGATATACCTCCCTTTTCTCCTTTCTTTAGATTAACCTTTAGACTTACATTTGACAAAGTTGAGTATTAGTTCCATTAATGTTACATTTTTTCTGTACTTCTGATTACTATGTAAAGGTTACTTAAACTATTACGTCATCATTACTCTTTCATTTTTTCACCCATTAATCATTTGAAATCATGGTTTTAACTTCTACTTACATTAAAAAAAAATAAAAAAAAACACTCTTACTTGCATAAAACATTTCATTTCTGTAAATCATAAGTGAAGTCTAAAAATACAGTTTTAGTCCAAATCAACAAATCATTGATCAGACATAAGAAACATGAGGACCACGCTTAAATTGCTGAGACAATGCACCAGTCTGTACAGAAAGTAAACCCAGAAAAGTAAAGTTGCTCTGAGCTCAGACGAGTTTGTGTTTAAGAGCTGGTAATTACTGTGTGATTCCAGTTCTAGTGCCCATTGGTCTTTTTAGACTTGGTCGTAGATAAGATTCACCTCCCCTCCATGTGCCTGTGGAGAGTCTTCATCAGAAGTAATGTCCACACAGCAGCAGCAGGTGAGGCTGGAGGTCCAGGTCTTCTCTTGAATAATCACACAAATAAACCAAAACACATAAATATAGAGTCAAAAAGAATGTATATTGTAGGCATCTGATGTAGTGCAGATTTAACTTACAATGACACACAAGAGTTCCACTGAGCCTCTTCAGTGCAGAAAGGATTCGGACAGGACCTAGCTGTTGATAATGACATGAGGAGAACAGTCATTTCTACTTTTAAACTATGAATTACATATAAATATACATATGATGGTGTTCAGAGGGTCATGAAAGGACAGGATCTCAGCATAGAGCAAAGCAAATTCACAGTTTATACATTTATAGTCCTTACATCAACAGAGTTTGGTATTTGTATTTACAGCGAGGGCTACAACTCCAACCACAAGGAGGCAGTGTTCTGAAACGTTTATGGAGCAGAGGGCCACAGACCAATTTCAGAATCAGAATCAGAATAGTCAATGAAGAAAATTCAAAAACATAGGAACTTGTCTTGGTGGTTCGATGCGACACAAAACAATAAAACAATGAATAAGTCATAACAATAAGCTATCAGATAAAAATGTAGAAATAATAATAGAATAAAAATAATGATAAAATATAGCCGCAATGATCAGCCCTCGCCACGCCGCCGCCACGCCGCAAGAGGAGGGGGCGCTAACGCGCCCCAATTGTCCTTTTAGTACACCTACTGCTGAATCTTTGACGCTGTCACATCTTCTCCCCTTTGTTTTACCATCAAAAAGCTATTTTATTTTGAATTCTTGGCAAAATGTGCGGCTTTGCCGCACATACACCGTGACTCTTTGAATAAAAATGTGAATAACTTTTGACGGTTCACCCCTGAAGATGAGCCTCACCAAATTTCAGGTTAATAGGGCTGACGCCCTGGGAGGAGTTTGTGAAAGTCTAAAGTGTAAACATGTTCTGGCGATTTCCCCATTGGAATAACATGGGAGGTTTTGGTCATCGCTACGGCAACGCCATAACAATTATGACATGGGTCTCATTGACTTTTTTGATGGGGATGCCAAAATTGAGTTGTGTGTCAAATTTCATAAAATTTCGCAAAACTAAACATTTAACCTCCATATAAAATCTGTAGGGGGCGCTGTGGTGCCAAATTAATTTATTTTACTTCAAGTACGTTTAGCGCAAAGAGTTTAACAACTGATTCTAATTTGACGCAATTCTGACTTTATCTGCGCAAACGGCAGAAATGTTAAATTTGGGAGATTTCTGAAATTCTGAAATTCGCCAATTTTTTATTTTAGAAAAGGGAAATAGCCAGAATGTAGAGAGGCACGAGTTTTAGAGGTGTGCAAATTTTTGTGACTTTTCGTCAATGTTCACTGGGTGAAAAATAGGGGGGTTGGTCCCGAGAAGAAAGAAAGAAGAAAGAAGAAAGAATAATATTCCGATGTGAAAACAATGTTTCCCATTTTTCAAATATCATAAACTATACATTTCCGGAAAGCGCTCGCGCTTTCCTACCTCATGGTGTGGGTCCCTGGTCACTGACGGGTACTTTCGTTAATTTTGAGTGGCCCTCTATACAGTCATAATGTTCAATTTTTGCATTACATGCTTATATGCACAGAACATGCAAGAGATGGGGAACGTATTCGTGAGCTACTTAGGGCAAATGAGTGCTTTATATGGGGATGACGACCGCGAAGTAAAGTGCTCGTTTAGTGCGCACTTTTGCACGGGCTTCGCCCGTTTACAACGGTAATGTTCCATTTTCCTACTACTAATTAGTATGCACGGGGCGTGCGTGAGTGAAGGAGTGCGTTAGTGAGTGTTTGGAAGTGGGCGAGCGCTTCGCGCTCGATTTCGTGCGCACTACGTGCGCACTTTCGCAGCCGTGCTTCGCACGGCCTTACGAGATTAATAGGCCTCTCGCCAGCTTGTGGCGCTCGGGCCTAAATATAGGCTTAATATGTATACAAATTTACAGTTTTACAGATAATACAACTGTAAATGTGTACATATTAAGACTATTTTTTACAGATGTGTACATACAGATAGCTTTGATGAGCCACCACACCTTTAATTAATAATTTAATGTCTGTATAGCATCAACATTTATGTTTATTTATTAACATTATATTTTCAATTTTACTGTACGATAGGGACACGCGCTGGAATAGTTTTTTAATTCAACTGTTTTTGACTTTTTTCGGCTGGATTTGAGCGTTTTTCGTTGCGTTCGTTGTGTTGTTGTGACGTGAGCTAGCTCCGAGCGAGCCCACCAGCCCCCCCCCCGCGCCCTCCGGCCGCGCTAAAGTACGGCGTGTTGTCGGTACACGTTTATATACACGTTCATATGAAAGAGGAACTTCACGAACGATCGGGACACGCACTGGAATCGCTTTAAATTAACTTGTTTTGACTTTATTCGACTGGATTGAGTGTTTTCGTCGTGTCGTTGCGATGTGTTTTGGCTCTGAGTCCCCCGGCTCCGGCCCCGCCCCCCGGCTCCGGCCCCGCCCCCCGGCTCCGGCCCCGCCCCCCGGCTCCGGCCCCGCCCCCCGGTCGGCGCCGTACCGCGTTTACACAAAGGAGGAACTAATGAAACTGCGGAGAACAGTCGTCTTACCCGGAGATCGTCACGTTGTCCCGTCGTGGTGCTGACCTAACCTAATACTGATGTGCAATTCTGTCGTATGTGCAATTGCTGTTGGAATTCATGTGCAATTCATGTGCAATTACTGTGAAACTCATGTGCAATCTATGTGCTGTCGTGACACATATTCATGTGCAATTACTGTCGTGATCACATGCAATGGTATTTATGTATTTATTTATTTGTCTATGGGAGTTTTTATTTATTTATAGGAGATCTTCTACTGAAAGTGTTTTTCAGACTTCCTATAAGTGATCTGTTCTGTTCTTCTGTATCTACCTCTGTATCTACCTGCGTTGCACCAATGAAATTTCCCCATGTGGGACAATAAAGGAATATCTTATCTTATCTTATCTTAACATGTTTGTTATACTATTTATGTTATTTTGACAGACTTTTTCCAACTCTACAATAAAAAAGTACTACTTTTGGTTATTTTAGTGGTTGGCCAATTTAGTCGGACACCCGAGTTTGGACTCCCCTGGTATAGTCCCATATAAGAGTTAAGTTTAAGGTTTTCTTGTCCTCTGTATTTGACCTTTCCTTTAATGCCGCTGGTGCTCCCGGTCAGGAGCAGTGGGGCACGGCCGCATCACCAGAAGGCCTAAATCGTGCATATTTTAAGTTGTTGGAGGAAACTGCATTGCCATGACCAGATGTTGTCCTGGCCTGGGTTGAGATTTCTGTCCACAGACTTCTTAAAGAGTATTAGCTGCCTTTAGGAGAGTTATAAGACCAGCAGTTCTGAGGCGAGTGCATTAAACTGCAGCCTAGCGTAAACGTGGCAACATGTCTTTCCCCTGTAATTATATGCATACAGTGATTTATCCACACTCTCTCTAGGCTACAGATAGGTATATAAATTGGCTGCTAGTACCATCACCAATTCATTTGTGAGAGCAGGAATTGACTTGGCCTTACAATAAATATACAGGCTCTGAAAAGGGAGTCAACAGTCCAGTGCTGCTGCTGCTTCCCAATTAGAGGCTTGTTTTTCTGATCCACTGAGTTTTACTGCAAACATGACACTTGCACACAAATTGCATGGGGCTGTGCTTGTGATTAAAATGGTGACTAATATTAATCTAATAATAAGAATAACTCAAGAATGCCATATTGATGATTTTTTTTGTTGCTGAAATGTGTCACAGACTGTATTAAAAGTATTAATACATCAACCTTGGGGAAATGGATTCTCCCAAGGTTTGAGTTTTCACACTCACAAAAATCTATCTTGTACAACTCCATCTGAAAGTTTAGATTTCCAACAAACACATTCGTTGATAATTGCTAGCAAGGAAGCAAGAGTAAGTTGGATCGTTGTGAGACAGGTTAGTATAATATTAGCAGCTTTTTACAACCGAAAAACATTGCAAAAATCAAAAATATAGTGTCTAAACCAGATTTGGAGAGACTTCTATGCGTTTGTCTCCAGTAGATTAGACTACTGTAACGGCCTGCTCACTGGCCTCTCCAAACGAGCTGTAAAACAGCTGCAGTACATCCAGAACACTGCTGCTCGGGTCCTGACTAGAACCAGGAAGTATGATCACATTAGTCTCGGGTCTCTGCACTGGCTTCATGCTCAGATAATAGACTTTAAAGCAGCTGGTTTTCCAATTTACTCTTTCATATTATACTTGCCTGACAGCTTGGTATGGCAAACACAATTACTTTACAGTTGGATCTACTTTTGGATCTATTTTTGTGAAGCTGGAGCAGCATTAAGGCCTTTGGTGAACAGTATCCAGGACAACTCATAGAATTGCTTAGACTTATACTACTGTCTTATTGTCTTTTATCATTACAACCCTGTTTTTGTTTTAGATAAAGAGTTAAAAAGTTACAAGGCATTCCTCATGCATGGTATTTTGCATATCTATAAATGTAATCTTATGTCCTTATATCCAATTCAACCTTTCCCAAACTTAATCCCAGGAGGCATTGCTAAGTCCAAAGTTTTGCGTGTAACTTTGCCGCAGTCTCTTTTACAGTATACGTATAAAAGTTCCTAATGAGACTAAAATGTTGCGGCGTCCTATCATTATTTTTGAGCCGGGACCTGCCTTTGCCAGCGCCCCACTGCGAGAGCCGAGTCGAGCGCCAGAACGCAGACATGACTGACGAGCGGACGGCGCGCACCTGATTTGTGTCCCCTGAAGAACGCCCCACGCCGCACACGTTTCCGCCGTAAACACCGGTACAATGTCATCTCACATCCCTCCGCCCCATCTATCACTGTATTATACTCAGACCGGCGGACGCAACACCCAGTTAATAAGCAAATATACTGTAAAAAATCTAAATATTCATAGTGAAATAATCATAAAAAGCTAAAAGCAACTGGAAATAGTGTTTTCAAATTTTGTCTCATTGTCTCATGTTGTTATTGTAAAACTGAGGCATCAAGGGGTTTACAAAATTATTAAAAAACTTTATTAATTCAAGGCAATGGTTTGAAAAATGAATATGTTTCAGCCTTAAGGGATGTTAAAACATTTCATAGTTACAGACAGAGTGACATATTTCAACAGTTTATTTACGCACTTCTCCAGACCTCATTTAAAATAGCCCTGGGTAAAATAGAAACCTCTTCTCTGGTAGGATGAATCAAAATTTTGAAACACAGACGCAGCGGGGACACACTAGATCACGTTATTCTGTTACAGCTATGACTTGAATTTGCTATTGCTGCTTACTGTTATATGAAATACATTTTATGATCTTTAAAAACTCTATAATGCTTCTTTCATTATTTGACTATATTAATTGGTCAGATTCCTGCTGAATGTTCTATGAAGTTAGTCCAGAAAGGGTCAAATAAATAAGAAAATAAGTAAGTATTAAGTCAAATATTTTATGAAATTTAATGTACAGCGTCAATAATTCAGGTTAAGGATATCAAGAATGTTTGTTAATCATTGAAGTGACATATTTTTAATCCAAATTGAGTCTAATCAATTTATTTTCCACAAAATTAAACCTAAATGTGAAGAACGTGATGTTTGATTTCATATTGCTGGTAACATACCTGAGAAATGCCTGTATTTCATTTTCACTGTCGTTTCTAATTGTGAATTAAACTAAAATATAACGTGCAAAAAAGAATCAACATCAACAACCTTTTTTTGCATCATGTTCCTCATGGACTTATTTTTTGCAATTCACAATCATTAAAATTAACATTGATAATCATTTAAATGGCAACTAATGTCCAGTGGTCAACATAAGAAGTCTATTCACGCACCTGTATTCCCTTTTTTAGGAGGGAAAAATTACAACAACCAGATGTGCCTGGAACAGTTGTATTTTTCATTTTACAGTATAATATGAATGGTATGGATCAAATAAATCAAATCAAATCAATTTATTTTTGTAAGGCCCAAAATCACAACAACAGTTGCCTCTGAGGGCCACAGGGAGAAATGAATCAACAATGTCTGTGGTGGCGATGAAGTCAGACAATGTCTGTGGTGGCGATGAAGTCAGACAATGTCTGTGGTGGCGATGAAGTCAGACAATGTCTGTGGTGGCGAGGGACGATGTCCCAGGGTCCTCTGTCCTTAGACTCTCCTTCTCGGCCAGGAAAAACTACAAAAAAAACCTCTTTGGGAAAAAAGCGTAGAAACCTGGAGGAGTTCCAGTGAAGGAGAGATCCGACTCTCACAGACGGACAGACGGACACAAGGAGACTGGAGCTGGACCCACTCTTCAGGCAGAAGAGGGACCGTCTGAGTCGAGCTGGACCCACTCTTCAGGCAGATGAGGGACCGTCTGAGTCGAGCTGGACCCACTCTTCAGGCAGAAGAGGGACCGTCTGAGTCGAGCTGGACCCACTCTTCAGGCAGAAGAGGGACCGTCGGAGTCGAGCTGGACCCACTCTTCAGGCAGAAGAGGGACCGTCGGAGGCGAGCTGGACCCACTCTTCAGGCAGATGAGGGACCGTCGGAGGCGAGCTGGACCCACTCTTCAGGCAGATGAGGGACCGACTGAGGCGAACTGGAGCCACTCTTCAGGCAGATGAGGGACCGTCCACACAGGGCTGGGACCACTTCACCAGGAGAGGGGCATCTGGGTCCACAGGTCCTCAGGAGTGAGAGAAAGAAAAGAAGGCGGTGAACAGTTTGCAAGTGGAATCAAAAAATAAATATTGTTTGATAGCATAAGTAGTCAGAAGAAGAAGAGGATAGTGCTCAAGCTGTCATACTTCCCCCAGCATAGTTACTCCTAGGGCAGCGTAGCTGAAGCTGTGGGTTTATCTTTCTGTTCCTAACTACTCTGACCATAAGCGATTTCGAAGAGGAACGTTTTAAGCCTGGACTTAAATGAAGAGACTGTGTCAGCGTATTTAACATGGGTCGGGAGCTGATTCCATAACACAGGAGCTTGGTAGCTAAACGCTCTACCTCCTACAGTACTTTTAGAGACTCTTGGCACCACCAGAAGGCCAGCATTCTGAGAGCGAAGAGCTCTGTTTGGATGATATGGTTCTATAGCATCTTTGAGGTAGGATGGGGCCATGTCATTTATGGCTTTGTAGGTCAAGAGTAGAATTTTAAATTTGATTCTAGACTCGACGGGGAGCCAGTGAAGAGACTTCAGCACTGGCGTAATGTGCTCTCTTCTTTTTGTTCCTGTTAGTAATCTTGCTGCTGCATTTTGAACCAGTTGAAAGCTTTTTATGGAGCTTTTAGGACACGCTGCAAGCAGGGAGTTACAGTAGTCTAATCTAGTCGTTACAAATGCATGGATAAGTTTTTCGGCATCACTTTTAGGCAGGATTCTTCTGATTTTGGCGATGTTGCGCAAATGGAAATAGGCTGTTTTACAAGCTTGATTTATATGAGCTTTAAATGAGAGCTCCTGGTCAAATAAGACACCAAGGTTTCTTACAGTAGAACTGGAGGCTACACTGACATTGTCCAGTGTGACTATCTGCTCAGATAGAGCGTCTCGTAGATGCTTAGGGCCAAGCACAATGACCTCGGTTTTTTCAGGGTTAAGAAGCAGGTAGTTTAGTGTCATCCAGGTTTTTATCTCCTTCACACAAGTACTAAGTCTGTCTACTTGATCGCTCTGATCAGGTTTCATTGATAAATACAGCTGAGTGTCATCTGCATAGCAGTGGAAGTTAATGCCATGCTTTCTGATAATGTTGCCTAATGGTAGCATATAAAGAGTAAACAGAATTGGACCGAGTACCGAACCCTGTGGCACACCGTAAATTACTTTAGAGCTTGGTGAGGAGCTCTGGTTTACATTAACAAATTGGAACCTATCAGATAGATAGGATTTAAACCAGCTGAGGGCTGTTCCTCCAACACCTACATCACATTCTAACCTCTGCAGTAGAATGTTGTGGTCGATGGTGTCAAACGCTGCGCTGAGGTCCAACAGAACCAGGATTGAGACCAGTCCATCGTCAGCGGCTAATAACAAATCATTTGTGACTTTAACTAGTGCAGTTTCAGTGCTGTGGTGGGCTCTGAACCCTGACTGGAAAACTTCAAATAAGTTATTGTCCTGCAGGTGGCGACAAAGCTGTTTTACTACAACTTTTTCAAGGATTTTAGAGACGAAGGGAAGATTTGAAATAGGTCTGTAGTTTACCAATAGGTCGGGATCTAGATTAGGCTTTTTCAGAAGAGGTTTAATGACTGCATGTTTGAAGGACTGTGGAACATAGCCACTTTCGAGTGAAGTATTTATTATATTAAGAATAGGGTCTATAATTAGGGGAAGAATGTCTTTGAGGAGTCTGCTTGGAATGGGGTCTAGGACACAAGTTGAGCTTTTAGAGGACATAATGGCTGAAGTTATCTCTGCTTGATCAACAGCTGTGAACCTTTCTAAGTTTACAGGTGGATTTATATGGGACGTTAGATTTACAGCTTGGGCTAGTTCAGGGCTAATAGCGGGGGTAATTTCATCTAATTTATCTCTGATTGTTTTTATTTTATTATTAAAAAATAGGAGGAAATCATCAGAGCTAAGTGTAGCTGGGATTGAGGGCTCTACTGCACTGTGACAGTTTGTTAGCCTAGCTACAGTGCTGAAAAGGAATTTAGTGTTACTTTTGTTGACTTCTATTAGATTTGAATAATATCTGGTTTGGGCCTTACGCAGAGCCTGCTTATAGGACAGCAGGCAACTTTTCCATGCTTTTAGGGATTCTTCGGTGTGAGAGCGACGAAATAATCCCTCTAACTTTCTAACTTTTTGTTTATGTGAACGCAGTTCTTGGTTGTACCATGGGGAGGCGCGCTTTGGCCTAATGACCTTCTGTTTTAACGGCGCGACAACGTCAAGAGCAGACTTCAGAGAATTCATGGTCAAGTCGACACATTGATCACTTAAACTGGGACTAAAGCTGTTCTCAGCAGGATCACATGACATGTCACTGAATATTGGCTCTATTATTTCTTTGAATTTTGAGATAGATTTTTCAGATATTGTCCTTTTCATTATAACTTTATTTTGTGGGACTGGATGATCTTTAAGAATAAACTGAAAGGTAATTAGGAAATGATCTGACAATATAGGGTTTTGAGGGAGGACACTGAGGTCACTAATCTCTGTTCCATACGTTAGGACAAGATCCAGAGTGTTCTTGTGAGTGTGAGTCGGTTTATTTACATTCTGAGTGAAACCAATGCTGTCTAACAAGGCGCTGAAGGCATTACTGAGAGCGTCATCACTCATGTTCACGTGGATATTAAAGTCTCCAACTATAACTATTTTATCCCAGGCTAACACTAAGTTTGATATAAAGTCAGAAAACTCTGTTAAAAACTCTGAATAGGGACCAGGAGGTCGGTAGATAACTATGAACAAAACTCCTTTTTGGTTTTTCATATTTGGACATGTGATTGACAGCATAAGGCTTTCAAATGAGTGAAATGCATTGTTAGTTTTAGGGCTCATGAACAGGGAAATATGCAGGGAAATATGCAGTTCATAAGTACATAGACATTCTTGTGCTTTCGACATATTATATCTTATGAAGAGCCGTTACCTGCTATTATAGTTGAATAAAATATTTTTTTCACCATATATTCATCGTCCTGCACACCTCGCATGCAGGGAGCAGCTCAGAAACTCATTGTGTGATACGCTGTTTACAATTAGGAGGAGCTCGTTAGATGGAGACTGTGTCAGCGCGTGATTAATTATGCCAGACTGTAAAACTTCTGTTTGTGTCAACTTGATGTATATTCTGTTTTTTTATCCTAATGAACACAGGAGTGGTGGAGTGTTTGCATCAACAATTATGGCTCATCTAGAAGCTGGCGCGGGTAAACGCAGATCATCGTGACAAAAGTCTACCATTACGGCATCGCTAAATTATGCAGGATTTAACTGTTTATGGGGTTTTAATAGGGCTGTGTACACAATATGTTTGAGAAACTGTGTACAGCTACAGCATGGGGAAATAGGGAACCACTTCAGAATAATTGTGTTTTATATTTGTATAGCCGTATGGGGGAATGTGATACATACTGTTCACAAACATATGGAACAAAATGTGATGTTTTTGTTCAGCATATATTAATTTTAACCTGTGTTGGAGTTTTTCTTATTTACAATTTTGGTCGAGAACACAACTATTGAATTTGGCGTCAAAGGTATGGCGTTTATATGCAAAGTCTATGGTGGACACGCCTCAATTTTCAACCAAAAACATAAATCATTTTGGTATATTACTGTCAGTTCTTGAATTGATGCTTGAGTAAAGCAGACGACTTAATTGCACGTCTTACAAAGCCTATGGCATCTTCTGAGTCGCTTCTTGCTTTGGTTTGGGATCTATAGCTATAAACTTAACAGTAATCACAGCTAATGTTACTAGTTACTGAGAGATCCGAGTGTTGTAAGCTGTAAGAGCTCCATTATTCTGCATCGGTGCATGTATGTGAATGCTGAATTTTGTGCTTTTATCCAAAAGTGCTTTACAGTTGACATCCCTTTGCTTTGATTCACAATACAAGCTTATTTGCATAGTAATTGCCTGCTTAGGTTTACTTAAATGCCACCAAATCTTTGCTTGCAACTGGAAAATGTAACCGCAGAGAGTGAAAAGACAGTGTATTCTTCTTTGTGGCAGGCCCAAGCCCAGAAGGGAAAGTGTGGTGTCTGGATGTATAATGAACTCAATTTAATATCCCAATGATCAGGTGTCATTTGCAGTCCACCCAGAACAGAATAACTAAAAGATTTTTATTGAAGGAGGATAAAGTTGGAATATTTAACCAAACCCAATATTTAAATAACTAATTCTTGGGAGTCACTCCTCAAAGATATATCTCTGTAAATGTGTATTTAATTACTAGAATGGGGCTTCTAATGATTAAATATTTCAAGATTAATGTCATTGATATAACTCGTTTTCCAAATTGATTTGCAACAAGTGGTCAATATTTCATAACACTCCTGACAGAAAATCATGCCGTTTTACAATATAGCAATCCTTTCAAATGTCTCAGGAAGAGAACAGGCTTTGCATTTCAAGTTTTTAGATGGAGGGTCCGAAACCTTCTGTTCTCCAAGAAGATTGCCTGGAATGCTTCACCAAATGGCTTAAAACACAATGATATTCATGGAAACAACAGCGTACCTCCACCAAACCCTACTATTCTGCAATAAGCAGATACAAATAAAAAGGAAAATAAATAACAATCACCCGACACCTTTAATAATGCACCTTTAACTCATGCCTAATGAATGCTATGCTACTATCATTATATATTTTACGAAATACAATCTTGGCATGTCTAATTTGCGTATGTGAGAACAGAAAAATCCTAACTGGCTCATGTCATGTCTCCAGCTTTTCTGAAATCATGTATTTAAGAAATAACAGCACAAACAAATCAAAAGACAAAAACACTTTTAATGAGCTCCGTCTGCCAGTAATGGTGTGCAATGTCACTTATACAAGCAAAGAGAATTGGACATAGTGGTGATCACTGGTGACTCTAAACAACAGGTTACAAAGAAGACTATATAAAATTGTGACTAAAAAAGAATGGATGCTAATAGCTCTTAGTTTTGCCCTTGGAGCAGATAAATGTGCTCCCTGCGGTGGTTTTGTCAATACAAGGTCATTAAAATGTGCCACTACCAACACTGCAGAACCACAGGTCAGGGAGAGATTAGCAACATTAACATGGACTGCCGAAAGCCCAAGTTTAGCTTTCTAAAACATTCTTCTTACGGCAATTTATCCACATCAGTAATCAGCCCTGACCACATGCATTGATTAAATACAGACTCACAATTAACCAAGACAAAAAAAATCATGCAAAACGTTTGTGTTTTATGAAAAATGTAGTCTATTTTAGTCTTTTCTCTCGCCACATTTGCAGAGGTGGGTCAAGTCACGTGTGGGTGAGTGGCTGTCAGTCATCCAAACAGCCCTGCAATGTTTGGTGGCTAACACAAAGTCTCCCATTTTAAATGCATCGGAGCCAACGTACGAATCCATACCAACCTTTAGAATGTACGAGTTCTGTTAATAAACACCGGAAGAGTCTATAGAAAAAGACTATTCTGTTGCTTCATCGTATCTTTTAACTTGGCCTGACCAACCGCAAAGTTCATCCAGCCGCGGAGTCATATTGGAAAGATTCAACGCTGCTCTGTAATGTAAATAGATTTTTCTCATTCAAAATTCAAATCAGTATTGGGGAATATTCTGATGTATTCAACTCATCTGTTTGGCTGTGAATTGTATTGACAGGAAGAGAAATGAGGGTGTGACTGCGGACGGGGAGCATCATTTAACTGGGCCCCAGGCGAAGTCCTCTGCTCTTCAGTAACGTGCTCCTCTGCTACTCCGACTGCTCGCTGTTTCATTATGATGAGGCTATGGGCTAAAGAGAGTAGCCAAGCATATCAAATATCCTGAAAGCACATACTAAATAAATCATTTTATTCATTCCATTAGCGGTGGTTGCTCTTCCCTTGTAAACCATCTTGTGGCCGTACTGGCAAAACAGAAAGCGGCAGTGCCCGAGTCCGCCGCGTCAAACAAAAACACAAACCATTTCGCTTCAGCAAATCGCAACTGTTTCATCTATTTAGGGCTTTTTATACTTTTCTGGGCACGCTCTGCCCACGGTCAGTAGATGTTGCCTATGCGTCTCCGTAATTTGTCACGCTCCTCGAGTTTTTCTGGTGCCAAATTGGAGGGAATAGGTTTAAATGATCAATGCCCTCAACAAAAGCTCAAGCTGCGATCCTAAACCATTTGAACATAGACAAAGGAGTATGGCTGGTCATATTCGGAGGTGGAATTCCAAGAACTGGAGTCAAATGGTGCAAAAATGAACCAGAAGAAACAGCAACAAGAATAGCCAAAACAAGTCTATGCAAAATTACCTTCAGCTTGCTTCTTTGTAAATAAATGCATGTTGTTAATTTTGTAACTAACTAGCTATTCCTTAGTACTGGAGTAAACAGGCCGTGGTTATTCCAAATCAATAAAAGAGATCGCTCAAAACACGGGCTCGTTTTCAGTTCCAATACCGATTCTTCAGCTTTAAGTGTCTGCCAATACTCACAACCAGGATGCGATTTGCTGCCCCTCTCTAGTGTGTCTGTCCCGCCCAGTGCTTTATTCTTGGGAGAGATGAATCAAAATGACCAGGCACAAACTGTGGCCGCCAGAAAATGAACCCGCGGCCGCGCAGCCTCGTCTCTGGTCTGGCTTTCTTTTTTTAGCAGGGCTGTCGGTGGCTGACTCTTCCCTTTGCTTTATCGATGGCTGTGTAGCGGCATCGTGCAGGTCACTTTACTTAAATCCATCACCCAAAACAACCGCAAAGTTCATCCAGCCGCGGAGTCAAGTTTTCTGCAAACACTTGTGGCTCTTACAAAATAAGAGCCTCTGCTTTTATCGGGTATTCAATGTGCCCTATTGTGAAAAGGTAATGACAATTTGACTGTGCATACAACAAACACCTTAACAAAGCGACGTCATTTGACAACTTAAAGAATAAACTTAAAGAATAAAGTAACTATCGCTAAAAATGCAGCAAAATACAGGAAATGTATGGGATTTTTCTAAACATTTCCCGGGGACACACATATAGAAGGGGCTTGAGCGGTGCAGGAGTTTTGAAAAATTACAAAAAACAAACGAACATCCCCCCACTTTTACATTTTTTTTTATATCGCACCCTGCTCACAATCAACTAATGCCACTGAAATTAGGTGGTGCAACCCTCCTCCACAGCAGCAGAAGCATCCACCTCCTCATCCTATCCATCTGCCTCTTTTAGGACGCCACGGTGGCTTGTGACTAGCACTCTCGCCTCAAGACAAGTCGCAGGTTTGGCGCTCGGGCAGGATCGGGACTCTCCGGGTGCGGGGTTTGCATAGTTTTCTGTTTCTGTCTCCAGCTCAAGATCTGGAGCTGGGCCCTGAGTGCTGCACGACAGCTGCTCACTGCTCCTGGTTCCCCAGAAATCTGATAGTGATCAGATTTCTGAGTTGTATGTAAACATTGCCAGTGATTATACTCTACCTTCAATGCATCACTGACATGTCTATTTAGGTCAATTAATAGCATCATTTCTCCCTGCTTGTTTGTCTGTTAGTTCATTTCATTAGATTGAAATATAAACTATGTAGCGTGGTATTACGCCTACATTTGCCATTTCTTTGAAGTTGCCCTATGTAACCTTTCTGCTGGAGGCTCACAGCTGGACTCCAGGCCAAGTTACAGGTCAGGTCTCTGGAGAGGATACTCCCTTAGCACTAATGATTTTACAACAATAACAACACAAGTAATTGAATGAGTGATAGATGGATCAGTTTGTGCTATTTGTTTCACATTCTTAGCAAAGCAATCACATCTCCATGGAGACAGGGAAGTGGGCACTTTTAAAGGTGCCATAACATGCTTTTTTTCACGTTTCGTAGTCTATCCTAAGTGTATAATTGATAATAATGACGCGTGCTTGCCCTTATGACGCGGTCTTGCCCCACCGCCCGTCAGTTTGGAGATTCGAGGAAAGGAGATAGTCTGTAATATAGCTAAACACTGCGGGAATCAATCAAAAAACACTCTGGGTACATATAGGAAGCACAAATAGCAATGTAAGAAGGTTAAAAGCTCTGAAACGTCGATTTTGCATGTTATGGGACCTTTAAGTGTCATAGTAGCAGTTGAAAGGATATATATTTGAAGACCTTTTTCTTTTTCTGGTTGTTATTTGATTTTCTGAAGTTCAGTATGTGTTGAAAGTAATCTGAAAGTGAAAGTAAGGTCACACAACTAGTTACATTCGTTTGAGTTTGGTCGGTCAGTGTGAGAATGTCACCACTGCAGATGTACCTGTGTTTTTTCAGTGGGATATGGCACATCAGGAGGTACAGGGGTGAGGAGAGGTGGCACCCTGTTTAACTGAAGGGTCACCCAGTGCAGATGTTTTGGGTGAGACGCCAAGTCCTGAAGCAGATGGTGCTCCATGTCTGTTGGCCCCTTACACAGACCTGTGGCCCTCAGCCGACTGCTCCTACAGACATGACGCAGAGACGAGGAGGCAGAAGCAGCACAGTGAGGGAAACAGTTCAAACGTGTAAATATTATATAGCATCAAACTTTTGAACCACGCCCTCCCCCTATTGACACATTTTAACACATTTTAATGTAAATATTACACTCACACACTTAATAATGAGTTATTTATTAATTCCAAACCTGGTGGTGAGTTACTATTGTAGCCACAGCTGCCCTGGGGTAGACTGCTGTAAGAAAGGCTACTGATCGACCCTTCCAACCACTGCCAATTATTATCACACACACCCCATTCATACTAGGCAATGTGGGTGAAGTGTCTTGCCTAAGGACACAACGAGTTTGCTGATTGTTTCAATGTGTTGGGGGTCGGAACCCAAACTTTGGAGGTCGCTAGCAGTTTCTGAAAAAAAAAAAAGCTCCACATTAGATACGTTGAATCATAATAAATGGATTACATGTTAAAGTGCTTCTGGTATTATATATTATTGTGTGCGTATGAAGTATTTTGCGTTGATAACTGTTCTTTAACATCCTACTAAGCCACAGAACCATTATTTTATTACCATTATCTTTTTCCGCCTAAGAGCCTAGGAAAAGGCCGTTAGTGTTGCCAACAAGTCCACTGGTGAAACAGAGGTTGCTGGGAACCGTTGGTATAGAAGACTTTATACTTTTACAATGATTTTGTCAGCGCGCACTGGCATGCATGGACTTGTCAAAATGATCATTGTTTGCAAAAGTACAATGTTGAATTTGTGTGATGTTTTGCCAGGCATTTCTTTCACACAATAAAAGCAATCATATTATAGTTGTGATTTTGCTTTTGTTGTATGAAAGCAATTTTCTAATTACCAGGAAATTAGATGAGTCACCGTTCAGCCTCTTAAAGGTTCCGGTATGACTATGTCTTTTAGATTTTTAAAAGGTTACATTTGTTAAATTATTTACAAAACACACAATTGCTGAATCATTGTCAGCAAATATAACAATCATTACACCCAACAAGAAAAAAGTCTTTGTTCATCAAGCATGTGTTGTTCAGTGCAAATTGTTGAGTTGTTTTGTTGTGACACTGTTTCTTTCATGGCTGGGTGGAGAAGCGTCACCGCAGGTCAATGGCACAGTGTTGGGGTCATGTAAGGCAAACACGTCTTTTCACTGCCTGAATTTTAATTGGATTTGAATGGCGGGGCCATTTTGAGGTAATTATTTATCACAGAGCAAATGATCAAATCTGTCATATTATTTAAGCTCCCTCTAAAATGGAGTTCAAGGTTTGTCAGCTCAAAACTGCCTTTTTTCTTTGCTTTGATGTTGCTCAGAGCTATCGAAATGAATGCACTTGTTCTTTTCTTTCAAGCGATCGTCTGTAGTGTGATAATAGAATGTAGTGAAACAAAACATTGTGATTGAATTGTGTTAAAGACACTTCACAACTTCAGACTTTAGTGTAACATTTACTTTGCAGATACAAATGCTGGTTACTTTTCTGCAGGGACCGCCTCCTGCTGGTCTCCATGGAGATTGTATAGCTTTTCTGGCATCAAACATTTCTATCTAGCATTTTATTGCAAGTGTTGCTTTCATTGCCTTGAAAATAATACATTCATGCTGTGTTGGGTCGCTTCACCACAGATCTGACTCGTAACGTGGCCTGGTAAGACCACCTGCTTATCTCCATGGAGACACATAGGCTTTATGCTATACTGTGGATCCAAGTTATACAGTGAACCCTTAATTAAAGCCTTGTTTAAGTCCTTGACTTTGCTTCTTGCTTTGTTCTTTGTAACAAAAGATTTCCAAAATGTTATGTCTAAATCTTAAAAACACATTTTCTATACCATCTAAAATAACATCTCTTGTCTTTTCTAATGTGCAGTGATTTTGATTTGATAATTTCTTGTTTATATTTTAATTTGACCTGAATTGGGTACCGACACAGATACCTTCTTGGTAATATGGTAGGAAAGGCAGGACGCACACATATTTAATTTTGACCAAAACCCTTCATTTATATATGGAGGCTGTAGAATAGATGCTCTACACCAACGTGACAGAGCGAGGAAGCAAAGAGCAGGCCTATGTGACAGCAGTGTGGAGATATGGAGACACAAACAGTCCATCAACGCTGCTCCTCCCCTGAGTACAACCAGATCAGGGATATATATATATTATTTTTTTTGCTTTTATGCAAGTGCAGAATAGGCCGGGCGACGCAGGTATTTGTCTCGTACGCGCAAGGGCCAAGGGGATTAGAGAGAGGCAAGCACTGTGTTGCCATGGTTTCCAGTTCAGCTCTCCCTCCTCCAACATTGAGGATAGTTGTTCTTTGTTGGCCTTGGGTATCACACCAATCGCAAGTGGGAGAGCCAGAGAAACAAAAGCATCATTAGAGGCAGACTGTGAGTCACTATATACACTATACAGCGTCTTATGGCAATATATTTTTCATGTAATTAAAAAATGTTCAATGTGTGACCAGAAAGTTTGGGCCCTTTCTTTATAACATGCCATCTGTGCTCATTGCAAACAAGAATACAAAACGTTCCGGATAGAAATTCAAAGGCGGAATTCATTCACCGCAGGGGTTTTGGAGCTTGCAAAAAATCTAATCTACAAGTTCACCTCTTATTTTCACTTTCCTTAGATGAATTACTGAGCCTCGGGTATTGGTTTTAAAGCTGATCTAGAGTTGTGAAGATGTAGAATAGTCAAAGGGAGTTTGGTTTGAAAAGCCTGTAAAGTACAAACAAAGGAGATAAAGAGTATATTTGATGTTAAAATATAATGCAACAAATAATATGAATGTAATTGTTGGTTTGAAAACTAAATTAAACAAAAAAAAATAGATACTGACAGTAGTATTTTTGTGTTATCAAAATGAATCTGTTCTGAACATTCTGTGTATATATTGCTTTTTAGGATTGTAGGATTTTTGACGCGTTTCAACTCCTTAACACTTTCACCAATTTCAACAAGTTATACCTCTTTACGATCGCTTTCACTGTCTTAGGGGGGCTATTGCTTTTGACATTTTTACATACCGTACTTTTTTCAGTATTTGCAAAAGTAAATTCCTAATGCTAATGCTAATGCTATCTCATATAAAGAAGAGTGTGAGGTTAGGCACCATTATGTTTTCAACACTTATAACACCTGTATTCTAAAAGTTTTTTTGTGTTATTGAGTTACTTGTAGTTGTCTTGTTCAACCGACATGTTATGATAAAATAAGATCTCATTATAATGTTGAAAGGAAATGCTTTTTCCAGAGAGAGAACGAGATACATAACAAAGTCATTTTTAGAGGTACAATTGTAAATATAAAGTGCTATTGCGTATACAAAAGGATGATATGGGAGATGCACCACTATAAAACACAGATTTGTAGTTCAATTTTGTGTCATGATATATCCAGACCTGGATATACAAGTGCTAAGAATAAATATGCTACATCAGATTTTACAGTAGTTTTCAATAGGCAAATCACCTTATAGTTATACTCCAAGAAAATAATGTAAACCTGGAAAAGTTTGTGCTCTTGCTAACTCGACAGGGCTTTCCTTTATCTTATACTGCAAATTATTTTACAACTGTCTTAATTATGAGCCAAATTGCCAAAGGAATACATACTGTTATATATTTTTTCTTCCAGACTGAAAAAAAAAACTATTGTCCTCATATTTCATGCTCCATTTGTTGCCCATAGAGGTTTGAAAAATAGTTACCTGGCAACTCTGCAGCATGCCTAATTTCCCCTTTTCTTCTTTCGCACATGCTCACGTAAAATAAGACCAGCCTCACTGCCATTCAGACACCAAACCAGTGTGAAATCTGCGCTTTTGGGAGTTTGACGTGCGTCTTTCAAAATTGGGTTGAGAGCCCCTTTTAGCAGGAAAAGTTTTTGTTGACATCCGATCAGGCTTTTACTGTATACTCAGACGAGATCACTCAAAATGTGACAACTTGATGGACTCAGTTGAGCTTGTGTCAATGTAATATAGATTTTAAGATAAGCCTTTATTTGTCCCGCGATTTTAAGTAAAAGAACTGTGATCAAACCTGACTAACAATACTGAAACCAGGTCGCATAATTCTGGTTCAAACCCTTTAGTACAAGTTGGCTGAACTTGAACGATAAAAGAGTCGTTTTCAGTTACTTAACATAAAGTTAAATGCTTTCATAGCACTGGGAAAAAAAACTATTTAAACCACTTATCAGCATGGTAGGGACTGAGACTTTTTATTCTTTTCCTTTCAGTTTTTAAATATAAATGTGCTTCAATATTACGGATGTTGAACTAGTGAGATTAGTCACAAGATGTAACAACTGTTGAAGTTTAGTCCATGATTGACTGCGAGAGGCGAGGATCGTTCTTAAGGCAAAACGGTAGTAACAAAATATCGTGTCCCATATGATAAATATGACACGAGATACAAATAAGATAAATGCATGACAATAGCTTGGTCAACATTCACAATTCCCCCAACAGTCACACTAAAGAGCCGCCAGACGCAACCCCACAAGATATGTAAACCCCCCAAAAACATATTAAATGTTTAAAATCAAATTAATTTATTGTATACATCAGCAAAACCATTAAAGAAAGCATTTAAGAAATAACCCACCATGGACATAAAATGGTGTGAGACAAGTTTTGGCAAACCTCAACAATTTAGTATTTTCAACATGCAGATTTTTGTAATAAATACAAGAGGTTTCTGTCTTTTTGGTTGAATGGTCCCAGTCACAATTGTAAGTCTGTCAAAGATAAAAAAAAAAAAAATCGACTCCTCTTCTCTCTCTCTCGGCTCAGTTTCCTTGTTCTTCCACCATTCCCAGCTGAACCGTGACTGGTCAGCCGTCATCCAGAAGAGAATCTTTTAGAGAACAATGTTTCTTTTCCAAGCACCATGACCAGTTCTATTGAAGTTTAGTCTATAATAGATTGCGTTCTCAAGGTCTTTATTTGGTGCATACACACAACACAGGGAAAACAGGCAAAACAGTCGCTTGTTGTATTGTCTAGCTCCTGAGT
This sequence comes from Eucyclogobius newberryi, assembly GCF_026437365.1. NCBI lineage: Eukaryota > Metazoa > Chordata > Actinopteri > Gobiiformes > Gobiidae > Eucyclogobius > Eucyclogobius newberryi. The sequence goes on from NW_027315757.1 coordinate 24,939,366, forward strand.
TTGTCCTATCACAGTTTAATTGTGTTTTATATAGCTGTTGCTTGGGTCTGGTGTAATGGCATGACGTCAGCTTTAGGACTGTTTGTGCCAGTTCATAGATAATGAGGAAGTACACAGTAAACAAATATCGTGTCCCATATAATAACTATGACACAGAGCCATAAACAAGATAAATGCATGAGAATAGCTTGGTCAACATTCACAGTTTACAGTTTACAAAATCCCTGCCAAAAAGACTATTTTCGGTTCACATCAAAACAAATCCCATAGTGCTGTAAAGAATACAAGACACGGGTTTGATTGATGTTTTCATTAGTCATATTAACATAGGGGAACGTGCTTTGGTATCATGGATGTTGAATTAGCGAGATTAGCGGTAGATCATAAGATGTAACAACACGGCATTAGTTACATGGAGAATTATGCGTGATTAATTACCCTCCATTTTGGGTGCAGTAAGCAGAACAGAGCAGACCTATTTCCATACCTGAGGAAGCAAGAAAAAAAACAAACATACTTATTGCTGTCTGGAATCAGTGCAACATATAATCATGACAACATATGGAGAGGTCACTTAATGTGCTTTTTATACATGCACAATGGTCCAGGAGGTGCAGAATCACAAGCTGCCCAAGACCAGATGGTGCTTTTTTTTTAAAGTGGATCTCCAGCAACTTGTTCACGAGGAAAACATTATGGGCGTCATTCTGTACTGTCAACAGGCCAAGTTCAACACGCTGTAATAAGGGAATTCTTATACATTGAACATCCAATTCAGTGCCTTATCTTTGCATTCCTAAAGGAGACAGGTTATGCCAAATTGACTTTTAAGAGCTTTTAACCAATTGTTTTCTTTTCACATTTACACACACTTTCTTTTCTCTTGCAATTTAGGCTTCATTGGTCATACAATCCCTGTTTCCACCTACCCCACAGACACGCCCACTGCTGTGTAGGTTTTATGATGTTATGAACTTGCTAGTTATGAACAGGCTTAGGTGAATCTTTTCTTTTTATTTTCTACAAAACTTAAGATTTACAATTTTTGAACACCTTCAAGATGCATACAAAATTGACATATTAAATACAGATATAAATATAGAACTATTGGACTAGTGTTCCAAGCCTTATTACAACATTGAAAAATACTGTATACAATAGTCATCATATTCATATTTAAAAGGAGCATGCAAACATCTATTGCATTTGCAATATTTATTCCAACTGTAATGTTTTCTAAATCAAAACTCTCATTGTTTACTCATTTTGAAAATATTTCCCATGGTCAAAGAGCCAGTCTAATAAAAGCTTCCCAGCTCTTCCTTAACAGTATTTGGAAAAAGCAGCACAGCTAAATTAAATTTGAGTGAGATAGTATTTGCAAACCCTTCCTTTTGCCTCTTGCTGTTACCTTTTGAATTGTGCGTGCGTTCCCCTGAGCCTTTCCTGCAGTGCATCCTAGAGACAAGCTAGAGGCCCGTGGATCCCAAGAGAGTTTCATCTCAGTGCGGAGCTGCCAGTTCCTCTCCAGTAAAAACACACACACCAATGAACAATCACGCATTTAGATTTTACTCCCATTAACCCGAGGCTTCCAACAACTGCGACGTGTCCTACATTCCCCTCATTAATGCAGAAACTTATTTTGCATTTTTGTCACCGTCTTAAATTTTCTGGCTGCTTAAACTGTATTTGATGCATGACTAAAGTTGGCGTATTTGCTCGCAACTCTCCCAATGGGTCATCACACTTGCAGGGAGCCTCGCTGAACTCATTATGTCGGGGGAGGTTGCTGCAGAGGCTGGGGTGAAGGTAAAACTGCGATCTTGTCGGGGTTTGAATTTGCTGTGTGGCAGATTTTGTGGATTTCCGGGAAAGCGAGGTAAAAGGCGACATGACACCTGACAGGGAAATAGTAGAGATTGTAAGAGAGCCAGCTGTCAGAGCCGGAGCAACATTGGTTCACAACATACTGGAAATAAATACTGTGCCGGTATTACAGGGGGATTTGCTATTATATGTGTCACTGTACTCTTACGTGTCATTAGGGCTGTAGGCATTTTTTCAATTAGTAGATTAATCAGTCGATGGAGACAAAGTTTGAAAAAAAAAATGGACTAGTTCACTCATTATTTTATAGGGATTAAAAGGATTTATATGGATTACAACAGAAAGAGACGGTTTGGAGTGCATATGACAGATAACATTTCAACAAAACATAGTTAACGTGATTACCGTATTTTGCGCACGAAAAGGCGCACCGGATTATAAAGCGCACCATCAATAAATGGTCTATTATGGATACTTGTTCATACATAAAGTGCATCGGACTATAAAGCGCATTAAGCAAAACAAAACAGACGGATAAGTCAGTCAGTTGAGCTTTATTGAACGCGTTTAACTCATTCAGATCAATATTGTTCAACATCAAAACACATTCTGCTACCGCTAAAAGACACGTTAGCATATTCACAACTCTCAGACAAGCTCACTTATAAACACGTAAAATACAACACAATACTGCTGTAAGATAATGATAAATATTTACCAAAGTTTCAATCCCACCAAACGAAGCAAATTAACCTGTCTTATGCACTAAGATTTGGGAGTGAATTATGAGTTTAAGCTGTCCGTTTACAGACAAATACACTACTAATACTTTTCTATATAAAATATTTGTAATTGTGCGCTCATATGAATGCGTCATAGTTTGTGAGAGCACGGGACTGTGTGTCTGACACTCGGACCTGCAGTGTGGGGGCGCCCCAGGGCACTGTCCTCGCGCCCTTTCTCTTCACCCTTTACACTGCAGACTTAAGACACGACACTGACAGCTGTGTCCTGCAGAAGTTCTCTGACGACTCTGCCATCATCGGACTCATCACGGACGACGATGACGCGGAGTACAGAGGACTGGCGCAGGACTTTGTGGACTGGTGTCAGCGGAACCACCTCCTCATCAACGCGGGGAAGACCAAGGAGATGGTGGTGGACTTCCGCAGACGCCACCCCACTGCCCCCTCACCAGTGAACATCCAGGGACGGGACATTGAGAGAGTGGACTCATACAAGTACCTGGGTGTTCATCTGAACCACAAACTGGACTGGACTCATAACACAGACGCACTGTACAGGAAGAGCCATAGTCGGCTCTACCTCCTGAGGAGACTCAGGTCTTTTGGAGTGACAGGGCCACTCCTGAAGACCTTCTACGACTCTGTGGTGGCATCAGCCCTCCTGTACGGTGTGGCCTGCTGGAGCAGCAGCATCACAGAGAGGGAGAGGAAGAGGCTGGACAGAGTCATCAAGAAGTCCAGCTCCGTCCTGGGCTGCGCTCTGGACTCGGTGCAGGAGGTGGGGGACAGAAGGGTCCTGGCTAGATTCACATCTATGCTGGACCGTGAGTCTCACCCCCTGCAGGACACTCTCTCCGCTCTGGAGAGCAGCTTCAGTGAGAGACTGATCCACCCTCGATGTGTGAAGGAAAGGTTTCGCAAGTCTGTTGCTGTCAGACTTTCTAACAAACACTGCTAGCCCTGAACATGTGCAATACTGATGTAACCATGTGCAATAAGAGTGTTCTATTTTGTTTTTATTATGTTTACTTACCTGCTAATAGTATTACCTATTACCTAGTCTTGTGCTAGCTATTTTTACTTTATTTGATTTTATTCTATTATCATTGTTTTATTATTATTATCTTATTTTTATCTTTTTATTTATCTATTTTATTTTATTTCCCAAGAGTTCTATTAAGAGTGTGTTTTTTTTAAACTTCCTATAATCTGTCCTTTCCTCCTGTTCTAGTGCGTTGTAACAACGAAATTTCCCCTTGTGTGGATATTAAAGGATTATCTTATCTTATCTTATCTTATCGTATCTTAGATACTTTAAAAGCTTTTGCTCACACCACATGTTGTTGCCTTTTAATCAATTAATCGATGTACAAGGCATGTCTTTAGCATGTCTTTATTCGACTACAGTCCTAATTATTTGTATTACGCATGAAATATCAGTAATATTGAAATTAATACAGTAAAGAGGTCTGTTTTTTTTTTCCTGATGCTTCACTATCTGGCGCTGGCGTAGATCTCACCTCATTTTGTGTTTCCTTCTCAGCCTGAAATATGTTTTGCCAGGTTCGTTCATACTTCTGGACTAAAATCTTGTTTAGCCTATATGGGAGGTTTTCCAGGCAAATGTCCACAAATAACATTGCCATTTTTTTTACCTTTGATGGTGGATAATGATGATGCTTATAAAATGTGTTATTTCCTAGATAAAGTGCATGAAGCTTAATCGAAACCCCCAATTCGTCAGTTTTAGTTTTTTTACCGACACACAGTTAGGCCACAAGACTTTAGCAGTTTGGGTCATGTTAGGCCTGTCCTGAACAGAGTGCTTCTTTTTGAGACTAGACTTAAACCTTTGAACAGTGTCTGAACTCTCTTGAGGTTTGGGAGTTCACACCCTTCCAACAGCCATCTGGTCCTGTTCAAAGACATGTGATTTTGACTGATCTCAGAGCGCATCGCTAATGTGGCTGTACTGAAGTTTGGGAGATTGTGTAACATGTTAAGTTTTTCCCACTATTCACGTTGGTTTCATTCATGTTCTTCTTGTATTTTATTTTGTTTGTTGGTTATGGTCAGGTTCTCTATATCTCTAAGGGCCATTAAATAAGCACTTTACTGGAGTGTCCACCACCTTGCTTTTGATCCAGAATACACACTTCTTCAATTCTTCATGAGGTAAGTGAGTCTGGTCACCCTGCCCTCCGTCGCACATCGAGTCAAAGTCAAACCGTTTAGTCAGATTTGTTTATTTATGTGTGAAACAATTGAGCTTATTGATCATTTAAGACTACATCAAACTACTCTCACCTCCGATTAACCAAGTTTGTGCTTCGCTCTTTGATTCTTTGATTGTTTTTCAGGCCCTGTGATACTTCTTCTTCTTTTTTTTTCGTAAGCAGCTATGTTTGTTTAGATACGGACGTGTCCCTGATTGGCTAATCCACCTGTCAATCACGCCCATCTGAACATGTGGAGATGAAAACGGTGACCAGACTGATATCAACTGTATAAAACATATCCATCTAGAATTTCCTGGCAATCCACCACCAGCTTGTCACATGGATATAATTGTCACATGGATGTTATTGTTTGCCTGGAGAGTTCCACAGTATGGCAATAAACTTTAAAATAAAAAAAAATATTTCAACCCCAAAGGCCAAAACTGCTCATAGTAAGAATGGTGAAGAATTTCAAGGTGGTGCGACAAAAAGACCTGTAATGAAAACAACACGTGGTATCTTTCTGGAAGGGGCATGCTGCATGCTTGATTATATAGAAATAGAAAGTTAAAACCATACTCCTTCATGGATATTGACGTTTTAAGCAATACTTTGGACTATTATTACCACATTTCCATGGAGATAAGCTGGTTTGTTGAGATGCATGCCCACTTACAGTTTTTTGTTGCAATAAAAACATGCAAAATTAAAAGACTAAAATGTAACGGTATAAACATATATTAAATTATTTTAGTCTATTTCTTGGTTTAAAAGTTATGTGGTGGGACTTTAAATGAATGAATGAAGATTCCAGTCAAAGCAATAACAACTCCATGGAAACAAGCAGGTGGCAGATTCTCATAGTTCACCTTTAAATTCACACTTCACATAAACGAATCTAGGCCTTTTAAGGGTCAATCGCTGCTCACACCAAGGTCTTTTTGTAGGGTTCTGGAGACTCATACTTCATTTAATGTTTATGTACGCTTGTGTGCACACAAGCAAGCGAACATGCAAAGCACTTTGAGTACCCAGTGGGCAAAGTGATTCTCAAACGTGTCCATTTACTATAATTTATTAATTGTTTCAACTGGCCATGCCGTTCCTAGAAGCATGAGTAATCTTCCTGCAGGCATAATAAATAGAAGCCATTACGAACTTCAACATCAACATTTAAGGACAATTTGCACAAGAGATAAATAGGTGAATAATTTCCCTTGTCCGCTTGCCTTGAGTATCATTAAAATAAAATGTCATGCCAAGTGACATTTTGCATGGCTGCCTTCCCTGAAGCTTGATTCAGAAAATAACAACTTGTGTATTATGTGTGTGGAGGGGGTTTGACTGACCATCTGTGAGCCATGATACACAGCCACTCTTTATCACTCTTTATAATTGTAGTCTTAAAAGAGCTTTAAAACGTTGACTGCTTCAATCACCTCTGCAGGGGAAGTGGCTCCAGGGGCCGTTGTCTTTGCAGGTAGCATGCTTTTTGCTTTATGACTTGGAATGTAATCGTAAAATGCCGCAATGAAAAACACATTGTGGAAGTTTTGTCTGTAGTCAGTTTTGATGTTACAATTCTTGCAACAAAAAAACTTTCTAAAACTAATCCTGAACAGCTAAAATGCAGTGGACTTAGTGTGACATGGCTGAGGTACTGATTGATTCAATTCAACTTTGTACGATAACCCCAAAATTTAAACGATTTTAATATGAGGATGAATATAGTTATTTATATATTTGTATTTATGAATTAAGTCATTTTCATTGAATTTGATCAAACAACTTAACTTTTAGGGTCTGAACAGTGGAACACCCCACAGCTTTACGAACTAATGGACTCTTTTGTAGCAGCATGAGTTTGTTATAATACACTTATAGGGATGTAAAGATTATTTGTTTAATTGATAATCATGATTATTCAGGTCACAATAAAGTCCTAAGAAGTACGGTAAACAACAACGATTATACAAGGTGGTGTAATCCCTCATTCATCCAGGAGTTTTCAATTGTAGAAAAAATTCAGTTGTATCATCGACTCATTCATTCATTCACTCCCAAAATCACAACAGCAGTTGCCTCGGAGGGCGACAGAGAAAAAGGAATTAAACAATGTTCATAAGGACTTGGCAATGTCCCAGGGGCCGCTGTCCTTAGACCCTCCTTCTCGGCCAGAAAAACAACAAAACCTCCTTGGGAAAAAAGAAGAATCCTGTAGCAGTTCCACAGTGAAGGAGAGAGCTGACTCCTTCAGACGGACAGGCAAGAGAGATAGTGGAGCTGGATTCACTCAGGAGGAGAACCAGTTCTTCCAGGCAGATGAAGAACTGTTCACATGTAGTAGAGACCGCTTCACCAGGGACTCAAGGAGCATCTGGGTCCACAGGTCATTGATGTGCCTGTTCCACTCCCCGGGGAGTTGCGAGGAATGGGAAAAGAAGAAGAAAAGGCAATGAACAGATTGCAAGTGAAATTAAATATCAAATATTGTTTGATAGAAATAAGTAGTCAGAAGCAGAGGATAGTGCTCAAGCTGCCATACTTCCCCCAGAATAGTTTCTCCTAGGGCTGCATAGCTGAAACTGTAGGTTTTAATTTCTGTTCCTAACTGGCCTGACCATAAGCAATTTCAAAGAGGAACGTTTTAAGCCTGGTCTTAAATGAAGAGACTGTGTCGGCCTCTTTAACATGGACAGGAGCTGATTCCATAACACAGGAGCTTGGTGGCCAAAAGCTCTACCTCCTACTGTGATTTTAGAGACTCTTGGGACCACCAGAAGGCCAGCATTTAGAGAGCAAAGAGCTCTGTTTGGATGATATGGTTCTATAGCATCTTTGAGGTAGGATGGGGCCATGTCATTTATGGCTTTGTAAGTCAGGAGTAGGATTTTAAATTTGATTCTAAACTCGACAGGAGCCAGTGAAGAGACTCCAGCACCGGAGCAATGTGCTCTCTTCTTTTAGTTCTTGTTAGCAATATTGCTGCTGCATTTTGAACTAGTTGAAAACTTTTTATGGGGCTTTTAGGACACAGGGAATTACAGTAGTCTAATCTAGACGTTACCAATGCATGTATATGTTTTTCAACATTGCTTTTAGGCATAATTTTTCAGATTTTGGCTATACTCTCAAATCTCAATTATATATATATATATATATGCTCAAATAAATAGGAAATATGCTGTTTTACAGGCTTGATATATATGTGCTTTAAATGAAAGCTCCAGGTCAAATAAGACTTCAAGGTTTCTCTTCCTGTGCTCTGTGTAGTAATGTTCTGATCACTCCCAGCTTGTGCTGTTGTGGGTGGTTAGAGCCAAAGAGCAGGTACTGATCTGTGTGTGTAGGTTTCTTCTATTTGAGGCTTTGCGTCCTCTCCTGTGATAGTGGAGCAATCAAGAAAGGCCAAGCGGTTTTCCTTAGCATCTTCTCTTGTAAACTTGATATTGGCTCGACCGCATTGATGTGCTCTGAGAAGGCTTCCAGCTCTTGTTTCTTGATTTTCACAAATGATGATGATTATTTTAGATACTAAATGCTGTAATTTCAATTCAGTCTGTACACCAAATAATAGTGCTTTTGACTTGTGACTGTATCATAATAACTTCATATTTTGTGATTTTACTGTTGTTTTGTATCAATAAACGCTATTGTGATGTTTCTAAGAATACTTAAATTTAATATTGGATTTTGGAGATGAACTAAAACACTCAAAGACACAAACAAATGAAAATGTATTCAATATCACAATCTATCTCCATTTTAAAATGACTTTTATCACTTTTCATACATACAGTAGAGTGTAACACAAAATGCTTTACTGTGCTTTAAACACATTCCCACATACTCACATCCCACTCAACTGCCCCACAACCGCCAGACCCAGACAACCACACACCCGACACACAGTCACATGCAGAAGCAGTCATGCACACACACAAGCACATACGCATGCAGAAAGGCACTCACACAGTTACTCCAAAATGCATTTGGCTGAGTACAGATGAACTAGTTGAAGGATCTCCATCAGAAGAGCCTTCTGGGGGCGCAGAGAGCCCCCAGAAGCTGCAGGACACCCAGCCCAGAGGAAAGATGAGGCAGAAGCACCAAACCTGTACTTGAGCCCACGAGCCAGAGCCCACGAGCTACAGCCGATCACTGTGGATATTGATCAAATTATTGTCATGGCTGTGTCCTATTTATCATGAGTCAAGACGATCTTGCTGCATATGGATCACAATGAACTATTCAGTGTATTTGAACTATTCTGTGTATTTTCTGATCATCTGTGGACTAGTCTAAACAATCTTAAAGCGGACGTCATAGCGAAGGTCAGGCCATTTTTATCAGACCCAAGCAACAGCGATATAAAACACAGCTAAATCTTGTGAAGAGTCGAATCTCAGCTGCAAGACGAACAACATGCCGCTGTTTTTCCTGTTTTTCCCTGTTTTCATCAAATAAAGACTTTGAGAACGATCTTCACCTCTCGCAGTCTGTATAGACTAAACTTCGACAGAATTGGTGGAGGATGCGGGTCTCTCATCGTGCTTGGAAAGGAAACATCTGAATTTTGCTCTAAACGATTCTCCTCTGGATGTCGGCTGACAACGCATAGCGTCCAGTAACGGTTCTGCTGGGAATGATGGGAGAACAAGGACCGAGTCGAGAGAGAGACAAGAGGAGTCAATTGCCAGTTTATTTTTGACTTACAATTGTGACTGGGACATTCAACAAAAGTAAGGCAGAAACCTCTGGTATTTATTACAAAAATCTGCACATTGAAAATGCTAAATTGTTGAAGTTTGCCAAATCTTGACCTACATTTTCCACATTGCATATGAATGTATGAAGTATGAATTTAGTGAATGTTAGCTCATTAGTTTAGACAGTCAGTTGGACTGATTTAAAGAGGAGTTGGACTCCAAAACACGTTGGACATGTATAAAAGTACGTACAATCAGTTGGACTGATTTAAAAGGGAGTTGGACTCCGGAAAAAAATAATAAAATAAAATAAAACGTGGGACGTGTAGGTAACTAAAGGGAACTAAGAAAGCTACTACTTGGCTTAAAACACTCTACTGACAAGATTAACTATCCTCTGTGGCTAGGTGAAATTTTTATTTATTTAGTTAATTTTATTTTTTCAAGTTTGTATTCAATTAAAATATTAAATTTCTTTAAATTCATTTTTTAAATTTATTTTTTATTTTAAATCTTTAATTTAAAATTTTAATATCATTTTTCCCCCTAAGCATATTTTATTGTATTATTATTGTTATAATTATTGTTCGAATTATAATAATAATAGTTATTATTATTATTAGTTTTATTCTTTTGTTTGTTTTTGAAAGACCACTGACTGCCACAGTTTTTTATTATTAAATAATAATAATTAGAAATTAAGATCATAGGGCCCTCTGTTCCCTCCTGGAACAGAGGGCCCATCTGAGGAAGAACCAGCCAAAGACACTGATCTAGCCATTAGGTCACTACAGAAACAAATGATAGCTGTCGTATGTTACTTCAAGCTTTGTAACATCTGATCTTTGTACAACTAGAAACAAAATTACATTAACATCCTCAACATTTCGGAGCTTTGGAAATGGCCTGATGAAACATAATTATCAGTGATTTTTGAAAAAGGATCCCGTAAATCCCTGAATCAATAATTCATCAAAGTCAAACAGGGAGGTAGAAGGAGCTAAGTATTTGCTGGTTGCAGTGGCTATTATTGCGCTGATACAATTATTTCACAACAGGGAGATCAATTAAAGGAAGCAGTGCTTAAGCTATTTTGCTTTTGTTGCTGAGACTGCAGCCAGCGCCTTGCGCCATGCTGGCCTGTGCAAGTTTGGATATTGGTCTAGCTGCCAAGGGAAGTTGAGAACATTTATATTGGCCAGACATATTGGAATAAAACATTTTATTTTGTGTATCTTAGGGTATACTTTTTGCTGGCTAATTTAGCACCAAGTAAACAAACACAACACTGGATAAAGAATGACCACAAGAGAATTACAGCACTGGACTTATACAATGGCTTTCACAGCAGGCTTATTCAGCTGCTTCCTCTAATATTGAGCAGATGACAGTAAGTGGCTGTGGCAGCTCCTCCGAAGGCTCCCAGTCCCTCATGTTGTGAGCACATTCTGCACAGAATCATTAAAGTTCAAAAGTTAATGCCCACATTAAGATGCTCCGGCAACACACAGCACTGAATGGGCTCAAATGATGTGTCATAAGAGCAGTAATTTCCCCACAGGCTAAAAGAAAACACAGCGATAATTAACCTGAAATTAGTCGCATTGTTTAACTTGATTTACTCTCATTAACAAGAAGGAAACCAAGGCATAAGTAAGCAAATTTACTGTACATTAATGTATATTCTTGTTTAAGGATTTTATTAGCTCCTCAAAACTACAATATTCTAGGTTTGAATTGGGCGTTATATCCAGTAGTGTTGCAATGATCTCTTCAGGCCCCAAGCTAAACATCACTAGGGGCAAACACACTTTAGTATGGTTCTTCTGCTTTAGCATGACTGGCATTGTATATTCCCATAACAGCACAAAGTAAAGGCCAATTCATAGCAATGTGGAAAGTATACAGCAACAGTAGTGGTTTGCCTAAGCTTGTAATTTATTCAAAATAATTTGTTTAATATAGTGAGTTTTAAAAAACTTAATATAAATGGAGAGGATTTGTAAGGGATTTGTGACTAACACTGAACACTATTCTATGCATCAACCTGGCCAGCCAGTGAGGTTCTTGTAATATTCATTTTGCATACTCTTGAGACTCCATCTGGTCGGGCTCGCACTGTTAGGTTTAAGCCTTGGCGCTTAGTGGCTGACCAATCACAGCGCAGTATTGTAGTTTGGGGCGGAAGTCAAAAAGACGAACCTAAACAAACATGGCATTGGCAACAAAAGTACTTTGGCCTATTTTAGCAGATTCATGGACCATTTTGTTTTTTTAAATCGTGCACATAGATGCACTTTGTGTATTTGAGGATGAGGAAGAAGTCTGTGCTTTCCTCTGACTGGATTTAACATCAGTTTGATTTCTCGGCTTGTTCCGCTGTTGTGACGTTTGACCAATTGGATTCAAATATTTGTCATGACGTTACGCCTTTTTTCGACTGCTTTCAGTGAGACCCTGTCCAAATTAATATTGTGTAGAACTCAAACCAGAGTGATACACATATCAATCTGGTGTGAGCCACGTTAGCTATGCTTTGTTTATGAGGACTGTGCTTGCCAATTGATTAGCTATTACTAACTCTATGTTGAATAATTACATGTGTTATGATTCATTCAAAGGCTTCCAAAAAGAGTTGTTTGCTTCTCAATAATTTAACTACAGATTCTTAGTTAATCTTACTGTAATTAACAAATGGTTAACATTTTTTTACCAAGACCCTAACCTATGCACAAATTTTGTACTTCTGATTCCTGGGAGAGCGCAGGTTGATCACATGTCTTAAGTGTTTGTGGGTGCGTGACGTGGACAGTGAGCGGCCCAGATGTCTTAGCAATCCAGCAAACAACTGAGCTTATGTTCAGCGAGCCGCACCACGTGGAAGGCAAAAGCTTCTATGGGCTGTCCCACTAGAACATTGCTAAAATTGATAAAATACAAGGCGAAGCATTGCATACTATGACAAGAAATATTTACAGAGCCAATAGTATATGTGCTATAAACAAGTGCGATCACATGAGGACTATATTATCTTCTAATTCATCTAAGGGGTTAAACTTTATGATATGAAATAGCTAATTAAACATTTCCTGGTAAGTTTGCCTGATTAATAAGGATCACGTTCAAAATTAGTTCCTTTTCAAAATGTATTAATTGTACATATTTTAGAATGTAAACATCATTGTGCATCCATGGATTGATTCTCAGTACCCAATTTTGTGGACCCAAAACTTACATATATCGTAATTCTTTAATATCCTAACAATCTGGCAATAAAAATATTAAAACGTTAACTTGAACCAGTTTTTTATTGGGCCTAAAGTCAAATACAGTTTTAAATTTGTCGTACTACTAATCAGGGACACCTTGTACTGCTCTGAGCACACATGCATCAGTGTTGAATGAGGCTTAGGGCTAATGATTAATATGTTTACCTGTATAAATCATGTGATGCAGTAGTTAGACCGTGCCCAGTCAGCACACAGGCTCAGCGTATGGCAGGACAGGTGCAACAAGGGCATGGAGAGGCCTTGAAATAGTGCAGGAGCTCAAATGGCGTCGGCATTTAGGTGCAAGAAAAATAGAGGCTCGAATACGTCCTCAGCAGCCGGGTGCCAGGTGTGCGGAAACTCCAGTCCCAGAAAAACGGCAGGGTCAGTCGGTGAAAGGTGAGAAACGACATACAAGCGGTTACATTAGTGATAAATATATCTGTTAGGTTATTTCTTAACATCGGAGAATGATCAGTGGCAGAAAGAACAAATGCCTTGTATGGAAATATATCCACTTTAGATTGAATTCACTGTGATATTGTCATTTTCAATCAAACACGGCTATCCAAAGCATGAAAAATAATCAAAACACGTTGAAAGATATTTATTTTGAGTGATACGTTCTAAAATGGCTCATGGCGGAAATTGACCTTTTTTTCAACAGAGTTTATAATTAATTTCAACCTTCCTAATTATTTTCTCTATCAGCAAACAATCCACTTCAGTTTCCTCTTTATTTTTCTCCATAAAATGTTATTTATGAGCATGTGAAAACAATTGGACATGCCCAGAGCCAATATTGGTCATCTTCTTCCTGAGATTATCTTGAACATGTTGAGAGTGCCTGATAATGCATGTAAGTAGTTTGTTTAATAGAAAGAGGAAGCCCGTGGCAAATGGAAATCAAGCATCACTTCTTCGCTGTTTGTGGAGCTCGGTGATTGATTACTGCTGCTACCACCAGTTTCCTTCAGGCTCATCCAGCAACTCCTGACTACTGAGAGCAGCAAGGGTCCTATCTCTGCAGCACTGTGCTAAAAGATATACGTGTAATGTCAAGAAAGACACCCAAAACGGAAATTGCAATGTTGTTTATGAGAGAAAAAAATGCATGTTTAGCATAAAAGATTACCAAAAGCCAATTTATACAACAGCACACTTATTATAGACAATTTAAAGTTTAAAATACATGGATTCATCAGAAAAGCATATTTTCAGGCTCTCTGAACATCCCTGACCTCTTTTGTTACAGTGTCCTCCTCAAGGCAGAGCTGTTTTGTGGGTTCTGTGAAAATTGCTGTTTTGGCCGCACTATTTACAAAAATACTACAAAATGAATAATACGGCACGCTACAACATGCATTAAGAAGGTGTTCACATTTTTCCCAGTTTGTTCCTGGTTTGAGCCCAGTATAGTCCTGATGTAGACTTGGTTTAGTCTTTTTCTAGTCCTGATTTTGTTCTTGGTTTAGCCCCAGTTTAGTACCAATTTTGATAGGGTGAACACATCGCCACAGCCTATTCTACTAAATAAGTCTATAATAAATAAACAAACATGTAATGACATTTATACTTTCAGTCTTACATATTATCTGATACAAAAAATATTAAAATCGTTCTGCTTTTAGGGTGCCCCTTGTTGATGGGGGGTTCTGTGCTTATATCCTGCACTGCCTGAAGGTTTCCTATCTATCGCTCTAACCTCATCTACTAAAAGAGTCCAGAGTCATACTTAATTTGATCAATGAGCTAAAAATGTTACAAGTTGTTTACTGAGTCCTAAAAATAGTGACAGTGGCAATGTGCGACACCTGCAATGATCATGTTTGGGCCTGTCGAGGGTAACACTGTAAATGAACTATTTCACTGCAGTGTAACTTCAGACTGTTGTTGCGTCAGCTTTTTGTGCTTTGTTGTGTTTACTAGAGAATTATGAGATACTTGTGTCCTTAACTACGTTTGTATTGATCGTTTCTTTTTGTCCAACGTAAAACTGCAAGTACGAGACGCTAATTAGCACCGACTGGCAACCGCTCCACTATTTATTTCATCACTGTGCTCTCTTATCTCTGATTCTGCTCTTAAGCGCATTATCCAAACCATATTCACTTCTACAACATTGCCCTGATCTTAAAGGTCAACCTATAATGCCAAATTCCATCCATCCATTTTCTACCGCTTGTTCCCTTTTGGGGTCGCGGGTGACTGGAGCCTATCCCAGTGACTTCAGGCCTTAGGCGGGGTGCACCCTGGACAGTGGCCAACTCGTTGCAGGGCCAAAACAGAGACATAGACATTACAGACAGCCATTCACTCTCACATTCATTCACTAGGGCTAATTTAGAGTCACCAATTGTGCCTAACACATGCATGTCTTTGGACGGTGGGAGGAGCCGGAGAACCCGGAGAGAACCCACGGTAACACGGGGAGAACATGCAGACTCCACCCAGAGAGATCATGTGATGTTGGTCTGGTCCGGGAATCGAACCCATGATCTCCTTCTTGGGAGGCAAGAGCGCTAACCTTTTAACATTACATTGTCTCCTCATCAGAAACACACCTGGAGTTGTCTGTCCTTCATTCATACTTGTTTAATAAATCCTGTTTAATAAGTCTCCTCCATCACAGCCTCACCAAAACACAAAAATCATATCATGGGTTGAGTTTTGAAATTGTCGGCACTGTTTTTATATCCATAGATCACTGTCTGGCTGAAAAGGAGCAGAAAGAAGAGCAATCTTATGTTATCTGCCACCTTTTCAACTTTACTTGGCACAACACATTACAATAAACATTTGCTATAAAATTCATTACATACAGAATTACATTGCAAACAGATCCCTGGTCCTTTCTCTCAATAGCCTCATTTTATTTTCCATACTTACTTATTATGATATGTTTCATGTCTTTCATAAATGCAGTTATGGTTCTTGATTCTTTGATTTCTCTGTGAGATAATTTCATAAATTCACTCTTTTCACAGAAATGCTTCATTTCCTACTTTGGTTCTGAATCTGGGCTTTTTGAAAATGTCTGTTCCTTTTTAGATTATAGTGACTTTCAAAAAATCCTTGAATGTTTTCGGGTATTTTTTTTCTAATTTGCTTTGCTTTGAGAATACTTATATCAAGAATTTGAACAAATATTGGCTTTGATGGATCTCTATAACGACTGTAAAGTAAATATTGGTTGTAAATATGTTGAACAAGTAGTCCCCCTTATCAAGAAAAAATCTATTCACCACCTATTTCCATTTCGATTTCATTTACATGTTTAGAAAGACTGCTTGCAAGACTGTGGCCCACATTGTCAGAATATTCACAAAACTCATTTGAAATTTGTTTTTCCTCATATTATTATATTGGTTTTTAATATTTGAAAATACTACATTATTTTTATTCTTTACTTTACTCTAATGTACATTGTTTTACATTTTAAACTGCATTGTGTTTTTACTTTATTACTTGTTTTAAATTGTGTTTTAAACACTGTAAAGCGCTTTGAATTGCAGTTTGTATGAATTGTGCTTGATAAATATATTTGATTTGATTTGATTATGTCAATATTTTCCTTTACAAAATAATTTGGATATGCATGTTTCTTGCTTATCACTCTGTTTATTATCCCCCATGTTGTCTTTATGTTATTTCTGTTTTCATGTAATAGTTGGCTATAGTTTTCATTTTTTCCCTTTTTCTGATAATCCATGCAAATTTATTTTCATCCAGACTAATTTATGTTTATTTACACAGGCAGTGTATTTTGTATGAAAAGCAAAAAACAAACCAACACAACCTATAATATTCTATTGGAGCAAAAAACAAAACAAAAAGGTCCTTGCACACAATGTTTGAGTATTAAAATCATGTCTTAATTTGAACCAAACTGTGATTCTTGAGATTTAGCTCAAATGGCCAAATATTGTGTGAAATGTATATGTAGTATCGTAAAATTACACTAAACAACTGTGATAACTATTCAATGGGGGAAACGTGCTCCATAACTGCTCTTTTGCTCATGTTTGCAAACACAGGGCTATTTTAAAGGCGTTTTGATGGCTCAGTAGAGTGTTGAAACGATGTTACTAGTCCCACTGACATTTCACATAAACTCATCATAAGCCGGCAATGAACCGTGCAGCCATCAAATGAGCAGAGTTAAATGATGCACATCAATTATTGCCTCCGGTTATTAACTATCAGGAACTATTTACTCCACCAATTGCACTATAGGTAAACAAAAGGGAATTTCCAGAGCAATCCAAAAGCGATCATGGCACATTAGCAGTAAAATCTGTATATATGCACAATGTCGCTGCAGACATCTGGGAGCTCAGTGAACGATGCTGCTGAGAGACTCAATATTTCATACCATTTTGCAGCAAATTTTCTATTAGCGTTAATGGCTGCTTGTATTTAGACCCCACAGTCATTATTTGTTATTGCTATTAAGTCGAGCTATTATCAAGGTGTTTGCTGTGGTTGTACTAATGAGGCTCCTTTGTAATAGTTGGTCATAAATTACAGTTTTATGATGATATTATTTCTAAAACAGTTACATTATTATTGAATGAGGATTTATGCATCACATTATCAGCGTTTTAGGCACTGGCAGGTCATTTAAATGATTTGGGCCTTAGGAATGATACTTATGAAAAGTGTTGAGAGCACATGTGCAACGTTTAAGTCTGTGCTGTGTGGCCTATTTATTAGCTCATTGACACAGACATTTAAAACCAAGGAACAAAATTTGGCATGGATTGTTATTTTTTTCAGTACCAGGACAAGATCTCAGTTCTTTAATTCAGAACTTCAAGAAAAAAAAGGCTGTGAATAAATCGCTTATCAAGAAAAACAGTCAAATGGAGTTTGCATTGGCAATTACAAAAAAATAAAATCTCTGTGTTGGGAACATTATTTACTGAACTGAAAGGACAACTACCAAGAAAAGGCTGAGCAAAAGGTCCTGATCCTCCAGCAAAGGACAAACATGTCCATGCGCCAAGAGATTTAAGTGAACATGCTTTTACAAAACAGAAGAAGCCTTGGAAACCTGAAGGGAAAATTGAACAGACTAATGCAGGAGGTGGAGCAGGAGAAACAAGCAAGAACTACACTTGAGGAGGAGGAGGAGGAGGCAGCCATTTTGATGGAGAAGGTTATTGTGTTGAAGACAGGAAGAGTGTGCTCTGCTGGAGGAGCTTTGCAGTATGTTACCAGCTATAGAGGAGGTCAGAAGAGTGTATCCTTCAGGAGGGATGGTGAACAGGAATAGTGCACCTTCCAGGTTGAAAGAAGCCACGTGCTGGAACAGGAGCTGAAGAGGGCTGTATCTACAGAACTGTGTGCTGGAGGAGAAGCTGGAGAAGAGAAAGAGGAAGTGGTACAGGAGGTTGCTGTTCACCATGACAATCTATTGACCACCTCATGTTATTCTAAACATGAAGGGGCATGATGAAATGACGGACTGCATTCAGAAGTTTTTGTCACAGCCATAAATCTGCACAATTCCTTATCAAAATCACCACATTTAATGCTTTAACACATTTTCTCAAAATCTGTGAGAAATACTTTCATATTTTACTCTTAAAGGAATAATGCAGAATTTATTGGCCCAAATCTGAGTCTCTTTCCTCGTGGTGTCAATTATAGAACGCACCTACTGCTCACCTGCAGCCTCGTCGGCTCGTCCCCAGGAGAGCAGCACGTTTGCATGTGTCTAAGCGCATGGATCTATCATAATATAGTTCCCTCAGCGTACAGGACAAAATGAAGACAGAGAAAGACAGTTCGAGTTGGCTCAGAAGAGACGGAAATCTACGGAGACGAGAGATGCGATGCAACGTGTAGCAACGAGGCTTTTGTGTGCTTCGGCACGGGGGGGAGTGCGCATGCCCACTTCCGCTTGAGTTCTCAAATCGGCAAAAAATCCTCCATTATTCCTTTAAAATTAATTTTTGTAACTTTTACTCAAGCCAATTTTTGTATGTTCCACTTTTACTTTTACTTGCTCTTTTATTTGTACACTGCCCATGACGCACAAGCTGATGTCATTTGTTGGCAAGATGTTTGGGCATCTGTTTTACCACACTATTTGCATGGTCAGTAGTTTGCTCTAACATACATTAGGGGATAAATGTGTCAAAAATCTTCTGTCTTAAAGCATCTAGTGGCATCTTCGGTTCAGTTTATGTGCAGGGTACAGAGTGTGCTCATAACTTCTTTTATGTTCCTTTTGTTGTGAGAAGTTTCCTGGGACACTCCTCTTCCTGAAAGATGTAGAGCCGACTTTTGGAGTGATGAGAGAAATGGGCTTTCTGGCATATCCGTTTTGTTTTCTTTTTAAAGAGTTTTTTGACCTGGGGCTTGATTGGACAGAACACATTTTAAACATAATTTTCAGGGTTAAGAATGGGAGCGTCATTCAATATTGCCTCAACCAGGAATCAATCAGTATAATGTGCCTGTGTGGATGAACAAAAAACAAGCTCATATGTATTCAATCACTTAGTAAGGTAAACATATGCAAAGATATATTTTTTGGAAAAGCATCTGTTCATTGGCGTCGTCTCCAACTCATTATCAAGTGTGCAGGAAAGTACTCAAAACTTCACTATGACAAGATGTTCTGTTTAAAATCTAATTAAATTATATACTTTGCCGAGGTGGATGAAGTGCCCAGAGCTATTCTCAAGTACATGCAGATTCTGAAAACCTGTTGAAGTTATACCAGACATAATTATTATATCAAGTTAGGAAGTATTGAAGTTGATGTATAGCAGTGGCACTGACATACTTCATTGTGTGCATATGCTGTTCACTGTACATGGTGTTTATCTTGTTGACAACAACTGTGTAAAGTTTCAGATCTCTAGGAACAGGCATTTTGGTGCTGTTGACCTTTTTGTATCAAAAAGTATATTCGGAACAAATATGTGCTAACTGTGCCAAACTGCTTTATTACAATTTTAGCTCCTCTATGATCATAAAACATACATTTTGATGTTTTGTAGGCCACTAATACCAATTATAACTGCTAAAAACAATGAATGTGAAAATGTGTATTTATGAGTTTACCCATGAATTTCCCATATAAAGATGAAAAAAAAAATAAAAAAAATTATAACATTTTTATTTTAATTTTTATTATTTTATTTTTGTATTGATATAATAATACATATATCTAACAAAATACGCGTCCCAAAGGCTAATAAAATCAGAAAACGTGATGCGTAAAATCTAGTCGCAAAATGCAGAAAAATCTAGGCTCTGACAGCCTTACGCACGAGAACAGGGAGAATTCTGTGTAAATAAACCCTTTGTCCCGCCTACCAGGAGAAAGCTCTCCTCATTGGCTAGAATAATATGTCACTCAACGTCTCCTGTGTGCCTGTTAGCAGAAGCTAAGGGCTAAAAACAAAGATGGACGCGCGCTTCGGAAGCGGCATTTTTTTTTCCTCCGGAGGCTGTAGCAAACAAACCCGGTGACAGAAAAAAATCGTGGATGGTCTCATTGTGTAGGAAACAGTCTAAGGAAGAGATCGATGTCAAACACTATCTTATAAGTCAAACAGGTAATTTGTAATGGACGGAGAAATGCGGCGGACAAACGCATTCTCGTCCGGTGAGAAACGAAGAAAAGTTTGTTTACTTAACAATATCTCAAAATCAGATAACTTCAGGAAAAATACAAGTGGATATTGTTTTTCAATGGTTCCTTGCGGACAGACTGAGTACAAGGATGTACAGAATCAAAGCCGTTTCGTCCATCATAAACAGCAAACAGGTAGGACATGCGTTTGTAAAAGTTGAGACTTTGTCACAAACTATTGGCAATTGCTTCTTGGGGCATATTATTCAATGTAAATCAATGACATATTCGTTTTGTCGAGAACATAAGCTTTAAAATGATGTATGGCTTGCTGGTATTGACCACGGAAATAAAAGTGATGATGTAAGAGAATATTTGAGATATAGAAAATGTTCGCCGGCGGACAGGTGGGTGGTAACAAGGTTAACAATATCAGTATATTGCATAGGACAATTTGTAAAAAAGATATAGAAAAAGTAGTTGATGAATATAGTAGAAAAGACGTTTCGACTCCCATCTAAGAGTCATTCTCAATCTGCAGAAATAGTCTGAGAACTCTTATACTTATCCCACTCCTAGTGAGCCCTTCCCGCCGGGCAGAGCCTCCTGATAATAGCCTGTTCTGTTTCTGTTTACCCTATCAGCCCTGTAATGGGCCATAGCAATCCTAGTGTTACCTGGCTACAACGCCCTCATCACTGAGTACCTGATTAGAAGCTGAATGGCCAGGGATGAAGTCCCATGCTTCAAAATGTT
Organism: Eucyclogobius newberryi; assembly: GCF_026437365.1. Taxonomy (NCBI): domain Eukaryota; kingdom Metazoa; phylum Chordata; class Actinopteri; order Gobiiformes; family Gobiidae; genus Eucyclogobius; species Eucyclogobius newberryi. Next base: position 24,960,489 of record NW_027315757.1, read on the forward strand.
GCTGTACACTGTCAGACGATTGAACCTTAAAGCAGGCTCCGCCCGGTGGGCAGGGCTTACTCAGAGTAGGCTAAGTATCCTTTTTTTTTTTTCACAATGGATCACTCCTGGACAAATTAGGGATTACACCGACTTGTTGATGATTATTTACCAAGTTACAATTTTGATAGATTTTAAAAGAAGTATATGACGCAAGGGATGATTTTTCGGCAATTTAAAAACAGGAGGAAGTGCGTTCATTTGTTTATTAGCGCGACGGATCGCATTGCATCTCTCGTCTCCCGTAGATTTCAGTCTCTTATTAGTCAACTCGACTTTCTCCATCTTCATTTTGTCCCGTACACTGAGGGAACTATATTATGATAGATCAATGCGCAACACACGGAAACGTGGGGGCGAGCCGCACGCGGCTGCAGGTGAGCGGTAGGTGCGTTTTATGATTGATACGTGGCAGGACTAATCGGCAGTCCACGCCATTCACCTTTAAGAGTATATCTGTCATTTAGTCGATTAATCAGTCTATGATGTCTTAGTCAACCAACATTTTTATTACTTGACGGATTTTACTAATTTAATTTTGGCAGTTTGTTCGGGCTTCTTTTACCTGCTAGTACTTTTCTGTATAAATCTATTATTATTATTGACTTTATTCCGCCCTGCTCACTTTTCCCACGTGATCGGCACTTTTGATGTAATCGCACTTCCGGTCCAGCTGGAATTCTGTTGGTTTGAATGGAGAATGAGGGAAAAGTCTTGCTGCTAAAATATACAAATAAGTAGATTGATTTGTGTAAAATATCCAATGTTCACGTGACCAACAAGTCAACAATGCACAGATTCCCTGGACAGCCCGAAAACGGCTTTTTAGTCTGTGTAGAACTTATTTACTCTCGAGGTCGGCAAACCTATGTTAACTAGTACAACCGGCGTTACATGGCGTATACTGGTGCCCAGACGGGCCTCGAAATAAGGTGAATACTGTGAGCTTGTGGTTATGGGAGTGCGGTTTGGGTCAGATATTTGATCATCTAGAATACTTCATACATTTAAGAGCTTCTACAGGGCCCGTCTTTAGTCGACAAAGACTTCAGGTGACTATAGCCTTGGAACCATTATATTGCAGAAAATTATTGAAGTGCAAAACATACAATTTAATAGAAAAATGTACAAAATCTTGTTCCACTCCACCACTTCAGCCTCCACACAGTAGCAGAGTGTGTGTTCGCCCAGAGCAGTGCAGCTCAGCCTGTCAGCATGTACTCCGCAGACATCCTGTTCCTACACCTCTTCCCTGGTTAAAGCCCAGGCCGGTGGGGCAGGAAGCTCAGTGCCATCTGAAGCCTCGAGAGCTGTGAGCTGCGGCCGGGAAGAGGTGCTTTGTAGTGGGATGAGCGTGGGCGGCGGGGGGTGGAAAGACGGAGTGTGGTACGATCACAAACAAGAGCTACTAAAGTCAGCTGCGGTGACACACACTTCCCCCTGTGCACCTCCAAGCACCCTTTGAATAGCACATGAAAAAAACGTCTGATATCAACATACAGGGCTGAGTGTTCCAGCGGTCTCGCCAGGTGACGTGTGTTTTTGACTCTGCAGCTGGTGTAAAAAGGATGTTGCCGTTGTCCCTTTGTGCCACATGTTGGATGCTGATTTATGTGCAAGTTTATAGATTTTTAGTACCACATATAGAGCAGTAAGAGACCGCACAAAAGTTCAATAGCAACAAGCCAGTGGCAAGTCCAAAAATATACTAGATATTGTTTTGTCAATGCTAGGCCAAAACAGACTCTTGACAGAAAGCTCAATAAAGGAAACAAAAGAAAAGGAAATTATTAAAACGAATACCCATCATTGCTTAATAACTCGGCAAAGCGTTTCTCTTTAGTATGTTCACATTTTTCCGGTTGATGTAATCCATTGTAGAAAAGGTTTCACAGGTTGGTTTTGAAATCGAGACTCGTAGCTTCTCAATTCTGGATATTTGGTTCCTCGGTTAATTGATACTTGTGATTAATCAGGTCACAATGTAATAATAAGAACAAAATAAGCAAACTTAAGTATTTTAATTCAGAATAGTACAAAAAAAATGTAAATGTAAATTATTTATCTGGTAGTTTTTGACACATTAGCTTTACTTTTATCCTAATTTAAAAAGTTGCATTTAGGAAAACTTATAGTAGTTAGATAATTGAATTGAAGAGTAGTTAAATCTATTTTTTCCCCTCACAAGAATTTTAACAATAACATTTCATACCGTGACACCCCTCTACTTCCAGGTGGATGTCACGAACGGCAGAACGGAGAGAAATACGGAACTGGAAACAGGTGACGATTTAACAGTCTTTAATAGTACAATCAGTAAGTATAAAGTATAGGAATCAGAATCAAAACGCTCGAATGCTGGGGGGAACGAAGAGGAGCAGAGATAGAACCACCCCGAGTAAAACATGACAAAACATATGACACCAGATCAGACCGAGATTATGACAGTGGGAGTTTAAACATCCCAATTTGAAAAAGAAAACTGTGTGCAGATGACTTTGACACCTTTTCTAACTTCACCTTTTACTAAATGAGCTATATTTGCTCTTTTGAATCATCTCTGTGACACCTCTGATTGCTCCTGTTATCACTCGACACTACACTTGTTACAGTGAAGAAAAACACACACCTACAAATAGATTAAACAATACAGTAGAATTGTACATGGTATTAGTGGTAACCTGGAAGTCAGACTTGGTTCTTCTTTCTATAGAAGATCTCTGCGGCACTTCAGGCCAAACTCAGGACTGTGCAATCAGCTTTGATTTAATTCAACGACACATGGAAACTGAAGAACACATTTGTCATTTATCATTTACAAGAAAATACAATGTTTTTTTGGCTGGAAGACTTTGCTTGACAGGACAGTTGGTTCGAGAAATGAGGAGGGACAGACATTTGGAAAACAGTCAGCAATGGTTCTAGTCCTCCGTGTTGTACTGTAGATGTAAATGTTTTCTAACACAAACCTGGCATCCATTTTCTGGCTCATGATACTTCCTGTTTGCTGTTTATATGGATGGACTTCACCTTCAACTGTCGTCACAAACTGTAGATTTATCCCTAACTCTTCTATGTTTTTCTGTTGGATTTGGTTATAAACGGCATTGTAGTCCGTTGAGGTCCAGCCTTGCTAATGTGCTGCAGAGTACTCTTCTCTGTATTTGTATTCAGGACAAATCTCTACTCCTCCATTCTAGTGTTCTTTCCTCCTTTCTCCCTGCCAAGCTCTCCCCATCCTGCTGAATTTCCAAACACTACTTAATATTGTATGTCTTTGTCTGACTCTAGACAATAACATGATGATCTACTTGCATTTGTTGGATGCAGTTTTTTGTTAATATAAGATATAATGTTGGCTTTTACTTTACAATTAGATATGTATTATTAATAACTACCCAGCTATTCACAAAACACAAACAAATATAGTCATACAATAAAATGAAAATAGTGGTTTAAAAAAAAAATCATTCTATAATATAAAACAAACTGCTCAAGTGTGTAATATTTTACCAGAAATCTCTCTTGTGAATCATGGATGAAAATCGAGTACCCTGGGGTAACAAGGCACACCTCTGTACTGCTAATATATAAAGTCAATGTAAGTCGGTTGCGTGTGATTTTTAATGTGTATTTTAACGATTTGCCTGCTTTAACAGTCAGTAGATGTATTAATAAAATATAGGATTTGTGCTGCATATCTGAACTGCCGGCGCCACTGGTCAAGGCTCTCCCAAGCATCAGTATTATTTATTCCTCCGCTCCACCATTATTATACTGTACCTACTGTGAAGAGCCAATAAACAAGTTCATAATAATACTACAATTATTTCTATATGCGCTGATTTCTTCCATCCATACTGTGTTTTCTATGTGAGGTGGAGCAGCATTACTATACGCAGCGACTTCATCGACCTTTCAATGTGATGCAATGTATTTTCTTTGTGAAATTAGCGTAAACCACTTCAATTATCCTGTCTCGTGAGGACCCAAGTAGTAAATGTAATTGTAATTGCATTGCTTATTTAAGAGATTATACAATCATCATTTGTATCATTTGGCACTTGATATTGTTATTGCTATTATGTTACTTGGGTAAGATTAAAATATATTGCTGTATACATTTATCTTACGCTGTATTGTTAATCACCTAATAACTGAACAAACTATTAACCTGTGCTTTTCAAAATTGCATTGAATTTGGAATTTACAGTTTATATTACTTTAGCTGCTGCTGAAATTAAAATGAAAGCTCAACAGTCCGACCAACATCGCTTTGGTTTTGGAAGTACATTTTCCATAAATGTTTCCCTTATGACTTATGACCGAAAGAAAAATCAATTGTACTCTTTACAACAACAAAAAGTCAAATACCCTGGCTTTAAGGGTTTAAAACTGGAAACTGCTAAATGTTTTAACAACCTGGCGGTTTGTCAGGAACTGGTCTGTGATAACGGGCATTTATAAAATGGAAAAACTGACTGCTACTTTGAACTTAAACATGGACAAATTTAACAATTTAACAGACATTGGGACAGATGGGAACGATACATTGGGGGGACATGTGCCTAACTGAGATAATACTGATGCTTTGGTAAACTTGTTAGTATGTTCTTTATGCTATACTTATCTGAATAACTGTTAACATGTTACGTTAACATACCAGACACTTACCACAGTTCATTGTCTGTGCGTCATGTAGCTGAAGGTGTTACGTTAGCATACGTACACCTATTCACCATGTTCTTAAAATTGCATTTTAAGAGGAAATGCCTTTTCTTGGTCTTGGATTTGATCAAATAAATTTCCCCCAAAAATGCGATTTATAATCCAGAAAATATGGTAGTCTTGTGGTGTTTAGTTAAAGCCTATGGGGGAAATGAATGGGACATTTGAGCAGAGTTTTGTGTTCTAAATTGCATCAGGCAAAACTTTGTGTATATTTTCTATTTTTATATCAAACCAAGTAAAAACATTTTTGCTTACTGCTAACAAAACTTTGTAATTTGTTCTTGAGTTGGACATTTTTTCTCTTATTAGTCGGTTGGAGAGTCGATCTGCAGGACGAGCTGGTATTGTCCAGGGATGGGATGAGCTGTACTCTCCTCGTCCTGAAGTCATTTGGAGCTGAGAAAAGAGTGCACAGTGAGGGGAACATGGATTAAACACATTGACAGTTACTGTTGTAGGATCACTACTAGTCCAAGTACTGTAGCGTTAGTCATGTCCCCGCATTTATTGATTAAAGAATTGGGTCAACATTCCCAATTCCAGTGTGGGATGTCAGTTTTGTGGAAATGAATGAACACTTAACCAGACCTAAACCTGTGGTTTATGAAGATTTGTTGGCCAAATAATTCATTCATTCATTCATTTTGTACCGCTTTTTCCAGTTTGGGGTCGCGGGTGACTGGAGCCTATCCCAGTGACTTTGGGCCTTAGGCGGGGTACATCCTGGACGGGCCAATTCATTGCAGGGCCAATAGACATAGACACAGAGATAACCATTCACTCTCACTTCACTCTCACGTTCATTCACTAGGGCCAATTTAGAATTGTCAATTTTGCCCAACACATGCATGTCTTTGGACGGTGGGAGGAAGCCGGAAAACCCACGGTAACACATGGGGAACATGCAGACTCCACCCAGAGAGAGCTTGTGATGTTGGTCTGGCCCAGGAATCGAACCCATGATCTCCTTCTTGGGAGGTAAGTAAAGTTTCAACCAATCAGACACATGCTAGTATGTGAGTCAGCTGACAGAGGCAGGGGTCTGGATCTGGATCTGGAATTTCCCCCACACATGCAGCCATAATTTGAACATTAACTAGACCTACATAGTTACACAGGGTAAAATGTTCACAAGACGAGTCATAAATGTAGAACAACATTAACATTATGCACAGTACGCAAATTCATCATGTAGACAAAGTCTTCAATTAGACGATTGTTTAAATAAAACAGCACAGTCATAGTTTTAGCTTTCTTTCTTTCTTCGGGAGAAAAAAATACTCTTGAAAGTACATTTTAATCCAGTTTAAAATTTAAAGCAGTCCGTTTAGGAAAAGTGTGTTCTGACTTTAAAAACACAAAGCCTCTGCTTGTGGCAGAGACATCTTAAAACCCCCGAAGGTATGAAGACCTCCAAAAAGGGGATGTTGAACTATCCAGAAACTAAAAACCTAATGTCACCAAGGCAAAGCTCTTTCAGTCATTTGTAGGTCACTTACATATTCATTTTAAAAATCTGAGGTCTAAAGTCTGCTATGCCCCAAAGCAATCTTTGAAAGCCATGTCCTTTTTACAAGAGAGTAAATCTTCTTTATAGTTGTGGTTTGGAACTTGTTAAGATATTCCTTTATTGTCCCACATGGGGAAATTTCATTGGTGCAACGCAGGTAGATCCAGAGGTAGATACAGAAGAACAGATCACTTATAGGAAGTCTGAAAAACACTTTCAGTAGAAGATCTCCTATAAATAAATAAAAACTCCCATAGACAAATAAATAAATAAATAAATACCATTGCATGTGATCACGACAGTAATTGCACATGAATATGTGTCACGACAGCACATAGATTGCACATGAATTTCACAGTAATTGCACATGAATTGCACATGAATTCCAACAGCAATTGCACATATGACAGAATTGCACATCAGTATTAGCCTCCTCTACCCCATTGCTTACTCTTCTACCCCCTGTTACATCCCCATCTTTTTCTCTCTACTTCTTCTATCTTGTTCATTTTATCTGTATATTAATGTGTATTGTACGTGTTGTCCCCCCTGTCTGTAAATACCCCCCCCCCCCCCCTTTTTTTATTATGTTCAGCGTCTTTGGGTCACTGAAAAGCGCTATATAAATAAAAGTTATTATTATTATTATTATTAGGTTAGGTCAGTATTGCGAGTGTTCAGTACTAACAGTTTTTGTTATAAAGTCTGACAGCAGCAGGAAGGAAAGACCTACGGAACCTTTCCTTCACGGAAACCTTTCCTTCACGGAACCTTTTAATAGAAAAAAACTTTTCTCCACTTAAAAAAATACCTCTCAGCCAATGCTTTGTCTCAAATACAAATTAGATCCATACGTTCACTGATTCAAGACTGTTGAATCGATTGTTGTTGTTTTTTTAATTGATAAATAAGCATATTTGCAATGCTTTTTGCTTGGTTACATATATCCAGCCCTACGGTGGTTGACACTTGACTCGTGGATCCGTATCTTAACACAGAATTGTAATACCTTTGATAAGAAAAGATTTTGCAAATTTATGTAAGACGCCTCTGCTTCGATTGAGCTTTCTCCAGGAGCCATGACATTAATTTGGTTCTGTTTTGGCTTAAAATCTCTGTGGCTGTATCTTGCTCTGATATCAAACCTGTGCTTTATATATTCAGTTACATTGCACTTGTCGGATAAAAGTGCAATTAGTAGTCTCCAAATTTTCCCTGTGCGAAAGCCCACTAAAGGCAGCACCCGATGACAGCTATTAAGTGCAATGTGAAGTAACAAAAAAGTCCTGTTGCCATCAACTCAATAATGGCTCTATAAACTGTAAGAATATTCCAACTGCCGGCTATAAAGGAGCATTGTCAACCCTGTTCTCTGCCAGCCCCTAAAAGCAATGTGTGGTTACATGTTGTGCACAGCACTCCGCCTGTGCACTCTGTCTACCCCAAGGACATAGGGTGTGAAGATAATGCACCCAGAAAGATGTCATAGGCACGTCCTGGCCCCTGTCCCAAAACAGAACTGTGGTGGTACTCTGGAGGCATCAACAAGGTGTACAGACAAGAACGTGATAAAGACAATCCATCCTGACTGAAGGCTAACAGGAGTCCGAGCTGTTAGGGGACGTCTTCAACGCTCCTCTTCTTTTTGGTTGAATGAGCAGCGCAGCATTTCCTTAGAATACGATTTTCTACAGCACAGATTCACAGAGGTGGAAGAAATCCTCCAACGCAGTAAAAGTACTGTTATGTCAGGGTATTAATAAACAAGTAGAAATAGTTGGACTAAAAAATGTCTCTTGGGTAAAATATATAATTATATTATTCATTTTTATAATAATAAAAGTTTTCTTTAACTACAATAAAAACAATATTATTATTATTTTTAAAAAGTCAACAACGCAATGCACAAAAGGACATTGCCCCAGGTTCCCAGACACTGCTCCTTTCAAGGTCGATACTTCATGTGAAAATAACTAATGGGAAATAAAGTACGATAAAAAAATCTACCACAAACAAGGATTACAACCCATTTCCCCCGATAAGTAAACATTTAAATATACTTGTATATAATAGAGTGTAACATACTTAAATCAATTGTTTTAGGAGTAAAAAGTGGTAAAAATAAACAGTTTTTATGGGTAAAATGGGTTAGTAAAGAAACAAAAACAAATGCTGTCTGTACAGATAGCGATCAATGGTCTGGGCCTCTCTTTAGCACTTAAACCTCTCTTTCTCTCTTTCTGTTGAACTAAAAACATTTTTTTAAAGATACTGCACCTGCTTTTGACGGTCTTAAAAAAGACCAACTAGAACGTGTTTGCAGCAGTCCAAAGATATTCCTCACATATTACGAGTTTATAACAACTTTCAAAGACCAAAGCAAGATTTATCGTCACTGTAAGCTAACAACAGCTAGCATGCTAACAGCACACTTCCTGATTAATTATGCTCTATAATTAGATGCACAACAAACTCAACTCAATGTTGACCCTAACAGCTGTTTTTTTTCCCCAATACATCTGTCCTTTTTATCAACTACATGGAAATTCTTAATCCATAAACCATTTTGAGGACCTTTGACATTTATAAAATATACTAATTGGCTATGCCCATATTTTTGATCCCCCTGTGCCTGTACTTTGAGACGAACATGGATTTCGCTCTCAACTGTCCTCAATTCTTCGGACCAACAGAAAGCTTTATTAAACCATCACCCCTGGCTCCTCGCAGTGTTAGCATGTTTCCGCCTCCACCTTGAAGAGAGCCAATGTCATGGTATGGATTGCAATATATATTTTGACAGGGGTTATTTCAGCCGGTCACATGGGAAATGGAGATGTCAGTGCCTTGTTGTCGGGCCATAATGTAAACAGATATTTTACATGGCTGTCAGAGCAAGCCAACGTCTGGAGACTGCAGCCGCGAGGAGGACCACCACAACTCACACTTTCCCACAATGCAGCAGGGTATTACAAATAAAGTATACTGGGTGTATTGATATAAATAGAGTGAAACCTCAAACAACTTTTTTTTTATTCCAGCCAGACCAAAAACAATAGGTATTTGATCATTGATTTAACTGTTTAACATTTTAACACCTATGCAGCCTGCTCTTCTAGTCAAATTACCCACCAGATCTGTGGAAAGGTGACCATGCTCACAGTAAGATTGCTTGTTTTTCAAGGTAGTTTTGAGCAATAAAAACAACTGAAAGCAAATGCATGCTTTGTACGTTTATTGCTATACTGTGGAACATTACAGGCAAAGAAACAACCTTTCCATGGAGACATGCACCAGGAAAATTATGAGGTACACCTTGTGCAGTACATAATCCCATCTTGTAAAGCTTGGATCCTTTCATGTATTAACTCTTGAAAGCAAAACATGTCTTTATTTTCGTCTTTCTCAGTCCCAAGATTACAGAAGATTTTACAAGATGAGCTTCTAACCTAATCAATATTCAAAGCACAGCATCCACACATGAGATGATTCTCTGTAATAATGGTAATAATAATAAGGTGAGAGCAAAAGTAGAGAAAGTAAGTGTAAAAAACAAAAAACCTGAGTCATAAATTACACATCCAACAGCGCTGTATTGTTGATCGCAGACAGCATTGTGAATGTTCTCTGGTCCTTACTGTGTTTGCATGGAGACAGGGCGTTCTCATTAGCAATCAGGCCTATGTACTTTAGCGCTGACAGTAATGAATTGCTTGCTCTTTATGGACAGCAGGGCAGCGCGGTAAGTGATGGCTCTCCCTACAAATGATGCTTTTTTAGCATGCACACTTTCACACTGCAGTGGCACCCGCAGCCTCCTGCTGAGGAGTGAGTCCAGGGGCTGCAGCTAACACTGTGACTGTAACCAAAGATCATCTCTGATTAATGTGTTTTGAATGATTTTAAATACATGATGTAGTTATCTAGTGATGCACATTTGTGTTGTGTTTCATCCTCAGCATGGGGGTGGACTACAGATCGGACATTAAACATTAAATGTTAGATTGCACATTTATTTGACCTGTTTGGTAATTAGTGGGCCTATCCACATAAAACTAATACTGTCATAAAGTTCAACGTCTTCTCTATCAGTATGAATAAAGAAAAAAGAAATTGTAGGACATGACCGCTCTACAATCCAGTTTTCTCATTGTATCCCCGCCAGTAAAAAATAACTGCAGAACAGCCACTCTAACGTCACAAAGCCAAAGTGACATAATCCAAACAACTGTACATTCAATATAGCACAAAGCAGCACTCAATTCTACACTCTGCTACCTGTCTGGCCCAATCGCTGTACTTCCACTTCAATGTTTCTTTTATATATTTACCTTTCTCAACCCAAGTTAAACATTTAAAAAGGTCCAGGGCTATCAATTGAGTAATCCTGTAAGTGGAGACTTAAAAACTAAAACCAGGGCACAGCAACTGCCTGTACCGGTACTCTTTTTCTGCACCTCTGGAAACACTTTTAAGAGCAACTCTGAGTACATACCCCACTGCGCTGGCTCACATTCATGCTCGCTCACCAGTGCAACAGCCCCACTTATGGAAGGTACACAGTCAGTCAAAGAATATGCAAATCAGGACCACCTTAACATTTAATCATGTGGATCGAGAAGCTCCAGCCACAGAAATAAAATAAAATCAGGGTTATGAAACTCAAGAAGGATTTGAACCAGATTTTAACTTTACTCACCTGCTCTCTGCTACTAACCGCTAGAGTCAACCAATCACCTTTTAAGACATTCATAAATACACTCTCTCTCCCTTCTTTTATTCCACTATTTAAAGTGCATATGACCGGTTCGACTACGCATTTCACTAAAACATTCACTACATGATTATGTTTAATGTTTTACTACAAATGTTGCCATGTAGTTGCCATTTACCAATGTACTTCCTGGTTGGACATGAGCCGCAGATGTGACAAAAGTAAAGGTGATTTCAAGTGTTACAAACCCACATAAAAACAAACCCACATAAATTACACAATAGTTACGATTTGACTAATATGATAACATTTACAGCACTCTCGTATCTCATAAAATATTTTTGGGGTGTGATTATTATTTAATTGCTCTATATTTACATTTCTTTCAATTCATTTCATAGCCTTACTCCACATACTGAAGCACAAAAGCATTTCCTAGTTGTTTGCACATTGATTTAATGATAATTTTGTTTCTGAGGTAACACTTGGTCAACAACATCCATCCAACCAAGACTTTTGTGACTTGATTTAGATACATTGTACTTAAATAGATATAATTTACCAGGAAACATATTAGAAGAGGGAAAAAGGCACATTTCCTATCGAATGAAAGGAGAATTTTCCCCCACAACAGGCCACGCCCCCTAATATGGCACTTTGCAGACACTACAAACGTTACATAGAACACCTTTAGCTGCAATGCTAGAATGAGGTTGCCAGAGTTCCCCACACGGGTCAGTAAAAGAACAAGTGACTCTTCCATTGTAGTTTTCTCTATGTGATATTCTTTTCTGATCCTTAAGTTTGCTTCTTGAATAACTAAACCCACTTTTGTCCCACACTGCGGTTGGTTAAACTTTAAAGAGTCATCAAAGAAGCGGCCCCATTGGAAACTCAGAGGGAGGTGTGGAATTATTTGAACATAATTTAACATTCACAGCAGTCTGTTTGAGACCGTTGAGGTGAATGTGCTTCTCGGTGCGAGTGGGTGGAATATTGTAGTGAAATAATGACTCAATAACAATTATGCTTTGTCACAGGAAACTGCAACAGATAATTAATTCATTTCAATTGTTATATTTTTTTTTTAGTTTGTCTGTTTAGCCTGTTTAACTCTGTTACTGTAATTCTAACTATTGGGAATGGTTGCTAATATTGGTATCAGTGATATTGGAGGGTGTTTCCAATATATATTAGTCTGATATTGAAAACTTGGTATTACAATATTTGGGACAGACATTTTTTATGTGCCCTTGTCATTCCCAGTTCAGTGCATCAGACATTTCTTTTCAAACAGTCTAAATGTGTCTGTTTACAAAATTGTACAAAAAATGATTGTACTGTATATCCCTAACCCTAACCCTTTATGTGAAAAGTAAATTTTGTGAATTGAACCATAACTTAAAGGTGGTATGGACGATTTTTTTCAGCAATTTTTTTTTAATCATATTTCCTCGTGGCGTGGATAAATCATTTGTCCTGCCACGTATCAATCATAAAACGCACCTACCGCTCACCTGCAGCCGCGTCAGGTTCGTCCCCACGTTTCCGCGTGCCTAAGCGCATGGATCTATCATAATATAGTTCCCTCAGTGTACGGGGCAAAATGAAGACGGAGAAAGACAGTTCGAGCTGACGCAGAAGTGGACAGAAATCTACGGGAGACGAGCGATGCGATGCGCTCCGTTGCGCTAATAAACAAACGCACGTGTGTGTTGTATCGGTCCGCACGGGGGAGTGCGCATGCGCACTTCCGCCTGCGTTCTCAAATCACCCAAAAATCGTCCATACCGCCTTTAACATATAACCTTGCTATAAATTGTAAACTCTTGTAAATCTTGTAAAAATTTTGGTATCCGCCACTATAAATATCATATTAGCTGAATAAAACTATATTGGACCATCCCTACTAACTACTACTAACTTGTTTAGGGTTCAGTAAAATCAATGGCATTCAAATGGGTTGATTGTCATTAACACAAATTTATTGAAATATTTTAATAGAATTCATCTGGTTCCTTGTTATTGTAAATTGTTTCTAGACTCGGTCACACATTTATGTTCAAGAAGAAGAGTTGCAAATAATCAGCCATCCGACTCCACCATTTTGCACCACAGTATGATTCAAGCCAAACATGCCACTGTCAGAGGCGACACATGTCCAAAGCAGGGCGCTGGCAGTGGACCTGAAATCACACACTTTTCACAGTGTTGATCAGGGAAATAAAGTCCTTTTTAAGTTTCTCTGATTGCTGTAGTTTTAAATTGTTCGTGCCAACATGAACGACCACAGAAGCCACCGACGATGACGCAGGATGTTTGGAGCGGTGGTGTTTATATCATGCACCAGGGCACCAGGATAACAGGGGGTGTAGCCCTTTCCCACGCGCACGTCTCTCACCATGGATGATCCCAGGACGAGTACTGTGGGTTTCTGTGTACGGCCACAGCGGCACCTCCCCGCGGGCCCCCCCGGAGCTCCCCGAGACGACAAGGCCAATGCCTTTTCAGCTCACGCCGGGCAGTCGCTATTCAGACCAGGAAAAAAACGGGGGGGAAAGCGGACAAAAGGAAATTACTTTAGAGTGGAAGTCTTGATTTCTAAGAGTGTTTAGATGACTACCTTTGAAATGTTCACTATGACAACAGTCCTAATTTTTCCTCCTTTTGAAACCCATATACTTATGCTTGGTGGAATCAACCTGCTTGTTTCCACGGAGATAGATGTTTAATGCCGTGCTGTGGATGATTCCAAGCAAAGCAATAACTAGATAAATCTCCATGGAGACAAGCAAGTGGCAGACCCTTCACCAGGAACAACACATTGTGCAGTTTTAACCTTAATTCATGTCATCATGAGAATTCCTTCACAAAAGGTCTCATTGTTTGTGTCAGTTTGCACAAAATATGCAGAAACCTACATTGTACTACACATTGATGCTCTACATCCGCATTTAAAAACCTTGGCCTAATTGTAGCTCTCTGTTTTGCTCACTCTTCATTTAAATTCACCATGTGTCGTTCTTTTGACGCTACAACTCAAAGATAATGAAAAACCGTAAGCCTGTATACCCTTGTGTTGGTATGATTTCAATTGTTATGCACAAGTCTGTAGGTCTGGACACCGTTCTTGAATGAATACTTGGGATCTGGCTCTTGGGGTTAACAAGGAGGCTCCCGTAAACTGCTTAACTATTCAAGCCATGTTAGATCCACGTGACGGTGCATGCAATAGGCCCCGCACTTGTTTATATCTCTGGATAAAGCATCCCGCTGGCCACAAATTAAGCATTCAGCCTCGGCCGCCTTGTTGTGCTCCACTATGACGCGTGTAGACTACTAAAACCCACTGTGCAGCCGAGGAACGCTACAATCATGTTCAAGAGCTTCATAACTTAGAAAGCTCTCTTCATTTTTCACCTCATTCAATTCAAGATATTGTATTAGGACTAATCATTTACATAAAACTTCATGATTATAAAACATAACTACTTTATTCTGTATGTGTTTTTATTATTTTATTTTTTTAACATATTTGAGGAAAATCTGTAAGAGTAGAGCTCTTACTCTCATTGCAGAACTCATTTGTTTTTTAAAATATGCTTTATATTTTGCCCCACAGGCGCGTCACAGAAAAAAAACATGTGTAACACCCCCAAACGTCAAGTGCCCATGTACATGCCGATTAGGGTTGTCAAATGTTAAAACCCAGATATTATACACATCCCATTGGCTTAAAAGGAAGTGTTTTATTGCCGCTGTGGCATCGAAATCCATATTGAGTTTTGACACTTTTCCCTGATGTTGAAATCGAGTTTGAAATGAAAACTAATGCCAATGCACAAAGGTGATAGGAAGTTTCAAGGTTGGACTGCATTTTGGATTCAAACATTCTGTGAACATTCAGGTTGTGAAAGGTTAGTTGAATGGCTAAGCTCTCTTGTTTTCTCTTCCTGTAACACTGAGCGCTTAAGTCTGAAGTAATACATTCAGCGCCTCCAGCAGCGAGCCGCCTGGTATTTCCTGTTATCTCTCACTTTATTACAATAGCAGTTATGGATAACGTTGCACAGGCTAAAGTCCAGTTACATGTAAAATATGTATGTTGTGCTACAAGTATGTATTTGTATTGATACAAATCGATTTGTATAATTGATTTTTGTAATGTTTCGTCATTAACAGTACACGTTTGATTTGGGGTGAGAGGAGTTCTGGAAGGCCATGGAGGAGGACTATCAGTGGGCCCCAAAGAAATTCTGGCAAACCGTCCGGTGCCTCAGGAGGGGGGAAGCAGTGCTTCCGTTTATGGTGCGGATGGAGACTTCCTGACCTCGACTGGAGATGTCATCGGACTATGGAAGGAATACTTTGAGGACCTCGTCAATCCTACCGTCACATCTTCAAAAGAGGAAGCAGAGACCGGGGACTCAGAGGCTGGCTCGTCCATCACCCAAGCTGAAGTCACTGAGGTTGTTGGCAAACTCCTCAGTGGCAGGGCTCCAGGGGTGGATGAGATCCGCTCTGAGTACCTAAAGTCTCTGAATGTTGTAGGACTGTCTTGGTTGACACGTCTCTGCAACATCGCCTGGCGGTCGGGGACCGTGCCTCTGGACTGGCAGACCGGGGTGGTGGTCCCTCTGTTCAAGAAGGGTGTGTTCCAACTACAGAGGGATCACACTCCTCAGCCTCCCGGGTAAGGTCTATTCCAAGGTAATGGAGAGGAGAATCCGACCGATAGTCGAACCTCGGATTCAGGAGGAGCAGAGTGGTTTTCGTCTCGGTCGTGGAACACTGGACCAGCTCTGTACCCTCCATCGGGTGCTCGAGGGTTCATGGGAGTTTGCCCAACCAGTCCACATGTGCTTTGTGGATCTGGAGAAGGCTTTTGACCGTGTCCCTCGGGGTGTCCTTTGGGGGGTGCTCCGGGAGTACGGGGTCCGGGGCCCTTTGCTCAGGGCTGTCCGGCCCCTGTATGACCGGAGCAGGAGTTGTGTTTGCATTGCCGGCAGTAAGTCAGACCTGTTCCCAGTGCATGTTGGACTCCGCCAGGGCTGCCCTTTGTCACCGGTTCTGTTCATAGTTTTCATGGACAGATTTATTTGGCCCTGTCAGGGGTCGAAGGGTGTCCGGTTTGGGGACCACAGGATCTCATCTCTGCTGTTTGCAGACAATGTTGGACTTGGATGGATAGATGGATAAAGGGACTAGGATTGGTTTTGTATTTGTTTGTATTTATATCTTTCTGTTTGCACAATGCCCAGAGTTGAACTCTAACCTCTAAAGCACGATGGTACCATAAACATAAATCCCCTTGAACAGTCTCAAACCACAAACCACTTTGCACTTTTCAATTCAGTTAAAAGCTGTAGCGGAGTAGAAAGTACAGATACCTTCTATGAAATGCAGTGGAATGCAAATAAAATGTATCGACTGTAACATTTAATTTCTTTACTTTAAGTACACCTAAAGCATGTACTTTCATATACTTTGTTACCTTCCACCACTGCAATAGCAATACTAAAGAAACTGTGCCCGGACCTAAACATTTCCAGATATTACAAAGATTTCTATCAATCAATTTAGTTCAGTCAATTGTTCCTTTACTGACCTCTAGTGGCTGGAGTTGGCATTTGTCAGTATCTCAAAGTTTGGATCACTGACATCAACACATCAGCTAAGAAAATTATGATTACGATTGCTTGGATGAGTAAATAAACAGTGAGAACTATTTTGCGTTTCATTGTTATTTCTTCTATGAAGCATTACATTGGCCACTGTCTGAAGTCTCTCCCTGTACATGTCTCGCTGCATAAGTCACACGCATATTAGCACAGGGTCTTATTGCAGCAATTAACAGATGAAATCCTGCTGCGACGACAGGGGAGAGGTGGGATCAGACTCTTTAGAGACAATTCCTCTGACAACATATTACACACATAATTAGACTGAGAATCGGACTTAAGCCTGCGCAGCGCTGTCTCCAGGGGCACTGCTTAACCTGCAAGACTGGGTAATGTCTGCTACTTCACCTTCTGAACTGTATATACTGCAGGTTTCACTAGGGAATATTTAACTTTTACTTTTTTATGGAGGATGTGTGGACCCCAAATGTTGTACTCTGATGAAAGCATAAGGTTTTGCACATGGCTTGACTCTTTCTTGGCTTCCATGGAAATGTTCCTTTAACTATAATGCGTTTCAGTTTTATGCGGCTAATATCTGGAATAGTCTTCCTGAAGACAGGCTTTTAATCTTGAAATGTTCAAGTCTAAGTTAAAAGCTGATTTGTTTTTTGCCTGAAATGCCTGAAATGAAAATTTTCTTTGCACTCTCTTTGTAATTTCTGACATGTCTTTGTGATTTTAATGCATTATTTTCCTGTTGTGTGAAGCACTTTGAATAACCTTGTGTGCGAATTGTGCTCTAGAAAAAAACTTGCCTTGTCTTGCCTATGATATTCCACAATAGTCATACAACTTTTATTATCTGCATGGTGACTTCCCACCAGAGAGTTGTATACCTTGCCTAATTGCACATTTGTAGTCTGTTATTTGGGCCGTTTTTACATTATACATGGTAACAAATTATCAACTATTCACCTTATTCCGGAATCCTGTCTGGGCGCCGCCTTACAGTGTAATCATTCTTCTGGTTGTATTAGTTAACATAGGGAGGCCAACCTCCAGAGAAAATCTACACAGACTAAACAGCAGTTTTCTGTCCGCACAGGGAATCGATGCATTGTTGACTTGTTGGTCAGATGAACATTTGATATTTTACACGTTGGAAAAGAGGGAAAAGTTGGCGGGGCGGAATCAGGTCAATAGCAACTATATTTTTAAGTCATTACATGCTATGTAAAAAGAAACAAACATTGGGAGAAATCCCCGATCAAAAGCTGTGTAAAAAATAAATAAATCTGCATACATCCTTCTTGATATAAGGCCACAATGTTGCATCAACCCTGGCATAAACCAGCTCATTCTTCATTAAACTCACTACATTTTACACAGATCAATAGGAGCAGTCTATAAAAATGTCAATACTGGAGGCATAGGCTCCTGCTGCCTCTCCCGTGTGTATTAGGATAACAAGTTACCCCCTTTGAACTTAATGCAGGCTTCCTTTGTGAAAATACCAAGGCATTGATTAATCCATCTGTAACGATCTAAATTTCTGAGTTTAGTTGCTTCCTCTTTGAAAATATTCCAAATGGATCCTCTTATAACCACGGTGTGGACCTCTGCTCTCTCAGGGCAGCTCTGAGAGTGCTGAATACAAACTAACTGAAGCAAGAGAAAACACGGCCAATCATTCATTGGGTGATATCCTAATTAAGGGCTAGGTAACTCTGGTTTCATAGCATTATTACACTTTAAATAAGGCTCAGTGAGATTTTTACAATGTGTCAACTTGCGTCATAAAACGGTACAGTGCCCAAACCTAATGAAATTTGAAATTATAGTCATAAATTATTATGTTTGGCTTTTTCAACCTGTGCTTTAACAATTTCGTATGATTATAATTTTAGTTTGGTGACAAAAACCTTTCTTCTAGTTCAGCATGATTCACTTTAGGCAAATACAAAAATAGACCACATTAACCACTTTAACATATTCATATCACTGTTAGAGGCTATGAAACAACAAAAAACAACTCAACTGTCAGAAAATACAGAGCGTATTAATTTCCATGGCTTTAATGTAGATGTATGAGATTAATCAAACAGATTACTTTTCCTTATTCAATAAAACAAAGTTGATGTAATTTGGGTTTGAATTAATCTTGCGCCCACACTCACTAATCAAACAATATTGTGTCGTATGTTTAACAAACACTGCTCTGTTTACATTTTTATAACAATATAAAATTAGCAATGCAAGCTGCGGGGTAATTTAATCATTATGCTAATAGCTCTGTGGCTTGTCATTTCATTAATTAGAGTATGTATGTGACTGAAGTGATATTTCCAACATTCAATGGATCTCCTGCGTTTACCCAGTAATTATAATTATGATTATATTTATTAATTTAACAAAGTGTTGCTGGTCTTTGAAATGTATTTAATATAAGATTACGGCAACATAAGTATCCTGGATAGATTTATTTATAAGGCATTGATAAGCACTATTATTTGTTTATAAGAACTTGCTAGCATTTAGATTTATTACACTTTGTAAATGATAACAAGCCATTAATCAAAACATGTGAATGTAATAACCCCGATACAAAATGTTTGTAAGAGCATTAATACACTGCTTATTAAACAGTTTTCAATAACCAACTGATTTTTCAATGATTTATTGATCATTAAACCCTAGACTGTTATGTATGGTTACAGACAAAGTATACATTGAACTGGACCCAGTAAGGCATTGGGCCCCATGTTACTGGATGTGTAATATGGCTTAAAGGACAAATATTTTGCATTATTGCTTAACATGCTGTTTTTCTGAAGCTCAGGGGGAGAGAACTTCCCAAGTAACTCTAAGTATGTTTTTTGATGAGGGAACAATGTCATAATATTGTTAGCCCAAAAAGTCAATTTTGCATCAAAGTAAATGACTTCAATGACTTGGTCAAAGTAGACCTGCAGTTCTTCTGGAGTAGTCTCTCTGCATTGTACTCTCTTGGTTATATACATGAGCCAAGAAAGAAACAATAGTGGTCGAATGTAGAAAGTGTAATGTTCATGTGCATGTTCAGAAGTGCCCAGGCAGGTTTAGAATAGGCATGCGGTGTGAACATACTCAGCTGGTTTCATGGCTACAAAAAATTACCCAGCAGGGAACATGTGCAAAAAGTGTGTGTTTTTCTGTTTTCTTGCATGTTTTAGTCAAAGATTAATGCCAACAAGAAACACCTCATCAGTGAAATTCCTTTTGGGACACAGCACCTGTCCTCAGTCCAAAGCCTTGTAGCCCTGACACCTCTTCCTCCTCAGCGTCGCCATTGTCTAATTCTCCCCTAAAATATGCAGCTGCTCTCCAGTTATCTGCACGGCTGGTTGTCTGTGTGCACATACTGCTGTGTTTGACTTCCTTTTAAGAGATTGTGGGGCAACATAGCCGAGCGTCTGCCTAGCCTTGCGCTCTTATCTCGGGCAAACTGCCACAGTGATCCAGAGCTCTGCACTCCACTGCCCCATCACATTAGAGAAGACACACTCGCGCTGCGATAGCCAAAATTAGTGTCACTGCCACTGCTGTTTCTCAACACCACAGCAGAGGTAGAAATTATATAAATTATTGACTCCAGTTTATAGTAGTGTGTTTATGCATCCTAAAATCTGCTTCGATGGTTGAACCAGCACATTAAGGAATAACAAACCATCGCAATGCTTTCAACAGTCAATGGAAAGACTTTCTCTTTTCTGGAAGGTCTGCTACTTATTGTATCCATGGAGATGATATTTCTTTGCCTGGAATGTTCCACATTATGGAATACATTTTCTGGCTTCAATCCAACAAGCAGATGACCTCGCCACGGATCTTACAGGTCAGATCCGTGGAGAGGCGAGACAGATTCGTTTAATGCCATACTGTGGAACTTTACAGGGAAAGCAATAACGTCTGAATGGAGACGCAGATGGCTGACCCTCCACATACATATGCTGTTGTATTGTCAATAAACCATGCTCTTAAGCTCTAGCTGTGCAGTAGAGCTGTGTCATATTTCTCTCATTAACTTGTTTCATTGTTTTTCTCATTAAATGTTTCTAATCATAAATGATGTGATTACTATGATTAAAATTATCATTATCATTGTCTGTTATAGAGACCATGATGTAAATATTAGAAAAAGCTCAGTTACTCGGCACTAAAAACCATGATACACAACACAATTTAAGAACTTATACATGAATATCATGGAACAGTTTTGTCACAAAAGGAATCGTGTTATACTTTGAGATATAATGGCTTTTTTCGTTTTGAATTAGTCAGGTTGATTTATATTGTTTTGCAAAAGCGCAAAAGGAAAGGCATGTGTGAAAAAAGGAATTAGCCTAACTCACCGTAAAATCAATTGGTTTTATTATTTCGGCTGTAATAAAGAGCACTTAATTTTAATTATGTAATCAATTTTGAAGGCTATTTCCTGAGCTGCAACTGCACTGTGCATATTATGTAAAACAGTCCTCACACTCGTTTACATCACCTTATGTCAAAAGCCATCTTATATTTATGCCGAAGCTTAACCAGGTGTAACCATGCATGGCTCAATCCCAACTCAACCAGCTCATGACCAATGAAGGAGAGATTTGGGGAAAAAACTGACTGGAGAGTGAGCCAAAACTAAAGCCAAAACCCAACCCAAAGGCAAGGCAAGTTTATTTGTAGAGCACATTTCATACACAGGGCAATTCAAAGTGCTTCACACAGCAGGAAAAATGCATTAAAATCACACAAAAATTACAGAAACAGAAATACAATAAAATTAACTAAATAAAAAATAAAAACCTAGCCACAAAGGGTAACGTGTTTTCGGAGTCCAACTCATTTTTAAATCCTTTTCAAATCAGTCCAACTGACTGTACGTACTTTACTACAAACCAGTACCATGCAC
Organism: Eucyclogobius newberryi; assembly: GCF_026437365.1. Taxonomy (NCBI): domain Eukaryota; kingdom Metazoa; phylum Chordata; class Actinopteri; order Gobiiformes; family Gobiidae; genus Eucyclogobius; species Eucyclogobius newberryi. The sequence continues at coordinate 24,982,049 of NW_027315757.1, forward strand.
AATCTGTGGAACATTTCCCATGTATTAAGATTTAGTTTTTTTCTCATATTGATCCATCTCGATTTTCGATTCAATTGTATTTGGTCTTTCCAAAAGTATACTTTTTATTTCATGAATATAAAGTATACAGACTTATGTGCCATTTATTTTACACAGATAACATCAAAGTTTATTCTTCAATTATTGCGTTTACCAATATTGCGATATTGATACTTTTGCGATATATTGTGCAGCCCCACTACACATACTCATTACTGAGCACTGCAGTTTCTTCTAAATCAACAAAAACAAGAAAACACTGCTATAAACTAGAAATATCATGTTTGTGTATAGTTTGAATAGAAACCGCTGAATGATTGAACGTCACTGATAACCGTCCATTCCGTATTATGATCTCATAACTCACGTTACTTGAAGCAGTGACTTGAGAATGATATGACAGATAGCATTAGAATGAGTGGATAAAGTGTGTCTGGGAGGCGCTCTAAGCCACAGTGGATTAGCGTTGACAGTGATGCCTATTGTCGGCAAGGTGTCAGTGCGGTGGGTGTATTGTATTATATGTTCTGGGACTGGAGCCAAACGCCGCTGCTGTGTTTGCGGATGAGCTTTTCCAATGTTACATCAGAGAGTACTCAACGACGCCACGAGAGCCGCGCGTAATGACTAACAGTTACAGTACGCGCGGTAATCTTGACTTCTGACACAGTAGGGGAGTCAAAAAGCCTGCTTGAATAAATGCATAATGTTGTAAAGTCTTTGTAATGAAACTGTGCGTGGGTGGTTCAGCTCTCGTTGGCAAAGCTTTAGTGTTTGTCTTTGTTTTGCAGTATCTTCATCAAAGCATGTTTGTATCTTGCTCAATAAATCTTTTAATTTTTAGGTTGACCTTTGTGTAATCAGAGAAATCCCACAGAGATTGTTCTTTGTGAATCGACTTAATATACAATTTTGCAACAATGTAGTGTGGACTGATTTTACATCTGTTCAGAGATCTAAATTAAAGTCTAAATTGTCCAAAAGACGTGGGTGTGAATTGCAGATTTTATTATTCCAACTGATTATTTTAGTACCCGATCATTTATTCTTTAATTGTTCTTTACTAAAAGACCATTTACTATTCTTGGATAGATAGCACTTGGAATTATTGTGATGCATATTCACGTACACGCTTTGTGCACTTCTTGCTAAATAATTGGCTGGTTCAGTCTTTCTGCACGTTCTGTGTCATAAGCTCGATGGCAAACTTGGTGTAGCTTTTTGTTGCTAATATCTCCGGCGTTTACATTTTGCTCACACGCTTTGTACAGTTCCTGTCAAGACACTCGCTTCACAAGAGCAAGACAAGCCTGCGGTCCTGACAGGAACTGATGCATTATGATAGACACTGCCTCCCCCTTCATTTTAGCAGCTGTGAAGCAACATGTCTGCTACTGTACCCGACACCTACCCAGGCTAAGTCGGTGTAATCCCTCATTCGTCCAGGCGTGTTCCATAGTAGAAAAAGCTTCAGTTGTAGTCATCTGGACTCAGTTTGAAAAAATAGACGTTTCGACTCTCATCCAAGAGTCATTGTCAATAAAAGAATTTAGATCGAGAACTCCGATATTAATACTGTTCTGTGGTAAGACCCGCCCATTGGGAGGAGCCTTCCTGAAGTAGAAAGAGTTGTTTGTTTCAACAGAAACTCCCCCCTTGTATCTACCGAGCTAGCCTATTCAGAATCTTAATGGGCTATTAGAATCCTCTTTGTCTTTGTGAGACCCTGGCTCAACCACCCTGAGTACCTGATTAGCATCTAAATGTCCTGGTCCTGGTCCTCTACCTTTCCAGGGGTTCAGTATACCATTATAGATACCAAAGAGTCGAAACGTCTATTTTTTCAAACTGAGTCCAGATGACTACAACTGGAGCTTTTTCTACTACCCAGGCTAAGTCATTCAAAAAGCTCAAATTTTAAATATGCAGAACATATGTTAGGACTTTCAATCCTGTGTAAAATACATCGTATTTGTCAAATGCAGAATCTGGCAGGACATGTTTTAGGGTCACAAATGTAAAATTACAGTAGTTATTGCCCTCTTCTCAGGCTAAACTTTGTTACGTGCAGGTAAAACTTACAATTCAAATTAATAATCACCTAACCTTTATGTTTGAAATTGAATAAAGCTTACTAAAAGCTGTCGTACCTGACTTTTTTATTTGTACATTTGTGAAGTGAAATATTTCCCCCCAAATAATGTTTTATAAAGAAGCACTTTCATCACTGTGCACTGTCTGCAGCTAATAATAAAGTATTTTATTTCTTGTCAACCAGGAAGTAAGAGCAGAAAGCAGCGCTCTGATTGGCTGCGCTTGGGTGGTCCACCCCAGCTTCACTTTGCCATGTGGAAAAGTTGTTCTAAAGCCTTGAACACGTTTGAAAATGAAAGCATGTGAATACCAAGTATCTGTGAGATATGGATGAGTTAGATTTAAATACCTACTTCCTCATTTTGCAGTTTGAAAATCAGGTACCTCAGATTTAATGTCTAATTATTTACTGTAATTGTAAAATGCCTCTTTACTCTATTATTCTTATAAATAATTTAATCTGCTCTGAAATTCACCATTAGCATGTCATATGCACATTAGCAGGGAAACGTTGTAGTCAGAAAGTTTAAGTGTGGTTTTGAAGCGTAATGACATTGAGAAAGCTCTGTCTGCCTGGCGCTCATTATAAGCCTCTGTCTGAAGAACATGGCGGATGACAGCCCAGCCCCAGGACTCCTCTATATGAGCTGCACAAGTCCAAGTGAAATATATTTAATGGCACACTGCGTCCTGCCTCACTGATCACAGAAACAAATCAAATTTAAGTTGAGAACACTTCTTTTGTGACAGGAACAGTCTGACGCCTTTCGAGACCCTGGATTTTCCGCAGTTTCTTTCATCCATAAACGTTCTGTATAGCTGAGCTGAAAAGTGAAGACTGATAGGACTGAGAATGGGTTACTTTTTTGTATTCAACTGTCTCAACAATGTAAATCTGTCCAAAGCGCAATTAATTTATACTTTTGCACCAAATGGGACATCATATTTTCCCAGCTTTTTTGCCGTTTCAGGCCACATTAATTCAGCGGTTGAAGTGTGTTGGCCAAGGACACGCCAAATATGCATTGGGATCAAACCGCCGACTATTAGAAACAAACATTCTAAACCACTCTATCACATAATTGTTTTAATACTTTGAGACCAGTTTTGTGATTTAAGTGATTGGAGGGTATTGGGGCTGTAAAAATGTAATCAATTCTTAAAATGGCATTGGTTCTTCATCAGTTTGTACTCCTCAAGGCAAGAAATTAAACTGTGGCTCCCCCAAATTTCAGCATTAATATAAATGTATGACTCTTTATACATCACACTTTTAAAATCCAATTTGGATATGGTTCAAAACAAGACACATACAGACCAGATCAGTCCTTTCTTTAGCTTCTCGCATGGGGCGTATCGCTGCTACTCTCACTGCAAAAGGTTCCATTTACTGTTGACCTTCAGCAATGCTTAAATATCTATCTTATTTGAGTCTGACCAAACATTCAATGAGATGTATAATAAAAGCACCATTAACGATTTTCTGTTCGCAGCACCTTTAGCCGCACATGGCAGAATAGGAAAATTTCTAAAAGCATCAAGGTCAGATTGTCAATACAGAGGCTGTGTGTCAGAACGAACTCCCGAAGGTCACTACTTTAGCTGCTAACAGAACCAAAGTAAACAGCGCAAGGATTTTTCACTATTCCATGACTCTTGACATTTAGTTGAAAACTAGAAGTCTTATTGGAGTCTAGACAGGATAATGTGATAAATGGACCAGCGCAAAGGGCTACCATGAAACAAGTATAAAAGTGAGATAGGAGTGGAAAACACACTGGAATTTTGGACCTTTTTCCATTATTCGCAGTTGCAGTTCATTTTCTGTTCATTTGGATCAGTTTGGCAACACAAAGAGTACGCAATGGCAAGTTTGCAGTGACCAAGTTGACAAAAGTAACCATTACAGTTTGAGGTTGAAATGCTGTGCCAGAGATTAATATAAAAGGCTAACCGTTCTGCTACAACGCATTGAACTATATCATAATTTTACCTTTTGTTCATTGTAAACGGCAGACCTGAGAAGCCCCGCCTCTTCAAAGTTCAGATTGTCATTTACAGTACATGTGTTTATTTTTTAAAAGTGGCTACGTGACATTCTTGAACTTTACATGTAGCACAAACGATTGCAATTAAGTGCAGTGACGTGGGCGGGGATTGAGGGTGGGTGAGAGTAAACCAGGACATGTTCTCAAGCCTCCGTTGCATATAAAAATCCGGAATACTCAAACATTCATGATAGAATAAAACTTATGATGATGAAACATTTTTGTGACAAGGTTAAAAGCTCAATAAAGTACTTCATAACCTAATTTTGCAAACCTGGCAACGTAAGTGTATGTTTGATATTCTCAATATTCTCTGGATAAAATGTGGTGTTAAGAGCTTCGGTATACATATGTACATAATACGTACATATAACAGACAAAGATAAAGTACATTAACTATACTAGTTACTGTACTAAATACTGTAAAACCTGTCCTAATATAAGTTTTATATTCATTTTTTTTTTTTTATCATTGGTATTATCATATATTTGCAAATTTTTTTTTTTTTTTTAATTGTCTTTTAAAACAAAGTCTGAACATTTATTTAGGCGTCTGTACTTGAGTGTTCTTTGATTAGTTCTAGATCAAAACAGGGAAAATGCAAATGAATGAAAATATGTAAAATATGTGACTGCTGGATTAAAGCTACATACTGTATTTTCCGGACTATAAATTGCACCTTTTTTCATAGTTTTGGCCGAGGTGCGACTTATATTTATACTTATATACTTATACTCCGGAGCGACTTATGTGTGATATTATTTGTTATTTTCACACTTGCCACCGCATTTCATACTCCAGTGCAACTTATGTTTTTTTCCCCTCTATTATGCATTTTTTGGTGCTCCGGTGCGACTTATAGACCGCAAAATACGGCTAATTTACATCCAGAATCCTTACAAGTAACAAAACAATACAGCATACAGTAAAAGAAGGGGACATGTCAACTATCTCTGGCAGATGTTTCCACTTGGTTCTCATCAATCCCCACTTTGTGCTTTCTGATACTCTTGATAATGCACCGTGATGGGTGATCGAGTGTCTGGTGCAAGGCGTTCATTTACCCATAATGCTTCACGAACAATGTGCCTGACTGGCCAAAATTGGTTCCCCTGTATAGCTTGTTATTATTAATCAACAAAATGCTTTGCAGAGTACAGGTTATATTTTTCAGTCTCAGTGAATTGATCTTAAAGGTGCCATAACATGCTTTTTTTCACGTTTCGTAGTCTATCCTAAGTGTATAATTGATAATAATAAGGGTTGTGCAACACCCTTAACATAATAGTTAAGAAATATCACCCAGACCTTGGACCCCCTCACCAACCCGGAAATGCAAACGGCTTGGTTTGATATTCGCCCCCACCTTTGCGAAGAGCGATCTGGCTCCCCCGCCCAACCCGTGACGTAGTCTCAGAGAGCGCGTGTGTGCCCCGCCCACCCGTGACGTAGCCCCACAGCTGTGGGGGGGATGATGACGCGTGCCTGTGGGTCTGACGCGGTCTTGCATCCACCCCCGTCAGTTTGGAGATTCGAGGAAAGGAGATAGTCTGTAATATGGCTAAAAACTGCGGGAATCAATCAAAAAAACACTCTGGGTACATATAGGAAGCACAAATAGCAATGTAAGAAGGTTAAAAGCTCTGAAAAGTCGATTTTGCATGTTATGGGACCTTTAAACAGAACAAAATAAAATCAGGTGCAGGAAGTTTCATGTGTGAAAAAATACACTTAAAAAAACAACTTAAACTAAATTCTGTGTGACTTAAAAAAATATTAAGTCAATAATTTACTGTTACGGATTTTTACGTTTTAATATATTTTACAACATATGAGAATTGTTATATTGTTATATACCTTCTCTGCATTAAACAGTCTCGTATGAAATTCTTCCTCTATTCAAATTGTGTCCTGTCCAAATACAAAGCCGCGCAGGGGTCTCTTCTGAGCTTCTTAATTGGCCTGGTGGATTTATGGAGGATTTCTGGTCACAGAGGCATTTTACAAAACAGAGCGAGTACACAGTGTCCAGTATCTGACAAGAGCACTGCCATGCATGCATAAAAGGATGAAAGGCTCCATTCTTTTGGATGGGCTTGTTATCGGCTGACTTCAAATGCAAACAAATTGGCCAAGGATATTGACGTAAATCTCTCATATTGGCGCATACACAAGGCAATAATTTACAAATGTTGTAATCCTGCTATAAGAGGTCACAATCCAAAATAAGTCTTTGTCTCAAGTCTCAATGAAGAAGCAAAACGAAGCCAAAAGAACTGCGCTATGTGGCGTGACAATTTTGGAAGGATAATTAAAAACAAATATAATTGAATAAAATTTATTTATACAGCATTTGACATTGAAGACCTGCACATTACAAACCAAAAGATAAAGCTCTATTTCACTCTAGTCCCCATTTAAAACAACATATCAACAAAATATGTATCAAAAAGTTAAAAAGTAGCAACAATAAAATGAGTTTAAATACATTTAAAAAACACTCAACTCAAACAACTTAAAAGATTGAGAATAAAAGTTGGTATTTTATCCCAATCCAATCTACTTTAATTCTATTGCACATTTTATGAACAAAGCAGTTTCCAAAGTGCTGAATGTAATGTGATATAATATAATATGATATAAATATGTAATACAATAATATATAAAATCAACTGTTAACTCAATAAAATAAACTGTAAAATAGAATAAAAATCCTTAAATTGCATAAGACCAACTGAGAAAAAATATTAAAATAAGTTAAAAGGATAAAAATTCTAAAACGTTTTTCATTAGCGCTTACGGACATTTTTTCACAGCAACAGTGGCTCAGGTGACGCAGAAGTTGTCTTTAACTGTAAGCTTTGTCACTTTATATTGTGTCCTTGTGCAAGACACTCTACCCACCTATTTCGATAATTCATCCGTTTTAGTCCCTTCTTCAAACTGCTGTCATTTACCTTTATCTCAGAGCTCGTTTATCCTCCTGGATGTGGCCTGGTCTGGTGGATGTGGGTCCTGTGTCTTGGAGTGAATGGTGATCAGCAGTGCGTAGTGGCGGTGGTGGTACTGCTCAAGTCCTCTCATATCAGCGAGGCCAGTGGAGCAGAGACGGCGGAAGTGTCAACTTCTGTGCTGTTTGTGGGTTTGTCAAATGGATTAGATAGACTTAAGTGACTGACTGACATTTCATGAAAGTCTAGCGTTAGTGGAGCATTTGGTATATGTTTGGCCTATTGAGGGGTGTTAATATCCATCAATCCATCCATTTTCTACCGCTTGTTCCCTTTCGGGGTCGCGGGTGACTGGAGCCTATCCCAGTGACTTCGGGCCTTAGGCGGGGTACACCCTGGACAGTGGCCAACTTGTCGCAGGGCCAACACAGAGACATAGACATTACAGACAGTTCACTCTCACATTCATTTACTAGGGCCAATTTAGAGTCACCAATTTTTACCTAACACATGCATGTCTTTGGACAGTGGGAGGAGCCGGAGAACCCGGAGAGAACCCACGGTAACACGGGGAGAACATGCAGACTCCACCCAGAGAAATCATGTGATGTTGGTCTGGTCCGGGAATCGAACCCACGATCTCCTTCTTGGGAGGCAAGAGCGCTAACCGCCTTTGCCACCGTGTGTTAATATACTTTTTAAAAATGATAGAAATGTATTTGTATTTAGTTGTTAACGGTACCACTAGCAAGAACAAAGACTTAATTCATAATGAACAAATACTTTATTAAGCTTGATTCAGGATTAGTAACTACTTAACTGAGGTTACGGTTAGGAATGGTTAGAAAGTAATTACTAAGCCTGAATCATTATTAACAAACTATTAGTTCACTATGAATTAAGTCTTTGTTGATGCTTCACCAAGGCAGGAATAAGTAGTTATAAAGTGTTACTTAATTAGCACATTTGCTTCTGACAGTACCATCCTAGCTCACTATTTTATTGGTAATTATATGTTATGCAGCCTTCCATTATACAATGTTAAACATATACATTTATTTAGTTCTTGCAGTGGTAAAATGTCTTTTAAGGTGGACATATTATGCAAAAACAAACTGATCAGCAGTTTAACCAGAAGACCAGGGCATCTGCTTTACACACGGCCACCATTCATTTATCATCATTTGTTTTGGTCCCTCTACCAGATAATAAAATATCTAGTATGTCACAGGAGAGTAATCTCTGATTGGATGCCACGTCTGCCCCACGTCGGACGCCAGAGTACAACAACTCCAGCGTCCGACACTTAAATGCTCAAAACACGCCGCGTCAAACACTCAAAACATGAGGTCTGTGCCGATGCTCAGGATGTGCTGCAAAAACACTGGATGCCCTGGTCATGCGTCCATCATAGACTTTAAACTGACTGTAGACTGGACGCGGTGGTGTGAACTCACCTTTAGTTTCCTGCATTCAAGACACAATTGCAAGTGAAATTCCCATTTCCCCCTTCTCCCAGACATGCCTGCTTACTTTGTTCTCATTTCATGTTCCTTCTGTGGTGAAACAGGATTAACAAGTGTGAATAGCCATATTAGCCTCAAATCTGCAGCTCTCCATTGCCGGCAGCACGGTCCAGTAGAGCCGTGCTTTGTGATCAGTGTTGGGTAACGTTACTTTTAAATGCAACTTGTTATGAAAAACATTTCATTGCTACAACAAAATTTGTGGATTGGCAAGAGCTCCGACTCACGACAAACTCACCACAGCGCTGCTAACCTACATTTACTCCTCAGCCACAAAATCTGAAAGTTTATTTCTCTTTGGCGTGAGGACAAGAGTCACTAGTGGCACTGTGCGCATGCTCACAATGCGCTGGAACAAGTGTTTACTGCGGCGGCTCGCTCTCTACTCTGCAGCTGTGAAACAAACCTGGCTCTGGGATCGTGGTGAGGAGATGAGACTGGCAGAAAGATAATGACCTAACCAAAGCTGACGAGTTACTGATCTGAAAAGTAATTTAGGGAGTACTAGATTACATGAGATTTATGTTGTACGCTATAATCTATGACCCACGGGTGTCATAGATTATAGCTATAGCAGATAGTCTTCTTTAAAATGTAAATGTGCACCAGGAACATGACACAAGTTTGATATTTTGATAATCAATATACTTAACAAAAATGTTGCTTTTAATGTGGAAAATAATCTTTATATAACATTTATTATATAACACCGCTTAACCAGGTCCGTGACCGGCACAAAAAACTAGATTGACTGCTCTTTGTGGCTGGTTGTATATTTTAGCAGGTTGTAAAATGAATTGCTAAAATCTGTCAAGAAATGATTTTGTTCCTTAGAGTAAGTTGGATTTTATTTGTAGGTTGAATTGTTTTTGTGGAATGAGGACACTGCCAGTCCAAAAGATTATTAGCTTCTTAATATAGCCTCAAAGCCTTCATTCTCTTCATTTAGGCTGCTCACGTCATACATTACCTGGAAGAGCAGCATCACTGTTTAAGACTGGCTCCGGGGAGAGGTTTTATTATGGAGATGTGACTTTGAAAAACATTCACGTTATAAAGAAGGAGCTGGATTTAAAACACGGGGCTTTGAGTATCTGAGCTGACCTCTCTCAGGTCACATTATCACAGTGTTGGATTTGCAAGTAAAACTGATGCATGTTTCACACTTCTATCTAGTTAATCATACAAGATTGTTTGTGTTTTTTACTAAATGTGATATTTAAAGGTGAACTCTGTATGTTTTCTGGTGGGGATTATTCATGGGGATATTATTGCTTTTTCTGGAATGTTCCATGTTAAACTCAGTGGTGGAAGAACTTCTCAATTCAGATACTTAAAGGCGGTATGGACGATTTTTCGGCGATTTGAGAACGCAGGCGGATGTGCGCATGCGCACTCCCCGTGCGGACTGATACAACACACACGTGCGTTTGTTTATTAGCGCGACGTGTCGCATCGCATCTCTCGTCTCCCGTAGATTTCTGTCCACTTCTGCGTCAGCTCGAACTGTCTTTCTCCGTCTTCATTTTTCCCCGTACACTGAGGGAACTATATTATGATAGATCCATGCGCTTAGGCACGCGGAAACGTGGGGACGAACCGCACGCGGCTGCAGGTGAGCGGTAGGTGCGTTTTATGATTGATACGTGGCAGGACAAATGATTTATCCACGCCACGAGGAAATATGACAAAAAAATTTGCTGAAAAAAAAATCGTCCATACCACCTTTAAGTGAAAGTACAGCTACAGGAGCAAAAAATGAAAGTATGATACAGCAAAATCTAATGAAACATGTACTTGAAGAGAAACAGTAAGTAAACATATTTAGTTATATATGTTAGTTTGCTCAGAGCTGGAGATTGAACTCAAAAGCTTTTGGCAGAATGACACAATCAATTAAATATAACCCAAAAAAACAACAACCAAAAAACACATGAAAAGTACTTCAAATTCAGTTCAAAAATGTAGTGGCGTAAAAAGTACAGTTTCATGCTCTCAAATGTAGTGATGTAAAAGCAAAAAGTATCAATTGTACTAGACTGCATATGTACTTTTAAAGTGAAGTGCAAATCCAGTACTTTTACATTTGTACTATGTTACTTTCCACCACTGGTTAAGCAATTATATTAAATTAATTATAAGCATTTGTATTGCTCAAAAATACCATAAAATGCATGCACACAGTATATGCATCATTACTGTGGCCAGGTTTGCCTCTCCAGAGGTCTGACTTATTTTTACTACATATTAAAACTCATACGTTAAATGCAATGTCATGACAAGCAGACTCTAAGACTTAACTTAAGAATTTCTAGCCTCTGTCTGCAAATGTGCATCAAAATGAAAATATGCATTTCACTATATATATTGTGAACATGACTGAAATAATGTGGGTAGAGCGCCGGCGGCAGAGAGCAGCTGCTGCCCCTCATCTGCTCTCAGGATCAACGGTACGGACCACCAGAATGAGTTCATTCTTTTCAAACGGGTCAATAGGAAGACAGTTTTAGCCAATGATACATCCTCTCCGGTGCAGCTCTGCATTTCTCAACTGTCATCCTCAACCTGGCTCAATAACTTTGAATGATTGTGTAGGACAAGGTCAATCCTCAGTCACCGTGTCCCAGAAGTCTCCAGCTGCTCTTTCCAATTCCACGAGTGGCAAAGTGTAACACGGGCTAAGATCAGAATCCAGAAGTTTGCAACTTTATAACTGATCTGACAAGTTGGGAATATGTGTAGAATGCAAATAAAAACATGACATTTTTAAACTTTGAGTCTTGAAACAGAAGACCAGGGTTGTAAACAATATTTTGAAAATGTATTTGGTTACATGATACTAATTACCTGCAATAAAATATATTCTGTAATGCAGGAAGTCCAGAACTTAACTCAAAAGGAATGTGCATTAGCGGGTCAAGGGCCAAACAGTGATGGTTCTCATATAACAATGTTTGTCTGCAAAGCGATGACATTATTAAATTGACTTAAAATATTGGGAAATAGACTGGATTGGCCTTTCTTCCATTTTGTGACAATCCTTCCAGTGCAAATTCTGTCTTTTCAGGGCGATCCGATGTAATCCTTCTTCTGGTTGTTTTAGTTAACATAGGGCTGTATGTGTGTGTGTGTGTGTGTGTGTGTGTGCTTCACTGTAGGGACGGTACTGGCCCGGTGATGAGCAGTTCCTGGTTTACTCTCTGACAAAGGCCCTTCTCCCCTCACTGCTCTGTTTGGCCGGGTCCAGCTCTAGGAAGAGTCTTGGTGGTTTTATCCACGGATGATGGAGGCCATTGTGTTCTATTCTAACAACCTTCTTTCAAGTTGGCATTTTCTGGTATATTTAAAGAATTTTCAGGCAAATAAGAAATTGAATGATTTTTGGTGAAGTGAAGAGCTGTGAATACATTTGGGATGAACAATATGAAACATTCTCAACTTTAAACTAAGTGATGACATTGTCAAATTAAGCTCAGATTTGTGATTTAATATGCAATTTGAGGACAATCAAATAATGTTCTATTTTCTCTTCACACAGCGTCCAAATTTTGTTCTGAATTGAGGCAAACATGTGATCTTGTGCTGCCTGTTTGGAGGAACAAGTTTGCTATCACCGGGAGATTCTTCCGTGAGTCTAATTACAGGTTTAAGTAGGTAAACAGGGCCGCTCTCTCAGATAAACCTGTAATTAGCTTCATAGGGGAACATTAGCGCTTGGCATTAAGATGTGGCCACGATAAACGAACACATCCTCTAATCTACATGCCAAAAGTGATTCGTTTTTACTGTGCAAAATGTCACCAGATAGAACAAGCGTAAAGTTTAGTGAGGATGTTTAAGTTTAGTTTACCTGTCAATTATAAACAGAAAAGTCCTATATTTCCGAAAGAAATCATTTATTTTTTCCGTATTAACGCCTCGCTCAGACTGCACATGCTGTGTTATTGCGGAAGATAGTTAACACGAAGAGCAGCTCGGGGCTGTGGCACTGCAGTCTCAGGGTTTGGAAGATGCACTTAGGCCTTCTCCTTTGCACTTGCTCATTATTGTGTACTTAAAATGTCTGTATTTTGGGCAAAGTTTGCTGTTGTGCCGCACAAAGATCGTTTTACTTGTCCAAACAATGGGCAATAGACAAGGGTCTCGCTGACTCTTTTGATTGAGATGCTAGAACATTTCTGACATTTTTTAGCTAATTTTTGGACCTTAATTAAATGCAATGGGGACAACTTTTTGATGCACTACACATCATAAACATGTTCACAACATTTTGACTTGGCCTAAGCATTTGGAGTTTGTAAAGTATCAATTGATAATTTATTCTTGACAATTTTCCTCTCTATTTTCTTGTTATTTCTTTTCGATTCAAAGAATATTGAATTACTTGAATTTCTTTCATAATGTGTGTCTGTCAGTATAAAACTTTAACTTTATGCTGCTAATGTACAGCCGCCAGAAAAAGTCTACCTTTTGAGTTCAAACTGAAGTTGTGAAAAGATAAATATATTTAATCATGCTCCTGAACCGACTCTATTGACTTGACTCATACATTGGTGTGTAAATACGTACACATGAATATAGAATACATCTGAGAGAAGCCTTTTCAATGTACAATCTTTGGTTCTCACAATAACAGACGGTGAAAATGTCCTTCACACTTCCAAAGATACAATTCCCACTCGCAGTCTCACATGTATTTGGTACATGTCGAGGCTGCGCCTTCTCTCTCCAATTCTTTTATACCATATTTTTCGTTTTATTTTCCTCAAAAACTTCTTTTTCAACTCATTTACATTTTTAAATAGAATTCTGACATGTCTTGAGAGAAACACTGGGGTGAACGTTGAAAGAACAGAAGGCATACGAGCAATTATGAAGCCATTATCAACCCGTTTTTTGTCATCCCACCGTGCGATACAAAACAGGCCTGTCAGAACCACACAGCTAAGCAGGATCATGAACGGCGCGGAAAAGCAAGGAGTGCCGAGAAAAGGCAGTAAAAATATATTACATTTCATTGACAAAGAAAAAGCGGCTGAGATTTGAACATGAATAGCTCACCAGGCACTGGGCTAAAACACTGAGGCTCGACATGTCCAGTGTGTGGGAGTGTGTAGACACGTTCATTTAGTCACAATGTGTGTCTGAAATACACAAAGGGCAATCTATTTGAACATGTTCTGTTCTTATAAGGGCTGCAACGAGTGATTAAACGTGACTATTGATAATATCATAGTCATCGTTTATCTATCTTTATCCAAAAGACTTTGATAAAAAGTCAAAAAGGAATAAACAATTTCTGAATTCCATAAACATTATGCTTTTACAGCAAATTTCACAAAGAGTTTGTTTTTATCAACCAAATAAATGCAAAATCATTTCAAGAAAAGAAAAGAAAAAATTGTTTTCCCCTACATAAAACAAGACAGAGGGTAAGCCTTTCTCAAAGGTATTTTTGTTTCATTGTACCTTACCTTTTTTAACAAAACAATGTTATGATATTTTAGATCTCTTGTCTTAGATTGTTGTTTAGAGTAAGTGTTTTGGCTCATGTGTTTTAGCCTATATTTCAAATCCCAGATAAGTACATTTCCTTCTGAAACCATTTTTCAACTTTTATCCGGTAAAATATGTATTTAGAATATCTCAATTTACAATAGAAATAATTGTTTGACTTGTCGACTTACCTATACAATAATTGCTGACTGGTTAACAACTAAAATAAGAAGTTACATGTTTATGTGGAAGTAAAGCTCCTTGTCTTGTTATAAAGCATGCCAAAAATACATGTTTTCACAGGGAAACTTTTGCAGTTCCTGGTACTATTTTGTAGTATTAGCCTCCCAGGCATTCGCACAAGGTAGGACTTCACAATTTGGCAACATTTTTAGCTCCTGGTCCTGCAGCCTTTTGGTAACATAAGTACAGTACATAGAACACTGCCTTTGTTCTGAACTATTTTTCATTTTGTCGCGACTTGGTCTTTATTTATTTTTTTAATGAGGCAAATGCTTAACTTCCTGCACCACTTTCACCTGTAGTCTGTTGTAATGTATCAGCAGTTGACACAAGATCCCCAAATATATTCAATTACAACAGCTCAGATTAATTGTGCTTCACTTACTAAAGAAGGTTCATTGTCATTGTAGAGACCATTATTGATTCTTTCCGCATGATTTCTTGCCCTAAAACTTGAGAAAAGGCTTGAGAGGAATTCAACTGCCAACTTTTTGGTTATGGGGTGGTCTATTCTGTCAGCCCGAATCAAGTCATGAGCAAGGCCAAAGTGTAAATCATGTCCAAAAAGACTAATTGTTTTAGTCTTCATTTATTAACAGCTGACTCAACCAAGTCAGGCTGAAAGTATATTTGTAAAAGTTTTGTTTTCCAAGACAGTCTTCAGTATTCCAGCGCTACACCTGAACATGAAACAGCTTTTGGATGTGAGCAGTAAACATGTCTAAACACAACCACGCCAACAAAATATGAGCAAATTCTTTTTATATTTGTCCTTGATTCAAAAATGTATCCTTTTCTTGGCAGCTTTGAAAACAGCCACACTTTGTTCCACAGAACACATCTTTGAAATAAGGAATAAAACATGTTTTTACCTCAAGCATCTGCTTGGGGCTAAACCCGGGATGACTGCACCCTTATTTATTCCGTATTAAAGCGGGATCTTATGTTTTACAGTCATTTTATATATTTAGGCTAACTTATACCACCTGAACAGAGCTTATCACAGCAATCTGTTTTTTTTAATTGACAAAAACACAGAGAGTAATTTCTCCTGTAAGAGCTCAAACTCTTCTAAAAGGGGAAAGAACTGCTACAGTTTCATAACAAATATTAAAATCTACAAGTCTGCAGAGTAAAAAATGAAAATGTGGACATCTAAAAAATGAAAAGGTTGTAGAAAAGGCAACAGGGGCACTGCAGCTACGCTCACATTTATCACTGATAATGAATACTTTCACTCCTCAAATTGTATTTTCACTCTGTGTCCAGTAAACGCCTTGTCGTGGGGCACCTTTATTTTATTCCATCCTTGTGAATATTTCAGGTTTGATAACACTATGACTTCATAATTTGTGTATAATTTCATTAATTTTAAAGATACATTTAGATTACTTTTCTGATATGTTTCTACTTCTTGTCAGGTGTTCCTTATGTACATTACAAGGATTGAAGAAATCAATCAACCAAGTTGAAATATCCTTTGTACAATAACGGGAAAAACTACTTTCAGCATCGGTTTTGCCTTATAGCAAAACAACAGCTCCATGAACCAAAATTAGACCAAAAAGGCAAAGAAACACATTCCATCAGCTGCCCATAATTCAGTCAGAATGTCGAGGAGCATTTCTAAAATAAAAGAATATCGGCGTATTGCCTTTATTACACTATAGTTGCTTCTGTCGCTTGCATGTTTCCCTAGCGGAGATATTAAAGAGCAGGTCATGGGTTGGAACAATTAAGACAAATGTTCCTATAGGGCAAATAAATCACGAGCCCCCCCACACGCTAAACTAGCACTGCCCTCCGTGCGCGCTCTGCATTTAAAGACTCCCATTAAATCACATGACCGCGCCAGCCTGCCGCTCCAACACTTACAAATAAAACAAAATCTCTTTGTCGATATAGTTTCACAGAATTGTTCCTGCTATATATATCTGCAAGTCCTAGGGCGGCGGCGTTTTCCCTTTCAGCAATCTATTCATCAATACACAGAAAAGGAAAGGTCCACCAGACGAATACATCATTACAATAACAGTGTGTTGCAGGAGCACGCTGCCAGGATAGAGACAAGTGCCCAGATTCATCTATTAAAACGTAAAGTGGGCTGCAAGCTGTAAAGTGTGAGGCGCAGGAAGCCCTATAGTGTGAGTGCCCTCCCGGGATGAGCAGTGGAGATTTTCACCATATTGCTGGTTGTTTTTCCCTGACATTGTGAGCAAAATTGCAGGTGCATTCATTATCCGGTAATTACCCTGCTGTTAGTCTTCTGGTATATTATTCATTACAAGCGTTCTGGGTGCAATGACAGCGAAGGTAAAGTGTGTATGGAACGGTGTGGGGTTTGTCTGAGTGTGTCGTCAGTGTACAGTCGCGCTACTGCGAGGAGAGCCAGGATCTCAAGGCCGATGCGGAGTGACCTTATTCTTAAATGGAGAGCGAGGGGAAAGTCTTGTCGCTAAAATATGCTATAAAGTAGATTGAGTTGTGCGAAATGTTCATGTGACCAACAAGTCAACAATGCACTGATCCCCTGGGAGGGTTTTTAGACTGTGTAGAACTTATTTTGTCTCGAGGTCGGCAGCCCTGTGTTAACTAACACAACCGGAAGAAGGATTATGTTGTATAACCAAAATAAATAGATACAAACTTTGACAGAACCAAAGTCCATCTTTATTTTTGAGACTTATTAAATCATTGTTTTAAGATCTCTTCTTAATCTCTTCTTATTGCTTCTTTTCATTATTTTTTTTGTATTGTACAGTTGATGTCTTTTATCAATATTATGTTATGTTTCGAAATATAGTAATAAATAATTGCATTTTTTTTGTATTTTTTTTTAACAATATGTAAGTAAAACTAATCATAGTGAATAAAATCATCACATATTTATATTTACTAATAGCCATTTTATTTATATAGTTTACATTTCAAGGCAAGGAAATTCTATTTGTAGAGCACAGTTTGCCATTTGCTTAACAGAATATGAAAAGTTTCATTAAAAATTGAATATACAAACAAATCAAAACATAAGTAAGAATTTGAAATGTGACTTTACCATACTAAACCACTTTAAAGAAAAACTTTCCGTACACAACATCATAATAACATTGGCAAACCTGTAAAAAGGTCCACAAACTTTAATGAACAAACCTTTTTAACTGTACAAAATTAAAAAAACATATTTAAAGGTGGAATGGACGATTTTTTTCAGCAAATTTTTTATCATATTTCCTCGTGGCGTGGATAAATCATTTTTCCTGCCACGTATCAATCATAAAACGCACCTATCGCTCACCTGCAGCCGCGTCAGGCTCGTCCCCACGTTTCCGCGTGCCTAAGCGCATGGATCTATCATAATATAGTTCCCTCAGTGTACGGGGCAAAATGAAGACGGAGAAAGACAGTTCGAGCTGACGCAGAAGTGGACAGAAATCTACGGGAGACGAGCGATTCGATGCGCTCCGTTGCGCTAATAAACAAACGCACGTGTGTGTTGTATCAGTCCGCACGGGGGAGTGCGCATGCGCACTTCCGCCTGCGTTCTCAAATCGCCCAAAAATCGTCCATACCGCCTTTAAGAGTGACAACAATGAATCTGATCAAAACATTTTGCGCCAAATATTGAGAAATAATGCAACTCTACAACTATAATATACTAAATAAATTGTTAAATTGTCACAAATGTATATGTTGTGTTGTTGCTGGTGAAAGTGGCTCCTCTTTCACAAAACCGTTTGGTCCATTACGGTGGAAAGGAGAATCGCCAGCAGCTGTGAACCCTGATGTCTTCTTAAAACGATGCCCGCGCGCTTGATGGCGGACGCGACTCGGCCTGACTGACAATGTTTCGGACGTTGAAATGGGGCCAAACGTGGAGAGATTAGAGAGTTAAACATGGACATCATCAAACAGCAGCACCTGAAAAGCAAACGGCGAACGTGCAGCCCGGCCGGAGGTCTGCAGAGCGAGCGGGCGGGGATGAACATACATTGTGACTGCATTGAGCCGGCGCTGATCCCGGCAGCGGAGCGTTTACACAGCAGAGATACCCAACACATGCAAATCGCAGGCAATTATGCAAGAAACAGACGGGGACAGACATGTTTCATTTGATGGAGAAGGTAAAAATATTAGCAGCCAGTGGATTCTTCAATTGACATATGTATTACTATATTATGTGAATATGGTGCGAAAAGTGCATATGATCTTTTTCCAATTGTTCGTTTGCATTACTTATTTGTCATAGTTTCACGTCAGTTTAGTTGTGGTTTGGAGAAAAAAATAGAGTTCTAAAAAATAATTCAAATATGTGTGGTTTTGGTCAATTACTTACTTAGTCCATTTATTTTTCCTCAACATACATGTTTAATACATTTTGTAAACGTGTACACAAATTATACTACAAAATATAGCAATACACGTTATCACTGAAACTAGCCTACTTAATGCCGCTAACACAATAACTCTAAAGCCACAGATTCCAAATAAACCCATTTCTAAATGTACAATGTATTTGAAAAACAAAAACTGAATAACACACCCAAATCATTTAATTATTAGGATCTATAATTTATTTTAGAAGTAACTTTTTCAACTCTCTAAAACCCAGATCTTACTGTTCAATATAACAACAAAAATGTCCCTCCTGTGCAAAGAAAATCCTGTTCCAACTATTATTTATTGAACAATAAGTTAATATATTAATTATTGTGATCGGCCTAGCTTAAAGGCGGTATGGACGATTTTTGGGCGATTTGAGAACGCAGGCGGATGTGCGCATGCGCACTTCCCCGTGCGGACTGATACAACACAAACGTGCGTTTGTTTATTAGCGCAACGGAGCGCATCGAATCGCTCGTCTCCCGTAGATTTCTGTCCACTTCTGCGTCAGCTCGAAGCTGTCTTTCTCCGTCTTCATTTTGCCCCGTACACTGAGGGAACTATATTATGATAGATCCATGCGCTTAGGCACGCGGAAACGTGGGGACGAACCGCACGCGGCTGCAGGTGAGCGATAGGAGCGTTTTATGATTGATACGTGGCAGGACAAATGATTTATCCACGCCACGAGGAAATATGATAAAAAAATTGCTGAAAAAAATCGTCCATACCACCTTTAATTAACACATTTTTCATTATTATTGGGTCTTTGTTCATGCTTTATTAAGGCTAATTACGTGATATATCATATAAAGTAACCAAAATGCAACACACACAATAGTCCGTTTTTTTTTATTCTGTATGCAAAACTCGTGCGTGTCATATTGTCTTATTTAGGCATTCGACAGATTCAACAAGCACCAATTCAATCCATTGTATATGTCAATTTAACAACCCCTGCTGCGTTATGTCATTGTCAATTATCTTTTCACTTCACGCTGCGTTATGGCCCATTAAATCACCACCATTGTATTGTCTCTTTTTTTCCCTGGATTAGACTGAAATAGATTTTGTCCGGAGGCAATCTGGGTTGGACAAGGGAAGAAGGCCTCACCTGTTCGCTTTGGCCTTGAAGCCGCGAGTCTCTCTTTCTCCTGGGACAAGTCTCTGGCCCTTCGCTCGTTCCCCGCTCGAGTAGCCAGACTTTCTGCAACACTGCAACATTTATATTTCAATGGGCTGAATATGAATTATGCACAATAAGCAGCGAGAAGGAATTTAATGATGCCTCGCTGGTACAAACGAAGAGTGATTCCCCCTGTCTTGGCCGCGGGGATGGAGCTGCTGAATTTGAGCAAATCTTTGACCTCCATCTTTCTTGTTGCTTAAGGATTCGTCGTCGATGCGCGGGGTTTGGAGAGGGAGGATTGAGGTGAGTTCTTCCTGTCAGAATATTGATCCGGCTCGACATCTAACGTAATGATTCTTTGTCAGCGCAGCGATGACTGGACGACGCTGTGAATTTGGGTCGTAGCGCGGCCCCCGATTTTTAATTAAGACTCAACCGCCGCCTCCGTTTGACCTCGTCAGCCTAACAGCCAATGAGAGTGGATGGGCTTTTGTGTGGATAACCTTCATTTGTGAGGCAGAGAAAACCCTCATATTTTGAGATTATCGCTGGCTGGCTGGCAGCAAATGTTGAATTATTTTCTATTTTTATTTATCAAAGCACATTAGCTCAACGTTTGTGCCTTGCAAAATCTCCACATCCTCAATGAGAATCATGCATGCATGTTTATTCAGTTATGTTTATTCTTTTGAAGACGCCATGGATGTTCTCTGAAGACTCCGGGGTACAGATATTTGTGGGTGCAGACTCGGAGTATGGATTTGAGAAGTTCACAAGCTCGCACTTGATGACACCACAGGAAATAAACCTGATGTGGGCACTCACCATAATCAAAGCCGATAGGGAAGCTGATTATGTCCTCATCCCAAATATTGCACCATTGAGGGAAAAAAAAGTATAATAATAATAATAGATAGCTACTGTATTTTGTCCAAATAACTTAAGGATATAATATACATTGCTTTGTCTTATAGGTGCAGTGTTGGGAAATTAATACAACGGTCATCCTGAAAAAACAGCGTTGAGAATTAAAATGTATTTCATCTGGTGGAAATATAGATAACAGTAAGAGTAATGCTCTTGTGCTGAGTGTGTGTGACTTTTCCCTTCTCTCTTTTGTGATAAATAAATGGGGAAACAGTCATAAAGCTGTTTTTATTCCTTTTGCGGTTTCTACACTATGATATAATGCAGCCTGAAATACTTTAAGTTTCATTAGGCCAAGTGACAACACTGTATTGAGTATTATCAGTATTCTGCATAAATGTATTTTCAAAGACAGCTATTATTCCCAGCACGGTCCAGGCAAGTGTCTACAATAAATATAGGGGTGGGTTCTGTTTTAATGTATGCAAATCTAAAAGTCTGTTTCCAAAATACTGCTGCATTTGTCTTTTAATGGAAGAAAGTTTTATCCTATACATATCTGTCAAAAGACTCCAAAGCAAATGACATAAATGCTCTTAATCTATCGCCTTAACCTTTGTGCGCTTGTGGCAGCTCTTTGTGCGCTCTCAGGAGAGGGTCGATGGCGGAGGGTCACGGTCATCAGCCGCCAGTGTATGTAGTATATGAAGTGCATTGTGGGAAATATACTGAGCCGAGTACGGACAAGGCTCCTCTGATGAATCCTCGGTAAAACGGACGGATCAAGTTCTCATCCAGGGATTTCCGGCAAACTTTCCAAGGAGCAAACTTTGGAACTGGACTTGTAACGTGGAGGATGATGTTTCACAAGCCCACAACGCACAAGTCTGCACAAGTACGTGGATTGAGAACTGGAACATGTTTTTACCGACCCCTGAGTCATTGTCACTGCACTTTTTTTCCTCCTTAGGGTTTGTTCACACTTGCACAATAGCCACATCAAAATTGGGAGCAAGCAGGCACTAAAGCCAGAACCAAAATAACCTGTTCGGAGGGCCGTTCATGCTGCGCTCTCTAACATGAACTTTAGAAACCTGAGCGTACAGCAGCTTCCTTTAAAGGTCTGCGCTCTGAGGACCACACAGCCTCAAACCACGCTGAATAAACCTGTGTGGGAATCAAGGATGTTTGCAGGTTTTGCCCTAACCGCACATGTGCAGAGAAGACGTGAAGCAACAGCAGGGCCAAGTTTCAACAAACTATCTTTTTGAGATAAGTCTGTGTTTGTAGCTAAGGCTTTGTTCATGTTTCCAATAACAAGATGTTAGAATCTAGAACAACATAGAATGCATAGTGGCTAAACTTGTGTCATCCCTTGGTTGGTGAATTCAGGTTATTTATCTATTCAGCACATTGATGTGGTATGAGGGTTTATCTCAGAAGGATAGGTGTTTGCCCTTCGTGCAGCTTCGTAGGCTTTATTAGACAGGAGAGTGTGAAATAGGGGGATTCAAACTCACGACACTGCGGCCGGCTGCACCCCGAGCGTAGCATACACATGCTGTGCCCCAACCGCTCGACCACCGGGCAGCACTTCGTTTTTTTCCATTTTTCTAGTATCCACTAAATATTAATGAACACCCCAGGTCTGCGTGTCCACCCATAAAAGTCACTGCACGCCTCTGGTGTGTGCGCGCCCTAAATCAGTGATACAGGTGATCTATAGACAGCTTTGTTTTGATGTTCACAGTGATGCACCGTAAAGGGGCAGGAGCAAATCAGCACCATAGTTTTTAAATCAGTGATTAGTGGACTATAGTGTATTTTAATATGCCTTGTGCTATCTTCGGGTCTGGATGCCCCACAGACATCGCCCCTCCCTCCACAACATGAACAAGTGTTGTTGTTTGTTTTTGTTGTTTTATGTTTAAAAAATGAATAGTTAACAAAGAAAACATGTTTTTAACCCGGGTAGCACAAGGGTTAAGTTGTTTTAGATTAATCTTGTAATTTCCAAAAGTCCAAATTATAAAATACTGTATTTTCCGGACTATAAGTCGTTTTTTCATAGTTTTGGCCAGGGTGCGACTTATACATATATTTATACTTATACTTATACTCCGGAGCGATTTATATGTGATTTTATTTGTTATTTTCACACTTGCAACCGCATTTCATACTCCAGTGCAACTTATATATGTTTTTTTCATCTCTATCATGCATTTTTTGGATGGTGCGATTTATACTCCAGTGCAATTTATAGTTTGGAAAATACGGTAATAATCCACCGGTGTCACAGATTATAACTATACAGCAGACAAATGCATAATGTCTTCTTTAAATGGTATGTCAAATATAAAACAGTGTGATGGACTGTTAAAGGCCAGTGCTTTTAGCAGCTGAAATGCTTTTCCAAATATTTCAGTTTTGTTTGTGCACAGCCTCAGGCTTCCGTCTGACTCAAGTCACAACACTGTGAATGCCTTTGGACACTTCCCCACACAAAGCACACTGCACATCCCTACACATTTAAAGCATAGAACACTCCAGTCATACTTGTGTTTTTCTTTTTTTTTTCAATGTTTGGAGCAAGCCATGTCAGTTAGATGATCATATTAAGCATTTATGAGAGGTTAAGATAGGGTTACAACAAATACTGTTGACAATGAGCAACTTGCAAATGCATATCAAATGCTTAATCCATTTAAGAATAATCAAACAAGGAGTTATAGAAATAGAGTACAAAAATGCAGTTTTACAAACCATAAATCACTAATGTCTTCTTACCCGGCCCATATATTCCACTTTAGCTGAGTTTTTTTCTGAGGAGCCTAAGTGCTGGAGGCAAAAATCTGCCACGACTTTGACTTGTGCATCTTTTATGCATTGTCAGCAGCAGGATGCGACCATTGCAGCAGTCTCAGTTCAGCGAACAAACATATTGACATGTTTTTCCCAAAGATTAAATCACAGGCACCGCAGCTCTCATGAAAACAATTAAAAATCTTCTGCGTTGAGAATTACAGAAGGGTATTTACAGCCAAAACACACAAAGATGGAGCATGCAGAGGCAAACGCTACAGGCACACACTGTATATCCCTGCCACGCTAAAATAACCACATTTTAACCACAAGGACGCACTACTTTAAGCTCTGGCTGCATCATCTGTGCATGTTTGCCCGTTTGCTGTCGAGTGAAGCTAAACTAAAACGATGCATTACTTTAAATACGTTTTCTGGTGGAGCGTGCGCCATCGTCTTGTTACTACTTTGCCTGGAATTTATCTTACGTTTATTTCATTAAAGTTGGTTTTATGGCTACAAAAACCTTGAAAAGCATGCGTTCTTACTGTGAACGTGAT
Source organism: Eucyclogobius newberryi (assembly GCF_026437365.1). Classification (NCBI taxonomy): domain Eukaryota; kingdom Metazoa; phylum Chordata; class Actinopteri; order Gobiiformes; family Gobiidae; genus Eucyclogobius; species Eucyclogobius newberryi. The sequence continues at coordinate 25,006,185 of NW_027315757.1, forward strand.
TGTCTCTCCACAGATCTGGTTGGTGGTGCGATTGCAGCTGCCTCAGGGGAATACTGTCATTGTGTCCTTGGGCAAGACACTTAACCCGCCTCATCCCCACACACCAGTGTTTGCGTACGCTGCATTGTAGGAAGAAAAGTGTTATCTAAATTTGACCATTTATCATTTGATCTGATTTGTATTGTCTGCTTAGCCACAGACTGTCCAAGGAGACAAGCAGACTCCTAACCAAAAGCCACATATTGTTCCTTTAATAAACTTTATTAGCATCATTTATGGTATGAGTCTGTTCTGGTGAATAAATTAACCAACTAGTTTAATAATCTTTTTTGGCTTGGTCTAAGTGCTTCTGTTTTCACGGTTTTTCATGCAATGTTACCAGTTAAATTGCCTTTTCCAGCTTTTTGTCAGGATCCTGTTGCCTTGTCCATTTATTTGCTATCATGCTGCTAAAATAATTGTGTATAAAAACTCATAATCATGAAAAGGGTTCAGTCATTCAAGCTTTTTTCCTACATTTTATAAATATATTTGTGGCATAATTATCTGACTCACTCTTATAATAGATGCAATTTTGGGTCCTAAAGGTTTCTGTTTTGTATTCAGTGCAATAGGAAAGATGGCCGCTGATCACAGGGTTGAGTGTGTACTTTAAAGTTTATCTGGCAGCACACGGCAGAGGCACGGTTAAGCATAATAAGTCATTTAGAGGAATATTTTGTATGACATTTTGTGATGGTGAGAAAGTAAAGCAGTCAGCTGCAGCATCATGTTACACCAGAGATGAATTAATGTGAATATTCAGGCAGATTATTCTCTCATGTAAGCTTTGTATATCTTTGATTTTATTCGATGTCTTGTCAGTTTTGCTTTAATCACTGTTTGCAAAAAGGAAACACGTCTTGATCATCTTCACTCAATGACAATTTGAAAGAATATATGTTCAAAGATATGATAAAATAAAAAGTTCATTATTGAAAAGTTTGCAATCACACCAACATATCTGAGCAGGATGAGCAGGTCTTGTCTTGTCTCGCTTCAAGACGAAGCGAGGCATAACATGACACAATTTATAATAAAAGTCAAAAGGTTTGCCCCACAATTAAAACGTTTGTAGGAGATTCTTAATTGTAAAAGTATTGTAATGTTCTTCATGTCCTCCCACTTATGAGAGAGGGTGACATTAAAAGCTGATATTGATTAATGAATTGGATCAAGATTTCAAATATGACACACTGCATGTTTATAAGAGTTTATTAGAGTTATTTGGGGCACCATCCTGTATTAGGCATTTAACATTTCTATAATCAAATATCAAAATTGATTAATTTATAACACATTTTTTGTTCATTCATCTAAAGGTTTGTGAGAACGTAACTGTGACATTGACCCCTTTTCTGGAAATGAATGAACACTTTACCAAATTTGGTTTATGAAGATTTATTGACCAAATAGTTAAACAGGTAAAACTAATAGGGAATTATGCAAATGAGTCAATAACAGATGGAGCCATTTGATATGATTCTTCTAGATCGATCTGGTTGTGTGATAATGTTGATTCTATATCACCTCATCAGCCAGATTGTGAAATACATGCATTTATTTTTTTATTTTTTTATTCTGAGCTTATATTTGTGCACTTATTTCATAAAAACAGAACAACAAAAGTATTTTTTAGTAATTTTTTTTTTTTTTTATCAAAGAGCATGTAAAAAACAAACTGAAAAATAAAAACATTACCAGAGAGAGAGCAGACACAAAATAAAAGCAGCAGATACATAACATATAAAATAAAAAATAATTGAAAAAAAAAGTCTGTCAACACACGTTTGCCTTTTGTGTTATTCATTTTTTTTGTGGGGGCCTTTTTAGTGACCCTCTCTTTCCCATTTCCCCTTTATGTAATCAGTAGAGTGGCTGCCCATACATGTGCTCATTTTAGATATTAATCCCCTTGAAAGTTTAGATTATAAGCTTAAATGAATGTTTTAGTCAAAAGGCTATGATGATCGTCATTATTTTTAATTTCTTGGTCGTATTATCTCCTTATTTGTAAATACCTATAAAAGTCCTGTTTGTCCAAGCCAAATGATTCTTTCAACAAAGAATCAAAGCTCTTTAAATGATTCTCCTTTACAATCTGGTAAAAGACCTTTATACCTTTTGTTGTCCAGACCCTAAATCTTGAGTCTGTGCTGTTAGGTGTGAAATTTTGATCGTAAGTCAACCAGTTTAAGATTTTAACATATTTTTTTAGATTGTGTTTTTATTAGCTCGTTTCATGTTGTAAGAACAGATTTCCCCCAGGGGTTCTCCATCACCCCAAATGACTCAACCGTCTGTCATCTGCCAGTATGGCCTGTATAGGAATCCCCAGCACAACATTCATCTCAATATTTTTTTTAAATAAGATAAACCCCAGCCTCCTTTTTCTATTGATAACTGTAAAGTTTCAAATCGGATACAGTTTTTTTTTTCCTTGGCATATAAATCTTGAGATTGCTTCAAACAGCCAGTTGGGGATGGAAATCACAAGAGTCTGGAACAGATAGAGAAACCTGGGCAAAACATTAATTTTTATAGTTTCAATTATTTTACTTAGACTTAAGTAGGGGATATGGTTAAACATTTTTTTAAATATTAATAAAAAGACGGGAATACTGTACTTTTCGGGCTATACAGCGCTCCTGAATAAAATAGAAAATAGAACTTGTACATATACGGGCTGCACCTGTCAACAAACCGCAGGTGCCCACGTTATAACATGAGATGTTTACACATAAATAAACCCGGTAGTGATGCGTCTTTTAAACCGGGGGTCTCGCAGCGCACCAGAGGTCCGCTGTGCTGAGGGAATAAATAGACTGCGACACAGTGCATATGAGTTGGAGTAAAACACACAGCGATTTGAAGTTTTAACAAACAGAAAACACATCACAGCTGTCCCTACTGTCCACTCTGTCCTTGATTACTCTGTGTAAGCTGATTTACCTGTGTCTGTGTCGTCACATCTGGTTCATCTGCTCCTGAGATCTTTTGATTTCGCCCTGTATTTCCCAAACTGTTATTTTAGCTCCTTTTTTTTTGTCCTTCTGAGATAACTCTCTAACAAATAGAGGGTGTCCAGAAAGGAATTTATATCATCTGGAATCTTTGAAAAAAGTTATTTTTTTTTTAAATAAAAGGCTGATTCAAATGCTGATTGAATTTTGAATGAGTCCTGTTTAGTTAAGATTACATCATTTTGCCTGTCCCGTATTTGAAAAATTGTTCTTTCAGCTTGTTGTTTTTTAAGTATCCAAGATATTAATTTAGACATTTTTGATCCACTCTCATAATATCTTTGTTTGGTAAAGAGCATTTTCTTAACTATTTCTTATGAAGTCAGGTCATTAATTTATCCTCTTGTCTTTTTAAGTTTGTGTAGCATTTCAGGACACTCCTCTTGGCATGGCTATCCTCCAACAATTAATTTTTTTCTTCCGTAGCTTAGCTTAGCACCGCTAGCCCAGAGATGAGTCAGAGTTGATCAGGGAAAAAGATCTCGATTGATGCAATCATTGTTTGAACATCAGGCCACTTAATTACAAAGGTAAAATTGTCGTCTTGTGGACAAAGTCTGCAATCAGATGATTGTTTACTATACCCACAAAGTCTTTTTAGCTTTTTTGCTTTTGTCTTTGGGAGAGAAAATGACTTTGGTTAATTTTAATCCAAAAGATGTTGATCGATGCAAAATGTTTTTCCCCAACGTTCAAGGCGTGACATCTCTACTCCTGCAGAGACATCATAAATCTCCATGTGGGGGTTGTACGTGGTACCACCTTACGCCCTGCATTCCTGTCACCATGGCAATGTTTGGAGGTCATCTGCGGTTCGCTACACGTTTTTGTACCCTTCCAAACAATTAAGTTATGAGTCAATTAAATGCAATACATGCCAATACATTTAAATGAAAGCCATACTTTGTAACCTTCCAAGCAAAGCAAACATCTCAATGGAGACAGGCAGGTGGCAGACCCTTTACCATAAAAGTCACGCAGTCTAAATATGAATAAAAAGAAACAATAGAAACATGCAGCAAGTTAAATGGTAAAGTTTGTAAACGACACATAAAGATAATTGAAGGTTTTACCAGAAAAGCAGGAGCAACTGAAATATTTAACTTGTGAACTGTTGTGAATTTAGATTTTCAGTCTCAATTTTCTTCCAGCTGTATTGCAATATTTCATTTCTGTTTGTTTCCTTTAAATACAATTTTAAAGGAAGAAAAAATTAATAAGAAAAACCACAAACTCTTCAGAATGTAATGCACAGACATTTGACACTTTTCCCACGCACAATAGCCTCATTAGTGCCAGACAATGGGCTCCGGGTGTCCAGTCCCTGAAGTGTGAAGCTTCTGTGGACGAGCTGCAGACACAAACGCTTCACTTTTCTTCTTCCCACGCAATCTTCTCTCTGTTCAACCAATTCTCTAATCTCATGTTCTCCGACCAACCAACACATCCTGACTCCACGTCAGGGTAGTGTGTCTTTGTACTGTCACTTGTTTCCTCTACTGCTTAATATTTGGCATTGTTGGTTGCCTTTTAACTCTACAGTACAGTACTGTATTGTAAAAGGACAAGTAGAATGGTTGGCCTTTTGCAGTCCTGTTTTCATTATTATCAAGAAAATATTAAACATTTATTAAGTATTAACATTAAAGTGGCTATGACAGGTTGGACCACTTATTTTACTAAAATGTAGTTAAGAAAATCATATTTAATATTTTTTGTTTGACAATTTTTTTAGCTGTGGTGGACCACCCAAGTGCAGTCAATCAGAGTGCTGCTTTTGGTGGTTACTTCCTGGTTGACAAGAAATAAAATACATAATCAGTCGCTGCAGACAGTGTGCAGTTGTCTGACTTTGTTACACATTGCTGCTTTTACACTTTTGGGGAAAACACTCATTTTAAATTCACTCATTTAATAAAAGAAAAAGAAGCAAGTTTAATTTTCACTCATAATTATTCCGTAGCTTGTGCTGTTTTTGCTACTTTGTCTTTGTAGATAGATTCACCCCTGAACAAAGAAGATCCTTATTTTGTTTGAGTCTGATACCAGAGCCTGCCGCAGATGTTAACATGTTGTTTGGTTATAAGCACAGCGACTTATTTATTCATCAGGGTGTTACAAAGTGAAACGGGTTTAGCGATAGTGGCTCTTTCTGGGTGGAGAAAGCAGAAGAGTAGATGTGTGTGAAGCAAATGTAATCACTATAATTTCCACAATCACCTCACAGCCACAGAGCGCTCCTCGAGATGTAATGACAACCGCGCTGGAGTAATGGCAAAGTTTGACAAGACTTCAATTCATGTTTCAAGTGGTAAAAGGATCTTTTTAAGATTGCAAATCACAGATACTTGAACTAGAAAGCCACATTTCCTCACACAGACAAAATTGGAGGGAACGTTGTTAAAAAACATCATTACTATCAAGGCAGTTGATTTTGCACTTAAATGTGACAAAATGTGGTGACAGACTTAAAATACTCGAAAGACTTGTTTAGAAGGAAATAAATTCAGAACAGCACACTCACGTACAAGAAGTTATTTTTCTAGTCCTTGCTCTGTATTTTACGGCATTTTACATATATTTACCTGTCAGTCTGTCAAAATTGAATACATTTTCATATGTCGGTGTAATCCCTCATTCGTCAATACATTTTCAAATGCATTGTTTATATTCAATGCTGGAGGAACTTCTCAACTTTGTTACCTGAGTAAAAGTACAGATTCAGATAATAGAATTTACTCAAGTAAAAGTAATCATATAACATTAAACATTAAACATTAAACTTAAGTACAGGTGTGCTCAAACTTGCACATTCACCACATCAACATTGCATCTAAACCAGGACTAAACCTGAAATGAAACCTTTTTAAAACCGAACCAAACCAAGTCTACATCATCGACTAAATAAGGGACAGGTTTGAACGCTCCCTAAAAGTAGCCATTTAAAAATATATTTTTAGAATTGTGAAGTTAAAGTATTTCACACAGATTTGAGAACTAACTGCTGATTTTGGGCAAAAAATGCTACTGTATTGATCCTTAAGTTCTTTTAATACATGTCACCATGAATGCTCTAAAAACTGTTCTTTGTTTTTTTCTGTCCAGTTAAAAATGTTGTGGGATATAAAGTACATTTACCTATAAAAGTAGAATTCATCCCCTGAAAAATGTACTAGTTAAGTAACTAGGTAAAGTGCAGATACCTAGTACACAACGTTCCAAATTATTGTGCAAATTATATTTTTGTCTGATTTTGCCAAAGAATCAATATAAATGACAGTCATCATCATTTTCATGTCATCAACCTTTAGAGTATAATTTGAATGCTATTGAAACAGAATAATATATATATATATATATATATATATATATATATTTTTTTTTTTTTTTTTCAAAAATAAAAGCGTAAAATACACCATTCCAAAGTATTATGCACATTAGAGTTTCAAACCATGTTATCATTCTAAATAACTGAAAATGATAATTAGTTAATCATTAGATAATCAAACATCAGATTAGCCTCCCATAGCTGCTGTTTGGATGAACTACCTCCCGCCCTCATAGATCTTTCACTTGAGGATGCTCCAAAGGTTCTCAACAGGGTTGAGGTCAGGGGAGGATGTGGGCCACACCGTGAGTTTCTCTTCATTTATGCCCTTAGCAGCCAATGATGCAGATGATGATCCATGCAGTATGAAATGGTATAATGTCGAGCATGAATATGATTTTGTTACGGTTCTTCTTTTGGTACCATGGAAGAAAAAGTGTCAGAAAGTTAGAAACTCCACATACTTTACAGAGGTCATTTTCACACCTTAGGGACCCTAAAGGGGGCGTTCAACTCTCTCCCCATAATTCTGGCCCAAAACATGACTCCACCACCTCTTTGCTGATGTCGCAGCCTTGTTGGGACATGTTTGCCCACCAAGCATCCACCACTCCATCCATCTAGGCCATCCAGGGTTGTATGGCACTCATTAGAGAACAAGACTGTTAAAACATGAGTCTTCTGGATCCACTGGAGCTGTTTCTGCTTGTGAGCATAGGTTAAGGGTGGTAAAAAAAAGGATTTATGCATAACTGCAAGCCTCCAGAGGATCCTTCTCCTTGATGTGTGCGGGACTCCAGAGGCACCAGCAGCTTCAAATACCTGTTTGCTGCTTTGTAATAGCATTTTAGCAGCTGCTCTCTTAATCCGATGTATTTGTCTGGCAGAAACCGTCTGCATTGTGCCTTTATCTGCACGAATCCGTGTCTGCTCGGAATCAGCTACAGATCTCTTAATAGTGCGATAATCACGCTTAAGAGAGCCTTTAGACACAATACAATCCATGAGTTTCACTGGGGAAAAAATAAATAAAAAATCATCTTCATGACATCATTTGCATAATGATTTGGAACGTGGTGTACATTACTTGTGCTTAATGTACTTTCCACCACTATTTGTATTTTAGTTTATCCTCACACATATTTCATTTCCACATACAGTCAAGCTGGCGTGGAAATAAAATAATAAGGCCAAAATAAATGTCTATTATAGTGGCGTAGTTTCAGTGCATTTTAATACTTAAGTCTAGTTGGTACTGGTATCAGATCGATATTGTGATACAAAAATCACAGGTATCGCCCATCACTATATACAACCAAACTTGTGCACTACATGTTGCCCTAACCTGCTTTCATATGGCATATACAGTGCTTATACCGACCCATTTTTCATTACTTTTTAAATGTGTAGTGTTGAGCTCATTTTTTACCGCGAGTCTATTCTGGGCCATGCTGAGAGTCACTGACCAGGTGCTGCCGAGCCCTGGATCCCAACACGGCCCGCTGCTGCTGCTAACGTAACTTTCAGAGCATGATAATCGTCCTGGAAAGTGCACGCATGACCACGCCACACCACATAAATGATAATCCCCCTGTCACTTGGCGAGCGACACTTCTGCTGCGCTGAGAGATGGCAACAGTCTACAATCTGTGCGGAAGGTGCAGCAGAATCCATATTGGAATTTGGTTTGACCGGGCACTCCGTTTTCTAAATAATGAAAAATATTCAGGTTCAGCTGTAAAGGCCCTTTTTTGTGCAATGTTGACGTTTTTATAGGTATGAATGTAACAAAATAGAATAGATAAAACCTTGAATTGCGTTTTATTTCCATTGTTAGAAGTTAGAATTAGAGGGTTCCTGTTGCACTGGTTACATTGCATTTCCATACACTTTAACCCGACCTGTGCAGAATTATCTTTTTGGACTACTTTTGGACTAGTATGCTTTTTTAGAAAAGACAATGTAGTCAGAAATGGGAGCAAAATCTAGGTAAGACATTAAGCAAAAAGTTGGAGCCAGGAATTGATCCAGGTTGGCCGCCAGAGCCAGGCACATGTGCAACTTTATACTAAGAACAAAAATTGTGTCTTTCATTTTTAATGAGCTTGTACTTTTCCTCTGATGAGACAATTAATGCAAAATAAGTTACATGCCTATAGTAGGTCAGATAGATATAGCTTTTTGCATGAATTGTCTTATTAGAAGAGAATCACATGCCATTGTATTCGGTGCACCCTCTGCTCGTATTTAGTATGCACAGATTTCATTGTAGCTCAGACAATAAGGTATTTTATGGACATTTTCATCAAGGCACTACTGAAAATTCCAAGGTAATCTAATACAACACAAATTATTTTTTTCAGCCCTGCAATTTACCTGCTGTTGTGATTTTGGGTGTTGAATTGAATAGCTAAAGATTGTTTTTGCATAATATGTGTTTTAATTTAATTTATGCACTTTTCTGTTATTAATATTACCAACACACAAACCCCAGCACAAATGATTCAACACACCTTCCTCCTCATTGAGACAAGATGAGGAAGAATCAATAAACTGATCATTGTTGAAAAATCCACTGGACATCATGAAGGACCTCTAATGTCAATGGTCTATTAATTGTTTTGTTTACGTAGCTCCAATCTTCTCACACCACACCTCTCCCACTGAAAATTAATGATTCCTGGCAAAAGGTTAATATCCTCTGAGCTGAAAATGAATCAACACTGAATTAATGAGATCATTACTTGTGCACATTGATAATGAAATTAGTCTTTCTTTCAGCAGCGGACTTTACAGGATATGGTTGTATTGATTTGAAAATGAATGCGTCTTTAGGTGAAGTCCTTGACCTTATGTAGTGTGTGGTCAAACATTCTCCAACGGTGGGTTTTTGAGGTTAGCAGTTCTTTACATTCATGAGGCAAAACATGTGAACAGTTTTAACATCCAATTTATACAACAGAACAGAATCTTGAACTGTGTGAACTCCTTCCTCTGTGGGCTTTTCACTCTGTTTTAAGAAACAAATCTGTGCTTTTTAATTATGAATGCAAAAATGCACATAAACTGTAGATGAACCCCCACTTTGATCTTTGCTGGTATATTTGTCAGTGAAGAAAGGGTGTGTCAAGGCTTGGTTTTATTGGTTTAATTTGGACTGGACATACATACAAACGTGTCGTTACATAACAAAAGCACTGGAAAACAATGAATTCTGTTTTTTAAACCTCATACTAGGCACCAGCCCAGGTCGAAACTCCTCCCTTGGGACAAGACTAATCTAGCTCAGGGCAGTGTAAATACTAGAGATTCAGATCAGCACCTTCAGATTCGAATGACTTCCAGATGCCGAATCTTTTGAAACCTTTTTTTTTTTTGTTTTACAATTGATCACTTAAATAAATCAAAGGTTCTTGATTCATCATTGTCAAAGAGTGTTGTTATTTTATGAATTGTTTATTGGGAGGAAATAAACAATTCCTACTACTGCTGAGTAGGGCTGACCTAAATGGCAAAAGGATTGATGCTGGGAAATTGGCTAAAGAGCGAGATAATTCCCATGGGCCACGTTTTTATGTTTTTTTCCGAATTCCTTCATTTGGTGGGATAGCACTGGGCTGGCTTATATATTTGTCATAGTTTTACACCAGTGAAGTTGAAGAAAATGTCAGATAAAAAAGGAATCCTACTATTACTTTACACAAAAATAAATCCAAAATCCAGGGTTACTACAGGGTTAAAAGCTTACTTCTTTTGTATGGTGTAGAGTGGAGGGAGGAGTGAGGGAGGGCCAGTGAAGTCCAGGAGCCTGGACCTCTACACTGTAGCTTCACTGTAGCTTCTTCTTCCTCAACGGTTGCCGCTCTTTTAGAGAGCTTTAGCTTCTATTTTCAGCTTCTATATCTATATATCTATATCTATATATGTGTATATATGCATTTTTATTTATTTTTTTAAACAAAGAATGTATTTGAAAATGTGTAAATAAACATGAGTTGAACCATGAATTTCCCAATAGAGGTGAAATTAAAAAAAAGAAAAAAAAAGAATGTATAATAATACATATATCTAACAAAATGCGTGCTCCGTTGCTCGCTCCGTTGCGCGATCCGTTGCTCGCTCCGTTGCGCGATCCGTTGCTTGCTCCGTTGCTCGCTCCGTTGCTCGCTCCGTTGCGCGCTCCGTTGCTCGCTCCGTTGCTCGCTCCGTTGCGCGCTCCGTTGCTCGCTCCGTTGCTCGCTCCGTTGCTCGCTCCGTTGCTCGCCCGATGAAAACAGATGAAAATTCTGGCTAATTCTGGCTTTTTTGCTCATTATTCATGTGATTTATGAAACGGCGCTGTCCCCTAACAAATAAACAAATCTAATGTGGAGTTGGGGTGAAGGAGAGAGCTGCAGAGTGCATTTATAGGAATTGATGAGAGACTAGGAGTGGAAATGAGATATAGGATATAATATCATGGTTACTTAATTACCTATAAGCATTAGTCCTAATTATCAACTAAGGACATGATCCATGGATATTGTGACAAATTACTTTATTGACCGTGCTATAAGATGCAGAGGGTAAGGTAAGTGGAGGCAGATGATTTATGATACATTTCTTTCACGACGTCTCAGTTGTTGACAAGAATGAAGTATTTTCTGCTATCCTTTAAGTTGTTGTCCGATGGCAAGTCCCGGCTGTAATTTCAGAAGTGACTTGCGCACACATGAAAAATCTCTGTGCTGGAGATTGTGCTGTGTTATTAATTGGCGAGGAGGCAGACAGTGCTAAGAGGAGGCTCTCGAGATCCAGCATGATTCATGTTTCAATTCTTCATTTGAACAGCTCTTCAAAGTTTACCAGCAAGAGCCCAATCTGAGCCAGGACAGAGCTCGGGATGACTCTGCACACTTATTCATGAGGAGGGAACGCCGCAGAGACACCAAAAGAACAGATTTAGATTTGGGAAGCGCTGCTTAAAAGTGCTATGAGAAGAACAGTTTATGTATGGGAAAAGTCAATGCAAGATATGAGATGATCTAAGGGTGCATTCACAATACACTTTTGATTCAAATCAGGATTCATTTGCCTGGCTGGTTCGGTTCGCTTGGGTAATCGTAATCAAACTCTGATCCAGACCAAAGAAGCGAACTCTGGTCCAATTGAATCGAGCTGAAACACACGTGAGGCTCAGGATCAAAGCAAACCTCCTGAGTAAGATCGATAACAGGACAAATAACATGCAGAAAGACTTGAAAGTAACAGTAACTGGTTTAATTATAATTACTGATGATCATGCAAACATGTGAGGCATGTGAGGCAGGTTGTGCACATGTGAGGCAGGTTGTGCACATGTGAAGCAGGTTGTGCACATGTGAAGCAGGTTGTGCACATGTGATGCAGGTTGTGTATGTGAGGCAGGTTGTGTATGTGAGGCAGGTTGTGTATGTGAGGCAGGTTGTGTATGTGAGGCAGGTTGTGTATGTGAGGCAGGTTGTGCACATGTAAGATAAGATAAGATAAGATATTCCTTTATTGTCCCACATGGGGAAATTTCATTGATGCAATGCCGGTAGATACAGAGGTAGATACAGAATAAAAGAACAGATCACTTATAGGAAGTTTGAAAAACAGGTTGTGCACATGTGAGGCAGGTTGTGCGCATGTGAAGCTGGTTGTGCACATGTGAGGCAGGTTGTGCACATGTGAGGCAGGTTGTGCACATGTGAGGCAGGTTGTGCACATGTGAGGCAGGTTGTGCACATGTGAAGCTGGTTGTGCACATGTGAAGCAGGTTGTGCACATGTGAGGCAGGTTGTGCACATGTGAGGCAGGTTGTGCACATGTGAAGCTGGTTGTGCGCATGTGAAGCAGGTTGTGCACATGTGATGCAGGTTGTGCACATGTGAAGCAGGTTGTGCACATGTGAAGCAGGTTGTGCACATGTGATGCAGGTTGTGCACATGTGAGGCAGGTTGTGCACATGTGAGGCAGGTTGTGCACATGTGAAGCAGGTTGTGCACATGTGAAGCTGGTTGTGCACATGTGGAGCAGGTTGTGCACATGTGATGCAGGTTGTGCACATGTGAAGCAGGTTGTGCACATGTGAAGCAGGTTGTGCACATGTGAAGCAGGTTGTGCACATGTGATGCAGGTTGTGCACATGTGAGGCAGGTTGTGCACATGTGAGGCAGGTTGTGCACATGTGAAGCAGGTTGTGCACATGTGAGGCAGGTTGTGCACATGGGAGGCATGTGATGCAGGTTGTGCACATGTGAGGCAGGTTGTGCACATGTGATGCAGGTTGTGCACATGTGATGCAGGTTGTGCACATGTGAGGCAGGTTGTGCCCATGTGATGCAGGTTGTGCACATGTGAGGCAGGTTGTGCACATGTAAGGCAGGTTGTGCACATGTGAGGCAGGTTGTGCACATGTAAGGCAGGTTGTGCACATGTGAGGCAGGTTGTGCACATGTGATGCAGGTTGTGCACAAGTGAGGCAGGTTGTGCACATGTGATGCAGGTTGTGCACATGTGAAGCAGGTTGTGCACATGTGAGGCAGGTTGTGCACATGTAAGGCAGGTTGTGCACATGTGAAGCAGGTTGTGCACATGTGAGGCAGGTTGTGCACATGGGACGCATGTGATGCAGGTTGTGCACATGTGAGGAAGGTTGTGCACATGTGATGCAGGTTGTGCACATGTGAGGCAGGTTGTGCACATGTGAAGCAGGTTGTGCACATGTGAAGCTGGTTGTGCACATGTGAAGCAGGTTGTGCATATGTGAAGCAGGTTGTGCACATGTGATGCAGGTTGTGCACATGTGAGGCAGGTTGTGCACATGTGATGCAGGTTGTGCACATGTGATGCAGGTTGTGCACATGTGAGGCAGGTTGTGCATATGTGATGCAGGTTGTGCACATGTGAGGCAGGTTGTGCACATGTGATGCAGGTTGTGCACATGTGAGGCAGGTTGTGCACATGTGATGCAGGTTGGGCACATGTGAGGCAGGTTGTGCACATGGGAGGCAGGTTGTGCACATGTAAGGCAGGTTGTGCACATGTGAAGCAGGTTGTGCACATGTGAGGCAGGTTGTGCACATGTGAGGCAGGTTGTGCACATGTGAGGCAGGTTGTGCACATGTAAGGCAGGTTGTGCACATGTGAGGCAGGTTGTGCACATGTGATGCAGGTTGTGCACATGTGAGGCAGGTTGTGCACATGTGATGCAGGTTGTGCACATGTGAAGCAGGTTGTGCAAATGTGAGGCAGGTTGTGCACATGTGAGGCAGGTTGTTTACATGTGAGGCAGGTTGTTTACATGTAAGGCAGGTTGTGCACATGTGAAGCAGGTTGTGCACATGTGAGGCAGGTTGTGCACATGGGAGGCATGTGATGCAGGTTGTGCACATGTGAGGCAGGTTGTGCACATGTGATGGAAGGTTGTGCACATGTGAGGCAGGTTGTGCACATGTGAAGCAGGTTGTGCACATGTGATGCAGGTTGTGCACATGTGAGGCAGGTTGTGCACATGTGATGGAAGGTTGTGCACATGTGAGGCAGGTTGTGCACATGTGAAGCAGGTTGTGCACATGTGATGCAGGTTGTGCACATGTGAGGCAGGTTGTGCACATGTGAAGCAGGTTGTGCACATGTGAAGCAGGTTGTGCACATGTGAGGCAGGTTGTGCACATGTGAAGCAGGTTGTGCACATGTGAGGCAGGTTGTGCACATGTGAAGCAGGTTGTGCACATGTGAGGCAGGTTGTGCACATGTGAAGCAGGTTGTGCACATGTGAAGCAGGTTGTGCACATGTGAGGCAGGTTGTGGGGTAAATCCACTAAAGCCAAAGCATGTATTTAAACACTGCAAAAGTTAGTTTATGATTTATACGTTCCACAGTGGAGCTATTCCAATGTTGCAGAAAACAGAAAGAGACAATGTTGCAGTTTTAGTCTCCAATCAAACTGAGTCCGCTTCAGTTTGTATTGTGAATGCGACTTGAGACTAAATTTATTGACAAATGCTTTGTTCTTTGTTGCTGTGTTGCACTATATACATTATGAATCTCGTTTACTTTTTATATTTTTATTTAATAAAACTGGTCAATTGTAACGTAAGGATTTGATTGGTACGTGAAAAATTCCTAAATTGTGATTGAAAAATAAATTAATTGGCCTTTTCGATATTATTGACATTTTCATTGCATTAATAAAAATAAATAAATCATTGATTTATTATTTTATTGAGATGAAGAGATACCTGATCATTGTCTGAACTTGTCTGAATCTAATTAATAAACCATCCGAACAAATATAGTCTTATAAAACAACATTAGTCCAAATTATCTGTTGCAATAGTTAAACTTGATCAAACACTTACATCAAAGTTAAAGTATAAAGATGTTGTTGTGGATATTCAAAGATATTCCATGTTATTTGATGAAGTTCAGGCCAACTTTCCACATTTGCAACTTAACTGGATCAGGTAAACTCCACCACTGCTACCTCAGCGTGAATAAGCCTCGGTTGAATTGATTTGAATTAGAGTGTGATGATCTAGAAATATCTGGTGCCAGAATGGAGTTGCAGGGCTTATTTTGTATTTCAATGGCAGCTTTGTCTCAGTGAATCAAGTACAGAGCCTCAGGACTCGCCCACCTGCTCAGAGCTCATTACCAAGGGGATTGCAATGAAAGTCATCTAATATTAAGTTTGTTTTTGGTTTTTTTAATGGGGAAGAAATCCAACTTTTTCCTCAATCAATCATTACACTTTTTTATTGTACGACTTTTGAAGTAACAGTAACAATGGCATATCAGAGGGGACAGTGGACATAAGACTGTGTCAACTAGAATGTCAATAACAAGTTAGTTAATGGACCTCCATTTTGTAGACTTTGAAAAGGCCTTTGATTCCATCCAAAGAGAGCGCTTTTGGAAGACCATGAACCAACCAAAATGATAAAAACAATCAAAGCGAACTATGAAGACTTTGAGTGCGCAGTCACAGCTAAAGGCAAGATATCAAAACGGTTCACGGTGAAATCAGGATGTGTTGTGTCGGGATTTCTGTTCCCGTTTGGTGGTTAATAGATGGAATAGATAAAAGATGGAACACAGCAAATATCTTAGAGAATATTATTTATGCAGACGACATTGTGCTAATATCATTTACATTCAGCAACCTGCAGGGGAAAATCAACTAAACCGAGCCGAGAAGCAGAAAGATTTGGTAAGAAAGTCGAGCACAACAAGTGTCGATCACTGAGGATAGAGTATGTAAAAAGAACAGAGCAGGTAATCATGAGAGGAAAAGAAGAAGTGGAGGAAGTTGAAGAATTCTAGCATCTTGGAGCAGTGATAGAGTGAGATGGAGCAGAGACTGTAGTAGAGACATAACAGCACGATTACAGGAGGCAAGGAAAAGTGTCGCCCGACTCCCAAAAAGTGTGGTCCGCAAGAGGTTTGGGAAGGAAAACAGAAATCAAAGTATACAGCGCAATTGTTCGAGCTGTGCAACTTTATGGACGCAAAACACGGAAGATTACTAAGAAGGAAAAGAAGAAACTAAATGGATTTCAGAACAAATCCCTAAGGACAAAAATAATAAAAAATCCACTGGCAGCAACAACTAAACAATAATACCATTAAAACACTAACTGGACTAAATGAAACAAGTGATAGAATAGGAGATGGATGTATCTATGGGACACGGGTTACACAGAGAAGGAGAAAATGGCTGTAAGATGGAAATCAGTGCGAAAACGAGCAAGAGGGAGACCCCAAACAACAGGGAGAAGAGGAGTGGAGACAGAGAGAAGCAACAATGGCATAACAACATGACAAAAGCAGCAGCAGCCACAGCACGAGAGTGAGCACTTCTGGCCAGGATGTCAGGTAATACATAACAGCAAAAACAAACATGATATAAAAACAAAAGGAAACAAGAGAAATGCTAACTGTCAATTTTTTTCAACAATTTTATGTTAACCAAAAGCAAATAAAGGATTTTGACGTTATTATTCAAAATACAAATATATACTCATATAACTCTTTCTTTCGTTTTTTCTGTTATTTCTTGCGTGCATGGTTTTACATTTACCGTATTTTCCGGACTATAAGTCGCACCTTTTTTCATAGTTTTGGCCGGGGTGCAACTTATACTTATAATCATACTTATATACTTATACTCCGAAGCGACTTATATGTGATATTATTTGTTATTTTCACACTTACAATCGCATTTCATACTCCAGTGCAACCTATATATGTTTTTTTTCTTCTCTATTATGCATTTTTTGGCTGGTGCGACTTATACTCCGGAAAATACGGTAATACCCTAAACATTTTTGTATGTTTTTGTGTGAGGAGTTCCATCTGAAAGACTGATATAAAAGCGCTGGTAGAATTCCTAACTCATTTGTGCATAATGGAAAAGGGATAATTGACTATGTCTCTCCCTTACACATTTTGGTCCTTTTCTGAAGGCTGCCTGTCTCTGAACGTACAGCTGAAAACATCGATTCAATAGCCAGAAAACAGATCTTGTATACTGATGTAAAATTTGAGAAATGACGGAAAGTGCTTGGTCCCTGCTGTAAAGTGAAAGCTCAGGGTCGCTCGACCCTAGTCCAGCTTCTCTTCCTCCACCACCACCTCCTCTTCCTCCTCTTCCTCCTCTTCAGCCTTAGACAAGTCCGTGGCCCGGCTTTGAGTTCAGCTCGGATCCATTCCTCCATGACCAGCTCACAGGTGCCTGCCCTGTTCAGCTCTCACAGGCGATATACAGAATACAGAAGCAGATATTGTTCATTGTGCTGTTTCAAGTGTATGCATAGGGAGGTATAAGAAATGTAAAAAACTAAACAAAAAAACGTCTATACATTTCTATCCTTTTTTTTTTTTATATTGGATTACTTTTTTGGTTTTACATTAATTTCACATACAAAATTTAGATAGTAATAGGAGACCCTAACATCCAATTACACCGTAAATAACCAAACTCCGGGGTTATATGGGTTTTTCTGTAAAGTTGATCAGAACATGACATTAAATGAGACACTGTGTTTTTTATTCATCAAGATACTTATTATTGAACAATAACATAAACACATCATCATTATTCGTTTTGTCCATTATACTTTTTGTCCACCACAAATCAGCTTAATCATAGAAACAGGTTAATTTACATCCTCTTCAAAACTGCAGAACTTCATAGTTGCATTTCACCGTAACAAGCAGCTGAGGATTTTCTTTTATGTGTTTTGTTTTTAAGTGGTTTGTGACATTTTAGAACCAAACATGTATCAGTCATCAAATGTCCAAGAATCAATCAAAATACAACTAATGATGAGGAAACTGCGTTGTTACAAGGTCAAAGCTCCGTAAAGTTGCATAGAGGTTTTTAAAAGATCCCTGTACACGCACCACTAATATGTTCGAATGATTGAGAAAAATAAGAAAAATCAGATCTAGTCTTAAGTTTGAATGTGAAATGTATTACATGCCATTTTAATGATTTCTTATAATGATTATTAGCAGGAACAGTGGTATGTGATGAAATGATATAAGTACAAGTGGACCTGCTGTTCCCATCACTACTTTATTACAAACCATCTCCTGATGTTTATTATAATAGAAGGAAAGAAATGTAAGTGTAAATTTGAGAAACGCTCATGGATAGAAAAGCACAGTGTAAAATTAAAGACGCTCATGGTAAAGGCCTATTAGAGTTAATGTAATTGTTAATGAGTCACAGAAGCACAATCAGTACCTCGAAACATTAATACAAATCAACAACTAATTACATGTCAACAATATACAATTAACGTATTTTTCTAAAACTGCTATATTTAGATTCTTGTTTTCTCTAAATGAGAACGTTGTAGTGCATTACCACTTTTTACTTTACCTGCGAAATAGCAATATATGTTAACGTTGTTTGCCTCTAAAGTTTTTCAGTTTCTTTTTGTCCTCTGGTACATCCTATATATAAACCTAAAGACTTGAATTGTTATTGATCCTTTCAAGTGTTGTGTGTGCTGTGTTTTCGCAGCTGAACAAAACTGTAAAGGGACATAAAGGTCACAGCCAACATGACCGACAAATCCATGTGAGAAATCCCACTTTTGAACCGGTGATCAGTGGAAATGCACTTAACAATTGGTCAAATCTTCTTCCATACCCAGGATATTTACTTGTATAGATAAGTTTAAATTATTCCCTTGTGACCTACTTTTCGGGCTATACAGCGCTCCACGAAATATAGGAAGAAATCAGAACTTGTACATATACCTGTCAATAAACTGCAGGTGCCCACGTTGTAACATGAGATATTTACACGTAAATAAACGCTGTAGTGATGCATCTTTGTGAGTTGGATTATAATAAAACACACAGCATTTTGAAGCTTAACAAACACATCACAACTGTCCCTACTGTCCCCTCTGTCCTTGATTACTCTGTGTGAGATGATTTACCCGTGTAAGTGTCTTCACATCTGGTTCATCTGCTCCTGAGCTCGTACTTAGCGAATGAGTTTTGCATTGTAACATAAGATATTTACACAGGAATATGTTCCATGGTAGTAATCCACAGGTTGTCTTTTGACCCCTGAGTCAGGTCTGGCCAAGAAAGTCTAATTTCAATGCGGCAAGTTCTAAACTGCAGACCGCCGTATATCACTTGTCCGCGCTCTGTGTGTCTCTGTATTCTGCCATGTCTAGATTCACTTCCTCATTAGACTCATTTCTTTGTGAACATGAGTCTGATTGTAACAAAACACACAGCATTTTGAAGCTTAAAATATAGAAAACACAATGTGTCCCCTGACGACTTCTTCTACCGTGTGTCAAACAGTTGCGCTTCCTGCTAGATTGCCCCCCCCCCCCGGTGGTCGTTACGCACCGCTGTAACGACACAGGGTTCATAGCGTGGGAAAAAAGTAGCGGCATGAAGTCAGAAAAGTACAGTAATTAGAGCGTAAATGACTCGACAACTTGAATATTTTGAGACGTAATCTGCTCACAGTCTGACAGTGTTATAAATGATCTCTTCTATATCTTTCTCGCCTCAGTGTAAGCCAGTCTGTGGATCTTAATTCCAGTGTTGTTGTTGTCGGTGGGTGATGCGGAGGATGCTCCTCTCTTAATACATTCAGTGGCGACTGGATTTGCACACATTTGCATGGCACACTTTGGGAAACCAATAAGATTTTCTGCTAATTATATTCCATTTTCATTAATTATGTATGCCTTATTTATTGGTCCACATTATCAACATGTTTATCTAGCATGGATGACTGTTAATTGGTGATTAGATAATATATTTGGGAGCGACTAGTGGCACCTCCATAGCCCTGGTTTTGAAAGGCAGACCTCGAGAGAGTCTTGAACCTGATTCAAACACCTGCCAGCTCATTAAAACAAGTAAACAACTCTGTAAAATCACTAAGTAAGTTTGGCTGTTAATTTTGTTAATGAACTGATGGTGATCAAAGAAGGCTTGGGTGAAGATTGGCAGCTACGTTTCTGTCAGTCAGCCTCAGGGCAGTTGTTACTTTAGTTGCATAATAATGTAAGATAAGTCACGTTTCTGTTCACTCTGACCTGGAAGATGTCCGTGATGTCCATGACAAACATGCACAGAGTCATTCTCCTCGTCTTTGGTGATCAGCAGTCATTTATTATTGCCGTGGTTTCATTTAATTTTTTTTTTGCATGTGATGGTTGATTGTTTCTGTTCAAAGATGAGTTTGTAACACACAGTAAATGTTAGCACAATGTAGCCAGTTGTTTGATGGGAGATTTTACAAAGCCATATTCAGTGATTATGCATATGTTCCAACATCGACTGACAACCCCTGATTTATTCTACTTCTGAGATGGCGTTTCTTTTGATTCACCATATTTGAATGTGTCAAGAGGTCAATGTTGGCAGTATTCAAAGTGAAGATACAAAAAGACAAGTATATTTGCGCAAATAATCCAAATATGTGGAGCCAGGTGGCCTGTTTTGATCCGTCCAACAAGGCGTCTGTCCTATTATAGCAGATTTGATCATGTTGAGTGAGTTTGTGATGTACATTTTATTTTGATCATACCATTCAAGGTAATCAATTTGAATGCCATGTTATCTATGCATATTTATCACATATTTCTGTATTGTCAAGGATGCAACACTACTTGCAATCTGACTTGTGATCTCAAATCTGTTCAAACAAAAGAAAAGTTAGAGAGTGAGCAGCCTCTCTCTAGGTCCAGTGGGCCCTTAGATGGAGAGAGGCTGATGAAAGCGCACTGAACTGAATTGATTTTGGTAAGAGGATGCTTTTCCTCTCCTGGCGTGCCCAAGAGGAAATTCAGAAAGAGGAGACAGATGAAATGATTATGTGAAATGTCTTGGACTTGGTTTAATCAGATATGGGAACACTGTACCATTATAGACCTTTTTATGGATCTCTCTTTCATCACTATTGGCAGGTGAGCGTAAGCTCACCTGCCAAACAAAGCCACGGTTGAGACTCGTTTTTTGAGAGGGTCTCAGTGTGTTCAGTTGGCAATGAGGCTGTTGTCTTAGCAACAGCAAATGCACTGTCCGTCTGCTGACCGTTTTCTCCCTGTATGCACCTGTAGCAAAACACAGAACCGATAAGACTTTACACGGACCTGAGATTCTGAAGAGCTGAATATATTTAGGGACCAGGTTTTATTAACTTTGGATTTGAATGGAACATTTGATAACAATTTATAAACATTTATTCATCTTTTTCTCATGGATTACCGTAGTTCGCGATGATTCAGGAACTCTCATGATTTCATTTGGTTTCATTCTTATATTAAAACCATTAACTAACATGGAAATCCTGTTAGTTCGTTGTGATCTTAAACCTACTTTGAGTACAAGAAAATCAGTAGTTTTGATGACATTTGAACAAGCATGTTTCATTTGTCATGATTTAAAAACCTCTCAATGGAGACAAGCTTGTTGAGCCTCCAACAAAATGGTGACACCGTTAAATTCCTCTGTACTGTCACCGTTAAACATAATTGACTTGGCATTTTTGGTGATAACATCACAAAACGACGTTTATTTGCATTTTGGCTAATATAGTAATAGTAATAATATTGCTCTTTGTAATTATTTCATCAAATAAACTTTAAAATCCTGTATCTTTGTTTCATCTATAAAACCACATCAAATCATGGTAATTCCTGATAAATCACAGTGAACTAATCCATGAATGTATCAGTAGTTCGTGATAATGCATGCATTCATATACCATTATTATAAAGTGTTACTGATATAATGTTTGGTCTGAATTGTTAATTGCTATGGCAATGGTCCTTTCTTTGCACTTTCTTATCATTTTGAAATCCAAGATCAGTGACTCCGAATTGCTGATACTGAATGAATGAAGACTCGAGTATAAAGTAATTGTTCATATAAAGGACCAAGAAATGTGTAGAATGTTCAAAATTCAAGAAAGGAGGCTACTGGAGGCAAAATGACGCGGACAATGAACTGAAATCAGATCTAATTACTTTTCGTAACAGCAACAATTTGGAATTTCAAGGGTAGAAATGTCAGTTAATTTGCGTGATATATATACATACATACATACATATACACATACACACACACACACATATATATATATATATATATATATATATATATATATATATATATATATATATATATATATATATATATATATATATATATATATATATATATATATATACATATATATGTATACATCACATTACCGGTATGATACTTATCTATGGCCCCAATTAAGGAATTTAGTGTTTCAAGTGTTGTGACAACACTATGTTTTTTGATTAAAGAAAAGAAGTATTTAACAGAAAAGTGTTTTCTCTGTGGTGTGGTGTGTGAGTGGGGCTGATGCTGAGTATAAAGAAGACTCTACTATATTAGAAAACTCACTGTGCAGTGTCTCTTGTAAAAGCTGACACCATTGTGTCTATTTTCATAGCTGCTAATCAGTCACTCGAAATGAAGAGAAAACCCAATTAGCTGCTGGTAATGGAGACTGCTGCTTCTTCACCATTTTACTGAGCGTCGTGCTTCCAAAAATCAGCAAAGACCCTCCCTGACAACCGCTCCTGACTCGCTGTCCACACACCGTCATGAAGACTGTGTGAAGTATAATTGTAGATCATATAACAGACACAAACCCAGCGCCTTCCCAACCGGATTATACGGCTCTGTTTGGAAACAAACTCTGCAGATGTGTGTTGGGTTATATGCCAAATATTTTGTGGCTCATGACTCATCTGTGACAAATGCAATTTTGAATAGACTTGCAGTTATTTTGGTACTTCAAATTACAAAAGGAAAACATAGATTTAGCACATACAAACATATTTCTTATTTTATCCCGTAAAGCCTTTTCTAAGATGATGCAGCGGTGGCGTGACTAAACAACAATCTGGAGAGTCCAGGCTCTGACAGCTCTTTGGAGCAAGATATATGTGCACATCTCCAGTTTTCATCTGTCAGTTTTCTGAAGGTTTATGATGAACAAAGGCCACAATATCATCTTCTCATGTGTGTAGTCTGGTCCCTACGGTGAATTACATCTATTTGCATACACTAATTCCTTGATTGTCATGGCTTTTACAATAGGAGCCCACCCTGCTGGACACCTCAGTTTTCACATGCCTGTGACTAGCATGAGGGTCACTCCGTTATGACCAAGGTGTTCAAAACATTTCTACAATCATCCTTCTCCATCGATATTATTTGTCGACGCAGGGTTAATTTACCATCACCTATACGTCATAAGGCGCTGGTACAGCTGGCAGCCCGGTGTAAACGCTCTCTCTTCTTTCTCACACTTATTGTGCTTCATCTCCTATATTTTGTGAATATAGTTAGTATATTTTTTCTATTTTACTGTACGATAGGGACACGCGCTGGAATGGTTTTTTAATTCAACTGTTTTTGACTTTTTTCGGCTGGATTTGAGCGTTTTTCGTTGTGTTGTTGTGACGTGAGCTAGCTCCGAGCAGGCCCACCAGCCCCCCCGCGCCCTCTTGCCGCCGCTAAAGTACGGTGTGTCGTCGGTACACGTTTATATACACGTTTATATGAAAGAGGAACTTCACGAACGATCGGGACACGCACTGGAATCGCTTTAAATTAACTTGTTTTGACTTTATTCGGCTGGATTAAGTGTTTTCGTCGTGTCGTTGCGATGTGTTTTGGCTCTGAGTCCCCCGGCTCCGGCCCCGCCCCCCGGCCGGCGCCGTACCGCGTTTACACAAAGGAGGAACTCATGAAACTGCGGAGAACAGTCGTCTTACCCGGAGATCGTCACGTTATCCCGGCGGACATCCTAAGGAAAACGCAACGAGGCAGACGGGCTGGACGTAAACTCCGAGAGAAGAGAGGAGAAAACAGGAAGTCGGTTCCCGCCGTAGTCATGGGTAACGTGAGGTCCCTTCAAAATAAAATGACGGAAATAGCGAGCCTCATGCGGTCCCAGAGGATTTATAGGGACAGCAGCGTCTTGATTTTCACAGAGACCTGGTTAACAGCAGAAATGCCAGACTCTATTGTAGGTTTGGACAATTTTCATCTGCTGCGGGCGGACAGAACGAGAGAATGCTTGAAGAAAAGAGGTGGAGGTCTGGCGGTGTATGTGAACACGAGCTGGTGCAAACCCGAACACTGCACAGTGAGGGAGCAGCTATGTAACAAGGATATTGAACTATTGGCTATTGGCATGAGGCCATATTATCTTCCCCGGGAGTTCTCACATGTGATTTTGATCGCAGTCTATGTGGCCCCGTCTGCCAATGCTGAAAATGCTTGTGAAGCACTGCTCTCTTGCACTTGTAGGCTGCAAACACAGCATCCACAGGCGCTCTTCCTCGTCTCTGGTGACTTTAACCACGCTTCTCCCTCTTCTGTTCTACCAACATACACCCAGTATGTTACCTGCCCCACCAGAGAGAATAGAACATTGGACTTGTTTTTTGCCAACACCAAGGAGGCTTATTCCTCTTCCCCCCTCCCTCCCCTGGGCAGCTCGGACCACAACCTTGTACATCTGAGGCCTGTGTATGAACCCATCGTGCGCAGGCAGCCTGTGGTGTCCCGTGAGGTGAGGATGTGGTCTGCTGAGAGCGAGGAGGCTCTGAGGGACTGCTTCAGCACCACTGTCTGGACTGAGCTTTATGACCCACATGGGGAGGACATCAACACCATCACAGAGTGCATCACGGACTACATCAACTTCTGTTTTGAGAACATTGTTCCCTCCCGGACGGTGCGGTGTTTTCCAGACAACAAGCCATGGATTAACCGTGAACTGAAGGCTCTGCTGAAGGAGAAGAAGAGAGCCTTCAGGTCAGGGAACAAGGAGGAGCTGGGGACTGTGCAGAAGGAGCTGAGGAGGAAGATCAGGCAGGCTGAGGCCGGCTACAAGAGGAGGATGGAGGAGCAGCTGCAGCAAAAGAACATTCAGGGAGTGTGGAGGAGCCTGAAAACCATCTCTGGCTTCAAAATCCCCCCTGCCCAGACAGAGGGGGATCTACAGTGGGTGAATGATTTAAATGCTCACTTCTTGAGGTTTGATCGGTCACCCGCCCCTCCCCCTGCACAGCTGCATGCTCCCTCTTCCACAGCTGGACAATGCCCTGCATCTGTTCCTCTTCGCTTATCTGCCCCGGACTATCAGCTCCCCACTTCGCCTGGACTCACCCATCCCCCCAGCACACGGTCCCCCTGTCAACCACTGACTGTCACAGCAGCACAGGTGAGGAGTGAGCTGAAGAGGATTAAAGTGAGGAAGGCAGCAGGACCTGATGGCATCAGCCCCAGCCTCCTTAAGTCCTGCGCAGATGAACTGTGTGGAGTTATGGAGCATGTCTTCAACATGAGCCTGAAGCTGAGGGTGGTACCACAGGTCTGGAAGACCTCCTGTCTGGTACCTGTGCCCAAGACACCGCTCGCCAAAGACCTCAACAGCTTCAGGCCAGTGGCTCTCACGTCCCACCTGATGAAGACACTGGAGCGGCTAGTCCTGGACCACCTCCGCTCAACCGTGAGCTCAGCCATGGACCCGCTGCAGTTTGCATATCGGTCTGGCATCGGAGTGGAGGACGCCGTCATCTCCCTGCTGCACCGCTCTCTCTCTCACCTGGAAAAGCCTGGCAGCTCTGTGAGGATCCTGTTCTTCGATCTCTCCAGCGCCTTCAACACCATCCAGCCGCTGCTCCTGAGGGACAAGCTGGAGACGGCTGGTGTGGAGTATGACCTGGCAGAGTGGATCCTGGACTACCTCACAGACCGACCCCAGTTTGTGAGAGCCCGGAACTGTGTGTCTGACACTCTGACCTGCAGTGTGGGGGCGCCCCAGGGCACTGTCCTCGCGCCCTTTCTCTTCACCCTTTACACTGCAGACTTCAGACATGACACGGACAGCTGTGTCCTGCAGAAGTTCTCTGACGACTCTGCCATCGTCGGACTCATCAGGGACGAGGATGACGGGGAGTACAGAGGACTGGCGCAGGACTTTGTGGACTGGTGTCAGCGGAACCACCTCCTCATCAACGCGGGGAAGACCAAGGAGATGGTGGTGGATTTCCGCAGTCGCCACCCCACTGCCCCCTCACCAGTGAACATCCAGGGACGGGACATTGAGAGAGTGGACTCATACAAGTACCTGGGTGTTCATCTGAACCACAAACTGGACTGGACTCATAACACAGACGCACTGTACAGGAAGAGCCAGAGTCGGCTCTACCTCCTGAGGAGACTCAGGTCTTTTGGAGTGACAGGGCCACTCCTGAAGACCTTCTACGACTCTGTGGTGGCATCAGCCCTCCTGTACGGTGTGGCCTGCTGGAGCAGCAGCATCACAGAGAGGGAGAGGAAGAGGCTGGACAGAGTCATCAAGAAGTCCAGCTCCGTCCTGGGCTGTGCTCTGGACTCGGTGCAGGAGGTGGGAGACAGGAGGGTCCTGGCTAGATTCACATCTATGCTGGACCATGAGTGTCACCCCCTGCAGGACACTCTCTCCGCTCTGGAGAGCAGCTTCAGTGAGGGACTGATCCACCCTCGATATGTGAAGGAAAGGTTTCGCAGGTCTTTCCTTCTTGCTGCTGTCAGACTTTATAACAAACACTGTTAGTACTGAACACTCGCAATACTGACCTAACCTAATACTGATGTGCAATTCTGTCATATGTGCAATTGCTGTTGGAATTCATGTGCAATTACTGTGAAATTCATGTGCAATCTATGTGCTGTCGTGACACATATTCACGTGCAATTACTGTCGTGATCACATACAATGGTATTTATGTATTTATTTATTTGTCTATGGGAGTTTTTATTTATTTATAGGAGATCTTCTACTGAAAGTGTTTTTCAGACTTCCTATAAGTGATCTGTTCTTCTGTATCTGCCTCTGTATCTTCCTGCGTTGCACCAATGAAATTTCCCCACGTGGGACAATAAAGGAATATCTTATCTTATCTTATCTATAAACTGTGCGTACCACGGCATGACCTCATCGCCTCTGCACCGTTGTGTGTCTTCTTAATGAAAGCTTGTATCAGGATCTTTTTTTTTTCTTCACATTGGAGCTGTTCCCTTAAGCCCGTGATCCTGCTGCAACTGCAAATGACAAGCACAAGAGAATATTCACAGATGAAAAATAGAGTCCTCATCCGTCTTAATAACGCCGTTTTATGAGAATATCCCTTAACACAGAGTGGAAGGAACTGTCTGGTTTGGCGACGGTGGATTATACATGTTCTTAAGCTCGGGGAAAATACAAATCCATAAATAACGGAGGGAGAGCGTTTTTGCCTTTAATGGACGTGGTTATCTTTATCTTGCACCTTCGCCAGTCAGCTTCCATCCCTGTGACGCCGCTTTCCGGGCAGAGACGGTTCACAAAAAGCGGACCGGGGGGGAAAGCAAGTTGACTTCACGAGAGGGGCAAGAATTTGGAGCTTTAAAGTCCAATGTACTGCCTTTCTCTGATTGAATCAATTGCGGTGCGTAAGGAGGTGCTGGTGGCCTTCTCCCCGGGGTGACAGAAGGGTTCGCCGGCAGCCAGACGATCAGCCATCCATAACCGGAGAGAGCGGTGAGGACTGACCGGGTCCATGCATCATCGCTGTAGCACGCACAGAATGTATTTATTGACACATTGGTCGTATTGATTGTTGTAATTGATGAAATTCTCCAGAGAGAGTCGACAGGAGTGGAATAAAAAAATGATAGACGATGCTCTGTGAGTGAAAGAAACAGCAGAGATACTCTTTACAGCCGGACATTCGACAATCAGGCAAAACCGTATGAATAATCTCAGGTTTAGCTTTGAAATCTTCGGGCACATTTCTGCTCTTTCAGGACCATTTTCTAATTATGATGTCAGTTTGCATTAAGTTCAAAAAAGGTAACAATAAAAAAAAAAAGTAAAAAAGGGATCGAATTAAGTAATATTTTTCTTGATTAACCTACATTTACACTTTTATAAAATACGATTGGCCAATAAAACTTTTATTATTTCAATTGCAGTAGCATTTTGTGTTCTAATTTCAAAAGTTAAAGAAGATATTTTAGGCATGTTCCATTGGCAATCTTATTTTACAACAGTCAATATAATACAAACACTCCTCATTTCAAAGATGTACAGGAGCTGACAAATAGTCTTAAAGCCAGATTGTCATTCTTCTTTAGAAATAAATCATGTTTTCCTCTGAATTGTAGAAAACAGTTTATCCAGGCTGCATTTCTTTCAGTTTTAGATTATGGTGATATTATATAAATGCATTCTACAGCAACAGTGTTAAAACTTCTGAACTCAGATGTTCATTCAGCTCTAAGGTTCAGCTCTAAGGTTCAGCTCTAAGGTTCAGCTCTAAGGTTCAGCTCTAAGGTTCAGCTCTAAGGTTCAGCTCTAAGGTTCAGCTCTAAGGTTCATTACAGGAGAAGGAGACAGAACTCACCACTGTGAATTATACTCTAAAGAAGGAGGCAATCATTGGATGTAAGGAGAGAACAGCACTGCATTTAGTTTATTTATAAAGCTCTTATTTGACAAGTTTGATGAACATCAGATCAGGTATTTTCTGATATTTTAGAGTCTCATTGAATCAAACAAAACTCAAAGACATTTGAAATTCAATTATTTTATTCCTTTTAATTAAATCAATTCACTTATAAAAACTATGTGCAGTGCCAGAGCTCTTATTTTTAATTATTTTATTCTACGTTGTGTTTGTTTTTACATTTAGTTTATTGCCATTTATCTACATAGTCTGATCTGTTATATGTGTTTTTATGGGGTTTGTATTCAACAGGGTACTCATGAAATAGAGTTTCTCTCATTGAGTTTTGTCCTTGTATAAATGAATAAAATGATAATACTATTATCTTACTTATTTCAGATGGTCATTTTCCCCAGTGTATTCTCTTTTTGTCTGCGTGTAAGACAATAGGCGCGTTTGGTGTCGATTCACGGTGGAGCACGAGTCTGCTCGGCCTTTTTTCCATGCTCTCTCTGGTCACTTCAATTTTCACACATACCTTGTTATGCTATTTCAATAATTATTATTATTACAGCAACAATAATCAGGTTGAATGTTGTTGTATTTGAATACTTTATAGTGTTAAAGGGCTCCATGTCACTAAAAGATGCTGTTTTCAATAAAATCTTTGATTTAATACATTGTTAAAACATTTTATTATCCCATTTTGACAACACAATCCCTTATAGAATTTGGCATAAATGAAACACAGATCAAAATAAATATTGACTGATACATGCAGTGAATATATTCTCCAACATGTTTTAAACTTGAAGGATAAATCCACCAGGCCCTTCAATGTCTAACCTAATGGCACAGATGTTAGGGCTGTGCACTGCAATTAATCAATATCCAGTTGTTTCAAATTATCAGGGTTTTTACGTCCCACAGCCAATCTTCTGTCAGTAAAAGCATCTGGTTTGGAATAGAATTCAGACTTTGGAGGGGAGGGAAATCTGTTTTATAAATGGCACTGATTTAAATATTTAATGTTCAAATTCCTAAAATTAAGATTGGATGCCACATTTATTTGTTTTTAATAAGAAAGGGGGGAAAAAAATGAAAATTGTGATTGATCAGTACAAGAAAAATTAAAATTAAAATCCTCCTTCAGGTTTTTTCCATATAACCTTGAGCCCACTTATGATGTCATAATAATGTGCCCGGGGATGGTCACAAAATGTCACATTTTCTTCGTTTATACTGCTCGATCCACCAATCATCCTCTCATTCAGAGTGGGTTCTTTTGCTCTGCCCCTGAAGGATATCCTTGACGGTGAAATTCTGTGTGACATTGACTCTGTTCCGGTGCGCAGAGGTTTATTTAACAAGCCATTAATCTGGTAACGCCAGCTGAGCGTCGCGCAGCAGATGTTTGCTAACAAACTTGTGCCGCGCTCCTGAACTCATCGACATGTTTTACTGTGACAAGACGAGGGTCGGGAGGGGCACTCTGGGTAAACAATGATTAAAGTGTGATTTGGCAAGGGAATTTGCTTCATCATAATGTCACTAGGCATAACCTTATACAATAGTAACTATCAGGCAAGTGTCATTCTGTTTCAATCATGTATTATTATCAAAACCATAGGAGCATTTATGAGTATGTTTTAAAATAAATCATTCTTATATTTTATTTTATTTTATACAAACCTTTTACTATTTAACAGTTTTCTCATTTGAGTGAAAATTGTGGTGGATCGTCCCTCCACTCTTAAGTGAGCGTACATTTGACACACAAAAAAGGGAAAAAAGACAACTTCAAATGATTTAAACCTTTGCTTATCCTGCACAATACCTTCAGATATGCTTTCGTTTGTCTAATTTGGTATAGTCCATGTAAATACCACCATTTGTGCAACTCAAATGTCCAACATCCTAATGTCGTTCAACAGGCCAAGTACTGGTAGACCTTTTCCCTTAACTGCACACCCGTCCTCAATAAAGATTAACTGGAATGACTGAGTGAAATAATAGATCACAGAAGCCAATATTTTACTGAAATGTACTTACGAGTATTTGTCACAGTAATGATTGTGTTGATCCAGCCCTTTGTCACATGCCTGGATTCAAATATGGCCCACTGGGGAAATGTAATTGCTCAACCTGGGCTAGTAGTAGCTGAGCATTGTTACCATAGGCGTATTTCCAGGGTCAACAAATATACTCTCGTTGATACACCATTGTACATGAACATGGGCATTCTCAAGGTGGTCTGGCCGTACTTGAGCAACATTATTTCATAGTAGTGCTCTTACTTGAAGACAGTCTTTGTTCACTGCTGTTCAAAAGGCTGTTATCTCTTCTTATGGTTGTCATGCAGGTATTAATATGCACAGCTGTATCCTGATAAGGCTTGTCAATTCATTCTGACACTGCACCATTCTGAGTGCACTATCATCAGTATGCTAATGCGCAGCAGTGAAACAATCCAATTATTGAAAGACGGCCGCTGTACATGAGCTTTCATACTGAATACATGTCCAGGCAATGAGCAACGAATGACCAGAGACTTAACACAGACTCGATGAACATTTGGGTTTAAATTACACTGACAATGGTAAGGGATTGTCAAGGCAAACTCAAATACACGTCAAAAAAGATCATGGTTTATGGAGAAAACTGTGAAATATAACATTGTATTGTGCTGTGTGGGCTTGAGCGCAAAACAAATAAACTAAAGCTGGTTTCATGAGGTATAAGGACACTTACATACCTTATATCCGTGATTTGACTGTACTCTGAACCCAAACAAATGAGAATAAATCATCTCCTTTTTCACAAATATAAATATATTTTATGTCTTGTATGTACAATAATGATTTACCATTATCATCAACATTAGTATTGAAGAGGAAAGCAGTAGCGGTAAACTCTTGCTAATTGTTCGGTATGATTGATTGGCGAGCGCTCTCTCATCTTAGCAGACCAAGCAAGTTTTATTGGTGAGAAAGCTGGTGTTCGAGGCTGTTTTGTGCCATGCCAAGTACATTAGTCCTGAGCGCTTTTGTGTTCATGTTCCGCCTCCAGTTCCCATTCAAAGTTCTGTCCAGTCATTTGGTAGAACATCATATTAAAGGGCTTATAGAACTTGTGCAGTCGCCGAATCACGTCCGGGTCAATTTTGGGATGAGTTCTGCCTTTGGACTTGCCCAGGCACCGAGGCATGCTGCTGTCCTCCGGCTTCTTCAGACAAGGGAATCCTTTCGTTTTATTGAAGTAAAAGTGTTTGTCCGTAACGATCCGCTTGAGTCCTAAGAAGTCCTGCACTTTGGCCATCTCTCCCGCGGGGTCCACTATCAGTCGCTCCCCGCTCACAAAGTGCATTTGCAAAAGAGGAAAATATTGCATCCACGTCTCCAGATGTAACGCGTAAATCCCTATACGCAGCGCACTCCAAGACGCATCGATAAGTCCCAGCGTCCGGTTCTTGAAAGCAAGGACCTCGAAAGTGGGGATCTCCGGTTTCTTGGACAAAGTCTGCGTGTAGTCCGAAATGGCTCTTGTTACGGGATTACGCACCACAATAATGAGCTTGATGTCCCGCGCCATGGAGTGTATGCGCTTAGGGGCATGGCTAGTGACGAAGTAGCTCGGCGTTTTCTCCATGGTGATTTGGCCCTCCAGCGTCGAAGGCATCAGCTCCCTGGAAAAACAAGAGGAGAAAAAAAAGCTGTTAAGTGTCAAATCAGATTAAAAACGAGCAGTTGTTTAGCACATTTCAGAATCGTCCTCCTTCTCTCGCTCTCGAGCACTTCATATCTCACAACTGCTGTCATGGCATATGTTTTCTGTTTAATGATCTATGAACAAATGGCTGCCAGATATTTGCGGAAAGGTGCAAAGTGTACGCCATCTGGGACATCGGGACAAGTTACAGGTCAGATCTGTGGAGAGGCATCATGGCTCACAGTAGGAATTCATGTTTTTTATAGGTATTTTTGACCAATAAAATATAGATATTAAAAAATAACATGATCGCCACACTACGAACAAAATTGGAACTAAACTGAAGCTAAACTCATTATCAAACCTTGACTAAATCTGGACTAAATCAGGACTAGAACGGGACCAAACTATATCTACTTTAGGTCTCAAACTGGGCCCAAACAAGGATTAACAAGGATACACGTGTACACATCCTTCATGAGATGTCAAGATTATTAGATTACTGTACTCGATAATTGTGATTATGCAGTCACAGGTACGAACCAAAAAAATAATAATCGTAACAATTTTAGAAGCAAAATAAAGTATTTTTAGTTTTAGTTGGTCTGTTTATCCGGCTGTTTTTGCCAAATATAACTTTATTTTGTTTTTCAGAAAGTTCAGTTTCATAAACTTAAGGAATAGTAACTCGTAAAACAATGGGAATGAAAGAAAATTAAAGATTTCACTGTTTGTAAGTCTCAGTAATCATGAATAATCATTCAATTGTGATTTTATCTGACAATAATCATAACACTAACATTTGATATTGGGAAACCCCTATTCCAGAGAAAGTAATAACATGTCCCCGCATTTATTTATTTTTTTAAGATGCAGAATTCCCACTTCAAAAATTCTGTCGACAAAAATAAATTCCCAAAATGTTAGAAATGGGTCTAATAGTGACTTAATGATTTAGTGACAAAACAGCCCAAAGCTTTTTTCAGCACGACTTGACCCTCTCGGCTGCTTAACAGTGTGGGCGATAACTCTGCATTATTTGGAAAGTCAAAATGGCGGCTGTCATCACCGGACATTATGTTGTTGAGGGGAAAACGTACAGCTAATTACATCCACGGAGAAATACAGCACGAGATAAAAGAAAAGAGATGAAACGACAAGCAAGCAAGCATGCTCATTGCTTAATTGACTCCATCTGTGTTACTCTAGGAGCTGTTTTGGAACTCTAATAATGAGTTCGCTGCATACCATTAATACCGAGGTGCCTGGGGTATTGTTTTGTCATACATTTATTATGCACGCTAGGCTCACACTTCGCTCCGATGACTTTATTTCCCATGCAAACGGCTGCAGTTCTCCCTCAGCTTCTTGTTAGGGTTAGGGGCATCGCATTGAAAGCTTCGCTGTGATTAATTATGGAATTCAAGGTGATCATTTGTTGTACAATAGAGAAGTCGCCCTCCAGCGCCAGTTCCGATAGATTTACACCAGGAATAAGGATTTTTCCGTGAATTTTGTGTGAACCAGAGCAAGCCAAAGTATTCGCCCAGGCGGTTGCTATTTTTATATAAATAATAAAGCATAATGCTGGCCGCAAGCAAATCCTTATCCAATGTTTACAATCATTCCGATTGCCGCTGGTTCCTTTGTTCGTAAGGTATGTGATTCACCTCTAAATTGGTGCATTAAATCTTCTTGTGAGACGTCATTCATCCAAGAGCAAACAAACACCAGCGCAACACTACGCCATCACACAGAAACAGAAAAGCCAACACCAGTTTTTTTTCCGTCACAAATGAAGATGCGTCTGCTATAAAATAAATCAGCAAACAGGATCCACATGACGAGAAAATATCCTTGTAATGCTTGGATGAAAGTTATTTCCATCTCCTTCCAATATCTCAGAGTTCCACGACATGCTTCTGTTGCCACATGCTAACATCAATCATTTGCATCGTGGACGTATTCTAAATTAACTGTTCCCCAGCAAAGAATCCAATTTACCCAGAAAAAACATAAGAGCTTTTATGCAAGTATCGACCACACGCACACGCGCACCCATGGATAGCGGGCTCTGTCTCACAAGTGGCCAAGTAATTGCATCTCAGTAACAGTATTGCCTTGCTGATGGGTAATTTCCCTCTGGATTATGTTTGTCCCTTGACACTGTGGAACTGTGGTTACTCCTTGGCCTGTAATGGGATATTAAACATATCTCCAGATAGCACAGAGACTGGAAATAGTATTCGTTTTCATTGTATTCCATGACTTCAGCCCCACTTATGCCCTTCCTGTAATGAATTGATAAAGATTTTTAGGCACCGTTTCAAGGACTTTTGCTCTGACTGTCATTAAACCCGTTTTCATAGGTGATGATTGGCTTGTAAATCATGTGACTGTTGAACAAAAAAGCTAAACTCTTAAATCCCTGATCAAGCTTTAGAAAAATACTAACCAGCAAAGATCAGGCTTTGACAATACTTAAAAAAGACGTTTTCCTCTGGAACTATGTCCTGTCTTCCCCGATTTCAAATGGGCACGATTGATAGGTCGATGTCCAAACACCATGTCTAAACAAACATGGTGGCTTTTGGCTTTTGGTGAAAAAAGGGGAAAGAAATAACAAAAAAGGACTGAGAAACGGAGGAGGTTTCTGCAGAATCAAGAAGCAAGGACTCTTGTGTATCCAAGGTAAAAAATAATCCACATTTAAGAGCCATGTGCTAAAAATCAGCGGCTGTTGCTGGACCATCCTAAGTCCAATTCCGGATTCTTCTTATTTTAAACAGAATGTAGGAGGCCTGGATTGTCTGGCAAATAATAACTAGTAATATTACTCTTTGTATGTGTCTTGATGACAGTTCATCAATTGTATACTGAAAATAAATAGGTGCACATTAGAGTACATTGTAGGTATAAAATGCAGGTAAACGTCCAATGGCAACAGCTCAACACATGATAAGATAAGATAAGATAAGATAACCTTTATTTGTCCCACAATGGGGAAATTCCAGTGTTGCAACACAGATTAGGCACAGAAGTATAATAATAAAAACATACAACTTGAGATAGCACCCATGAGCCATGGATGCACTAATAATCTAAAGATATTCGCTATTCATTTTAAATTCCATGCTTCATCTATGCTCCTTGACTCTAGTAAATTGATGTTCAGCTTATTTTCAAGGACTATATGAAGTAGGTGGTCATCAACATCCCCATGTATGTGATGTGAAAATCAAACTTACACACACCTGGGCGGATCACCTTGAGACAACAGATCGCAGCTCTGTGTAATGTGCTGCATCTTTGGAGCATGTCCAATTGATAGGACAGATGTACATCGCTCAAGGTTACCGCTCCAAGCCGTAGACACGTCCAGGCTATTGTCCTCAACGGGCTTGCAGCTAATCAGCCCTCATTTAATTATAAAACAATACGCACAATGCAGAAACCCGTGGTATGCTAGCCGCACTGGAAATCAGTCATGGATCATGAACGCCTCGAAAATGTCAGAAGGATGGCGAGGCGGGACCAAAAATCAAAATGCTGATAAACAAGCTAATTCCTTCATGCATGGCTAATGACTCCTCTGGCCTCGCAGTCTGCTCGAACCGCAGTAAACAAGAATAAACAAGAATAAACAAGAACAAACAATTAAGTGCATCTTTTTTTTTGGCCGTTTGCAGCAGAGAATGTAGGTCGTTCAGGTAGGTAGGTAAATAGAATCCATAGCGCTAAACAGTCAAGTCTACCATCTGCTGTTTACTGCTGCTGAGTGCGAATCACACCGCGCTCCGCATAGCACTTACCGGATGCATTTCAACACATGTCCGAGGCTTTATTTACATAAAAGCTTAGAATATGGTATTAAAGTCGCTTTATATAACTTTTAATCATCTTGTACTTTCTATATTAGGAATGTGTTTTTGACAGCAACTTGAAAACAGCATTTTAGAACGTGAAGAAAACTGTTGATTAGACTTTGAAGTGTTTTGCAAAGCGTGTAAATCTTCTGCAATGATGTCTCTGGTGGAAACGTTATCATGATGTAATAATGAGCTTCTGACTTGTGATGTATTGAGGTGATGTAGCAGGAAATCCATTTTACTCCCACTCTGCTCAGCGTAAGCTTCACTGTGAGGCCCAGTTGCATCACAAAGTGTTGTTCATCACTATAATACACAATTACGACAAGTATTCTGTTCAACCAAAACTAATAATGGCATGTTGTATTGTTGCAAAGATGTAGCAAACACATACATCAGACAAACATGATGGTATTCCTGTCACAAATAGTATTGGGCTTATATTAATGGACAATAGGAAGAGTACAACATCTCATCTTTTACTGTGGCTTTGTGAGAGGAGTAATTATCTTTCACCTCAAAAGTTGCAGTGAATATCCACATCAACAGACCAAACAGACTAAACAAATCCCACATAGTGTCAGAATTGAGATATGGTGAGGTGAAAATACGATTTCACGTTCACCGTTGCCTAATCAGTTTGTGTAGAAATCACACTTTTTTTTTAATAAAGTCTGACAGAGAAATAAAAGCTTCCCTCAGCTTCGCATTTAAATTGATCACGACTCAAACTAGCTTCCTCAGTGTCGTGTCAAATACAATCAATTATTCCAAAGCAGTTCACTCATAATAGGCTTCAGAGCGCATTTAGAAGGCAGTGCCAGCGTGCTCGGCAGACTGCTAATACCGCTTCTCTGATAATTAAACAATAAATTCACTAAGAGGTGCAAACAAGGGGCTCTAGGGCTGCCACAGACCAACAGAAAACCAGTGATCAGCATTCAACAACAATTAGACTTACCGCAGAGTTCAAACACAATTCTGAATACTAAAACAAGGCATTGACAGAATTGGTCTTCTTTGTGTAACAAACATGAAACACGATGCTGTGGACAGAATATATGGAATTTTACAGCAGAAATAATTCATCACTGGTGCAACATGCCGTCAATCCAGCCTCTGTGTTTGGAAGTATTGTTGGCTGTCTTCATCCATTCGTATTTCAATTCATTTAAGTGTAACTGATAAATTCTGAGGATGGCATCGAATTTCAGGGGAATGCAAAGGTTATTTCTCCAGCCTGGCAGACAAAGAAAAGGGAAACAAATGGTAATTGTATTGAGCTGTTCCTCTACGGGTCTTATTGCAAATATCAATGGAGGATAAGCAGCTATTCATCAAACAACAGTCGGCAGGGATAGATAGATAGCGAAGACAGTCTGAAATGAATAATCCTGTTATTACATGGTGAGTGACATGTTTGTGATTGCGTAAAACAAAGACATCGGTTTTCTGAGGGGTGGTTGAAGGGGCATAAAAGATGGTCAAATGGATCGCTTTTCTCTCGTGTTTTCAGCGAGTGATGCATAGACGTTTAGAGCACATCAAAACAAGCCTAAAGGCCGGAGCAGGAGGTCCGCGAGGTCTGTTCTGGAGTGGGAGGCACTGTTTTGTCACTGACATTTTGTGTGATGGAATCAGGCGAAAATAATAGTGAGCAGTTTGAATCCTGATTTTGCATTTGTTTTTGTTTTTCCCGCACCGCCAAAGTGACCTTCAACTTCTCAATGTTGCGATAGGTGCTCGTTCCCCCAGGCGGAGTTGGCGTACAGTCAGTGCCGCAGTAGTATTTCAAGGCTATATTTAATCATGGAATATCTGAGCACATTGGTCTATTGTATTTGCAACTGTCAACAGCAGCGTTCTTGCACAAAAAACAACATTGAAATCTGTTGCCCTTTTAGCATTTATGTCACTATGGGTTACATTGAAACTGGAACTAAACAAGTACAACTGCATAATAGGGGGAATTATGTTATGAATTTACTTTCTAAGCTGTTAACCCCCCCAAAATTGTATAATTGTTATGATATATTTAGAGAAGTAATTCAGATGGGGTTAATGACATAATAGTTATGTATATGCATTGCAGAATTTCCTATTCAAATAGATCTGAAATTTGGAAGAAAAAAACCTAAAAAGGTAAAAAGTCATGTCAAGTCAGTATCAAGTTTTTTTTTTTTTTAAGTGCTTTGTTATATAATAATATCTCACTAAAAGTCAAACTAATAAAAACACTTTTTGGTGAATCTAATGTATATAATCCCATACTCCTCTCTTACGTCATAAGGCGCTGGTACAGCTGGCAGCCCGGTGTAAACGCTCTCTCTTCTTTCTCACACTTATTGTGCTTTATCTCCTATATTTTGTAAATATAATTAGTATATTTTAACTATTTTACTGTACGATAGGGACACGCGCTGGAATAGTTTTTTAATTCAACTGTTTTTGACTTTTTTCGGCTGGATTTGAGCGTTTTTCGTTGCGTTCGTTGTGTTGTTGTGACGTGAGCTAGCTCCGAGCGAGCCCACCAGCCCCCCCCCCCCCCCCCCCCCGCGCCCTCCAGCTGCGCTAAAGTACGGCGTGTCGTCGGTACACGTTGATATACACGTTTATATGAAAGAGGAACTTCACGAACGATCGGGACACGCACTGGAATCGCTTTAAATTAACTTGTTTTGGCTTTGTTCGGCTGGATTGAGTGTTTTCGTCGTGTCGTTGCGATGTGTCTTGGCTCTGAGTCCCCTGGCTCCGGCTCCGGCCCCGCCCCCCGCCCGGCACCGTACCGCGTTTACACAAAGGAGGAACTCATGAAACTGCGGAGAACTGTCGTCTTACCCGGGGATCGTCGCGTTATCCCGGCGGATATCCTAAGGAAAACGCAGCGAAGCAGACAGGCTGGACGTAAACTCCGGGAGAAGAGAGGAGAAAACAGGAGGTCGGTTCCCGTCGTAGTCATGGGTAACGTGAGGTCCCTTCAAAATAAAATGACGGAAATAGCGAGCCTCATGCGGTCCCAGAGGATTTATAGGGACAGCAGCGTCTTGATTTTCACAGAGACCTGGTTAACAGCAGAAATGCCAGACTCTATTGTAGGTTTGGACAATTTTCATCTGCTGCGGGCGGACAGAACTAGAGAATCCGGGAAGAAAAGAGGTGGAGGTCTGGCGGTATATGTGAACACAAGCTGGTCCAAACCCGAACACTGCACAGTGAGGGAGCAGCTATGTAACAAGGATATTGAACTATTGGCTATTGGCATGAGGCCATACTATCTGCCCCGGGAGTTCTCACATGTGATTTTAATCGCAGTCTATGTGACCCCGTCTGCCAATGCTGAAAATGCTTGTGAAGCACTGCTCTCCTGCACTTGTAGGCTGCAAACACAGCATCCACAGGCTCTCTTCCTCATCTCTGGTGACTTTAACCACGCTTCTCCCTCTTCTGTCCTACCAACATACACCCAGTATGTTACCTGCCCCACCAGAGAGAATAGAACATTGGACTTGTTTTTTGCCAACACCAAGGAGGCTTATTCTTCTTCCCCCCTCCCTCCCCTGGGCAGCTCGGACCACAACCTTGTACATCTGAGGCCTGTGTATGAACCCATCGTGCGCAGGCAGCCTGTGGTGTCCCGTGAGGTGAGGATGTGGTCTGCTGAGAGCGAGGAGGCTCTGAGGGACTGCTTCAGCACCACTGTCTGGACTGAGCTTTATGACCCACATGGGGAGGACATCAACACCATCACAGAGTGCATCACGGACTACATCAACTTCTGTTTTGAGAACATTGTTCCCTCCCGGACGGTGCGGTGTTTTCCAAACAACAAGCCATGGATTAACCGTGAACTGAAGGCTCTGCTGAAGGAGAAGAAGAGAGCCTTCAGGTCAGGGAACAAGGAGGAGCTGAGGACTGTGCAGAAGGAGCTGAGGAGGAAGATCAGGCAGGCTGAGGCCGGCTACAAGAGGAGGATGGAGGAGCAGCAGCAGCAGAAGAACATTCAGGGAGTGTGGAGGAGCCTGAA
The DNA here is from genome assembly GCF_026437365.1 of Eucyclogobius newberryi. Lineage (NCBI taxonomy): Eukaryota > Metazoa > Chordata > Actinopteri > Gobiiformes > Gobiidae > Eucyclogobius > Eucyclogobius newberryi. The sequence goes on from NW_027315757.1 coordinate 25,046,202, forward strand.
AACCATCTCGGGCTTCAAAATCCCCCCTGCCCAGACAGAGGGGGATCTACAGTGGGTGAATGATTTAAATGCTCACTTCTTGAGGTTTGATCGGTCACCCGCCCCTCCCCCTGCACAGCTGCATGCTCCCTCTTCCACAGCTGGACAATGCCCTGCATCTGTTCCTCTTCGCTTATCTGCCCTGGACCATCAGCTCCCCACTTCGCCTGGACTCACCCATCCCCCCAGCACACGGTCCCCCTGCCAACCACTGACTGTCACAGCAGCACAGGTGAGGAGTGAGCTGAAGAGGATTAAAGTGAGGAAGGCAGCAGGACCTGATGGCATCAGCCCCAGGCTCCTTAAGTCCTGCGCAGATGAACTGTGTGGAGTTATGGAGCATGTCTTCAACATGAGCCTGAAGCTGAGGGTGGTACCACAGGTCTGGAAGACCTCCTGTCTGGTACCTGTGCCTAAGACACCGCGCCCCAAAGACCTCAACAGCTTCAGGCCAGTGGCTCTCACGTCCCACCTGATGAAGACACTGGAGCGGCTAGTCCTGGACCACCTCCGCTCCACCGTGAGCTCAGCCATGGACCCGCTGCAGTTTGCATATCGGTCTGGCATCGGAGTGGAGGACGCTGTCATCTCCCTGCTGCACCGCTCTCTCTCTCACCTGGAAAAGCCTGGCAGCTCTGTGAGGATCCTGTTCTTCGATCTCTCCAGTGCCTTCAACACCATCCAGCCGCTGCTCCTGAGGGACAAGCTGGAGACGGCTGGTGTGGAGTATGACCTGGCAGAGTGGATCCTGGACTACCTCACAGACCGACCCCAGTTTGTGAGAGCCCGGAACTGTGTGTCTGACACTCTGACCTGCAGTGTGGGGGCGCCCCAGGGCACTGTCCTCGCGCCCTTTCTCTTCACCCTTTACACTGCAGACTTCAGACATGACACGGACAGCTGTGTCCTGCAGAAGTTCTCTGACGACTCTGCCATCATCGGACTCATCACGGACGACGATGACGCGGAATACAGAGGACTGGCGCAGGACTTTGTGGACTGGTGTCAGCGGAACCACCTCCTCATCAACGCGGGGAAGACCAAGGAGATGGTGGTGGATTTCCGCAGACGCCACCCCACTGCCCCCTCACCAGTGAACATCCAGGGACGGGACATTGAGAGAGTGGACTCATACAAGTACCTGGGTGTTCATCTGAACCACAAACTGGACTGGACTCATAACACAGACGCACTGTACAGGAAGAGCCAGAGTCGGCTCTACCTCCTGAGGAGACTCAGGTCTTTTGGAGTGACAGGGCCACTCCTGAAGACCTTCTATGACTCTGTGGTGGCATCAGCCCTCCTGTACGGTGTGGCCTGCTGGAGCAGCAGCATTACAGAGAGGGAGAGGAAGAGGCTGGACAGAGTCATCAAGAAGTCCAGCTCCGTCCTGGGCTGTGCTCTGGACTCGGTGCAGGAGGTGGGGGACAGGAGGGTCCTGGCTAGATTCACATCTATGCTGGACCATGAGTGTCACCCCCTGCAGGACACTCTCTCTGCTCTGGAGAGCAGCTTCAGTGAGAGACTGATCCACCCTCGAGGTGCGAAGGAAAGGTTCCGTAGGTCTTTCCTTCCTGCTGCTGTCAGACTTTATAACAAAAACTGTTAGTACTGAACACTCGCAATACTGACCTAACCTAATACTGATGTGCAACTCTGTCATATGTGCAATTGCTGTTGGAATTCATGTGCAATTCATGTGAAATTCATGTGCAATCTATGTGCTGTCGTGACACATATTCATGTGCAATTACTGTCGTGATCACATGCAATGGTATTTATGTATTTATTTATTCATTTGTCTATGGGAGTTTTTATTTATTTATAGGAGATCTTCTACTGAAAGTGTTTTTCAGACTTCCTATAAGTGATCTGTTCTTCTGTATCTATCTCTGTATCTACCTGCGTTGCACCAATGAAATTTCCCCATGTGGGACAATAAAGGAATATCTTATCTTATCTTACAAAAACTGCCCGCTTCCTCAAATGAGCTTCCATTAATCTTGTAAAACTGTGCAGAGCAGTTTTCCTGAAGACTTTTGAAAGTAGAATCCCTTGTCAGTCTCTGAACTTTGTCAGATCTCAGTACCACAACCTTCAGCCGCGCTAGTTCCCTTTTTATTCCAATTAATTCCCACGGAAATAGTTAAATTCCTGTTATTTTACAAGCCATGTCAACGCACAATTCATAAATAAAGCAAATGACAGGTTCACTGAAGCATTAATCATTGAAGGACAATCCCAGTGACCATGTTTGTTAAGTGCTATGATAACCAATAGGTAAGCCAATTTAAAGGAAATGTGCCAAAACAAAGCTTGTTTTTTTGTTTTCCGTTAATTAAAAGGATGTTTTACTGCTTTAAACATCTTCATATGAGCCTATTCTTTTTCAAATTGCTAACATACGGCTACCACATCAAAAGCTGCTTTCACACCATAATCAAATGTATTTAAATCAGTGCACAGTTTCAAATTTCAGATTAAAATCAAAAGAGTTATGTAATCCTCGGCTGATTTCTCCGGAGAGACGTTAACGACAAACAAGCTCAGTTTGTCCAACGGCACAAACAGTGTAATTAATTCAACACACCCAGACCATAATACTAACGGTTTTAATATAAAATACGAGACGGGACGGATGAGGACAGTGATGACAGCTGCTTCTGATCAAAAGTCTCTCGACAGACAATGGCTGCATTTATCCGGGCGAGATGTGTCTCTTTCAGGCTGTACTGATCAAACTTAAAAAGAAGCTTTGAAGAAAACATGTGCAATTCATTATGTTCACGAGGAGATGTGAAGTTACAGCATTAACCACAAACAGAGACTATGAATTAGCTTTAGCTAAAAGTGGTATGTGAGTATTGGATTGACAGCATTTTAAGCGGTCAGAGTGGTATTTTGTTAATAAATGAGCAAATGAGTTTTCTGTACAATCTTGACAATCAAATACATAATATTACTACTTAGCAATGTATATCTATAAATGAGAAGAAATGCCTATTATGTGGCTCAATGGCGAGAACATTAAACCTGATCTTAAACTATTATATTGCTTTGTATCATTCTGCAGTGATTTTATAATTATTTTGCTTTATTTTAAGCACTGAACACAAATAACTATGGAGTGGAGCTGAATATGGCTGATAAATTCCCATTTAGTGGATATGCTTTCTAAGATATGCTTTAAGTTGAAATTAACCTTCTATGATTATTATAAAGAGTGAATGAGACTATATAAGCACTTCTGCTCATTATGAATAATTGAATTCATATCATATAATACGACATTAACTTCTACAAATAAAACACTCAAACATGGAGCAAGGTCTTGTCAATAAACGTGCAGAAAATACAACCTGTAGCTCCACCATCAGCTAACTTTACTGGCGAATGCAATTTTATCCTGTCAAAAAACTATTTATATGAGCAGTAAGTGGTTAGGAATATTTTTGCTTGTATGTCAAGTGATTGTAAATAGTTGTTAGATCAATCACACTGCTTCACTAGTACTTGCAACAAGGCAAACATCAGGAACTGAACCTGACAAGACTTTGCAGGCCAAATAGATATTACCCAAAATGCCAACTCCAACCACCAGGAGTCAGTAGATGGTAGAATGGTCACTAAATTATACACATGTGAAAGACGAGAGCATTAAAACCTGAACAATCACATTTGTTTTGGTAAACTGTAAGTAGAATGTGCTTTCACTGCAAATTAGGGCTATGGAAACTTCTGCTACAGTAAAATATGACATCATTAATTCTCAAAGATTACAAAATGTGGCTGTCGCTCAATGAAACCCTTTAAATTAAAAGCACTGAAATATCCCAAGAAAAATTCTAAGAAAAAACACAATTGAATCACACTATAGCAAGCCATTTATTAGAAAATGTATTCGCAAGGCAACTTAAGGTTCCAGTTTAATTAGATTTTTCACTCCAGTCTTACTGTATAATAAATAGTAATGGTCCTTCGATTCTTATCCACTTCCGATGCGTAACTCTTCTAACATAATATTATCCAGAAGAAAAGGCAGGAAAATGGCCGCCTGTAATTGGAAGTCACACCTGAATACGTCAGAGTCAAAGGCTAAAATTCACATGGCGGAAATGTTGCAGATCCAGATCGCTGAAGCAGAACCAATTAATGTGACAGTTTGAACATGATAGCTCTCCCGGCCTCAGAAAAAACACGTGCACATGCCCCAAATTTACTTTTCAAACACTGAATACTTTGCGCTGTCTAAAAAAAATCCCTGTCAATTGTTCCTGGTTGTTCATTCATGCAAGCTTGGTCATTACAAGACATACTCATGTATTAATGAGCCTAGAAGTCTACTTGTCTACGGTCTACAATTCCAATAGTTAACGTCGCTCTACCTGATTTTTACTTTAACCTGAAAAACAACTAGTTCATTCTTAACAGATTGCAAAGGTCAAAACTTGTTCCCCACTTTCCTAATGCATTCCTAGCACCCTAAGAATTCATCTTGGTGAGTCTATAAGCACTTTTCACAACTTTCAGAGACCAGAGCGGAGTTCCAGCATCAAAAGCTAATCACTAGCATGCTAATGTTAAGATAAGATAAGATAGGTTACGGTATTTTCCGGACAATAAGGCGCACTTAAAAGCCTCAAATTTTCTCAAAAAACAACAGTGCACCTTTAAATCCAGTACGCCTTGTATATGATTAATTAATATCTCGCAACTGCCAAAAAATATGAAGAAAAGCTGTCCACTTTCCGCGAATACTGCATTAATGAAGTTCAACAGACTGTTTTGTCACGCTTAATGCACCTTAAGCGCTTTATATATGAAAAAAATATTGAAAATAGACAATTCATTGCCCTATAGTGCGGAAAATATAGTAGGTATCTTTATTTGTGAACACAATAAATAAAAAAATAAACAGAAATATTGGATTAAACAATGAAATAACCACGCCAAGTGAGTACAATAGCTGCTGGGAAGAAACTGTCTTTATACCTTTTGGTCCTGCATTTTGGCATAACCAGTCTTTGCCCCGATGGCAGGTACTGAAACGTTCAGGGGATGGCTGCGGTCCTGCATTATACTGGAGTCTCTGCAGCTGGCTGGTATATATAGACTCCATACTTCGTTGTGGCTTGCCAGCCCATTTCACAGTCTGAGAAAGTTGATTTTTGTTTTTCACTGACACATTTCCAAACCAAGATGAGATGCAAAAGGCTAAGATGGACTCAATGAAAACACAGACATATGAGTCATGTCAGAAGTTGCCATTTTTGTGCAGGCGCTGGTGTCCCTTCCTGCACACTACCTCACTGTTGGCATCAGTGTTAAGGCGCAGGTGTTAAGAGTCAATGACTGTGCTCAGGTAATTATACTGGGTCACTCCACAGTCTGACCATCGACTGTGACCACTCAACCACCGCCGGTCGCAGTGCACGCATGCACGCTCAGGCAATTTGTCTATAAACCCACACTGCATGGTTAATGGTGATAAAACATGCTATAATTAGAAGCACAGCGGTCTCATTTTGACCAAAAGACCAAAATAACTGTACTGGGTTAGAATTTTTTTTTTTACTTTATTTTGCAGTGTGGGGACACTATTTAACTTCTAAGTAAAAAAAACCTTGGACTTAATGGTTGTTACAGGTGCTCTGCAGAACTTTTCTAGCGGACGATTCAGTTTAACTTGCTTGTTTCCATGAAGATGTTGACGCGTTCTCTGCAATCCTACACAATATGGCGAGAATGCGTGTTTTTTGCAAGTACCTTTGAGCAATGCAAACGCCTGTGATTAAATGAATGGAAAACATATTTGTTTAATGTAATACTGTGGGACATTCCAGAGAAAGCAATGACATCTCAATGCAAACAACATGCAACGTACACAAATGAATCGGTATGCACTTCTACTATTATAGAGTTCAAATGTTCTGCAAGTTTCTGATAATGGATTACACAATGATAAAGAGGGTACGAAAATGACCACAACTTCAGGTATGTTTTAAAAATATTTTAAAATTACAATTAGTCAATTTCACAATATATGGATACAGTATAGTTGCAAATATGATCGTAGTCCCTTTATAAACTTGTAAGAAACCATTTTGGAACAGGTGGTTGTTTTTTATTGACAGGGCTATCACAAAAAATTTGCCCATGAAGTCTAGCTGGAAATTACCTATCACAGTCACTTTTCCTCTCTGCGTTTCATTACGGCGCCGTAGGTCAGTGTGACACCACCAAGAGCAAACTCCGCACCCGGGTCTATATATTCACCACCGGGGCCTGGATTTGATGTAGAGATCTACTGTAATTCGACAGTGCCCTCCCCTTGCAGAAATGTAAGGTCAGGTTGAATATGTGGGGAAGAAAAATGACCAGAGGATGTAGTGCAGTTTCTTATCATGCATAAAATATAGTTGTGCAGGTGGTAGAAAATGTCACTGTGGTGGACCTGTGCTGCTTTTACTGGTTTGTGATGAGCTAGTTTGGAAGGCTGGAAAATCCACAAATGCTAATAAGGTTATGAGTTTGGCCAAGCCTTTCCCACAATTATCTCTGCCTCATTAAACTTTGAATGTATTATATTTTGCATTTCATTTGGTTTATTAAGATTTTTTTTCCCTGGGTTGTAAATAATTGGCGTCAATAACTTTAAACTTAGTGGGTTACACTTCCATTGTAGTTACTGGACGTTTTATTCAAATGATAAAATTAAGAGGTCGCTGATCTGAACTCCATTGCTGTTACTGTAAGTTATAATTAACTACAATAACTGTTTTAGCTTTGTATGCATGTCGAGATTAATTAATTGGTCAAAGATTATGATTATTCTGGTTACAAAATGATCATAAGAGCAAAACAAAATCATATTTGTGACTATTTTAGACCCACACTCAAGTAATTTCAATTCCATTCAGTCCAAAATATTAAACCTAAATGCAAAATATTGATGATTTATTAGATCATATCGATAGGATTTCACTTTTGTCTGCTCATGGAGGTATGTTTTTTTATACTCATGAATAGTCATCAAATTGTGATGTTACAATAATCATAACACTAACATTTGATATTGTATATTATAATCACTGTAGGTCCTAGCTGAATAGTTAGTGCCATGCACAGAACGTTTCTTTTTAAATTAAATTATGTTTTTTTGAGCAAAACCTTGCATCCATATTTTTCATCCAGTCCATTTATTTCCCCTGTAAGATGGGAATATAACATGCAGTGCCATGTACTGCACTCAATAGGTAATAAATATTGCAACTGGCTATGAATAATGAAACATGTTTGGGTTTTATTCATAACTCTGTAGCCCTTTTGTCAAAGCGCAGTACTTTGGTTTCGGTTGTTTCATATTTGCTTTGGAAAAGAAGAGTTGAATTCAGTTTGGATTTTGTTGCCTGTCATGTTTAGTCTGGATACAAATAAACAACAGCTCAAACTTTTCTATCGTATAGGCCCAGGTAGTAATTGATTCAATTTATTATTTGAGACAAAAGATGCATACGTTAATATTTAACTAACAACAATGCTGCAATTGCCAACTGCTTCTATTTAGAGCAGGGCTAAACTGGGATCAAGAAATAAGCCCTGGACTTTTTGGTCTGGACCGGCCCCTCACGCGACCGGAGCTTTTCGGGTTTAGTGCATTTTAGATCCTCTTAATAATGCTTGGCATGGCCTGTTATAGTAAATTTGGCCCAATTTATTGTCATTCAACAGTATAGGCCAATGCAATTACAACTTTAAAACAAAACAATAGAACTATTTTACTGTTGATTTTTAATTGGTATACAAATCCAATTTTAATGATTTCAAATAAACTACGTAACATAAAATAAGTTTCCATCAGGTCCCCCTGTTCGTGCCTCCAGAGTGTGCTTGTTAGAAACGCCCCTGGACGAGGTGCGCCGCAGTGCACAGCGGTGGTCTATAAACTCCAAGCTTCACAGGCATTCATCAGGACATCTAAAATCGTGTTTTGTGTAACATTTGAGGATATGTTTTTACTCCTTTGTGGAGATCATGTGACGATGCGGCTCCGATGTGGCTCCTGAGTCCAGCAATGCTCTGACATGGGCCGGACAAGGTGACAATGGGCTGGACCATGTCTGTGAGCCTGCGATGAACAAGAGCAGAGCATGGGAAGAGAAAGCTGATCGAGAGTAAGCTCTTGAAGTGTGATATTTGGACTGAAAGGGACCAGTTCTAAAGTGCACCGGCCTACCGGAAAACTCCCGGTGCTCCAGATAATTAGAGATAAAAATATCTGGCAGAAAAAAATAATTCAAATTTTCATTGACAAATATATAAACTTGTGTAGTGCTTCAGGGTTAACAGGGACACTTTATGGTGTCTCCCTCCTTCACTGCTTCATCGTTGTGGTCCTATTATTATAAAGAGCGTGGGCCTGGATCTTCTGTCTCTCTCAGCTCTTTTCTCTGTTGAAATGCCCCCGTGTTAATCCCATTAGTTTAAATTAAATCATTGAGGTGATTTAATGAAGAACTACAGTGAACTAATAATACTATAAAAAATGTCATCAAGTCATAACTCCCAGCTAATGTTCTATTCTGTATTCTTGTAGTATAAAAGATGTCTGACCCCAAGGATTATCAATATTGCTCAAAACACAGAGAGAGAGAGAGATACATTTATGTAAATGTTATTATTTATCATTTGCATGTGTATTTGGTGGAGACAGTGCATGTAAATGAACATGCATGATATACATGCTGTAAACACCCCGGATTGTAGCCTGTAGCAATGGGCTAATTTCCAGCCGTTGTTCCGCTCATACGCATTCATACAGCAGCATACACGGACACTATAGGCAAGGTGTCTTGCCCAATGACACAACAGCAGTATTCCCTACATTTGGACCATAAAAAACATAAAGAAAAGATACTTTAAAAATGTTCGCAATTATTTTGTTTTATCACGTCTAGTATGATTATATTGTGACCTGAATAATCACGATTATTGATTAACCAACTAATCTTGACAGCCGTAGTTCTAAATCATGTTCAGAGTATGGTCTTTGAAACCTGTAAAGTGTACAATCCAAGTATAACTGTAATTACTTTTTACAGGTGCAAACACGCTTCTGTATTTTTGTGAGAACAATCACACTTGTGTTTGATTGCTCATCATAGTGACATACAGCGTTTTTTATAGTCCATGTTGTGACCTTAGAGGGGTTTAATGAAGTACAGCCGCTCTCTGTTTACTTTGGCTGTTCATTTTCTCCAGCTCTCGTCTTCAGTCACACGGCTCTATTTAAGTTTGGATTATCTGCTGTGATCCTCCTCATATTTATTTTACTGTGCACTAAGCCCCCTGTAAACACAAAGTTTTACATCAAACACAGCACAAATCTCATGATCTTCGACACACCAGAAATCCAGCACAATTATTTTGCATTCTAATTCAGATTTGAGCACCATATCAGCTCCAATAGGTACGTTTGCATGGCCCGTAAAATCAGATAACAATAATTGGATCAGATTTCAGTCTTCCACATGTTCTCTATTTTTGTCTTTGCCACATTAGTTGGCCCCTTTTTTTCAAAATCGTCCTCGTCAAAACCAACATCAGAAATAAATTACTGTTTATATGATTTTTCAATAATCTGATAACTCCAGAAATCAGATAATGATCCGATTTTTGGTGTGCATGTAAACCATTTTGTGGTATAGTACATCTAAGAATGTGCTATACTTTCAAAAACGATCCCCAAAGGCTCAGATGAGGAATATATTTTATATCCATGAATTGTACAAAAGACTTTTCTTGTTTTGGCACTGCTACTACTTCTAAAAATACCTTTCATGACATTAACTATATTCCTTGGAGTCTTAGAGCAAACTGGGGGCACAAGTCTGTCTGTAGCTCTGTTACTGAAGTTACTGACTTGAATCTGATCTTTGTTTTTACACAATCCGACCATAAAGAGCTGCCTCGTTGTAACTTCTACAGGTGAACTACAATAATTCTGTATACACTGCTGCTGTGTTGTGAAGTGAGGAAGACACAAACTGTAGCTAATTGTGAACACTAACGCCTACGGACACATTTGCACTGAACGTGGAGGCTCTGCATTGTAGAGTGGCAACTAACAATTATTTTAGTACAGTTCAGACTTTTTATTCACCAAATAAGGTTGAAATATGGTGACCAAATGATCCTAGATAGATAATATTTACTAATAAAGATGTATTGATTTAATGATGTTGCTACATTTGTTATAAACATTTATATATTATTTGTCTGTGTAGTCCAGATAGCGATTGCAATGATCAAATTGTGAATTGTGACTGCAATTATTTTGTATCGTCGACTTGTTTAATCGTTACATCCATACTGCAGAGCCTAAAACAATAAGGTCTGTGAGGAGTGGAAGCAGAACATATAACTATAACTTGAATATCCTTAAACAATTAAGTACAAATATTATAGATAACACAACACTTTCCGCACAGAAAGTTTAAGTTTGCCTGAATTTGTTTCCATGTTAATGTAAAAATATAATAGTGTCCCCTTGGTTCTAGTTTCTCTGTCATGTATTGCATTCTCTCTAACTGTTGCAAGTTTAATATCCACAAAACGATGATGGTGTGTGCCACAGAGAAGACTCCTAAATACCAATCCAACATGATGGCATCGGTTAAATTGCGTTTTGGGAATGTGACAGGTCATCTGGGCATATTTGGTCATTGCCACCTCAACGCTCAGTGTAAAATATTAATGCAGCAGTAGATGAGAGGGAATGGTGAGCGGAGCAGCTCCCAGAAGATACAGGGGAAGATGGAGTTTAGCTCAACACGGCGCAGACAGGAAACAGGCCATTGATGGAGGATTCCCGGGAGCTTCTTAAATTCTGCCCTTTTAAAGCTGCAGGTTTGTGTAACAGGGAACAGTATGTGCAGTCTTATAATCTCACGAAAGTTGAACAAAAGAAGGTCTATTCTACCAAAATGTATTCATAAAAACTATATTATTTCATTATTAAAGGGGACATATTATGCAAAATTAACGGTAATGAGGAAACGCACTAGTTTACTCAACTTGTATTTTGATTGATTCATGCATGTTTACATAATCCTGTACGCATGGCTCCGAAGTGACGTCACACACTCGTTACTACTGCCATCTTGAGGACGACAGCGGCATGTTGCGCTGTGGGGCAGTGCTTATAAAAAGTCTCAAAACAAAGGATTATTTTTCTGCAGACCACAAATGTATTGCTGTCATCAGGCGGGACCAGTGGACTTACGGATATCACTCCAAACTGAACCTCGAGCTGTTTGTTTTAGCATTAGCTGGCTAATGCTAGTTTACACATTATTGCGTGGCTATGCTAATAAAGTCTTAACGAGCCTAATTTCCAACTGTCTGGGTATTATATTTTAGGATCAGAGAGTCACCCGAACACAAAGTCCGTGCTCTTGAAAGCTTTGAAGGCTTGTCCGGTGCAGAGGACTTGTGGACGAGGAAGCTTGGATGCAAATGTACACAAATGTTTGTTGTGGCAAGTTGTTGGTGCTTTTAAGTGTTCGTCTTTGCTGTAGATAAGATCAAAGCCCATAACTTCTGTCTCCTTGAAGCATCAACCTTTTTCATTTTGAATTGTATGAGCTGTTTTCCATGGCTGTCTAACAGTGGCGAGGCAACAGCAAGCGGTGACTTCATCAACATGGCGACCACAACAGATAAGTCACGTGACTAAAACCCATGGATATTGTCCTGTAACTGAGGCCTGAGCGTTTTCACCTACACATCCCTGTGCTTAGTTGGGATTATTTGAAAATGAAGACTCTGAGTGATACATGTTTGGTTCTAAAATGTCACATAGAAGACAAAATTGTGTAAATGACAATCCGCTCCTTGTTATAGTGACATGTCTCTATGAAGAGGCGAGGATGCAGTTTTCCATGGAAGTTAATAGACCTGTTCCTATGATTAAGCTGTTTTAAATCAATATTGCTGTTTACAATTAACAACATGTAAAATAATGATGTACTTTCAGTTGAATACTAAGAACCTGAAACTTTTGTTTGGATGAAATGCAATACCTTAATAACACCTAATATGAGGAGGGTAGAGTTGTTGATTAATTAAGCAGGAAATGAAACGAGAAGAACTGTCATAGTCTTAATGATACAAACTGCAGATGTATGCGTTAATGGCTCCAGCTGATGGTTACATAACATAAACACATGCTGGAAAATAAGTCCATCCATCCATCCATCCATCCATCTTCTGCCGCTTTATCTGGGGCCGGGTCGCGGGGGCAGCAGTCTGAGCAGGGACTCCCAGACTTCCTTCTCCCCAGACACTTCCTCTAACTCCTCCGGGGGGATCCCGAGGCGTTCCCAAGCCAGCCGAGAGACATAGTCTCTCCAGCGTGTCCTGGGTCTTCCCCGGGGCCTCTTCCCGGTGGGACATGCCTGAAACACCTCCCGAGGGAGGCGCCCAGGAGGCATCCGAAACAGATGCCCGAGCCACCTCAGCTGGCTCCTCTCGACGTGGAGGAGCAGCGGCTCTACTCCGAGCTCCCCCCGTGTGGCCGAGCTCCTCACCTTATCTCTAAGGGAGCGCCCAGCCACACGGCGGAGGAAACTCATTTCGACCGCTTGTATCCGCGATTTTGTTCTTTCGGTCACTACCCAAAGCTCATGACCATAGGTGAGGGTAGGAACGTAGACCGGTAAATCGAGAGCTTTGCCTTTCGGCTCAGCTCCCTCTTTACCACAACGGTCCGATGCAGCGACTGCATCACTGCAGCCGCTGCACCGATCCGCCTGTCGATCTCACGCTCCATCCTTCCCTCACTCGTGAACAAGACCCCGGATTTGGAGGTGCTGATTCTCATCCCAGCCGCTTCACACTCGGCTGCAAACCGTCCCAGTGCATGTTGCAGGTCCGGGTTTGATGGAGCCATCAGGACAACATCGTCTGCAAACAGCAGAGATGAGATCCTGTGGTCCCCAAACCGGACACTCTCCGACCCCTGACTGCGCCTAGAAATTCTGTCCATAAAAATTATGAACAGAACCGGTGACAAAGGGCAGCCCTGGCGGAGTCCAACATGCACTGGGAACAGGTCTGACTTACTGCCGGCAATGCGAACACAGCTCCTGCTCCGGTCATACAGGGACCGGACAGCCCTGAGCAAAGGGCCCCGGACCCCGTACTCCCGGAGCACCCCCCAAAGGACACCCCGAGGGACACGGTCGAAAGCCTTTTCCAGATCCACAAAGCACATGTGGACTGGTTGGGCAAACTCCCATGAGCCCTCGAGCACCCGATGGAGGGTATAGAGCTGGTCCAGTGTTCCACGACCGGGACGAAAACCACTCTGCTCCTCCTGAATCCGAGGTTCGACTATCGGTCGGATTCTCCTCTCCAGTACCTTGGAATAGACCTTACCCGGGAGGCTGAGAAGTGTGATCCCTCTGTAGTTGGAACACACCCTCCGGTCCCCCTTCTTGAACAGAGGGACCACCACCCCGGTCTGCCAGTCCAGAGGCACGGTCCCCGAACGCCACGCGATGTTGCAGAGACGTGTCAACCAAGACAGTCCTACAACATCCAGATACTTTAGGTACTCAGGGCGGATCTCATCCACCCCCGGAGCCCTGCCACCGAGGAGTTTGCGAACAACCTCAGTGACTTCAGCTTGGGTGATGGATGAGCCAGCCACCGAGTCCCCGGTCTCCACTTCCTCTTCGGAAGACGTGACTGAGGGATTAAGGAGATCCTCAAAGTATTCCTTCCACCGTCCGACGACATCCCCAGTTGAGGTCAGCAGGCCTCCACCCGCACCGTAAACGGTGTTGGTGAGACACTGCTTCCCCCTCCTGAGGCGCCGGACGGTTTGCCAGAATTTCTTTGGTGCCGACCGATAGTCCTCCTCCATGGCCTCCCCGAACTCCTCCCAGGCCCGGGTTTTTGCCTCTGCAACAGCACGAGCCGCGGCTCGTTTGGCCTGCCGATACCCGTCGATGACCTCCGGAGACCTACAAGCCAGAGTGGCCTGATAGGCCTCCTTCTTCAGTCTGACGGCATCCCTTACTTCCGGTGTCCACCACCGGGTTCGGGGGTTGCCGCCACGACAGGCACCGGAGACCTTGCGACCACAACTCCGAGCAGCCGCATCAACAATGGAGGCGGAGAACATGGTCCACTCGGACTCAATGTCCCCAACCTCCCCCGGGACATGGGAGAAGCTCTCCCGGAGGTGCGAGTTGAATACCCTACTGACAGAGGGCTCCACTAGACGTTCCCAACAGACCCTCACAATGCGCTTGGGTCTGCCAAGTCTGTCCGGCTTCCTCCTCCGCCAGCGGATCCAACTCACCGCCAGGTGGTGATCGGTTGACAACTCTGCCCCTCTCTTCACCCGAGTGTCCAAGACACGCGGCCGGAGGTCTGATGACACGACAACAAAGTCGATCATTGACCTCCGGCCTAGGGTGTCCTGGTGCCATGTGCACTGATGGACACCCTTGTGCTTGAACATGGTGTTCGTTATGGACAATCCGTGGCTAGCACAGAAGTCCAATAACTGAACACCGCTCGGGTTCAGATCGGGGAAGCCGTTCTTCCCGATCACCCCTCTCCAGGTGTCACTGTCATTGCCCACGTGGGCGTTGAAGTCCCCCAGTAGAACAACGGGGTCCCCGGTCGGTGCACTGTCCAGTACCCCTCCCAAGGACTCCAAGAAGGCCGGGTACTCTGCACTGCTGTTCGGCCCGTAGGCCGCCACAACAGTGAGAGACCTGTCCCCCACCCGAAGGCGGAGGGACGCGACCCTCTCGTTCACCGGGGTAAACTCCAACACGTGGCGGCTGAGCTGAGGGGCTATCAGCAAGCCCACACCAGCCCGCCGCCTCTCCCCGCGGGCAACACCAGAGAAGTGGAGCGTCCAGCCCCTCTCGAGGAGATGGGTTCCAGAGCCCAAACTGTGCGTGGAGGTGAGGCCGACTATATCTAGTCGGTATCGCTCAACCTCCCGCACAAGCTCAGGCTCTTTCCCCCCCAGCGAGGTGACATTCCATGTCCCCAGAGTTAGTCTCTGTGTCTGGAGATCTGGTCGCCGAGGCCCCTGCCGTCGACTGCCGCCCAGATCTCTCTGCACCGGCCCCTTATGGATCCTCCTGCGGGTGGTGGGCCCACGGGAGGGCGGCCCCACGTCGCTCTTTCGGGCTGTGCCCGGCCGGGCCCCATGGGGTAAGACCCGGCCACCAGGCGCTCGCCATGGAGCACCCATCCCAGGCCTGGCTCCAGGATGGGGCCCCGGTGACGCCGATCCGGGCGACGTAAACGGCCTTGTTCGTGTCGTCGTCATAAGAGGCTTCTGAACCGATCTTTGTCTGACCCGTCACCTAGGACCTGTTTGCCTTGGGAGACCCTACCAGGGGCATGAAGCCCCCGACAACATAGCTCCCGGGATCATTCGGGCACTCAAACCCCTCCACCACGTTAAGGTGTCGGTTCAAGGAGAGGGGAAAAAAGTCCATAAATATATATTATCCTAGGCTTGCATTAGACTTTGTTTAGTAGCCTCACCAAAATAATGACTGAATGAGACGCAGCGATGCAGGCAAAGCTAAAAGGGACTTTTGTTCTCAACTTCAATGGTTTCCTTCGAGATCGGCCAAACAACTACATTATGCATCCAAACAAGTACAATAACAAGAATTATCGAAATTCTTCCTCTTTGTTTTACATTTGAGAAGCTCAGAGCCATCCGAGGCAAGACGGTGCAAAGAAGTGACATGGTTTGAGGTTTGTGAAAATGGGGAGAAACCAAAGCTCAATAACTACTTGGCATCTGTGTGCTATGAACTGAAAGTAATTCACTGTACTTTGAATTAAAAAAACACATTTGAACATCATGCAGTGTTTTTTCAATCTGAATCGACTTCAAATCGACTATTACTATTACTATTACAAATATATACTTCTAGAATTACTATTACCGACAACAAAGCTTCTAGTGCAATACTTTTATGCTTCATACTATATCTTTTGATCATCGCAGATGAAAACACTTCACAGTGAAGTTGACTCTGAGTACACATCCTCCGCAGACTAATTCACACTTTGTCATTTAGGAGAAGAAAGTATTGATTTGGCAGATAATCTCTTTTGGAGTAATTTCCATAATTGACGGCAGCATTTATGACCCTTTACCCTGCTGTCGGCCTGCAGGACCTGCTTTCTATCAGACACACAAATCTATGGGACCTCGCTTTTTCGTCACAACAGCAGGAGCAGGGCAGAGGCACCCATTAGAGTCTAAACACTGCTAATTTAAAAATAAATACATTAAATTCTGACCTTGTTCAACACATGGTTTGAATACAAAGGGTGTACCAGGATGTGAAAAACACATTTGAAAGAAAACATGTTATGCTTTTTGCTTTTTGATCAAAATAAGTAAATATGTATATTTTTTTAAATATTACTTGGCATGTTTGGCGGGCCGGCTTATAATAACAAACGGGCCGTATGTGGCCCTAGGGCCTCACTTTGCCCAAGTCTGTTGTAAACTGTACTGGCTTTATAATAAAAACCCCTAACCCTGTTCAATACTGAGCCCAGCCTCTTCGTAGTCAAACAGCAGATTTTAATTTGAGTCATTTTACTCATGAAAAAATGCTACAAGGCATAATAATACTAAAAAAAAATACTTTTTATAGTATTATTATAGTTATAGTACTATTTAGAGTATAGAGGGCAGTGATACGGGGTAGGTGAAAACATACATTTTCTGAGCACTCAAGCCTTGAATACAGGACAATAATGGATTATTGAAACATTTAATAAATCTAATAAATACAACTAGTAGCATTTAGTTTCATTCACGCTAGTTTGATAAATCCCAGATAGAAAGTTCTCTCCCTCCGAGAAAACACTTTCTGAATCTAACTGACGTTTTCTTGATCTGTGACGTGGCCCTGAGAATCTTCTCTGCTTTTTTTAAGCCCATAATTTATCATCAGACTCGCTCTGTCCATTTCTCCTGTTGAATCACGATCAGTACTACTACATGCTCTCAGCATTGAAAACAAAATTACATAAATAAAGCTGTATTTAGAGACAGTTCCTAAAACAGATAACATACGATAAGTTAGGATCTACCTCCTAAAATACTTCATCTGCCCCCTGTATGTTTTTAATCTGCATTTGGCTTAAAGGAAGCAGCTAGAGTTGTTTGCGCCGTAACATCTGGATGCGAGGAAATAGGCAGCTTAGAATATTATAATCGGGCAGACAAGGCATAAGCTGCTCCATTACGGGTTAAGCTGACCTATCAGTGGGGCTTTTAGTAATCCAAATTGTGCTTTAGCTGGCACAGAGATTGCTCAATTCAGCTTCTCTGCTATAAAGCGAGAAAAAGCCGTTAAGATAGAGTTTTCATATAGTCCAAGAGATGTGCATCAGGCTGTGTCATTTAGAGACAGTCATTTTTATTCTGGGCGAGTGTAGAGTTAGCAGAGATATGACCTGTTCACTTTGGCCTGGAGCACGCAGCAGCTCAAAACTGTAAGCATCTCATCTGCCCATCACCTCAACACACACACCAGGGCTATCTTACCTTCTATGACAAATCCCTTAAACAAAATAGAGTTCTGCAGGCGGAATTAAACTTGTACTTTTATTCTATACAGGCAGATCATTACAATGTTTAGCTTTTTTGTGTAGTAGAGGAAATCCATTTTGCCCCAGCACAGTATACTGTATATTGTCAAAGAAGCTCATAAACCGTCCCCTGTGCGTTGTAGGCGAAATGGAGGATTCATTTGGACCACTTCTAATCATTTTAAATTAACAATTTATTTACCCCTGTTTGAAAGAAAAGGAGGAATCAAATGGCTACAGGGCCTACAGGGGTCTGTAGAGTAAACATGTTTATGCAATATCAAATGTAGCACCAAACAGAAATTTGATGTGACTCATTCATGTTGTTATCAATCTAAAACACTGAAGTACTTTACTCATCCACAGCCATAGAGAGATATGCCCTGCTCTTCTTGATGTATTTCATATAGAAGGGAACAGCACATTAGAATGGGGCTGTGGTCACTGGGGTCAAACCACCACAGTATTGTACAGAGTCTGTATACGTCTGAGTGAGATCTCTGATTGATTTTGCTGTTTCTCTTTGAGCCCAGTGTCAGTCTGCCTACAGTTAACACAGGACCAGCTCCTTACAGTGAGCGAGCCAGGCTGACATCACACTGGGGAAATTAATTTGCTACACCCATATAATGGTATCTTATTTAATCACTGTTAGATTGAATCTAACACCTCCATCTCTGCAGATTGCTGCTTCTCCCACTGGAGCCTCACACCTTCTCTCCACGTGCAGCCATGCTGAGCTCTCAACTGTTGTTCACAAATACATTAAAACCTTTCAACTGCTGCATTGTTTTCCTAAACGATTTCTCTCATTTCAGTTCAATTTTGGAGATGGGACCAAAAGGACTAATTAAGGACAAATTAAGGACTGTTGTTGTTAAGTGGACAGTTTATTATTTGGATTTGGAGCATTGTAGTGATAGTGAAAAGAGCACTCTCCTTTCACCCTTTAACTAATCAGTCCTTCTGATCAGATTTTTATGGCATTAAAACATCACTTTAGTCAGCTCATCCTTGCTTATATGTGAATTAGCATACAAACACAAAACTCAAATTACACCAAAGCAACTGAATTAAAAATAGAGGAGGATATGCTAATATATGCAAATTCAGGAAATCAAGAAAAGTGCATTTGCTCATCTTGGCTCTAAACGGGTCTGAATGTTTTATTCAGCCGTGTTTCACTCCTGCAGGTAAACCCATCTCAGCGGCATCTGCCAATTCATATTTTTACTTATGCTTATGAATCATCCATTTTCAGAGCATTCAATAATAATAATTCAGCGTAGGCGGTAGCTATATATAGTTGCCATCAGTTACACATAAAAGATGTACATTCTCTGTTTGTGTGTAAAGTACATTGAGTTTGTAATCGCCTTGCTTTGTGTAATCTTAAATAAAGGGTTTGGATTATTATGGATTATTACGATGTACTTTATAGCATTTGTATATCTTTACTTGTTACTCAAGTAAGTCCAAGTCATATGGCAGTTACGTAATAAGGCCTAAGTGGATTTGGTTGAATTTGAATTAAATTAACTTTGGGTAGTTTATCTTTGCCTGCTCTTGGCAACAATGTGTGCAAAGAAACAAATCCAAGTAGACATTTATTATATGGTTAATTGGAAAATCAACGTATTTGCTTGGCATTGGAAAGGTGTGTTAAAAGATATATTTAGACTCTTGTTTTGTTGTTCTCTTTTGCTGTGTTGTAAAAATATGGGGTACACGATGAAATAAAGTGATAAGATAACGTAAAGATAATCATAATATTTGTTTTGGGCATACGCAAAAGTGAATATCAAGTGTTTTTTATAAACTTTTGTGATTTTTGATACTGTCCAATTATGTTTTGTGCAATAGGTGAAACTCAGTGACAACATTTACAGGCACGTTTTAGCATTTTTCTGATGGATTGCAATAATATCGCCTAAGAACATCAATGGACACTGAACAAAAATTAAATCTATTTGAAATTAGCATATGAATTTCCATCAATATCACCCACCCCCAATGAGATATTACATTTTCATCATGGCGCCTTTGTTCATTATCTGGTTGCTGCTCATACTATAATACCTGACAAGTGTACTTTCGATACTGTCCACGACTTTGTTTGGTTAATCTAGTATATTACTGTGTACCTTACGTCTTGTTCTCTTGTTATGTACAGCTCCTGAAAGTCACCATGTTCAAACAGCCATTATTTGCTGCTGGTATGAGCCCGGAGACCTCTTCAACTCGGCGCCGTGCAGCCGTCTCTGCTGCTCCGACTGCTGTTTATGAACTCAGTGCCCCAGTATATCGGACGGTTACTGCACACAAGCCCCAGACAAATATTCTTTATCGCAGAGAAAATGGGCAGACAACACCTTGGCTGTGAAATGGCTGGTGCAAGTCATTGAACAAGTTGTTGGTTTTGAATGCGCAGAGATATAGAAGGATGATATCAAGATGTAATCCGTGAATGGATGGTGTCGTAGCCTAGAGCAGCCTGAGCACACCCAGTAATCTCCCCCGCTAAAGGTATAGCCCAACTCAGCCGCTCCAACCGCACGCACAAGCGCTAGGATAATGTTGTAGAGATATCCAGATTAACTCACGTAATCCCAGCACAAGCCAAAGGGAGGGCTCAAAAAGGAATGTGTCAAATGTTTGTAGACATAGCCAAAACTCAAATATTAAACCTTAATCTCCAAATGTGCTTTTCCTAAATCTTTTGGGGTAAGCGATGAATTGAAAGGACAATAGACCATTCAATATGAACATGGATTTGGATTTGCCTTCTTTTCTTTTTTTTATATATATAAAAAAACAAAAGAGAGGAGGGAAAAGGGATTCTATATATATATATTTAAAAAGCACAATGGTCTAAATCTCTGTGACGTTTTTGCGTTATGCTGAAGCAAATAAATAGACAGGGAAGTAATAAATAAATAAAAACAAATTGGTAGTCCTCATTTTATTTCTAATATTTTTTTTGTATGTATTTTTCATTTTAAAGGTTAGCATTAGCTTTGAGGAATAATTGCTTAAAAAATGCGTAGAGGTTTTACAGTTTTGGAAAAACATTTCAAACTGCAATTATGTTTTAAAATCAATGTTCAGTTTAATATTTCACAGAAGAATTAGGCTTATGACCTATTAAAACAAACATATATACCATAGTAATGTCTAAAAAACCTATTAACATCACTACTACTACTACTACTACTACTACTACTACTACTACTACTACTACTACTACTACTACTACTACTACTACTACTACTACTACTACTACTGTTATTATTGCTTACACTACACATTCCACTATTCTACTTTAACTGTAGACAACTTGTCCCAGTGAGATGTTATTATTGCTCTGCCTGCAATGTTCCACAATATGGCAAGTGATCTGTGGAGAGCTGACCAAAGTTTTGAGAAATGTACTTTAGCAATAAAACTACTGAATATGTGTCAGAAAAAATATGTTCAGTGCCATTACATCCCAGGCAAAGCAGTAACAGCTCCACGGAGACAGGTCCCTTTGCCCAAAAAGTTAAGTTGATCAAAATGACCAGATGTCAACGTGTTACTAATGAAATACGCACTCCTCACTGCGGAGCGTGATTGACGAGCGCACCACAATAAGCAATTAATTAACAAGATGGAGTGTGTCAGAATAAAAATGTTGTTTTGGTGTTGATTGATTTTCACCTTCCAGGATTTTACGAACACTTGCCAACCCGAAAGAACCCTCGACACCGAAGTGACAATATAACACTTAAACATGCACATAGTACCTTCTTGAGACCATCTTTGAAAAGGATCTTTGACCATGTCCTTCAAAACACACAGAAACCAGGGGCTGAATGTATCTGCTTAGCATAAATACTTGTGTAACATGAAACATCAAGGCTAAAATATCCAAAAAGACCAAATAAAGCTTAAAAAGACCTTTGGGCAATTTATTTTGAAACGTAATAGAGAAGGTAAAGCAGAAAATGTAATCTCACTGCAGCTTTCAACTCCCAGCCTTGAAGCACTTTATTCTGTCCCCCCTTTCACTATACAGTTTAACACAGTATTTTCACACAATATGTTACGTATGGGACTTACAAATCCTTACATGAAAGTAAAAAACAAATGAAACTGAAGATTTCAAATACTTTTTTATACAATAGAATGTAATTTCTATGACAGAATTATAGCATTTGATATAAAGACCGTTCTGAAACTATGTTCAACCAATAAGACCTTTACTAAAAAGGATCTGTGTCATCCTTCAACTGCCCTGAATCATAGCAGCAGGGTTTACTGGATCTCATATAAATCAAGACTATTCTAAAACCATTTTCATCTAAATCTACTACTATCTATTGAAACTTTAAATGAGAATTTAAGTTCCGATTCTAGTTTTAGTATAATGTATCTGTAGTATCAATTTAATATTCGACAAAACTCTCAGACACAAACATTTGTTCATTTTGTCTCTCGCGATGCCACTTACTTCTGTCCTGAATCAGTCTTGACAACGACATAAGAAACATTACTGTAGTTTCTGTGTTTTATTTTTGTGGTACATTTGGCATATTGACAAATATTGTGAAAATGTGGCATAACCATGTGTCAAAAAGTCTGTGTTCCAACACCTCAGCCGTCTGTTTTTCCTGCAGGTGTCCATGGCATGCTCATTACTCATATTTACAATATAATCTACGTCTTCTTTACGCCTGATTCTGAGTTTGATCATGGTGAAAATATAAAGAGAATCTACCTTTTATAGAGTCCACAGAGAGGTTTACCTTTGGGCATATGGATCGTAGCCGCCATTCACGTCTGACTCTGGCGCTCAGCTTCTCACTCAGCTGTGCCAACAGAAATGAGCTGACAGGATAATGATGCAGGAATATTCTGTGTGTTAATACTGTGTTTTTATGAACATCTGAATATTTAACATGATATACTATGACCTTTAAAGGTCCACAGAGATATGTTTCACTACATCATTCAACAATAAGGCATGAAGAATTAATTTGCTCCCTTTTGAAAATGTGTCAAAAAGTTTTTGTTTGTCTACACAGATTATTAATAACACTAGTTGAGGGGATTTGCTCAAGATTTTTAATGCACTATATTAGATTCGGCTTTTAAAAACATATCTCTTGCTCAAAAGAACCTTGAAAAGTATTCGATTTCTACTATTTCTGTATGAGATCGCCTGGCTTCACCTGCTTCTCTTCAGTTAAATACTTACTATGAAACAATCCAGGTAAAGCAATAACATAACATATAAATTATGTAAATGTCCAAACTATTCCTTACTTTGTCCTTTTAAAACCATAGTACAGTCAATTATACATAACTGCATTGTGATCAAATATAATCCATACTTCCATAATGACAAAGGTTCTAAAGGTAATCAGCCGAACTGATTCTAAATAATATCCACTACACTAAAAAAACCTCCCTCTCCTATTAATCAGTTAAGAAATCAAAAAAACATTAGCATTTTTACCATTTACCTCGTCATTGAAATATCTTCTTGAGGACACTTTTCACAACATACTGTATGTCACAGCCCTGCGCCGCTGTAACATTAATTGTTGACTTGATTTTCCATATAGCCCGTGGCAACACCTTGATTTTCTCACTCCCTTTGCCTCCTTTTCTAATGGTGTGTATCTATATTCAGAAAGAAGCATGATCATGAATAATTTCCTCATGCTGTGTTTTTCTAATACATTTGACAGGTGCAGATACATTCACTCACACAGCCACGCATTGCTGACCATGAAAAAGACAATGGCTTGGACTTAGAGCGTGTGTGTGCGTGCAGGGATTAACGAGTTAAAGGGAATGATCCATATGGGCTGAGCAGTGCCTTTAATTACTTGTGAAGTCTGCTCCATCTCGCTGCATCTTATGTCAGGATTCAATTATGAAAACTAAACTGCAGTCTCAAGAAATGGGAACAATCAAGTATGTCTGAATCCAAGCCAGAAACACAGCTAATAACAGATCACTAAAGGCATCTAAAGTTTCAAGGAATGCAAACATTTGAAAGCAAAGCTCATTTGAAATAATTTCTCAAACTGCTGGAGTAACTGCTTTACGGGGAAATGAGAAGCGAATGTTGCTTTTTAATTTATCAAATTAATTTCTAGTTCTCACAAACCCTTTCACCCTTTCAACATTTTTTAACATGTGCACAGATTGGATCTTTTTCTGCAGCAAAGCAAAGCAGGGTAGGACTGCCAACACTTTTTTTTTATTATTAGGGATTACAAGCGTACAGTGATCTGTCTTTTTTCCCACAAATTGCTCATTTTACAATAAAATCTAAGAGAGAAAATCAAACTTTACTCATGTACAAGAATAAAGACGGATACCCCAGCATAAACATGTATAAAATAAATATATCGAACAATTTGGACTATTGAGGGCTCCTGATATTAGCGGCACCAACAAAATTTAAAACAGTTTTTTTACATATATATATATATATATATATATATATATTTATATATATATATATATATATATATATATATATATTTATACAGGTGTCTATGTTGTAACATGAGATATTTCCACAGAAAGATTGCACACCGTAGTGATGCGCCAGTTGTCTTCAAACACAGGTGCCACGGGGTGGGATAAGAAATTATCATTTCATTGGGCGGGTTAGGACGACTTACAAATGGCTGACCGCTGTATCACATGTCCACGCTACACGTTTGTCTTTGAGTTCAGACACGCCTAAATTCAGTTCCTCATTATGAGACAGATTGTAATAAAACCCACAGCGTTTTGAAGCTTAAAGGCGCAATGGACGATTTTTCGGCGATTTGAGAACTCAGGCAGAAGTGCACATGCCACTCCCCCGTGCGGACTGATACAACACACACGTGCGTTTGTTTATTAGCGCAACGGAGCGCATCGCATCTCTCATCACCCGTAGATTTCTGTCCACTTCTGCGTCAGCTCGAACTGTCTTTCTCCGTCTTCATTTTGCCCCGAACACTGAGGGAACTATATTATGATAGATCCATGCGCTTAGGCACGCGGAAACGTGGGGACGAGCCTGACGCGGCTGCAGGTGAGCGGTAGGTGCGTTTTATGATTGATACGTGGCAGGACAAATGATTTATCCATGCCACGAGGAAATACACGAGGATAAAAAAATTTGCTGAAAAAAATCGTCCATACCACCTTTAACATAAAGAGAACATGAGAGGCCATTAGCCTGTAAAAATCTATAAATTAGCTGCATTGTTGTACAGGCTCTATTGGGTTCTTTTATGTTTTTTATGGGATTTTATGGTACTCGTTAGGCAATATGTTGATCCCAATTTGGTTTTCAATAGTGTTCAGGCCATATACGGTACGTGGTCTCTCAAATATTTGATCAAAATGCAAGCCTAAATTCTACGATGCGACGCAAAGATGAGGCAATTGCTGTTCTGACATTTAACGTTCTGCTTACAGGTACATACAAATGAACCAGGATGAAGTCTGGTCCAATTTAAATACAACAAATAACAGTTACAACAATGTTTTCTCATCATTAATTTACTCAAAGTTATGCTGCAGATATATTTATAATGTTTGTCTTTTGCAAAACGTGTTTGTCTTCGCAGCACATGCGTGTGTTGCGTTTGCTGTCAGTTTGCACTTACATTCATTCATTCTTTTGCATAATATATCTCTGTTAATATGAGGCCGTTTAACACAAACTAAAATACATATTGCAGCTTGACATCAACAAGGCTACAATTTTCCCTTGTAGTCCTGATCTGCCTTCTCTGTTTATTCTAAGTCTGATTCTAAACCTAACCAAGCCTATTGCTTGCTGCCAGCACCACATAGTACAGAGAAAAAAGAAAAGGGAAAGGTGACACCGCAAAGAAGAGCTCAGAGAAATTACTGCAGGGAAAGAGGAAAGTAAAGTTTGTGCAGGTCTACACTGAGAAAAAGCTGCTAGGGTAATACCAGTTAGCATCAGTGATCAATATGAAAACTATAGACTACACCACTGTATTGTATCGCTTACCCACAACCAGCTGGATCCACAGATCAGACGAACTTGTCATTGACATTTGTGGATGAAAAGTGAGATTTCCACTGTTAAAACCTCATGTTTTTGGCTTCTTTGCAGTGCTCATGCTGCTGCACACATGGATGACTGCAGGTCACGACCCTGTAACCAAGCTGGGCTGAGACAGTCAATGTTTTGGATGACTACAACTGAATCTTTTTCTACAATGGAACACTCCTGGGCGAATTAGACAAATGAGGGACTACAGCGACCTATCTCAAGAAATCTATTCAAAAAACAAACGACTTCATAAGGTGCCACTCGAAGCCAGACCATGCTGGGTGTGTGTTCAGAAGCTGGAAAGCTTTTTCTCGGTTGGAGTCTTGTGTTGGCATACATCATTAAACACCATAGACCCTTTTTACCATGTTTTCAATGTGAATCCACTTCTGATACCAGCCATGCCATCTCCACATGCAGTAGTATCAATACACACTGTATGAGAGTTAGCAAATGTACCACCAAAGCAATAAACCTTTGTGATATGAAAAAAAAAAAATATATATATATATATAGACATAGGATTATTAGGACTATGTTAAATTGCTTGTATGCTACAGTAAACACATGTGGGCCTGCTACTATTACTGCTGCTACTGTTCTACTTCTTTCATTTCTAATTCGAATATCAGCTTCTGCTGTGAATACTGCCGACATCAGTCATTCAAGGCATTCACAGCGCTTCACAAAAAGGAACTCACCTATTCACATAGCATTACATTTGTAAGTTATAAATCAATGTTGAAAGTGAATTTCTGGTTTTGTTGCGATAAGCTCCGTGTAGATGTTAGCATTAGCATAACTGTGCATTTATAACTGCAGAAGCTCAAGGGCTGTGCAGGGGCAGGTTCACAGTCGGCAGGTTCACAGTTGGCAGGGTTGGCAGTAGAGAATAACTAAAGGGAAAAAAGTACTATCAGTATTTTAACTGACAGATATTAAACTTTATCCAAAGGAACTCAGATAAACTCTGGGTTCTGAAATGTCACCTGAGATTCCAAGTAGGAATTCTGAGATTTAAGGCAGTTTCAGGGTAAATACAACTGGAATGCAGCACATAATAAAACTCTAAATTACCTCCACTTTAGTTCTGATTGTGCCAGTCCGAGAACAAAACTAGACAGGGCATCTGGTTTAATTGTAGTTTTAGTTTTCTCTGCTTATAAGACTTCAGGTGATTTGCAGTATCAACCCTCAGAAGTCTTGTCTCATCCCTCCGGCCACTACAGGACAAAATGTACATCTTTCGTTAAAGGCGGTACAAGTTGGAACAAGAGGCCTATGGAGTGAGGATGTCGTGATCTTGTGGATACTTTCTTCAGCAGCTCTTCTTTGCCAAAGGGCCTCATTCACCAGTGGAATTTACTGAAGAGAAAAGAGTTTGCTCCTTGAAGTGATCAGTGATTATCTGCACCCGAGGAAAACAAGTCGGAAGGAACCTCTCTACGTGCCACATCTTCCAGCTGTTGTTTCACGCAGCAGTCGTCACATTTATTATTATCGTACCTTGTTTTTGTAATAGAAAATTGCTGCCAAATAGCGTAAATTTGTTCACTACAATGATTTCAATTATCTTGTTACAGATTTTATGGATCTCTGTGGAAAATATTATCAAAGTTAAAAGGCAATAATAGCATCAGGTTGATTATTTGTGTGTGCTGAATGTTGCAAACAGAATATAATTGGCCACATGTTGTGCTGTAAAAAAAAAAGTCTTGTTAAAATTGCTGAGAACATTGAGACTACAAATGGCTGTTATCAGAGAGTCATATAGAGATAATACATTGTGGCAATCAGAACAATGACTGCAAGAGCGGCGCTAGTGCGGGATGGACGCTAGGCTAAAACAGCTGTAGGTGCGCTGTGCTGTCAGCTGACCACGGGTAGTTTATTTATTTATTCTTGGGCCCGGAAATGCAGTACCTATGTTGCCTGACCCGCCAGCCCCTCCCAAAACGTGTTGGGAATGGCTGGTCAGGCAAGTACCTATGGAGTGGCCACTAATCAAACTAGCGCTGACCGAGTGTCTCATCCAGTTCATATTATAGATCTATGAGAGTGGGTAAAAGTGTCTGTGTTTGTGCATAGAGCTACATTAAAGCTGCACTGTACATGGAGTAAAGTGATCAACTTGCATATTCATCACATTCATCATTTTATTTTCTTATTTTTGTTTCTCCTTAATGGTATTGTAACAAGCCTGGCTCAACAGCATGCTACAACACAAACAAAAGGGTGGGGAAAATGGCTACAAACGCTCGGGCCGTTTAAGATGAATTATTTTAACAAATAAACATAATAAAGAATGCCATAACAAACAGAAGTACAAAGTGTAATGTAACTGGAACCAAAGTTGAAGACAGAAACCACACGGGATTACCTGGGGAAGAGAGCAGAGAGAAGTGAGTCCAAGCACAAATAATTTCTCTGACTCAGGTGCCACCGATCAGGCGGCCCCACCCCTGCCTGCCATGGGGAGCCTCCCACAACAGGCAGGGGAGGGCCGTGACAAAACATTAAAGATCAAATGTAAATACACACAGTAATACCTCCTTATGTACAGGGACAAATGCTGCATCGATGCAAAGCACAACCAAACAGACAGAGAGGCAGACAATCAATAATCCCGTCTGTTTTTATCAGATTTACGTAACATCTTTAAATACCTCATAATCACCTGTGTGTCACTCAGGAATTTCCTTGTGTCGCCTGCTCTTGGGTCTGAGTTCTGAGTGCACCCTGACACTCCTGGATTATCTCCCTGAGAGCAACACAACTCTTATCACTGCATTTGTGTCCAACCTGTCTCACAACAGCTCTGCACGAAGGCCAGCATGTGTTTAATCTGTAACACAACATGTTAAAAAGTTTTGACGTGCTAAAATACATCATTATTAGGACAAGAGAAGTGTTTTTTCTGAGATTTTTTGTAAGACTATTTTGTAGAGTCAGCCTTTGTGCAAAGTATGAAAGTACAGGGTTGCCTGAGCCCTAAAGCACTTAAATGATACATTTAATCTCAAAGGAAATGCTTATCGCAGGGAGTTGTTAATGTTTTTAATGGGTACATTTTATATCTAAGCTGTTAAAAGCCTTTTGAAGAGTATCCCTTCTATTAATCCCCTGCTTAGTCACGTCACATGATCACACCGCAAGACCTCAGACAGTGCAATATTATAGGGCATTTAGTTATAAAGTTTACAAGGTTTTACTATTTCTTGTCACATCCCTTTGTTAGGATTATATGGTTATACATTATTTTACATGGGATGCCCTGACACAAGGTGAGGACACAGACAACACTGCATAAGAGTAAAAGCATCTCCAAGTATTTATGAGGATTTAGTTGTTGGTATAGTAAAGTGGCAATAAAAGTATAGTTGTACAGTAAACAAATAGCAAAAGTTTAAATTATTATAATGGTTATAATAGGTTATCGGATCATACATTTGGAATTACTGCAATTTGTAGTTGTAGTAATGCAAAAGAAGGTTGAATTATGTCAACTGGACAAAGGTTTTTGTTTTTTTTACATGTTTCTCATCCAAGTCGCTTCTCCAGTTCTGACAAAGTGTGGGAAAAGGACTCAAATATATTAACTACACTGAAACTAATAAACCCCAGTTGTTTTACTAATGTTGTTAATGAAGTCTATTAAACTACTCTAAGGTGTGAACAGTCACATGAGTCATATTTAGCATAATTGTTCCAGCCCCTAATGAGTCATTTAGCACATATTAGCAAACTCTGATTAGCCTCATTGTTTCCTTTGTTTTGGTTTGGGTCTAAGGATAGAGTTGTAAATGGGTGACTGGTTGTACCTTTCTGTTCAGAGATATATCGTCTTTCCTGACAACTATCACCTCTTGACCACTTCTCTCAAACCACCTCTTCACCTTTGCTTTGTACTTCACTGTCCTCAAATAAGTGGTTACTGACGGTAGTTTTATTAAAAAGGTACAAATAAAGGTCCTCCTCAGCACTGTGCAACAACATAATTTTAACTTTCACACTAAACTAGAGTAAATGTCTCGTTTTTCTCCGGTTGTAACAAAATTGAGAACACTTTCATTGAAAAGTTTTCCGTATTAGCAGATTTTGTGAGACAGCGTTATCACGTAATCCACCTGATGGCTCATTATAAACCATTTTCTCTGTATTCTGTATTCTCTGTTACTTCCAGCAGACAAAAAGCTTTTAAACCGCACTTTATTCCTCGCTGGATATTCATTAGTTCTGGCTTCTGATATGCCGAACAAAACCTGAAAAGACCAGACGCCAGGCTTAACGCAGAGTGCTCAGTTAAAACTCCAATGCAGAACGCGTCCTCAAATATTATGGCCAGAGAAATCTAAATGTCAGAATGTATTACGATCACTATGCTCCGTTCTGAAAAGGGAAATTTGATCAAATTAAAGACATAAACCAACAAATCAAAACAAATCTAAACTTTCAAATGAATATACAAAGTGACTAGTTTTTTATATAATTAAAAACTAAACCGTGAATATGCAGGCAAACTGATCATACAAATGGAAACGTTAATAAATAAAAAGCACATTTTAGAGTTTTAAAATCATGGTTAATTAAAAATATAAGAAATTGACAGCACACAAGATGATTTATTCCTATTTATTTGGTCAATAATATGCTCGGAATTATTTTTTTCGTCATAAAACCAGGAGCAAATCCAGAAAAAGCTATCATTGTCCCAACTTAAATGTGTTTTTTTTTTTTTTTTTACAAAACTTGACACAAAAACCAATTCCAATTTATTCAAAACTGTACATGCCTTAACTGATGTTTGATTTTCTAACCTGAAAAACAAGCCAACGATTGCACTGCAGCCGCCACAGACATTTCTGGGACAGGATGATGAAGTCTGAGAGAACTAAAAAAGCAGGACTTATATTATTGATAAAGATGTGGTACGACTCCCGTATTTGTGACAACTTAATGCAAGCTTAGTGACAAGTTCCACCACTCTCATGGACGCAGTGTCACACCAGTCCCAATAAAGCCTGTAATTATTCAGCTGCTTAAGTGCTCCAGAGCAGATGAAAGCCAGTGCTGACAGTCGATTGTAAAAGGAGCGAGGCGTGAGGGACACAAAACAGACGCTTCATACTGTGTGTTTAAAAACTCCAATAAAAAAGGGGAACAGGAAGTCAAGATGATTTCAAGAAATGGGAGGATTGCGGAGGGATGTTGAACAATCCTAGCACTTTTGTCTTTGCGGGAGTTTTATGCTTAAAAAAAAGCTTTCATTCTACATTCGACATAACATAAAATTGTAGGTATTTTATGTTCTTGCTGTTGTGGAAATAATGCAAGAAGAGCTGTAAAGAGGGGCACTATACTACATTGTTCTATAGATCATTCATGAGTTATGTGAAGTTTCTTGAATATGATGTAATAAATGAATAAATACAATGCTCAAAGAAAACCATGGCTCCTTAGCAAATAAAACATGTAGTCCCAAAGTCATTCTCAAGATCATTTCCAGCATAAAATGAAAGAATAAGCCAATTTTTTATACCTCCGGTGCACACAGCTCACGGGTTATCCACTGTGTAACTCAGAGCGACAGGGCACCTGAGCTGTCACCTGAACGCAACCTCGCATCTTAAACATACAGGTCCTGACACCTAAAATTCCCATTTGAATTTGTCGAAATATAGTGTGGTATCAACTTCTTTGGAAAGTATCTTGTAGATATTTATTCTGTTTTGTGTTCCAATTGTCTGTTGGGAAAAAGTAGTATAGTACATTTGAGTAGTTACTCAAATAAAACAAGGAAAGCCAGGAATTTGCTCAATTCTGTCAAAATGTTGATCCAATCAGAATCAGAATCAGAAAAGGTTTATTGCCATTGTCAATGAACAAAAATCCCAAACATAGGAACGTGCTTTGGTGACTCGGTGCAACATACAACGATGAACAATAATAAAGACAAGATATGTAGAATCAAAAAGCGGCTGCATTAAAGAAAAATAATTTAAATTTACTGAAGGAAAAAAATAGGCTTATTATGTACACAAAATGTACAGTTCAATTTACAATTTTCTTTTTGATTTATTATAGGTTGTTTTATCATAAAGCAAGTTCCTAAGTTTGTGAATTTTGTTCATTAGCAATGACTTTAAACCTTGTCTGATTCTGATTCTGAGTGATTGATTAAATTATAGTTAAAGTGGCAGGTGTTTAGAAAGTGTTCATGAGTCCAACGGCAGAGAGAACTGTTCTTGTGGCGGGAGGTTCTGGTCCGGATGGACCGTAGCCCTCTGCACCATCATCTGCGCTGGCAGCTTTGCTTTCCTCAGCTGCTGCAGGAAGTACATCCTCTGCTGGTCCTTCTTGATGAGGGAGCTGATGGGCTCCCACCTGAGATCCTGGGTGATGGTGGTGCAGAGGAAGCGGAGAGAGTCCACAGTGGTGATGGGGGGGTCTGTGATGGTGAGGGGGGGCTGTGGCTTTCCTAATGTCCATGATAATTTCCACTGTCTTCTGGGCATTGAGCTCCAGGTTGTTACGGCTGCACCAGGACACCAGCCGGTCCACCTCCTGTAGACGGACTCATCCCTGTCTGAGATGAGTCCGATGAGGGTGGTGTCGTCTGCAAACTAGATCAGTTTTACGAAATCATGGCTGGAGGTGCAGCAGTTTATGTTAATGTATTAAGTTAAAGGAATAATGGAAAAATTTTCGCTGATTTGAGAACTCAAGTGGAAGTGCGCATGCGCACTCCCCCCGTGCACAACGACGCACAAAAAAGCCTCGTTGCCACACATGCGTTTGTTTATTAACGCGACGGATCGCATCGCATCTCTCGTCTCCTTGGATTTCAGTGTCTTCTGAGCCAACTCAAACTGTCTTTCTCTGTCTAAATTTTATCCTGTACACTGAGGGAACTATATTATGATAGATCCATGCGTTTAGACACAGGGAAACATGCTGCTCTCCTGGGGACGAGCCGCATGCGGCTGCAGGTGAGCAGTAGGTGCGTTCTATGATTGACACGTGGCAGGACTAATCGGCAGTACACGGCACGAGGAAGTGAGACTCAGATTTGGCGCCAAAAAAATCGTCCATTCTGCCTTTAATGTATTAACCTGGGCATTGCTATTACACTGTTAAAACATTGCTTGAGGGTGACTTTCTACTTTTGTTGTCATTTGCTCTGTGTAGGCGTTAGCAACATTAGCATAAGAATAATAGTGCATTCATAATTGCAGAGGCGGCTCAGCGCAGGAGCAGTTCTCAAACAGCAGGTGAACAATGGAGAGCATCGACTACAACTGTCGGGCTAACTTGGATAAACCCGGGGTTCCAAAATGTTGCCAGAGTTTCCAAAAAATAATTCCGAGATGTAAGCCAATGTGTCTTTACAACTGGAATTCAGCTTAATTCCACAACTGTTTCCAATTAAACATAGATTACTGCAAACACAGGACAAAATATATTAAAATCTTATACCTGAACACCTTATTTTTTTAAATGATTGTTAAAACCGTCAGAAAAATGTGTCAGTTGCGTGTAAATTGTCCCGCATTTTTTGATGGAACGTTGCTTATTGATGACATCATGGAGGGATTCAGTTTCAGAACTCGGCTCCACATTTTTAAATTTTTCTTTGCAAACTGTCACTTGTCTGATGTAATACCATGATAAATATATAATGCAGGGACTATCTCACCAAACCAAGTAAGAATTGGGAAAAAACATTCAAACCTGTCATATGCACTTCACCATTTTCACATCACTTGCAAACATAAACATGCTCCTAACTAAATTATAAAAATGCAACTTAAAACAATCAACTAAAACAAATGAGAAGTCATGAACTCATCTAATAAGGCATCAACTTACATTACACTTCTCATATACTGCACACTGAAGAACAGTTCTGAGGTTAATTGTGCTTTATCTGTAATAAAACAAACCAATTGCTTTCTTTGTTGGCTACTGTTAACATTCATATCCCATTTCTCTCTGCAACATGTGAAGAATAAATGTACGCTTTCTCTTCTAAACAGTTCCTCTCCATTGGTGCTTAAAGGTAATTATAATCTCTGCGAGTGTATTTCTTAAAGGTTAATTTTATTTTTCTCTGCAGCGCATCCTAACTTCCTCCCTGACATGAAGCTAATCCAATCAGACACTTGTTATGCTAATCCAATCGTTTTATACCATACCCAGAATATTTCAGCGTTGTTGTTTAATCATATGTTCAACGGTGCCGCTCAGGGAATATCATGCTTGGTATATTTCTTAATTTAATTTCACGTGTGAAAATGTATTTCATTTACACACTTTTTGAGTTGAACTGTTATTATTGTTGTAGAACATTGGTACTGGCCTTAGAAAGTTTAACAGGAGCAATAGTATCTGAGTAGTAAAAAGTTCAAACTAGTAAAAGCAGGCATTCTTCAAATCACATTCCCCTTGGATTTAAAACAGCACGGATATTTGCTTTTCGAGCACATTTTGCTCTAATAGCTCAGCAAAGATCTTCGCTGAATGCAAACAATTGTCTTTAAAATCTGCAAAATCGTCTATATTTGAGAGCAACAAGTGTTCTAGTGGCAGTAGCAGTAACATTAGTTGAACATTATGCATTCTTGTGACTTAAATTAACTTCTAAACATGTTTTTGGTCATCTTGGAATAAGTATTTCCCATTTTCGGACATAAAATGACACGTCTGTTTCCTGTTAAGTCCGTAGGTGTTGGATTAGTGTCAGCCGGGGGAATGAACAATGACAAATAAATTAAGCCCTTAGGCAACTTGACTGCTATGCTAACAGAGCCATGCGTTCGTTGTTAACACGATTTGACGGCAGAAAAAGCCCAGTGATGATTCATGGACTTACACAAATACACACAGAAAATTTGAAAGAAAGAACTGGAAAATTCAGGATTTTTCCCTGTGACGCAATAATTCAAGTGATTTCTGAGCCCTCAGAGAAGACAAGCTCACAAGCAGCATTATTAAAACCTGAAGCAAAATCAAAACTCCAGGGGTTTTTGATGAGGAAATAACAATGGCTAAAAGCACAAAAACACCTCTACCATCTTGTCTATCTTCACCTATTGTTAAAGATCACTTCAGTGTTTTTGATACAGTTTGACAGTCCATTTTCCATTGTGCCTTTTGGCCTCAGA
Organism: Eucyclogobius newberryi; assembly: GCF_026437365.1. Classification (NCBI taxonomy): domain Eukaryota; kingdom Metazoa; phylum Chordata; class Actinopteri; order Gobiiformes; family Gobiidae; genus Eucyclogobius; species Eucyclogobius newberryi. The sequence continues at coordinate 25,081,149 of NW_027315757.1, forward strand.
CTGTGTCACGTCCCATCTCAGTCTGGCCATACACGGGCAGAGAAGCCTGTGATCTGCTTACACATAATATTATGGTATACTTGACACTTTATCTCTGCCTGGAATGTGCCTTGTACTGCTCTTGACTGCAACAATACACAGTGTAATGGAGGATTTTTGAGTTGGCGCTGAATACCTGTCGAGGCAGATCATTGTTGTTCCTTTTGGCAATTTGAACTAAAGCAGCGGCGCAGTCCACACAATAGGAACAAAGCGGGCCCCTGAACCATGCTGACACACGCATCAGCTGCTTATACAGGGGACGCCGGCATATGAAGGAGGAGCCAGGCTTAATTAGGTTATTTTTGAGCAGGCTGCCGAGATTAAAAGACAAGGGCAAACCCTTATATTCAAATTTGCAGATTATGTTTATACACCGGACTAAACCTGGATTTGATCATGAATTAAACCAGGAATACAACAGTCAAGTCAACTGCAGGATTTAAATGGGATCAATCCAGGATAAGTACGAGCCAAGTCGCTATCAATATCGATTATGATGTATAAGTAAAAGTGAAATGCAAAATAATCACTCAGTTACTGGTTTGCAAATGCAGCGATTACTGTCACTTCTAGTACAGATGCTGAAACCATACAACATCGGCTAATACTAGTCAAAACATAAAACATAAATTGATGAATCTTCCAAATTGTCCCCTTGACAATGAGCACTTAATACACTACTGCGCCGCTAGTTTTGATTAACGCAAATTAATGGGATTTAGTTTCCGTCTTAGTTACATCTCTGTGGGGCTTTCTTAGAGTCGCGATAAAATAAATCAATATTTAAAGATTACACAATGGACAGCTATTTGTGGATGGATGATCACTGAGAAAATGTGAATAGTGTTATGTGCAATAACTACTTCACCTGACGACACCTCTGTGTTTATAAAGGTAGGTGTGTGAGGCTTGAAGCTAGTGTCGACTTTGGTACCACAATGCCAATTAAAAGTACTCTTTGCACTTTCTTTATGAAACCATAATCATCATCACACCTAAACTGTTCAGAAAAATTCAAATGTTGTGTGATTTTTCTATTGATACGTGCTTAAATGAGTAACTAAATGTTTTAGTACTTAACACCATGTTCTTTAATTTAACACCTGTCTTTATAATTATAGATGTAACCTGTAGTTAAATTATGTCATACACAAAGTTTTTAAGATTCTGCCAGTGATTGCCCACTATCTTTAAACATTGATTTATTCAAGCACAGAGAAAACGCTATAGGACCGGAACAGCAGAGCGGTGTTGAGCAAAGAGCCTGTTGAGTAATAATATACCTTTTTTTTTTTGCCATAGCCTTCCTTTGACTCACACACATCAGTGCATTAATTGATCATCGTTCATCTTTTTCCTTTCTAATGAATCCAGCCTTTCCTCTGTGACCGTATTCAGTTTCAAACGTTGCCAGGATGTTGTGTGCTTGTCCGATTTGTTTGGCAGAACATGTCCGACTGAGATCGTGTCAGTGTTTTGTTTCATTACCGCGCGCTGCCCTGAATCTGCTGCTCACCAGGCTGTTTCCTCCCCAAACCACCCAACGACCAAAGTCTCCAAAACAATCACTAACATCTGTGCTGGCAGCCACGTAACACTGTTGTTTTCATTATCTTTGTCACAAACGTTTAGCTGTGTCATCTGCGTGTCAACCGCTCCAGAGCCGCGTCAACAATTAACAATGGATCAGAGATGAAAGCCACAATAAGGCTGGAGTTTGATGAACAATAAACGACTTCTGTCATTCACGTCGGAGCCAGTAGCTGGAGAACAACAATGAATAAAAGGTTTTCTTATGGAAACTAATGATGTTTGTGGTAAATTGACCCACATCAATCCATTCAAGGCTATTCTATGATCGATACAAACAGACTATGGATTTCTCTGATTGGTTTACTCGCCTGTCAGTCACGGCTATCAGGGAAATAAGAAGGAGTCCAGCAGAGTCAATGCCTTTATATAGTATCCATGCAAATGATAAAAACAAATATTATTCCCATAGCAATCTCTCATCTTATATTCTAGGGTTGTCATGTATCAAAAAATCAAAAATATTAATCAATACTAAAACTGGTATCAAAACTAGATATTCGTATAAACAACACATTTAAAAACAGACAAACATAGCTTTATCAGAACATGAATAAGACCTCATGGTAAAATGAAGGTACTATTACTTAAGTTTAAAATTGTTGCCTTTTGCCTCAAAAATAAATCATCATGACATTTTCTTAGTACAGAGTAAATAGTATGTTCTAGTACTATTACTATTCATGCAACTGGCAAACTGGAGTCTGAAACGGTAAAGTACATTTTCTTCCAAGCCAAGATGGACAATTTGACTTTCAGCAAGCCAGGAAACTACCTCCAAAATACAGAAATACCTTCCATCAAAACGTATTCATCTACTCTTTCTGATATTGAAGGGTTTAGCGCACCTTCTTTTCTTGAAAATGCTATTAGTTCACAGATGTGCACTCAGCATATTTGACTGTATGAATGTCAGTGCAATCACACAAGTCGCTGGAGAAGTGTTTACTGTGTCAGACTGTGTTAGCGAGGCTCATGGAGGTAAAAAGCCCGTACACATCACATCTTTCTGTTCATCTGTTGTCTCCATCAGATTGGCTCGATGTTACGCCGCTGTTGTCATTAGGAGAAGAGCCAGCTGAGACCGATCACCAGCTCAGCACTTCTGTACGGAGCCGCAATCCGTCACAAACAAGGCCTGCAATACCAGAACGGAAATGGTTTTCTCGTTTTAACTCGGGGGAAATTTTGTCACAGCCCTAGAGAGATTAACGGCATTGTTCAGTAGCGGTTTTGTAGTGAGAAGGCGTGAAGGTGAAATTTGAGCTGACAGTTTATGGGATAACGCTATGTTGTGAGCATGGTGCGTTTCTAAATGACCATCAAATCTGCAAAAGTTTCCCGTAAAATTCAGGGTAAGAACTACATTTTATCATCGAGTTAAATTGTGTACCAATATTCCATTTCACTTTAAAACAGTCTGACTTTAGACATTTACCGAATGGAATATTTGACTTTTGCTTTGAACATGGAAATGTACACATTTGTCAGACATTAGGACAGTTGGGGGACATATTCCTCACTGATGTCGTATTTTAATGCCTAAATATCTTCAGAAATGATTCAAAAGAGCTCTGTTCCACACATACAGTAGATTTATTTTTCTCTATATTGTAGGTTAAACTGCTTTTGTTTAATAGTCCAAAAGAAAAACAGTTTTACAAAAAAGAAAGCGTTTATTATACCCATAGACATGCGTTTTTTAAATATAGGATGACAATATTGAAGATGTAATTAAAATGTCAATCAAATCCTTTTTTGAGGACAACCACAGAGACTAACAATTTGTAAACCACTGAGGAGCAAGTAAATTATTGCTTTAGGTAAAATAGCAAACCAGTTAAATAGGTTCCACGATTCCTATCCACTTCTACAAAAAAAAAAAAAAATACAGCGTTGATTGACTGACTGACATTAAATATACCTATTACTCTCTGATTGAGTTGATACAGTGAAAGTGCCCCTCCGGTCACATAGTAGGTGCCCTAAAAACGTCTGCATTAATTTGATCTTGTGCAAAACGCTGTTCAAAAGTGCCCTTTAGCTGAAGCTATTGTACGTTGCCTAAATGACAGACTGGCAGGAAGCTGATATTTTATGTTTAGTGTCAGGAACGTTTCAAATTAAATTCAAAGTTGCATATTAAATTACAGACAACTTAAAATAATTGTCAAAAGCAAGGCCTGTTAAAGCTTTTCTGCATGACATGTTTAACACAATTAATGTCTGAACTTGCACCCGTGGCAGTTTGAGTTTTAGAAAATTTGAGAGCTGCTGGAGCATGAAAATCAACAGCATTGTTCAGTTTCAGGAGAACGTTTCTTGCAAAATAACAATAGTTAGTGTTTATTTTTGAGCTTACATTTTCAAGTTAAAACTACTTTTAGCAGTAGAAGTAGCAAATATCCAACTGTCTTCAATTCACAGTCATTTTACATTGTACAGAGACACTGATAGCAAGAACTGTAAAGCTATTATTAAAATTACCTCAAATATTAAGGTAGGCTTTCATTCAATCTAATGTGTATTTACCCTTGAACTAGAAAATCTTAACCCACCATTAAAGTGGTCATATAACACATTCTCGTGGCTTCACTTAGCTTTTATTAAATACGGATTTGTGGTTGCTTTTGGGATAAATATGTTACATTTTCTAACTTAAAATAATGTTTGAAAACACACTATAAGAATTACATTTCCATTAAACATTGATGCGCCCTCTGCTGTCAGCAGTGGGAATTAACAATTTTAGCCCTTACGTAATGTGTCTGCAAGTCCAGTGATGGTTTTATGAGAAGTTTGACTTTTTACCTGTGACACAACAATCCAAGGAAAGTTCAAACATAAAAAGTTATTTCTAAGGCTCAGAGAAGACGACCTCATAAACAAAATACAGTTCCAGGAGTTTTTGGGATGAGGGGACCACAAAAGTTAAAAATGTTTACATTGCAGAATACACAACCTTTAATTTATATTTGTTATTTTTGTACAGTAATACATCATGAAAAGATCAACATTTTGTAGCAATCTTACAACCAACTTATGTCCAAATGCTTATTATGAGCAAAGCAAATGCAGAGCGGCAGCCTGACCTGGCGCCGGGTACATCCTCTGAACTCCATTAACCTTTTAACAGGGGTCATCTCTGATAACACCACAGTGCACCTGCCCATATGATTCTTACATTTAGTATGCAGAAGTAAGAATTACATTGACACAGCCTGTTCATATTACATTAAGTATTCTTATGATGCTGTGCAAGTATGTCCCTCCAAGCACAGTTTGAATACTCATGAGATAGCGACTACATAAACGGCTGAAATCAATAGACTGCAATGCTCTTTGATGCTTATACTGTATACTGCATAAATATACACATTTTACCTTTGGAATGGCAAGCAGGGGAGTTGAAAAACTTTATTTTTTTGTGTCTTTCTTTTTCTTTAAAGGATTTTTTTGGCCTGTAGGCTTTATTAGACAGGACAGCTTAGCGTGAAATGGGCATGAGAGAGAAGAGAGGACATGCAGTAAACTGAGTCGTGATTCAAACTCATGACACTACAGCCGGCTGCACATGGCCAGCTTAACCACTCGACCGCCATCCTCTACTAAAAAACACAGTCGTTGCATGGTAATTGGGTGGAAATAGCAACTGTAATAATGCCTTTTGGAGACTGTCTCTACCCTCTTATAAGGAAAATACCAACACAAGTTTAAATAAAGTTGAATAGTAGATAAATAACATGTAAGAACCAAATTAATTACATGTTAATACCATTTTTGACTATTTTATGATTTTATTATGTACATTCACATGCAGAAACATATTATTTTCCATACTAATATTCTGTTGTTGACGTTAATAATAATGTAACACCCCTTAGACCTTACACAAGGATAAAATATGTTTCTTATACTCCTTTTGGACAGTGCATTATTATTGTTTATCTCTTTTCTGCAATCAATATTATGTTTTTGATTCATCAGTCACAATATTATCATGCTATTACCATACAGGCAGAGGTGAGCTTGAAAAATGTTGAAGAAATGCATCTTGGTTATAAAATGAGTAATCTGTGACGTGTCTAAACCAAAGAACAAAGCAAACAATTTATATTTTCCTCAGCATTATCAGTGCCATTTTTAACATGAGACGGAGCACACGCTAAAAATAGTTGCTCTATCTGTACAATTTCATACTTCCTGGCAGTGTTTTAAAATGAGTTGGATTTGAATGCTCGCTTACACAGAGAGAACAGCAGAAACAATAGCCCCCTGGAGAGAAAGAGTTAGAAAACAAACACTAGCATTAAATATGGATGCCAGTGTTCTTGTCTAAAAGGGTATTTGACCAAGTAATGGATTCGAAAAGCTTGCGAGACACCAGACATCGAAGCAAAGCACTGCAGCCCTTTGAGAGTAGATGATCGCAGCCAAAGATACTTTCATCTGAGCCATAACAGTTACTACCACCGCTGCATGAGCCATAACAGTTACTACCACCGCTGCATGAGCCATAATTGTTACTACCACCGCTGCATGAGCCATAACAGTTACTACCACCGCTGCAAGAGCCATAACAGTTACTACCACCGCTGCATGAGCCTTAACAGTTACTACCACCGCTGCATGAGCCATGACAGTTACTACCACCGCTGCATGAGCCTTAACAGTTACTACCACCGCTGCATGAGCCATGACAGTTACTACCACCGCTGCATGAGCCATAACAGTTACTACCACCGCTGCATGAGTCATGACAGTTACTACCACCGCTGCATGAGCCTTAACAGTTACTACCACCGCTGCATGAGCCTTAAAAGTTACTACCACCGCTGCATGAGCCATAACAGTTACTACCACCGCTGCATGAGCCTTAACAGTTACTACCACCGCTGCATGAGCCATGACAGTTACTACCACCGCTGCATGAGCCATAACTGTTACTACCACCGCTGCATGAGCCATGACAGTTACTACCACCGCTGCATGAGCCATAACAGTTACTACCACCGCTGCATGAGCCATGACAGTTACTACCACCGCTGCATGAGCCATAACAGTTACTACCACCGCTGCATGAGCCATAACAGTTACTACCACCGCTGCATGAGCCATAACTGTTACTACCACCGCTGCATGAGCCATAACAGTTACTACCACCGCTGCATGAGCCATAACAGTTACTACCACCGCTGCATGAGCCATAACAGTTACTACCACTGCTGCATGAGCCATAACTGTTACTACCACCGCTGCATGAGCCATAACTGTTACTACCACCGCTGCATGAGCCATAACTGTTACTACCACCGCTGCATGAGCCATAACTGTTACTACCACCGCTGCATGAGCCATAACTGTTACTACCACCGCTGCATGAGCCATAACTGTTACTACCACCGCTGCATGAGCCATGACAGTTACTACCACCGCTGCATGAGCCATAACAGTTACTACCACCGCTGCATGAGCCTTAACAGATACTACCACCGCTGCATGAGCCATAACTGTTACTACCACCGCTGCATGAGCCATAACTGTTACTACCACCGCTGCATGAGCCATAACTGTTACTACCACCGCTGCATGAGCCATAACTGTTACTACCACCGCTGCATGAGCCATGACAGTTACTACCACCGCTGCATGAGCCATAACAGTTACTACCACCGCTGCATGAGCCATAACAGATACTACCACCGCTGCATGAGCCATAACTGTTACTACCACCGCTGCATGAGCCATAACTGTTACTACCACCGCTGCATGAGCCATAACTGTTACTACCACCGCTGCATGAGCCATGACAGTTACTACCACCGCTGCATGAGCCATAACAGTTACTACCACCGCTGCATGAGCCATGACAGTTACTACCACCGCTGCATGAGTCATGACAGTTACTACCACCGCTGCATGAGCCATAACATATACTACCACCGCTGCATGAGCCATAACAGTTACTACCACCGCTGCATGAGCCATGACAGTTACTACCACCGCTGCATGAGTCATGACAGTTACTACCACCGCTGCATGAGCCATAACAGTTACTTCCACCGCTGCATGAGCCATGACAGTTACTACCACCGCTGCATGAGCCATAACTGTTACTACCACCGCTGCATGAGCCATAACTGTTACTACCACCGCTGCATGAGCCATAACAGTTACTACCACCGCTGCATGAGCCATAACAGTTACTACCTTCGCTGCATGAGCCATAACAGTTACTACCACCGCTGCATGAGCCATAACAGTTACTACCACCGCTGCATGAGCCATAACAGTTACTACCACCGCTGCATGAGCCATAACAGTTACTACCACCGCTGCATGAGCCATAACAGTTACTACCACCGCTGCATGAGCCATAACTGTTACTACCACCGCTGCATGAGCCATGACAGTTACTACCACCGCTGCATGAGCCATAACAGTTACTACCACCGCTGCATGAGCCATAACAGTTACTACCACTGCTGCATGAGCCATAACAGTTACTACCACCGCTGCATGAGCCATAACAGTTACTACCACCGCTGCATGAGCCATAACTGTTACTACCACCGCTGCATGAGCCTCAACAGTTACTACCACCGCTGCATGAGCCTTAACAGTTACTACCACCGCTGCATGAGCCATAACAGTTACTACCACCGCTGCATGAGCCTTAACAGTTACTACCACCGCTGCATGAGCCATAACAGTTACTACCACCGCTGCATGAGCCATAACTGTTACTACCACCGCTGCATGAGCCATAACAGTTACTACCACCGCTGCATGAGCCATAACAGTTACTACCACCGCTGCATGAGCCATAAGAGTTACTACCACCGCTGCATGAGCCATAACAGTTACTACCACCGCTGCATGAGCCATAACAGTTACTACCACCGCTGCATGAGCCTTAACAGTTACTACCACCGCTGCATGAGCCATAACAGTTACTACCACCGCTGCATGAGCCATAACAGTTACTACCACCGCTGCATGAGCCATAACAGTTACTACCACCGCTGCATGAGCCATAACTGTTACTACCACCGCTGCATGAGCCATGACAGTTACTACCACCGCTGCATGAGCCATAACAGTTACTACCACCGCTGCATGAGCCATAACAGTTACTACCACTGCTGCATGAGCCATAACAGTTACTACCACCGCTGCATGAGCCATAACAGTTACTACCACCGCTGCATGAGCCATAACTGTTACTACCACCGCTGCATGAGCCTCAACAGTTACTACCACCGCTGCATGAGCCTTAACAGTTACTACCACCGCTGCATGAGCCATAACAGTTACTACCACCGCTGCATGAGCCTTAACAGTTACTACCACCGCTGCATGAGCCATAACAGTTACTACCACCGCTGCATGAGCCATAACTGTTACTACCACCGCTGCATGAGCCATAACAGTTACTACCACCGCTGCATGAGCCATAACAGTTACTACCACCGCTGCATGAGCCATAAGAGTTACTACCACCGCTGCATGAGCCATAACAGTTACTACCACCGCTGCATGAGCCATAACAGTTACTACCACCGCTGCATGAGCCTTAACAGTTACTACCACCGCTGCATGAGCCATAACTGTTACTACCACCGCTGCATGAGCCATAACTGTTACTACCACCGCTGCATGAGCCATAACTGTTACTACCACCGCTGCATGAGCCATAACAGTTACTACCACCGCTGCATGAGCCATGACAGTTACTACCACCGCTGCATGAGCCATGACAGTTACTACCACCGCTGCATGAGCCATAACAGTTACTACCACCGCTGCATGAGCCATAACAGTTACTACCACCGCTGCATGAGCCATAACAGTTACTACCACCGCTGCATGAGCCATAACAGTTACTACCACCGCTGCATGAGCCATAACAGTTACTACCACCGCTGCATGAGCCATGACAGTTACTACCACCGCTGCATGAGTCATGACAGTTACTACCACCGCTGCATGAGCCATAACAGTGACTACCACCGCTGCATGAGCCATAACAGTTACTACCACCGCTGCATGAGCCATAACTGTTACTACCACCGCTGCATGAGCCATAACAGTTACTACCACCGCTGCATGAGCCATAACAGTTACTACCACCGCTGCATGAGCCATAACAGTTACTACCACCGCTGCATGAGCCATGACAGTTACTACCACCGCTGCATGAGCCATAACAGTTACTACCACCGCTGCATGAGCCATAACAGTTACTACCACCGCTGCATGAGCCATAACAGTTACTACCACCGCTGCATGAGCCATAACAGTTACTACCACCGCTGCATGAGCCATAACAGTTACTACCACCGCTGCATGAGCCATGACAGTTACTACCACCGCTGCATGAGCCATAACAGTTACTACCACCGCTGCATGAGCCATAACTGTTATTACGACCGCTGCATGAGCCATAACAGTTACTACCACCGCTGCAAGAGACACGGGACACTGCAAAACACCAACAAGTACTGTATCCAATATGAACAAAAACTTTTAAAGGTCCAGCTGCCTTTGAAATCATTGATAAAACAAATCAAAAATAGCCTGGATGATTAAAAACAAGTCAACTTATAAAACGCATTTATCTTGCTTGATTTACTTAAATGATTGACAACAGTTTTTGGCAATTGTTATTAAGATTATTAATCTAGAACAGTTGCCAAAATGTGTAAATTTTTCCTTCGCCGTTTGAAAATGAATACATATCAGCGTGCCAAAACTCAAACCTAATATTGTGTTGTATTTAAAAGGCTTATTTGCAAAGAGATGATGAATAAATTGTCTTATAATGACGCCCAGCACCCCCTCGTGAGCCACTTTGGGCACCCCTGATCTAGACTATAACTTAAATCACCCCAATCTCTAATCTTTGCACCAGCTCCCATTTTCTTATTGCATTATATTATTGCATTTTTCATTCTTTTCTTTCCTCCATGGCCTTGTCCCTCAGTAGCAGTCCGACCTGCTGCAGCCTTACAATCCTGCAAGTTCTCTCAGGTCGACTCACCAATCTTTACTTGTTGTCCCAAAAACAAAGGGGAGACTGATCTTTTTCTGTTGCTGGGCTAAAGCTCTGGAATGAGCTCCCTGCAAACCTTAGACAAATTGAGTCGCATTGTTTTTAAGTCTTCTTTTAAAAATGCACTTTTTCTCTCTGGCTGTTTAAAACAAGTTTAGACTTTATGGTTTTAGGTTTTTATAATCTGTGTTTTTTTTGTTATTCTATATTGTCTTATGTGCATTTGTGTATTAAGCCCTTTGGTCGATTTTGTTGTTTTTTAAGGTGCTCTATAAATAAAGTTCATTTGAATTATTAATACGAATATATATTTACTACGATAGTAATTAGGACATTTTAGCTAACTAAATGTTACCATTTTCATTCACTGTTTTATGTTGCATAAAGTTGCCAAAACACTCTCTCATTATGTGCGTTTTCTCATTCTTATAACTTTTAGATGAAGGCTGTTTTTGGCTCTTCTTTGTCTTGTGTTAAATTTCTCTTTTGGTGCATTTTACGCAGATTCCACATTCATCCAAGTCTGACACAAAAACTATAATTTACAGCCTTCAAACCACTCTGCTCTGACACGTCCCTTTGTTTAGACCGGATCTTTTCTTTCCTTTTAGAGCCTAATTGGCATAAGTGAATAATCCCCAGCATCACTCACACAGCTATGAGCGAGTGCATTGATTCTTCTGACATGACAGCAAAGAGAAACACAACTGAAGAACTGCAGGAGATTTCTGCATCCACGTTTAAAAATAGAGGTCATTTCAGGCTCGTAGGAAGCTAATCTATTCTATTAAACAAGTGTGTGTCTTGGAGGACATTTTCCACATCTTTATTCAGCTGGACTTCATGTCGGGTTTTAAACACAGCCTGCGCAGCGAGATTTGGATCAATGGGAACGAGTGGCAATTGGAAGTGGATTGAAAGTGTCCAAAACGCAGAGATTTAAATGCCTGGTGAAAATAGTGGTGACTATTTATTATTAATTTATTATGCCCAAAATGACTTTATAGCTTCTATAGTATTACCCTAGATGTGATAATGGTTGTAGTTTTAGTACTAGTTGAAGCCAGCGCAGTAGCAGCAATACTTGTTGTATGGAAAGAGAAGTAGTGACTAAAACAATATGTAGTAAAGTAGTAGTAGTCGTAGCAGTGGTAGTAGTTCTGTAAAGCACTTTGAATTACTTTACAAAAGGTGGTGTTACCTCCTTGCCTAGTAGGAGTTTTAGTTGTTTTATTTGTTTTATTTTATTTTGTAGTTGTTGTTGTTGTTGTCCATCCATTCTTCCATCTTCTGCAGGCGTTTTTGTTGTTGTAGTAGTTGTTGTATTCATTGTTGTTGTAGTTGGAGTAGTAGTAGTGGTTGTTGTAGTAGTACTAGTAGTGGTGTTTGTTGTAGCAGTTGTTATTGTCATAGTAGTACTAGTTGTTATAGTTGCTGTAGTAGTAATAGTAGTAGTTTTGTTGTTGTTGTTGTTGTAGTTGTAGTAGCAGTTGTAGTAGTACTTTATCTTGTAATAATTTGGCTAGTAGTAGAAGCAGAAGTATACAAGTGGAGGATTAGAGTAGAATTGGCTGCAGTAGTGTTGATACTAACATTAAAGTAGGAGAAGTAGTGGGAGTATTTATCCTTTTATTATGATTTATGTTATTGATGTATGTTTATCCGCTCTGCTCATCCATCATCTGCACGTCAAAAGCACTTTCAAACTCTTATCGCTTTATCCGCCGCTGAAGGAGAAATGAAGCGACGTGGTCAAAACAAAAATGGAGCTGATAAAGCCAGAAAGATGGTGGAGGTGTACGAGCGACATGTAAACAAGTCGCACAAGCATCCTCCACTTTTTCAAATCTGATGAGACTGGACTAGAAACAACTTTACACTGCTCTACACTTCTGAACTGGACTGAAAAGTAGTATTACGTAAGTACTTCATATGGTTTGAGGGGTCTTTTTTTAAACTGGTGCTTCAAAACCTTTACTTAAGTAGTATAATTTTATTGCACATGTATCTATACTTTCACTAAAGTAACACAATTGATGACTTGTTCCTCCATGTGACAGATCTCTATGGTTGAGAAGGCAATGGCTTTTTTCACTACTGCTTGTGTCAGATGCCCTTTCTAACACTTGGCCAATGGTTACACTTCTGTAACTCTTTTTTTCTTTCCTTTCAGGGTCTCCACATGTCTGCAGCCCCTCAGAGAAGCAGCAGCAACAGCCTGTGTCCTGCTCTGTGCCCAGGGTGTACATGGAGCTGGGAAAGGCTCTTATAGGATCACAGAACTGGACTTAGAACAGACAGTTTCAATTGAAAGAGTTCTCACTCTGAACATTGCCTTGTATTCTCATCAGAAGGGGGTAAAGTAGCAGAAAACTGCACTCAAGTAATAGTACTGTTACGTCAAAATAATAATACTGAAGTAAAATTACAAAATAGTTCAATACATCACTCAAAAAAACGCAAAACATTACATTAAGTAAGAACAAAACATTAAATAATGAACAATCTTGCATTTTCAAATGTACAAGTATGAGAAAAATATAAAAAACAAAGTTGAAGGAGCAGTGCAAGGAACACAAATGTTTAATGCATTTATTATCGTAAATGTAAAGAAAGTAAACTTTTACTCAAACAAGAGTAGGCCTACTTTTACATGAATACAAATATTACTCAAGTAGGAGTAAACTGTTACTCTTACTAATTGGAGTCTTGTAACTTATGTGTAATGTGGCTGCATCTTTCAATATAAAGGTAGGTTAAGTGTTTCGTACAAAATAAAATAAACAATGGTGCAGCGGAATAACACGTTCCAATTCATCAAAAGCTTTCTGTGCTTTATGTGCTTTTAATGCATTCTGGGGATGAAAGCAGATGTACAATAGCCTAATCTGTGTTTTCACTGCTTGGACCTGGTGAAGAAATATGCTTTTCACCTAGATGCATAGTTGCCATGGTAATGATAAGAAAGGATCAATCTGAGGCCATCTGTTTATTGGAAAATAAAATACAATAAAACAACTCATAACCAAGTCCTGATTTTTGGCTCATGGCAATAATTAAGTAAATGGCCTCTAAGAATAATGAGTGTGAAACAAATGTCGTGCTTGAGTTTGTATAATTGTGCAGAAATATGGGATGGGTGCAGAGCATGCGTGCTGTTGTTTGACAATGGCCAATCAGGAGCAAAACAAGCCGTTCATTAATTATCCAAAACACAACAAATTGCCCGAAATGCTCCACTGGACTCAAAAAGCACAAGAAGTTATTTAATATCACAAAACTTTTGGAGAGTTAATTAAAAATACTCCACCTCCTGGGATAAACACCGCAATTAATTTGTAAATTTGGATGTTTGCATGGAATAGGTTTTTGAACCAGGTGTTCTCCCTGATGCAGCCATGTTTATCGATGTTTTTATTCATTAGAGAGTTTTCAGAAATATTCAAATAGGATGCATCATAAAGAGCAATCATTTTGGATTGAGATTCTTGCCAACCTCTCTGCAACTTTAGTTCATCTCGCAGTGAAAAATTTTCACGGTAACACTTTAAATAAGGTTCATTGTAAATTACTTATAAGGGATTAATAAGCACTAGTTAATTGTTTATAAGGACTTTGACACTTACTAGTATTTGTAGATATTTATTCCTTATGAATGTTAATAAGCCATTTCCCCAAGATAAGTGTTAATAATAATAAAATAATAAAAACATGTACAAAACGTTTGTGAGAGCAACAATAAGCTGCTTTTAAACTCTTAAAGTGATGAATGCTGTAAAGGCCCTAATTGCTTATAAACTTATAAATAGTACTTACTAATGCCTTACAAATAGTTTAAGGAACCTTTACCTTAAGGAACCTCATTTTTAAAGTGTTAGCATTATCTCCATAGTAATTTATTTTCCATTATTATTTACAATCTGGTCCATTATCTGTCTTCCTGTTTTCCAATTCCGTGATAAAAGTTTGAGTTTGATTGAGCAGCCGCAGATAATGGATATTCTGAGGTTTATACAATTATTTGTACTTCCTGCACAAAATGGTTGGTGTGGTCCCGACATCAATAATCATCTCTTATGTTGTTGACTCATTATTTGGCTGAACGCTGTTGTCTCATAGAAGAACTGGTGACTTAGAGGAAGTGACCTCCTTGTGGCTGCAGAGGTTGTATTTATTTGTATTTTGTTTGACACACCAGACCAAAAAAAAATCATCATTATCTGATTTGTGGATTGTTGAAATGTAGTATAATGATGTGAATCTGTTTTCTCTCTGAGCGTTCACACGGCAAAAACAAAAACAACTGTAGCAAAGTCAAAGAATAAAAACACATACTACACACACTATTTAAAAGATTTATTTTACTGTCCGTTAAAGAACTGGCAAATGTACACTGGTTACCTTGGATATAGAATACACACTTCCCCAATTCCTAACTCAAACAGAACCGTGCAGAGAGATTTGTCTGTTTCAGTGACACATGTGAAACAATCTATTATTTAGAACAAATTCAAATTCTCTCACCTCAGATCAGAGAGTTCAAGTTTAGTGCTTGACTCATAGATTCTGCAGAAATCCACAATATATTTTTTTTTCCCCTTTCACTGGAGCTTTGAATTATCACAGTTTTGTTGTACGTAAACTCATGGCAATAATCAAACCTAATTATCAAATGATCTGATTACACCAGTTATCTGCCGTCTCTGGCCATGTTATAACACCCATTCACACCCACACTAACACCCATTTATCCAGGCGTGATCTTTACTTGTGACCTATGTGCATAAGAGCCATTACACCACAACAAGAACAAGCACATTTGTATTTTGTTCGTACAGGGCAGCTTTTCATGTTCCCAATCAGACATGCCATCAACAGATTAAGGAGATATCCAAAAGCCTCTTCAGATATTTGGGAACAAGCTCTTTCTCATGATACACACAAACACACAAAAGTGCCACAAATGTAGAGCAGGGCTGGGCTTCCTGCTAATCCTCTGTAATCCGACAAATTCTGTGGGAATTTGGAGAACTAATGCTGTGCTTGACCATCCCAATATGGCACACACAGCGGTCGGCGACAGCGAAATGACGGTGTACTCGGTGCACACAGCCGATCGTAATAACACGCTTGTGCAGGCGCAGAGGGAAATCACAGGTGAGGATCAGTTTACAGGAAGCGGGCTGTGATTATTTCATACCGAACAGACAATGATCACTGTTAGAATGAAAGACGACGGAAAACAGACAGACTAATTGAGCGTGTTGATTGTCCTCGTGGCAAATGGGCTATGACTAAACACGTCCTCCCCCGGAAATGTGCCGCTGCAACAGGTCGAGGAAGCGTTTTCTGTGCTCTTGGGGTACAAGAGCAAGAAACGTCCAATCAGCAATCAGATGAAAACACACTGAGAAGGAGCGTGGAGCTGGATGTAAGGGAGAATCTAAAGTGCGTGTGCAGAAAATTTAGTGTAAATTTGATTTTCACACATAGCATCAATATACCGTATTTTCGCACCTTTTTTCATAGTTTTGGCCGGGGTGGAACTTATTCTTACATTTATCCTTTAGTATTTGGATTATTATTTTCACACTTGCAACCGCATTTCATACTCCAGTGCAACTCATAAATGCATTTTTTGGCTGGTGCGACTTATACTCCGGTGCGACTTATAGTCCGGAAAATATGGTATTCGTTTATAATGTATTTTATAATGCAGTATAATGTTAATTAATTATGCACAAATCAAGTGTTTTGATGTCAAAATGTGTTGTCACTGTCATAATTCCAGTCAAGATTCAAACTAAAACAAACTGTACACGCTTTTACACGACAAGTTCTTTTGTGAAATGGCCTGTGCGCATTGATCTTGTGAGATGTTTTTCTCGCCATGTGTTGACGTTTTACATCAAAATAGGGTTAACTCTGCTGCAATACACCTCTAGAGAAGCTGTAGTTCCAAAAAACAGAGCAAAAATGACAGCAGAGATATTATTCAAATAAATCAAGGCCATGTATGTGAACCGAGCAGCACATTGTATATATCATAATTCATGTCAAAATGTCGTATCATCTCTTTCCCGTGGACCCAGTCTCGCGGAACCCGTGTTTCATCCCATCCCTATCTATTAGTTTTACTTGTAGGTGTCAACAGTAAAAATAGACGTGGTGATCAAAGGACCATGTGGGACACGGTGAGAAGAGAAAGAATTCATCAGAGTTGGAACGAGGGGGAAGGAAAGTGGGTCTACACTACAGCCCGTGCGCGCCACTGTCTGAAAGCAAAGTTGCCATGTAAGAGAAGCGGGTTTCCTCCTGAGAGGCAGCTACTCAGAATCACCTCAGGTCAGCAGGCTCCACTCCCCCGAGCACGGCCACAGCCTCTGAAGAGCTGCAGCGTTTAAAAGCTTTATAAGCACGAAGACGGCCCCGGTACAGATGGGAACTGTTAGGGAGAAAGCGGAGAGAAAACCTCAAACGAAACAAGGGAAAATGATGTGGAAGAAAATTGCACTTTGCCAATGAAATATGGATAACTAAAATGTTTAAAAATACACGTTATAAATAAATGTGTATTGCACGTCATGCAATGTTTCACTATTCAACCGTTACCGGACTGGAATGGTGTTGCTCTAGCGCCGATGCAAAGTAGAATTAAACCGATGCCAAAACAGTCAATTTATGAATTAGAGATTAGTAGCTGTGATTGTTCTAAAATGTACTGTGCATCTAAATCCTGCTAAATTGTTGCATAAATCAAACCCAACCAAGAAGGAGATAGTGTAGATGCATTCAACAGTATAAAAACAAACTGTATCTTGATTATTTTTTATGATGGATGTGTCCTTGGGCACTCGATGGAAATGACTAAGAAAACAATTATTCACTTTTCACGGCATTTGGACCAAATCAATGTCTTTGGACTGTGAGAAGAAGCCAGAAAATTGGTTTAACGAAAAGAAGGAAATAGAGCTTTAGACTTTTAGTTGTTTAGTCGATTGATCGGCCAATGGTTTCTTACTTGACCAAAATGTTGATTAACGTGAGATTATCTGCATTTTTTTTACAGCTGAATACAGAATTTACTAATGGTTTTCATTAGGTACAGAAACATGTTCAAATCACTGTAATACTTTATGGCTTTTAATACTTCATCGATCAAGAACCACAAGTTGACCACAGCCTTAGAAAGAACATGCACTTCTTTCTTTGATAAGCCTAACCACTCCACATTTAAAAGTGTTTGTTTTTTAAATATATGCACATAACCATCACCGCACCAAGTTAAAATAGCGTTATGTTTTTCCCTAACACGATTCTCCAGGACGACAACATAAAAAAGCAGTACGACAATCAGATCATTGCCAAACATAATTCCACAACTTGCGTCACCACCTTACGTCATCACCTCGGCAACTTCAAACCCCAGAGACTTAACAAAATTAGCAGATTTAAATTTAGCCAAACTTTCTGCATCACATGAGAGATTTTCTGTTGTGCTGTGCTTTGGGTCGTGTTTCAGTCCAACTCTGTCGCGTTTAGCTTAGCTGTGATCCAGGAACCTGCGGTGTAAATTACCAGCCATCAGCCTGGAGTCTCCTGGGTGGCAGAACCTCAGCTTGAGACGCACCAGTCATTACGTAGTGCCGCGGTATTCTTGGTAGCGAGCAGCATGTGAGCGAGTAAGTGGATGAGATTAAGCAAAACACAGAAAAGGCAAGAAATGAGAAGGGAAATGCAGAGATGCGAGGCCGGAACAGGTCTTTTTCTAACTTTAATAAACAAACAAAAAGAAAATGGTGAAATCCTTAGTTGCTATAGTACCGTATGTTCTGGACTATAAGTCGCACTGAAGTATAAGTCACATTTGGGGAAAAGTATTTGATAAAATCCAAGACTAAGAACAGACATTTAATCTTGAATGCAATTTAAAATAATAACAGATTAAAGAACATGGTGAATAGGTTTATGTATGCTAATGCTAACACCTTCAGCTACAAGACAACAAATTGCAACGAACTGTCGTGTCTGGTACGTAAGCGTAACATATTAACAGTTATTCAGATATCTATAGCATAAAGAACATGCTAACAAGTTTACCAAAGCATCAGTTTTACCCCAAATCACTAAATCCACTGAATTCTTCTTCCTCTGTGTCACTTCTAAACAACTCCGCAAACTCCGGAGGTAGAGGAAGTGCAAATTCTTCTTCTGCGTCGCTTAGAGCCTTGATCGCCCTCTTGTGGTTGTCAGTGTGAAAATAATCAACATGTGAAATGCTGTTGCCAGTCTGAAAATAACAAATAATATCACATTTAAGTCTCTCTGGAGTATAAGTCGCCAACCCGGCCAAAACAATGAAAAAAGGTACAACTTATAGTCCGGAAATACGGTACTTGTAGTAAACAAAAATACAAATCATCTAATCCTTATTAATCAGTTGCAGTTACTGAAACACAATCTTTCCAAAACAAAGCTATTCAGAGAGGCAATTTCTTTCAACTAATGTGAAAATACCCCTCCAAGTAAGTAGTAATTTCTCATAAATTTGCAAATTGGTTGACAATATGTTCAATTATATCCCTACTCTATTTTCTTTCTTGGAATGTAATATCCTTTTGTGGCAAATTAAGTGGGATTAATCCTACTAATGAGGTTCATAAGAAATGGAGAATAATGCAATCTGGATGAGGAGACGACCACAGTTACTACATGTATTTGAAGTAACCCTTACAGATCTGATACATACTGTACATAGTTCACATTTTGCATCTTCATACGTTAAATAGCGTGTCATCAAAGCACGCCTCATTAATGCTGGCATCATTAGGGGTTTGAGACTGGAACGGAGCCGTGTGACAACGCTGTCAGATCTAGGAGGTGTTCGCTGCTCTTAATGAAACATTTGCATCTCAAAACAATGCATTTTCTCTGTTCTAGGCAGAACTGGATAAGTGTCTTTCATAGCGTTTTATGTACATTTCAAGTTGTCAGTATTAAGCGCGTTGAATGGGTTTGCGTAAGACAGTGAGAGCGACCCACTGAGCTGCAAACGAGATGAGATGCGTCCTAGAGAGAAGAGGATGGACAATCTGAAGATGTGAGCGAAAATGACCTTCTTATGATGGCCCCATGACCCCAACCAGAAAACGTTTTGACGCAGTATCCTTAATAGAACTAGTAGAGTGCAGGGACTCAATATGCTTTATTCTTAAAGGAGTTGAACCTGATTGACACTGGCTTAAAAAAACATGTCTTTGCAACAGCCCCCATGTACTGTACTGTGACACTTCATTACATTAAAAAAATAATAATAATTTAAGTTACACTATATAACATTGTCTCTTGTTTTTGTTTTGTTTTGCCTCGAATGTTCCACATTAAACATATCTATAATTTATTAAATTACATGTGTTTCTATTTAAATTGAAAAATGCTTGAAATGTAATGCCAATGTGGAAATTCCAAGCAAGAAAATAAATCTTCACGGACACAAGCAGCTGATCGACACTCATCCAGAAAGGTTAAACGTACTTTAACTTTACTACTGGCATTTTCATTCTCTTATATCATATGCAGTTTTTTTATATCACCAGAGTAAAGTACAGCTTATAACAATGCATGAAATGTTTTAAAGAGTCTAATAAAAGACATTATATGTACTTTAAGCCGTCTTTCCTTTCCTTTTCTTTACCCTGTCCAAACTCCTCTAAAACTGCAGTTCTAGTTTATATTGTGCATCTGTTGTGTTGCCTCAAAAACCATGGCACGAATCACAAAGACTCATTTAGCCGCCGCTGATAACCAAATCCCTCTGACATTAGGGAGCGAGCCGCCCCCCCCCATTTTAATTACCTGCAAAACTGCAAGTCAAACACTACGGCTACAGCCTTCTTCTTATTTGACGGTGTTTGTCATTTTTGGAGAGACAGCAAGTCTGAACCTTCTTTAAACTTGGTCGGTTGCATCGCGGTTAATCCTCCAGGCAGACACAGAGGAGATAAACGCGGTACTGAGAAAGCAAACTGTCTTGGCAGAGCGTTGTATAAACTATCTTTACATGCCGCTTAGCTGTTGTACCTTAAAAACAACCATGTACTGTAGTTGTTTAGCTCAGACCAAACAAACTGGCTTTATTTATTCATTGCAGCATCCCTATCGGATATAGTGCTCTTAGAGGCTGAAAATATCCTCTTGTAAAAGACAGGGACTGCTATTGTAAGCAATGTGCCTTGGGGTGAAAAGGCGCTAAAAGCTAACGTGGGCTCAACGCTAACGTAACGTCCCAGTTTGTTTAATGGCACGGAAAGGCATAAGGTCAGCGCCACTGTTTTCTCTTTCCGTGCATGCTGAAAATGTACTCCTGCAATATGAGCTCATACATTTAATCAGGTCAAAGTTGGAAGGGCGTTTGAGGGTAATTGTACGCTCCCACAGCTGGAAGTGCGACAATTTACTTTTGTTCGTAATAGCAACACAGAGGCGTTCTGCGTGATTTGCCGAGGGCGACGAGGCAAGGACCTTTATCAATAAATTTTGGATGAAAAAGTGCGACGGATTGTGCGCGGCGGTTCTGCAATCTGAAGGAAGAATTCAAATATTTGTGGTGGAATGTCTCAATATTTTTTTTCGAAAAGAACATTTCAATTAGCCTTTTGAACTGTGAAGAGTGTGGAGAGGCTTTGAGAAACTTTATCATCTGACTGCAAAATAAAATTAAATTAAAAAAAATCATACAGTTGTGAATGGTTTTTGACTCACTCTACAAAGGGCAAAGGGAACAGAGCGTCCACAATTAAAACACTATATGTATATATTTATATACATACCTATTAATGGCAAACCTTCCACCACAAAAGTTACATAGTGTGTACTTTTTTTCATACTATTTATGCTTGTACTGAGTTGATTATTTTAGATAAAATAAGATAAGTTAATCCTTTATTGTCCACACATGGGGAAATTTCATTGTTGCAACGCAGGTAGATACAGAGGTAGATAAAGAGGAAAAGAACAGATCACTTATAGGAAGTTTGAAAAACACTCTCAATAGAAGATCTCTTATAAACAAACCTCCCATTTCCCAACAAGGGATGGAGGGGAAAAATAATAAAGATAAAAGCTGCAGACCAGTTTTTCATGATGTGATTCTGCATGTATTTTTAAAAGTAGAAGTTTGATCCTGCATAAAACCACAAAGCCAGCCTCTTTTCAAGAATATGGAGTGACCTTGAAAGCAAAAACATAAACATACCTAATACATTCTGCTATTTCCTACACTGCTCAGTGACACCGCGGTCAAATGTCCCACTCCGCCCTCCTGACCGGAGCGCATCCCTCACATGTTAACACTCACCCGCCCTGACACCAATGGGACGCTCCTATTTAGCTCACGGCCTGCCCACGCTAATAGAGAAGCAGAGTACACGAGACAGACAAACTCATTTAATTCTTCTTCTTTCTCAGCGCACAGGTTTAGTAATCAGAGCGCTGCATCCTTTCGAGATGTCAGGTGTTTAAGTAGTGTGTAGCTCATGATGAATATCTGTGAACGAGGGTCCCATTTTTCTCCTCGATCAGTCTTATCTGTGTTCTTTGTTGCCTGTTTTCTGCACTTGTACCCTTGCAGTAAGTCACACTCGAGATAGTGTCATTGTGAAGCCACAGAAGTCTTCGAACATTCGCTCAGTTCCAACTGCGTCTATGGCAAAGGTTATCAGAGAAGATACAAGAAGAGGCTTGAATGACATGGACTAATGAGATTGGAGAGAAGTAAAAGTTCTGTATTTTACATAAATCAAAATGTTTTATTTGTTGTAATAAATACAAATTGTACGGAGAAAAAGCTGATGGAAGGTTAGTCCTGAGTAGAGTTGTCAAACGTATTAATACCCAGATAATAAGCCCAATCAATACTAAAACTAGCATCAATATCAGATATTATGTATGTATTTGAATTTTTTAACATTATTTGATTATTGATGCTGAAAACACACACAAATAGGACATAATTGGACTTTTCCTGAATAATTTTAGAACGGTCTTGAACAATACGACCAGATGGTAACTGAATATTTATAATTTTATTTTTGTATTGTGATTTTAATGTACTCTGCAAAGCACCGTGGATTGACTTTTGTACAAATTGTGCTCCATAAATAAAAGTTGATTGATTGATTGACTGATTGATTGATGTTTTTAATCATCATTTTGGTATTGAAATTGCAATTGATTAAGAATTTCCTCAATATAGATGTTACGGCCACTGGCTTGAAAATGTATTGCATTGTTCCCTTCCCAAGATGGCTGCAATGGGGGATGTGCTGGTTTCCTGTTGTCCTTCCTGTTTCCTCTGGGGGATGGGCCAATCAAGCATCTCCACATGCATTATTTGTGTTATGTGTCTCTTTTTTGTCCCTTTATTTCGGTTTATGGGCCTTTCTTTTCCTAGGCCACAGCAATTAGGTACTGTATATATGTATGGACTATCTGATATGCACGTTTTAAGGTTTGGGGAGTATACTGGAGGACACACACAACTGGATTACATGCAAACGCCACACAGAAAGACCTTGTGTAGTCCAGAAATTGTGAACCACTTTGCCACTGTTCCATCAATTTAAACGTGCCAACTGTGCTTTCCCTGTCCACGTCAGGTCCATAGTTACAGGGCAGTCACTCGCAGGGCAGAGAGGTCCAGTATGTGGCACTGAAAGAACGGTAAATGGGGAGCAAATGAATTCCTCACGGTTCAAAGCTAGTTCTGATATAAGAGGAAGGAGTGAAAGGACAAAACGTAATACGCATACTGTACGTCCAAAAGGTGCTGAAAGCGGTACAATCCATTCAGTGTACAGAGTTTGTGACATTCCTCTGCCTGGATAAATGTAGAAGAGATGAGTCAGACAGAGAACTCACGGCACTGTTTGTCATTGTTGTGGACATTTCATCGAAAGTGCTGAAAAGTACCTACAAGGAATATGTTACCTTTTTCTAAGAATAGACGTTATGTAACCAAATCCTGAAGCGGTTTTGGGATTTCTGCCATCATCTTTTCTCAAAGTCAGTTCTAAAATAGCATGTATTCAATAGCCTCCACTGTTTGCCGTGTGTCTGAATGGGTACATTATTCCTTGATGTGCTCAGAAGACATTGAAAAGCGCCTGAAAAAAAAAACATGACAATTAGCATTTACTATTCGTAGCCTTTTTGTTGTATAAAACACGCCAAGAAATGTGTTTAATTCCACAACCTGGTCTCAAGGCGCAGATACATTCATTTTGATCTGGTTCAGCTTTTGTGTAGGAGTCAACAACAGCCTAAACCTCCAACTAAACTGCATGATTTGGCGAATGCTGAGACAAAAATCCGTCTGGGGAGAAAAGAAAAAAAGGGTGTTTGATTTACAGCGGAGACAATGCCGACGAGTAGTTGAAAGACAGGTTTATAGGAGAGATGAGGTTTCCCCCGGCGCGCGCTAAATTATCCCGTTCACTTTGAAATTAAGACGAAGGAGTGAAAATATACAAAAACAGCCATTGGGGAGAAGACTGTTATCGAGCAAATTGAATACTGTATATTTTTGACAGAATGAATCATTGTTTTGACAGTTTTCACAGACAATGTTCATTGTTTTGGATTTGCCAAAAGTCATCTTCATTAAGCCAAACAGAGAAGCCAAGAATATAACAATAAATGAAGGAAATCAAAAGGCACAGATTCTTTTAATTGTAAAGTGCTTTGACCTGGGCACAATTGTGAATATAGTTCTTTGGCAAATTATCTTTATACATAAGCAACAAGTTGATAATAAAGATAAGATAAGATAAGATAAGATAAGATATTCCTTTATTGTCCCACATGGGGAAATTTCATTGGTGCAACGCAGGTAGATACAGAGGTAGATACAGAAGAACAGATCACTTATAGGAAGTCTGAAAAACACTTTCAGTAGAAGATCTCCTATAAATAAATAAAAACTCCCATAGACAAATAAATAAATAAATACATAAATACCATTGCATGTGATCACGACAGTAATTGCACATGAATATGTGTCACGACAGCACATAGATTGCACATGAATTGCACATAAAGTTAACCTGTTACCACCCACCTGTCCGCCGGCGAACATTTTCTATATCTCAAATATTCTCTTACATCATCACTTTTATTTCCGTGGTCAATACCAGCAAGCCATACATCATTTTAAAGCTTATTTTCTCAACAAAACGAATATGTCATTGATTTACATTAAATAATATGCCCCAAGAAGCAATTGCCAATAGTTTGTGAGAAAGTCTCAACTTTTAGTCTTTTAGTGCATGTCCTACCTGTTTGCTGTTTATGACGGACGAAACGGCTTTAATTCTGTACATCCTTGTACTCAGTCTGTCCGTAAGGAACCATTGAATCTACTTGTATTTTTCCTGAAGTTATCCGATTTCGAGATATTGTCAAGTAAACAAACTTTTCTTCGTTTCTCGCCGGACGAGAATGCGCTTGTCCGCCACATTTCTCCGTCCATAACAAATGACCTGTTTGACTTATACGATAGTGTTTGACATCGATCTTCCTTAGACTGTTTCCTACAGAATGAGACCATCCACGATTTTTTCTGTCACCGGGTTTGTTTGCTACAGCCTCCGGAGGAAAAAAATTCGGCGCTTCCGAAGCGCGCGTCCATCTTTGTTTTTAGCCCTTAGCTTCTGCTAACAGGCACGTAGGAGACTTTAAGTGACATATTATTCTAGCCAATCAGGAGACCTTTTTCCTGATAGGCGGGACAAAGGGTTTATTTACACAGAATTCTCCCTGTTCACGTGCGTAAGGCTCCGGGAAGGCTGTAAAGAGCCAGATTTCTCGGCAGGATTTTGCGCATAACGTTTTCTGAGTTTATTAGCCTTTTGGACGTGCATTTTGTTAGATATATGTATTATTATACCAATACAAAAATAAAATAAAAATATTATAATTTTTTTTTTTTTTTTTTTAACCTCTATATGGGAAATTCATGGGTAAACTCATATTTACACATTTTCACATATTTTTTTTTTATTTTTAGCGGTTATAATTGCTATTAGTGGCCTACAAAACATCAAAATGTATGTTTTATGATCATAGAGGAGCTAAAATTGTAATAAAACAGTTTGGCACAGTTGGCACATATTTGGATCACTTGTTCCGAATATACTTTTTGATACAAAAAGGTCAACAGCACCAAAATGCCTGTTCCTAGAGATCTGAAACTTTACACAGTTGTTGTCAACAAGATAAACATCATGTACAGTGAACAGCATATGCACACAATGAAATATGTCATGCTCAGGACCATTACAAATTGACAATATTCAGGCGAGACTAAAAAAGGATGTTTTGTTTATGTTTGGGCCTCTGTAGTGTAAGTTCTGAAGCCCTGACAGTGTTCATGTGCACATCTGCAGAAACTAGAAGGCCTAAGCTTTCTAATGATGCATCACACTTGCATGTGGAACATAAGATCCTCTTTTAATAAGCAATGCCATTTAGGTATGTCCAACCATTGTGCACAGGGCTAAAATAGGTGGGTATTAACAGATACAAATTATTTTGACTAATACTGGTGCATTGTAGCTGTGGTTACTAATCAAAAAATTCAATTGCACATTCCAGTCAGCAAATAATAAATCCTCTCTAAAAATGAGCTGGATCCACTGCTATCTGGTTTGGACAAAAGGTGAGCAATATATTGAATTATCAAAAGTATTATGAATGTTGTAGTGGAGATATGCAAAATGTAAATATTGAGTATCATTTAGAATTAAGAAAAATATTTACATCTCAAAACGTTGCATAAAGAACTGATATAAATTCAAAATGGAAAAAGTTAATTTATGATCTTGCAAACAATAATAGAAAACAATGGTGGTAATGCTACTTTAACGTCAATGTCTAATTCCTGTTGGACTTCTAAAATACCCCCTAATTATTGTTATTTAAAGGTTGAATGGACAATTTTTTTGGCCCAAATCTGAGTCTTATTTCCTCGTGGCGTGGACTGCCGATTAGTCCTGCCACATATCAATCATAAAACGCACTTACGGCTCACCTGCAGCCGCGTGTGGCTCGTCCCCCAACAGCAGCACGGTTCTGCGTGTCTAAGCGCAGTGATCTATCATAATATTGTTCCCTCAGTGTACGGGACAAAATGAAGACAGAGAAAGACTGTTCGAGCTGACTCAGAAGAGACGGAAATCTATGGGAGACGAGAGATGCGATGTGATCCGTCACGCTAATAAACAAACGCACGCGTGTGTTGTCCGCACGGGGGAGTGCGCATGCGCACTTCCTCCTGCGTTCTCAAATCGCCGAAAAATCGTCCATTGCGCCTTTAACAATACAAAAAAAATTAATTTGTAACTAGTTTGTGCCTTGTATTTGAAATAAAAATGACTTGACTGTAACACTGCAGCAGCTTCCAGCCTTAAAATCACAGTACGTAACTTCTCCCCCTTTTTTGGGTAGGTTTTACTGCAGTAAAACGTGTAAAAACCTCCTTAGTGTGAGCGGGCTGCATCGCCACAAAACAGCCTATTACTTTTCCTCCACCTTCTTGGTTTCATGGAAATGTTGATACTTTGGCTATAATACCCCTCAGTATGGATTAAAATATATCTATCTCCATGAAGAATGTTCTGATGTGGTTTTAACTTTCTACTTGCATGGAATTATGCATGTGACCAAAAAATTGCATATTGTGCCTTTAACTTTCTTCAGAGTCGGTCACTCTCTCTCTGCAACGCTCTTATTAGGCCGATTCCTTATAATTAGGCATATCTGACACAGAGTGATATCGAAGTCTTTATCTATCGCACCCTTAGAGAAATGTAACCCTAAAAGTAGCATTTAAAGTGATGGGGCTGATTCACTGTCTGTATTAAAGCGCTACACTTTAATACACCCATGTGTCAGGGATAAAGAGGTGAAAGGGGCCTCTCGCTGTGATAAATTAAGACTCCTCTATCCCGCGCTGACATGTGGTGACGTGACCAAGCTTCTCATGTTTAAGATTTTACACGGACTGTGCTTTCCAATAGGTTCAAGAGGAGCACGAGGAAAAGGGGAAACCAGCAGAGCATTCACTTATTAGAGGGAAGACTCTATCCCCTCCGACAGCAGCGAGTCAGAGCCAGAGCAAAGAGAAGGAGGACAAGGCTGGGGCTGCAATCACCGGAGCTACATAAATATACAAGTCACCAAATACAGATACAAATACTACGGAACCAGACACCGACAAACATGTAAGAGAGAAGATAAATGAGTTACGATGCATTAGTAGTGCTCGCGATGGAATGACTTGAAAAGTAAACAGTCAGATAAACAGCTTAGTCATATATGTATTACTCTATAATCTCAGAAAATGCAAGGTTTAGTAATTAGCATCTTAAAATCTCCATTGGTTTGACATTAACTGAAAATGATAGAATGTATAAAGTTACAATCCCATGCCCTCGATCAGTTTTTAAAAAGATACAAAGAGTATTATGCAAAATGTGCCAATGCCAAATAACAGCCACAGGTTCTTGCAGTGAAACAATGGCTATTGAATTGTGTCTTTGTGTTCAGGGGTTTGTTTTTTAAATGAGAGACCATAGAAATGAGAAAAACAATAGCTACATTTTTTTTAAAGAAAATACAAATACATACAAAATATATAATTTAACACTGCCAAAACATTCACTAATATCCTTATTCACAGTTGGAAGTGTAACCAAACCCTTTACTAGTGCTGTTACAATGTCAAATATATTTTTAGTAGTAGTAGGAGTACAAGTTTCGTGTTAGAAAATGTTACGGTTACTCAAGTAAATGAATAAATGTAACCGAGTACTTCATACTTCTGTAACTTCTTATTTGTCCCTGAATTGTATTACTTTAACTCTCGTATATGAGTTTTCGATGTTCAAATAGAATAAAACCCAGCCACAAAGCACCAGCTCCTGTTCACTCTGTACTTTTGGTGCAGAATAAAAGGGATTTGCATTGTGTGAAGATAATAATAAAATAATGAAAGCTTATGAGTTCTTTAGGCCTACGGAACTACAAGTGCTCAGAGCTCGCTAATATTACTGTCTGAATTTAGGAAATAACACAAACGAGCAGCCGAGCGAAAACAACACAGAGAATATGCAAATGCTTTCCAATTACATAATATATAACAACACAACAGCCATATTAATGTTTATTTCAAGAAAAACAGATATAGTACTCCTAAAACGTATTATAAACCCCAATGGAATACAATGCATTATGGTAAATTAAGATATGTTGTTTTAGTTATTAATGGCAAAAAAACATTTTTTTTAAAGAAGTGAATGTAAAAGTTTTTGTAAAAAAGCTACAAGTATTTATAGAACGTCAGGTTGAATGTTATAGTGTTTTATTCACAGTGTTTTGGCAGCTTGTTTGGGACTAACATCTAAAGTCAATAATGAGTAAATGTAAATGGACCTTAGCGAACTAATTAAAAGACTGTGTGCGATGAACTGTTCTGGGTTTTTAGAGGTTAGTTTTAAAAACTCCCCGCAGCTACTAAACAAGGGCAAATGGTGCAGAATTATTCCCCAATTGAAATTAGGCAGTTTACTTAGTCAAATAATAATAATAACAATGTTTGTTGCATTTCTTTGTGAAAGAGATGTAGATTTTGTTGCAGTTTGCTCAATAAGTTCTACTACTTACACTTTCAATAGAATTACATTTACGTTTTATTCATTTTCACTATTGAAGCCCCTTTCTCAAATTACAGACTGAACTTAAGATAATTCATGAATGAAATAACGATAGTAAACCTCATTGCTTTTCCCCCTGGAGCCAACAGCAGAGTAGAGATTTTCCGCCATTGTATTCCTAGAAAGAAAAAGAAAAAACATATCTGGGGCACAGCTTGGTTAAATTCTAAACATCAGTGGACTTCCAATTTCCATTTCCAATTGTTAGCCAGGTTTAGAGGCAGATAAAAATGTAGCACATTGAATGTCCAGAGTCTTGTGAGTGGTAAAAAGCCCAATATTTCCCCTGCACACACAACAAAACCAACCAGGACTTTTTTTTTTTCTCCTAAGGGTAAATAAATACTAATTACCTGCTGTTTACTGGGCGTTGTAAGCAGCATCTCTCTTGCGACAATCAATAACAACACACAAAAGTCAGGGGAATGATACCAGTCTGATAACCATTTGTAGAAGTATAGTTAATTAGCCATTCAGCGAGCAGGTAATTTTAAATACAGTAGACAACAAGCTCTGGTATCCCACTGCCTTTGTCCTGGTTTGGTACTTGTTTGGTCTTTAGTTTAGTCTCAGTTTAGTCCCAATTCTGATGTGTGTGTGTGTGTGTGTGTGTGTTCTTCCTCAATATTGTCAAGTCATACAATGAACTGTGTGCCTAGTGCTTACCTACCTTTTCGAGTTGGGTACTCTCTAAGCTTTGTCTCACGTCTTGCGTATCCCCTAACTCAACGACCGGGCAAATAAATCTGTTCACTAATACTAGATTGTCTATTAGTTCTTCTATATTTTCTTGTTTTAATGATATTGATTGAAACAATTTTCACAGAATGAAAGGAGGAAATAGGTATTTCAATTTAAGCCAGTTTCCAGCTATAAGCCCTTTGGCACATTGTTTATAACCACATGCAGTCATTTCAGGGAAGTAGAGTTTCTTTCCAGCGGTGAAGAGAAACTGGGGTGGGCCACCCAAGCACAGCCTTACTTCCGGCTTGACAAAAAATACACTACAGTAAACAGCAAACAGTGTGGTATCCCAGGTTTAAGAATATCAAATTACTACATTTTATAATTTGCTATTAAATAGTTCTTTCTTTAAAAGTCTGAAACAGTTTGGAGAATACTGAACAAGGTTAGCCAAAATTGTCTGCCAAAGACCTATTGCGATAAAGACCAGAGACCCCTCACTGTGTAATTTAATGAAAACTGCAAAAACAATTACATCCCCCTCTTATTCTCGTACACCACATTAGCCCCTGGCATGGAATATAGAATACTTTTTTACTGTAATAAATTACAAATCAAAAAAACAAAATAGGCCTAAAGATGTTCAGAAATGTAGTGGAACAGACACAAAGTCAATGCATTAAAGTAATGAGGATTTTTTTTTTTAAAATGTTGTATCTTTGTTTGTACCACACTTTGGTCATCTGATGCTGATTTTAAACATGTTTGATGGATACATTTGACATTTAACACATTAATAACACAAAACATCTGCAATAATTTGTCATTCTCAACAACAAATTGCATAAAAATAAAACATAAATTATTTCCACACTTCATGTCTCTGCATAAATACAATTGCTATGACCTGGAAAGATTTACTCAGATAGAAACTCATTGAAATGACAAACACAATCAATCTAATTAAAAGTAATTATGGGAGGTTATGCTAGCGACTCAAGTAACACGGGACAATGCGGCGCCACATTGTATGTATCATATCGCAGCGTTCATTATTCCGTAACAAATCCTGGGATAGGCCATTACCAACCTTTACCTTCCTTGTCACTGCAGCTATTTGCATTATTTTAATTTTAATAACCGTGTGTGTACAGATAAGAAGGTACATCTGCTTTGGCTCGCATATAAGCAGACAAATGTTGCGTGCGCTAGTGAGGTGGGAAAATAAAGGGTATTATGTAAATGTGAATAACCAGGAATACTTTCAGTGTCCACGGGGCATAGGAACGACGAGCACTTTTAAAGAAGAAATGGATGTCACAATGTGAACAGAAATGAATAAATAAAGAGATTTTAAAATATTCACAATTCAGCTTTTTCTGCAAATGACCAATTGTATCTAACAAGCAGCATGTAAAAGGGAAATTACTTTTACTTGAATAGGTTGAGAAGGCTCTTGATTTTCAACCAGTGTGTGTGCTGGGTGTGTGTAGTGGTTTCTACATGTGCCTTGAGGTATTACCTGGTGTGCCTTGACAAAACACTATTGAATAATAATAATAATCCTTACACTTGAAACGCACTTTACAGGCACTTTACAGGCCTTTTCTCTCTGGTCTTTTAACATGAACTGAGCTGTGTGTTATTGTGTGTGTGTAATTGTAATTCATTTAATTTTATGTGTTGCCAATGTATTTTGTTGCACTTGTCTGTACAGTATTTTGGACTTTTAAAGTTGTACGTGTGCTTTATAAATAAACTTTGACATTGACAAATGGTAAACATTACAAAAAAATTGCAACAACACAAAGAGAGCCAACAAACAAAATCAGTCTAACTCCAGCTCTATGGATACTACTTAGTTTATACCTTGTTTAGATTTGATTTAGACCTGTTTTAGTCACCTGCATAACTGTGCTTATAGCTGTAAATAATCAAGTGAAAATGTACTAATTAGTGGTAAAAAGAAAACAGGAATCGCTCTCTTCCCTTTGGTCCTGCGCTGGTGCAAATTTCTTTGGACAAGACCTGAGCGGTTTCCTCTTCAGAGAATGCGAAACTGTGAGCGCCTGCGGCTAAACATCATATAGTGCATCTGTTTACACGCTTACCTTCATGTGTCCATAGTAGTGAAGGGGCTATAATGTAATATTTTCTGAAATTCCAGCCATGGTTATATTCCATGTATTCAATCCAGTGGTGGTAATATGCATAAGTTTTCAGATTTTGTACTGGTAAACATCCTGGGCAATATATTAAGCTTTAATTGAATAACACTTTTCTTTTTTGTTTCCCAGATTTGTAATTATTTATTCAGCAAACATACAGTACATAGTATTTTTTGTCAGGCAAAAATATTGACAACAATTAAAGGTGGTATGGACGATTTTTTTCAGCACATTTTTTATCATATTTCCTCGTGGCGTGGATAAATCATTTGTCCTGCCACGTATCAATCATAAAACGCACCTATCGCTCACCTGCTGCCGCATCAGGCTCGTCCCCACGTTTCCGCGTGCCTAAGCGCATGGATCTATCATAAAATAGTTCCCTCAGTGTACGGGGCAAAATGAAGACGGAGAAAGACAGTTCGAGCTGACACAGAAGTGGACAGAAATCTACGGGAGACGAGCGATTTGATGCGCTCCATTGCGCTAATAAACAAACGCACGTGTGTGTTGTATCAGTCCGCACGGGGGAGTGCGCATGCGCACTTCCGCCTGCGTTCTCAATCGCCAAAAAAATCGTCCATACCACCTTTAACAAAAGATTCAGTGATCACATTTTGATTTGAAAATGTCTGTATTTATTTTTTTAAATACCAGGACTAAAGTCAATTGAACCAGATTTTTGTATAGTAATTATACCCCAAATAATTATCACAGACGTCTGAACAATGGATTCATTTGTTTTTCTGTTTGAATTGTCCTATTTTGCTGTTGTTGCTGCTGCTTTTCTTCATCACTGGAACGACAATGAAGACCCCCCCTCCCCCAATGAAACTGGTTTAATAACTTCCATTTCTCAGTTGTTGGGCACTGATTACTGCTCTCTGCATGTGGGACTCTACTTAGCCAGCATCACATTAATTCACCATCACCAACACCAGATTATGACCATGTGTTTGCCATTTAAAGCTCATGAAAGTCACTTATCAACCCATGCTCTTTTTTCTTTCATGCTGCCGGGAAATGGAAAGCTGATTTGTGCAGCTTGGTGGTGCATCACCTCTACTGGCACGCCTCAAACGACCCACGCTATGTTGTATCGGACAACAAGAGACAAGCGCAAAACAAAACACACCGTTAATGGACAATTGCCGCGGCTCACTCACTGACAAAATGTCGGCCTGTTGCAATGGCTGCCTTTTTGTCTTTCCATTACCGCATGTTCTGCGTTGATTAAAATGATGTACAATGGGTCAGAATTGGAAACAAAGAAGTAAAAATAAAAGATATGTCTTTGCATCATTCATAGATTGGAAATGCGTGTGAATGACCCCATTAACAGGTTTTCATGTTTTTCTAATTTGTTTGGTAGGATGAAAAATATGGTAAAATGTGAAATATTTTGCAAACAGTCAAGTGACAGTTGGGAATACAAGTTCAGAAATAAAGTTCCGGGCAGTAGCACTGAGTTCTAAAAAGAAATCACTCTTGTCTATGTCATCAATACACAAAAAAATGTAGGAAAATAGAATAAAATAAAACATAAAATAAATAAAATAATGAATATTGGCCCCCCAAGATGGTTGCTAAGTAACAGTTTCAGAATTACCTCCATTTGCAGCTCAAGTCAAACTAAGTAAAAACTCCACCCACATACAATTTTGGGAAAACTAGGCAAGAATTTTTACAAATGTTAACTAAATTTGAGTGAAATGAATAGTCTAAGCTGTCATATGCAGTGAAAGGGATCTAATACAGGCCCAACATGGGATATAAAAAAACGTCATAAAGGACCTCTCTAGACTGGCCATGAAAAAATATTGTCCAATGAGAATTATTAGGTTCCGACAACGTTTTTGGTGCTTTGGTTGGTTGAAAGATACATAAGTGTCTGTCTGGTGTATCCGAGTGTGTTTGAATGAAACTACCCCAAGTAATCTGATCCCTGCTCATTAACGTGCATCCTGCAACACAATAAAGAAGCGTTGACATCAGGGTACATATTTTATACAATATTCTCTGCAAAATATTATCCAAATTTGAATTTCATGACAGCACAACAAATGTCTAAAAAAAAGGGCACTATTTCCAACTTTTTTGATTTACTAGCAACAACGTACTTTAAAAAAACAGTCACATAGAATTGACAACAAACAACAACCATATGTTTGTCATTTATAAGCTCGAGCTACACGTTCTCTATGATGAATGCACATTACAGACTTTTGTAGGGCCCCTATTCTACATCGGGCCCCAGGTAAACGAGTACCCTTGCCCCCCCATTCTGACGGCCCTGCTTGATAGTCATTTTGTAGATAAGAGAAAAAAATCCTGCGTCACGTCATGCTTCACGTTGTCCTTTACTTTCAGAGCTGGCACACCTCTCCAATCCAACAGCGTTTCGACACTTTTCGCGTTTTAGATTGCGAGTGCCAGACTTCAAGAAGAATGCAGCGTGACACCTTCTTTTGTTGACAAATGTTTAAAGGCAATATTTTCTGACTGACTCCATTAAGAGTGCAATATGTAATGTGGATGCTAGCAGAATGTCACTACACAGACGCACAGATCTAAGGCTTTTTCCTCACAGGCAATGGGAAAAGGTTGAGAAGACAGATTTCTACTACCACACCCCCTGCTGATGGAAATCCAGGGTTAAACAAAGATACACCCTCAACATCTTAAGTTCCTTCTTTGAAATTGAATTGTAACGAGAAATGAAAATGTCATGCAGCTGTTTTGTAATGGTTGAAATTGTTAAATGGCAAGGGAAATGTTGTTGGTTTGTAGGGCTGTGGTCGACTAAAGAGGACTGTAGCATGAAACTGGTAAAAACTTAAAACTTTTCAATAGTTTTACAGTAAAGTACTTGGAAACAATGTATTTATATGTAAAAATGCAGATTTAACTCATGATTGACTCCCTAATCTTCAGTTTCCTCACTCCATGCACCATCTGTTATCTGCTGCTGTCTTATGTAAATCCTTATTATCTAAATAAAACAACTTATCAACCAAAAAATGATTTTGGTAAAAAAACAAAACATAATTGACTAAACAACTACTGGCCTAATCTCTATTGGTTTGCTGGTTACATGCATTGACTTAGATTTAAGTCGACTAGATTTGGTAGATTTATATTTTGGTAACTAACCCAGTTGAATTTTATGCATTATCTTTCTAACTTTGCCTGTAATGAATGTTTATGGATTTTCTCCATGTCCGGACGTAGAATAAATTTAGCCAGAAGTGGATGTTACTGATTATAACCTTTGACTAAAAACCTTTTACATATTAGACAACAGTGGCCAGTGAACAAAGAAGTACAATTCAAACAGTGGTGGCAAATTTAACACAAATGTAGTTCAAATTAGGGTGAAAAATGTTTAAACCACTGACCTGTTTACAGTTTGCTTTTACTTTTATGGGATTTAAGACATGTATGACTAAATAAAAAGAGCATTAACCCTGGAACTTTAAAAGCTCACAAACACAGCTAAAGATAATGCAATATGCCTTGAAGACAATATTTAATAAACCTATTGTACACACTTCTTCTTTGATTTCTTTCCTGGTTGTAGACAATGTGAACGCTGTTTTCTTTATTTTATTTTGTATTAATTACTAGTTTGAAGTTTATTCAACACCACAGACGTCTTCAGGCTTTCTTCAGCAGAACTTTGTATATAATGCATCTTACGGGGACTTCTCAAATTAGTAGTTTTCCTTCATTCTGTTTTAGTTGTCAAAATGCAGCGAGGAGAAATTTGTATTGTGCATTTTGGCTCCACAGATGTAGCTGCAAGATGTTCAAAGACATAGCCGTTATGAATTAAGGTTGAAATTTGATCGATTGCTTTTCCCAGGCTCGCTTTGGGGCAGGTTGGCGACAAACAACACCTGCAGCCGCATATGACGTCTTCCTCCACCTGCTCGTATATATATCAAGCACAATGATTAGAGAATAACTAACAAATGAGTGCACGAGGTTTAGCGCTCGTTCTCATGCTTTTGTGTGACCTTAAAGCAAGTCGGCGTCAGGCTTTACACAGGGCTCTGACAAATGACTACACGCAGGGCCGGCCCAGCCTATAAGCGAACTAAGCAGCCGCGTAGGGCCCCGAGGCGTTAGTAGGGCCCCCAATCTGGCAACCCGTCTTATGAGAAGTGCAGTGTAGTAGCGCTGCTGGCGCGGCAGCGCACACAGCGGTAACATATAACGCACAAACCGCATTTATTTGTAATGACAATCTGGCAACCAAGACACCAAACCTGCGCTGATTGGTCAACTTCATTGTGCGCGAGGAGCTTGAGAGCATAACATAAACACAACACAACGTGGTCCTCATGTCCAGAAGAATATATCTCCTGGTGCCGAAAAACGAAAGAAGAAACTTCTTGACGATGTAAAGAAACTGCAAACTCAACAACACTCTCCAGGTATTGAACTTCTCTTACAAAGAGACGGTTAATGCTGCTCTTTGAAACAGCACGATTCTGTCACGTTAGTTTGCTCAGGCTGGAGGCGACGAGAGCTCTGCCCCGCGCATAATATGTGTCTGAATGAAAGATAATAAGCTTCACATTCACACCAGCCCCGTAGTGTCAGCTGCAGGTGAGGCCGGTGAGGGGCCTCTATGCCCCGGGTCACTAAGAGGCGGAGATCCGGTCCGGACGAGCGCCGTCTCGTCCAGAACCTCTGACGTGAGACTTTGGAGTGAACAGTGTGCGGCCCCTGTCCCGGGCCCCTGTCCCGGTCCCCTGTCCCGGGCCCCTGTGCAGCCTCAGTCAGAGATGAGCGGTTTGAGTTTGCGTCCCTCTCTCTCACATCACCATGTGTGAGATCAATCGTGACTCGTGATGTCTGTTTTACTT
Source organism: Eucyclogobius newberryi (assembly GCF_026437365.1). Taxonomy (NCBI): domain Eukaryota; kingdom Metazoa; phylum Chordata; class Actinopteri; order Gobiiformes; family Gobiidae; genus Eucyclogobius; species Eucyclogobius newberryi. The sequence continues at coordinate 25,118,332 of NW_027315757.1, forward strand.
TGACTTCTTAACGTGCAATGAGAGGAACGTAAAGGTTTATGCACGTAAGGTCCATCAGCCAATCACATCGCAGCATTGTTTCATGCAGGAGTCCAGTGTGTGATGTTCAGATCAGAACAAACATTTATATTGTAATTAACTTTTAATAGAGCAATAAAACATTTCAATTTATTTAAAAAGCATCATTAGACTATTTGTTATAAATTATAATAAATTGATAGTGAAAAATAACCAGACATATTATGATTACGTCTGTTATAGAATAATACTATATATTTTTATACAAAAGTGGCAAAGTTGCAGAAACGCAGTCGCTTCACAATAGCTAGGTTTGGACCTTCACTTCTCGTTCTGTTCATTCTCTGGGAATAACATGTTTGCACTGTTTTATCAGTGTCAATTGTTAATCAAGCAATGCTTATGCTATTTTGTTTAATTTAATATAACTTGTTTTGTCACTTTAGCAAGAAGGAACAGTTGGGAGCTGTAAAAGATAAATTAGTAAGGATAACTATTACTTTTACATTTTCAGTTAAAATTAATCAATTTGACCATAATTATTTTTCATAGCCAACATTGTATTGAGTAATTAAGTACACTAATGTATTAATAACTGGCTTTAATCATTTTTCTCCTGGCACAGTTTCATCACATCATCATTTTATAGCATTACAACCTCAACATTTTACTCTTACTTTAGCCGGCTGGATCACATTAAAATGCAGCAGAAGACCCAAAAAGGTCTGAAAATCTCTGGGGGAGGGCCCCCAGGCCCCCCCTGTTCATTAATTTAAACTGCTAATGTGCTAATGTGGCTGTCGACCCTTAACGCCCACAAATACGCCCAAAAACATATCTGGGATGTGTGTTATTTGTACAGGGAGTAGAGGTGATGTCAGCGGAATACCAAGTTGCATTGTGGGATTTAAGTTAGCAATATTTGAGCTTGTGAGGTGCTGAGAATAAACTAACTGGCAAACGGATGCCCTGGAGTTTTGGTGCGCTTTGTTTGCGTTGAAGAAAGTTCCCATATGTGAATTGTTTACTGACAATGGCAATAAAACTGATTCTGATGACGTGGTGAGGGGCCCCCAAAAATGTTTTCGCTTAGGGCCCCCTGAAGGCTTGGGCCGGCCCTGACTACACGGGCCTGTAATGGACTGCATTTAGATTGCTGTTTTCTACCTTTGGGATGTAAAATTGTCATTCAGAAATTCAGAGAGTTGTTCCACATATGTTTCAGGGAAAATACCAGAATTAATACCACATTTTGAGACTAAATATACTGAAAAATGTTTTTTCATTGCAGAGGCATTAAGTGGCTTTCAGTATTTTAGTGTAGATTTTAGATATGCCACCTGCTTGTCTTCGTGGAGATTAGAATTACAACAAATAACTATGGAATATGAAAAGCATTAACTGGACTATATAGACTAAAACACATACAAAAATGCCTTTTTATACCATTATTAAATCAAAATAAACAACTTGATTTGTAAATAGTACCTTGAAGCCTTCAGTGGATATATATTTCAATCTTTATTTGTTTTAAAATATATTCAAAAAGTCTCATCATAGAATTTTGTTTTGTTTTGTCTGACAAAAAATAATTGACAAGTCGACGACTAAAACGATAGTTAGTTGTGGCCCTAATAAAGATGTTATTGCTTTGTCTGCACTGTAATGTTCCACAGTAAAGCATTCAAATATCTATCATACATTAAATCAATAGCAGGTGTGTTTATTGCTCTTTAAAAACATGTCATTTGATCCATAACTTGGCCTTGTGACTTTTGTCTTTATGTACTTTCTGTATTTAGGAGCAAAGAAAAAGAGACCTCCTTCTGAACACATTTGTCACATTGTCTTTGATATTAGTCATCACAACTCTCATCTTTCTAAAGTGCAAGTTGTAGCATGTAAACTTTTGAACCATTGACTGTTTTCCTGTTGGTTGTAGTACTGTGTGGTTCAGTAACATTGCAACAGCAGAATTAAAACTCATGGAATATGTAAAATTGTGACTTTTCCTGTCACTAGAGGCTGTATGACTTTTAAACCACTTGTTAGAGCTTCTTCCTTCAAAAAACATATGGTTACATTTGAATGCCATCTTGTTATGCTAAAAGCTTCTTCCCACACGTCGACCCAAGCAAACTGAACAATGCACTTTGAACTTTTTTCTAGTACTTTACTTTGTTTGCTTAGCAACTTGTTTTTTGCTTTCGTATTTCATAGTGTCAAAATATTTCATGGTACGTTTTGTGTTTTGACTTCTCTCCACTTTATGTGGTGGTTTGTAATGTTTTATTGTGCAGTTTGAGCTATTTTGGATTTGTTTATCCAATGTGGATTTCAAAATACAGATGGCAACTTAACTAAATTAAACTATGTTACAAACAAAATAACATTTGGATGTTACCCCCTAAAATAAGTATTTCAAGCTGGCCTCTCACTTCAGGGTCTCAGCACGCAGTTAATCCTGATTAGCAGAAATTCCCAGAATGAGTCTGCTGATGATTCACGAATTAAAAAAAAACAGCAAAGTAGTCACAAATCAAAAAAACATAATTTTTCGAGAGAGAGGATTTTCTATCCAGGATTCATCAAACTAGCATAAAAGAAGCTAAATGTAACTCCAAATATGTTTTTGATGAGGGAACAATGTTAGAACATAGTCAATTTTGCATAATATGTGTCCTTTAAATGTTTCTATTAGTCCATTATGAATCTTCTGTTATATTATCTGTTCAAACGTGTCTGTTTCTTCCAGTGTGTAACAATGAAATAACTACGTCTGACAACTGGTTGACAAACTTGCAATGTCTCCCCAATCATTGGGTGAAAATGTATGTAGTCAAACTTAACAAAGTAAATGCCACATTACGTAGCTCAGATGTCAGATTCTCTCCTTTTGCCAACACCTGTCTCACTCACTTCACACTGTCAAAGCTTCAAAGCGAGAGAGGTTTTAGAGAAACATTTGCAAATTCCGTGTGCTCTGACATCAAAACCTACTCTCAATATACATTGTGTACTTTCTCACTGTTGGGACAAACTTCCAAGGAGGTCCAGCGCTAATTAAAACAACCTTTTCACGTATCCTCGCCTTCAGGTCTCGTCTCCACACTGTCCCGGGACACTTCACCATCCCCTTCTTGATGGACAGGCCTGCCTCCGGGCTCAGCTCTCTGTCCCCCTGACACTGGACGCCCCGATCGATTAGAGTCACTGCCAGTCTGCCAGACAAATGCCGATATCTAATGACCGCGCTAAAATAAAGGCATCATTCTTTTTAAGATGCAGGACGCAATGTACCGGCGCCTGAGATGTTACAGGCCAGCTTCACTCACTAAAATTGAGCTTCTGTTTGGGAGATTAGAGTCATCAATGGCCGCGAGGTGGAGTTTGGTGAACGTTGAAAGAGGAAAAAGATGAGGCGGGGGAAACATAATATATATAAAAAGCTATCCAGAGACCGGGGGAACAAGCTGCAACTCAAGGTATATGATGATAATTACCTACACTTACATTTTTCCCTTTTATCTGCTGCGTGTTAGATGTGTCAGATATGGATTCAAATGTGTTATGACAGACGCTTGAATCCATAACTCTAGCTTTCTGGAACTACACAAGAAGATTCATTTCAACCACCATCAACAGAACATGTTGTAAATCTTTAATATAATAAATATCCTCATTTATTAATAATACAATAAAATGATAAAACCCCGACAAAGCTGATTAGATACTTAACAAAAAACAAAAACAAAAACATGGTAATGTCAAAGAAGCTACTATTATTTTGCCTTAAAAAAAACACATGATTTTGTATCAAAACATTTTTTTAAAAATTATTATTGTGGTATTGAAATCGTTACCAAGCATTTTTCTTATATTGAAAAGTTTTGATTTTGAATATTCAGTCTTGTGACAACACACTGTATGTAACTTATCTGGTGATGTTGTTGCTTTGCCTCCAATGTTCCACAGTATGGCATTAAATGTATCTTGTATTTATTTATTCACAATTGTTTTAGTACAAAAGAAAGAAAGAAAGATAAAAAAAAAAAAACTTGAAAACAAACATTCTTACTGCAATTATCCATATGGAGAGGATTTACTGCCACACTACACCCTGGGCTCAGCAATAACATCTCCATGAAGATAAAACACCACCAATAAAGTTACAACATGCACATTTAAATCAACAAGAAGGCATATGATGATTCCTCACTTACTGTACATTCTCCCTTTTATCACTGAGGCGTTAGACGTGGGCTTAGACATATGAATTCAAATGTGCTTTGGCAGAACCTAGCAGCTATAAAAACATTTTTAATATTTTCCCCTGTATCAGTGGACATAAGCAACATAAGCATAAAGTGTGAGATGCAAGCAACAAAGGTTTAAAGAAAAGAGCCTCCTATCCTCTTTAATTAATTGCGTTGCTCGTGCAATAGCGTCTCGGATTACACAAAGAAAATTGGTATGTAATTACATGCAAAAAAGTTCGCCAATTACCGCTAAAGCTCTTTTCAACAGTAACAGCTGCATAATGACATGTAAATGAGCCGTAGGGCTTTTATCACGTACCTATGTGAATGGCATTTGGAAAATCACGAAGGTGCAATTTATTTCTCCTTCCGCCCTTATGAATAACAAAGACTGAGGTGAATAAATGATAACTTTGAGATGGTAAGCACAATGCAGCCAACACACTTTAAGGTTAAAAAACAACAGGGGTGTGATTGGATGAAAGATGGGGTCTTTTGCGTGGAATAATGAGGAGATATTGGCGCTTCTGTGAGACCTTCTTACTGAAACTTTAACAAGGTCTTTTAAATTAGATCAGACTATGATTTTAATAGGCTGTTATTAAGAAAAGAGTTGAAGCGGAAAATACCTGAGGCAAATATAGCTCACTGTGGATAGTTTAAATTGTTTTCAAGTGGTGTAAGAGGAAACTAAAATCATAATTTGGTTGGGTTTTGGTTTATAACTGCCAGTACAACATGAGCTGAATGAGGCTGCTAAGTTTTTTGAGCCCCTGGGATCCGCACACCAAGATGGATATAAAGGACATGGACTTTTTCATTTGGAGCAGGAGTTTGTGCAGAATTCTACTCATAAGAGCCGTGTCAAAGCCTCAAATCTCTGTATTATGCGCTGTTATTTTGACATGTTTAAATCAATCAGAACTATCCGTGCCACACTCAGAAAGTAACGCCAAAAAAGAAGAATTAAAAGTTAATAAACTCCCAAATATAAGGATCATGGCTCTAAAATAATGAATGCACAACATAATGAGATTTGACCATGACCTGTTGTACTATTCCTCTAAACGCAATGAAAATGTGTGTGATTTCTATTATTGGGGGCAACATTAGTCTCTATTTTTCATACTTTTGACATGCACACATACAATCAGTCCTTAAAATCTAAGTCCTTAAAAAGCAAGAAACATTTTAGCAGTACTAAAACAAGTCATAACAACGTGATTTAGCGTTCCTTGGTTAGCGAAAACTGCAAAGACACATTCACACATCAGCACCAAAGCGTTTCATCAATGCACTCCCACGATTAAGTTACAAGTTAAGCTGGCAGTGAGGTGTGGACTGCTTTCTAAGGAACACTGGTCGCAGTTTGTGTTCCTGCCTCCCTCTCGGCCATCGCTTATCAGCAGGCAAATCAGCGCCGGCATTGACCCGGCGCCCTCTAGCACTCATTAGCAGCAGTGGCAGTGAGTGACAGTGATGGAAGGCTGGCTTTACTCGGGAATGCGCCTCTCACACTGGGAATACATGGGTCACAAGCTGAGGGTGGTCAGAAGAACGCTTATACCAGTGGGAAAAGCAACGCCACGTCAGTTTAGAAACCACACGTCACCACTTTACTTTTTTTCTACCATTTGTCCTCTGGTTGATATTTTGTTCTGTTTCTTTGGATAGACGCTCATGACAATATAGAGTAAAAAATCATTGAAAAGGGGTTTTAGGGATATTTGAAAGACCTCTTTTGGGAAAATTAAACTCCTGAAGAAAATGAACATCTTAATTTGTTTCTGGAATATCTTGATAACAATATTTTGTTATCGAAACATATAAGCTGATGTTTTATTATCGGACAAATGTGAAATGTCTGTAAAATTTGTCACAAAGTGCAGAAATATCACCTCCTACTCTTTTTTGAAAGTTTACAACATTATTTTTTTTCATAACAAAAAAAAAAATCAGCTCTTTTTGTAGCAATTTTGTTAGAAACGATATACTCAATATTCAAATTTGGAATTTGAAAGTGCCCACTTCTATCAGCATACGACTAGGAAGAGAATAAGGCTGAAAAGGAGGTGGAGTCAAGACAAAACCTGTGATTGACAGCTGTATGGAAAAGGGTGGCAGGAGTAATACATTCAACCGTAAAATTATGATTTCATGTTGCATCCTTCCAACTATAAACACATCACTTTAAGCATGTATTTCAAACTGTCAAATATACAAGTAACACCCTGTACCCACTGGATTTGTACATTGTGTTCAGTTAAAAATGTTGTGACATACTCAAACTAGACTGGTTTTATTGATGTCTTTTGAGCTGCTCTGTACGATGTTGCATGCGCCTCACATTTGCTCTAACAATGGCCTGACTGGCTGGGAGCACAGTCCTGTCCTCCCACAGAGCACCTGTCCTAAGCCTTATGCTTCATTATATTATTGTATTTGTAGATCCACACATCCCCTCCCACTTTCTAACCATTACTCCTGGAGTGCATTGTCAGTGCAGAAGCGAAAATGTGTTACTGAGGCATCTACATTCTCTAGCAAAGGCGTCTGCTTCCGATGCCAGAACACCTGAAAGTTAACACATGAGGAATAATGGAATCACTGTGCGAAATGGGAAAGAAGTAAATGGAAAGGAGTTGGAGGGCTCAACTGAATCAGTGGGAAGTGTGTCTAATGTGACTCTTTGGCATATACGCGAGTGTCGGTGTTCGGCCCACGAAGCGTTTAGTGAGTTTGGACGTAAGCTCCCATGGTATTTAGGTCGCTTCCTCAGGCCATTAGCCCAGCGTGTGGGAGAGCAAACACAGGCTATTGTTTCCATCTAATTCTCTGCTATCTCTTATTAAAGCAGCATGACAAGTGCACACGTCTGCGAGGGAGCGCCCGGAATGACAAGAGCCCCAGCCCTTAGAGAGAAGGTAAATAAAAGGGGCAGCTCAACCTCCAGCGCAGGATTTTAATTGGCTATTCACTATTATAATTACATAGTTGAGTAGCAATCAGTCCAAATATACGACCTTCAGTTCTCTTAACAGTATTCACATTTGCATTCTATAGCTGCTTTTAATAGGGAATTATGAATTAATTTAATTATTTCACACTGGAAATGATAAAGAGCAAGGATAAGTGGCTAAATGCGCGGGCTATAGTCAAACTGTAGGCCTGACATTTGTTTAACTATGAAATAAGTTTGGAGACTGGAACAGATGGACACTAGAAGAGTTCTCGTGCCAGCTTTGCACCAGGGTTACGGTTTGACATACCTAGAATAGAGTGAGAATGTTTGTTAGTTACTGGTTTAGTACTGGGGTATATTCACTGCATTGTATCTCGGAAAGTCTGGATTTTGATGTTAGCAAGAATAAAATTACTCGTTTTAAAAATTAAAAGTGTTCCCAAAAGCAAACCTTAAATGTTGTGGAAAATATCTCACCATTTTACTAATTTTGCTAGGTAATGTTACATCGGTAATGGATTAGTTAAACAGCAGTGTCAGATCTTTTTAATGCACAAAACTGTTGCTGGATATGGATGACTGACAGTCCCTAAATGTAGCAGTGTTTAGTCAAAGAGCTCACGTTAAAGCGACGTCATATGGAAGACAGGAAGCAGCTTTTCCAGTTCGTTTCCCGAGCTTTCATGTGTATTTTTCAACTCTTTAAACTCTATTTCTCCCTGACATTAGCCCGATCTGGAGCAACGTATAGATATCTAGACCAGTATGATTGTGTCATTGCTTGAATCCACGTGACGCTGCACTGCTGCACTCTGATACGCACCGCAGAACGTCATGGTTGGTGTGACAGGCAGCCCGGAAGTAATCTGATCAAAATATGTATTCACTGGAAATCAGGCGGAAACCATAGACTAGAAATAAGTAAGTCCAGTAAGGCCGCAGTTATTTTATTACTTGGTTTACGGATTTTTAAATGAAATATATTGCACAGGCGGAAAAAATATAAATATAATTTCAATTTCAAAAGATGTTTTCTTCCGGGTTTGCCCAAAACGCACCACGGGAGGAGGGAGGAGGGAGGAGGAGGGAGGAAAGCATACAACAATCCATCCATCCATCCATTTTCTACCGCTTGTTCCCTTTCGGGGTCGCGGGTGACTGGAGCCTATCTCAGTGACTTCGGGCCTTAGGCGGGGTACACCCTGGACAGTGGCCAACTTGTCGCAGGGTTAACACAAAGACATAGACATTACAGACAGCCATTCACTACACACAATTTAGAGTTACCAATTGTGCCTAACACATGCATGTCTTTGGACTGTGGGAGGAAGCCGGAGACCCCGGAGAGAAGCCACGGTAACACAGGGAGAACATGCAGACTCCATCCAGAGAGATCATGTGATGTTGGTCTGGTCCGGGAATCGAACCGCCTTTGCCACCGTGCACCCCAACCGTGCATACAACAATGCTTTCCAAAATAAATGACTCCCGCAGGAGTTTGGCGAGAAATTGCTTCACACGCTCTTATCTTTTGACTTAATACCGCCTTTCACATTTAATTTAATACTATTTTGCGTTTTCGGCGGTACTTTGTAAAAATAAATAAATATAATAATCAATTTTATTTATATTGTAGAAATCAATAATCTGCAGTGCGGCGGATCCGTAAACCAAGTAATAAAATAACTAAGGCCTAAAAAAAAAAAAAAAAAGCCGCAGTATAAACTACAACACACATTACAGTAAAATCAAACTATACTATACATGGCTGAAGCAATTGCTGGAGTGTCTGCGTCTCTCCCTCTCCCCCCATCTCCCCCTCCCTGCAATTCTGCAAAAAGTACAAGTTGTTCAAATGTCAAAAGTAATAGCACACGTACTACTGCGAAAGCGATCGTAATGAGGTATAACATGTTGAAATCGGTTGAAGCGTTAAGTTGAAACTGGCTAAATGGAAAATCATGGAAAATATACTAATAAAAAATATGTGAAATACAAGAACATATAGTGCCTGCGTGAAATCACGCAGACACTCAATTATAACAAATGTTTCACAATCCCCACCGGTTGGTTTACAGCCTACCATGACGGACGCTATAGCCCACAATATCTCACCTTTTGTCCAGTATAAGATGAGCTTGTGAGTAGACTTGGCGGACTCAGCTCTTTCCCTGTGCTCTGGGTTAATGCAGTCGTGCCACTAAAGCTGTCAGCCTCTGCAACAGCACACCAGATGTACAGCTGCAAGCTCCAAAACGCTATTACCACGGCTACAGTCAACAGCCATCAAAGGAGAAGGCAGCGCGTGATAAAACTTTGGACTGTCATTTCACTACTATAGAGTCACGCTCATAAAGGTTTGCCACGGAAATATATGTGTGGAGTTCAAAGCTTCAGGATAGTAGCGCGCATGTGTTGTATGGGCTCAGTTTTGCTCTATAATGTGTCTTTGTGGTAAAGATGTGAAGATCTGAAAGCTACGTTATGCTTTCATCTCGGCTTCACAGATGGCTTTTTGCACAAATGCGATGGTTTTACAGGGCAGACTCTGGACAGTGTAGAGTAGACCCCTCGCCCTTGTCCACAAAAGGCATGCTCAGAGTATAGCGCCCCAATTCTTTTGTCGTAAAGATTTAGCTTTCAATAATTCTCATTTAATTGAAAGCCACCACTAAGCCAGACTTTAATTAAATGACAACACCAGTCTTAACCAGTCTCAAGCCAGAACTAAACCAGAGAAGCCCATCTAGACTCAAAAACCAGGTCATGAAATGTAATTAAAAAATGCATTTTAAAAATCTAGTACTATTTTAAAACTGTTAAAATAATAATGAATAAAATTAAAATAATAATAAGATAACTTTTATTTGTACCACAATTGGAAAGTGTGGTAAAGCACAGTTCAATAACAGAAGGAGAATATAAACATGCAATCAAAAAATACATTTAAATTGAGCCCATTCTGCAGGTAAAGGAGGAAAATAAATGCTCGTATGTACAATAAGTGGCTACATACTGTACATGTTTACATGCATACATTTTTTCATATATATTTTCAGATGGCAAAGTGAAGCAGGACAGATTCTATATCAGGCTCTTTCTGTGTTTCAGGGTTTGCAATAGATAAGATGTCTTATTTAGATGCAGACGATGCAAAATGTACTAATTTGCTGGAAGAAAAAGTGGTGTTTAAGCCGTGATTTTACACTTAAAGTCCAAAGCCCACCAGTCAGCCTACCAGTAGTGAAACCCCTCCCACAGTCTGACAAGCACAGAAACAGCCCACATAAGCACTGCCAAGAGGACACCGTGCCCCCAAGCACTTTTCTTCTTTCCACATTGCTTTTTGTTCCATTATATTCTTGAATCAGAGTCCCTCGGAGGGAAAGACAAAGAAGATTTACTTTGTTCAATACAATGTAGGCCATAAGCCTTAAAGCAAGGGTCAAGCTCCACAGAGTATTCCCATACCATCTCTCGGAGGGAAATCGGGATTCTTTACAGTCTGGTAAGTTAACACACAGGACCATAGTCGAACACAAATAATTACATCGTGCCATTATGTGACGAACAACTCTTTGAAATTGGGCCAAAAGCCTAACATAGCTTGAAATAGGAAAGCACCAAAACACATATTATATTACCAGACTCTGTGATTTGCATACATTTGACTTAATTTCAGCTCATTTTGATTTCATTCGATTTTTCAGTCATCACTGCCGCTTCATCAGCAGGCGACAAAAACATCCTCCTGTGAAACAATGCGGCGCCGCCTGACATATTACATTGGTCTTTTCAGGGCGCTGCAGCTAATCTGTTGTGTATCGTCAAACGCTGGTTTTGATTAGCCCACTCTTATGGTTTATGGTCGCCATGGTAATTGGTGGTTTACACACATTGATACAGCACACGAAGGAGAGGATCGGTCCGTTGTGGCTAAGGTACTGCATTGTTTCGAGACCATGTTTTTTCATTGAAAGCTGCACCATAACTGTGACATAATGCACGGCTTCCCAAACAATATGGTTTAAAAACTGGAATCATTTTTACAATTTTATAAACAAATAGATCAAACACAAATAGAGCAGAACACAAAACAACCAGAGAGTGCAAAATAAAATAAAAGCATCATCTAAACATAAATACAAACAGAATCAGGGCATATTTAAATTAAAACAAAGGTCCCATTTAGTCCAAAGTCTATTCAATTTGTCCATTTCCAAAGTTAGTCCCACATTTGTTCTATTTGTCTAATGTCTGCCACAATGTCAGTCCAGTCCTTAATCATTGGTGTGGTCCGTGTCATCCATTTCTTTGTGACGGTCTTAAAAACTCAAATCATTTTCAAAGTTAACTCTGCACTTTTAATTTATTAAATAGGTTTATAGCCTGAAATGTGAGTTGGAATGATGGTGATCATTACTTTACCATTATTTAGTAGTAGTTGAAGTAGCAGTAAAGCAGAATCAGAGAACATCGAATACATTCCTGTATTTTCAGGTATGATGCATAAAACAAATACTTTTCTACGATTATACAATCCATTCTAAATGTTTGCTTCTTTATAGTCCCGCCAGTTAAAAGGATGAAAAAGTAACATAAACATAACTTAAATCCTTACGTTAGGGTTGATTTTGGGGCTTATACCGTGGCATTATTGGCTCCACTCAATGTCACATTAACTGTGAAGTACATTGTGCTTGTATTAAACTGCCGTTCAACTGGCCTTTGGGTTAAACACTGAAAAGGTCACTGTCATCCTGTACTTAGAACCGCTAAAGGTAAGTGTGGCCTATGCAATTTTCATTTGTTTCTATCAACCAAGATTGGACACTCTTTGTGTTTTCAGGAGTTGCACGATAGATTTCACATGGAGAAAACAAAACATAACCCTGCGACGAGTTGTACCCTGCCTAAGGCCCGAAGTCACTGGGATAGGCTCCAGTCACCCACGACCCCGAAAGGGAACAAGCAGTAGAAGATGGATGGATGGATGGATGGATGAAAACAAAACATTTACCATAGGTTCTTAAACTCAGAAGCTTCATAGAGATAACGTCCCAACAATGTACTGACAAAACTGCAAACAAGTTTGAAGGAAATTATGACAAAAGTATAATATAATATAATCATATTTGTGTGTATTGTTATGCCTTCTAAGATGTCTGAAGGTTCATTTAGAGACTTAAAGTTTAAAACAGTAGTAATTTCAGAATCATGAGAGGAGGATTGGAGGGTAGTATAAGCAGGGGTCCCCAAACCATTCAGGCTGGGACCCCCAAAACAACCATACAACCAACTCAAGACAACCTCAGTCAAATTATGTAGACAGAACTCTAAGTTGTAAATCTTTCAAAATTAGGTTTTATTTTAGTAGTTTATTATGTTATCTGACCCAATTTCAAGTTTAAATAATGGATGTTTTACAGTGTCCTCATTTTAAAATTACACTATGAAATCATCTCGCAACTTCCAGCCCCGACCACCTCTTTGGGAACCACTGTACTAAAGCACATGCAACCCTATATACCAGGTCTATTTAACTTAAGGCCCGGGGGCCAGATTCGGCCCTCCAAACAATTTGATCTGGCTCGCAACCCATTTCCAAATATCAAAAATGTATTTATATTTATTCATTTTTTTAATTTGTTTTTACTGGTTTAATTATGTGTGGAACTGGTTTAGTCCTTGTTAAATGCTTTAGGCCTAGTTTAGTCCTGTTTTAGACTCGTCGTTTAGTCGTTTAATTCTGGTTTAGTGGAACGGCAATCTTGTTTTTCATGTTCCCACAAAAGTCTAATATTGCAGTAGTTATTTTACCATTACTGAAACAGATCTAGTCATATGGATATTGAGTTTAACATACAATTAGTAATACCATTTCACCATGTTTTTTGGGCCTTTTGTTTGTTAATTATTATATGTTGTAAGATATGTGACAGTTTTTTTTAAATGTATTTTCTTCAACAAAAAATATTTCTCAAAACAACAATATTAACAACAACAAAATTAAATCCCAGAATAACCAGAACACGTAGCAAAGTAGCATCACCAAGCCATTGTAAGTGAAAGGTGTCTTTTATATTAGTTTATACTTTATATTACTATTATTAGTCGATACAGCAATTTAACAATGGGACGTGTCACAACCAATTCCCTGTCAAAATTCAGACTTGGGGGCAATTATATTTTTCTCTTTTTTCTTTTGATTTGACAGACTTGACAGACTTATACCACATAAAAGCAAAAGCAACAACAAGGTAACAAGATAATTTCGTAGATTTTCATAAATCAAGACATCACTCTTTTGATGCTGAAAATGAGACGAAAACACCGGTCTTATTGACACTCAAATGGACTATTATTCAAATGATTATAGGTGTAAAAATGAGAGTTATGTGTGTTGTGGTGGTTACGTGCGACAGATGGAGAGGGCTGATCCCACACGTACATTGACATACGCTAAGGCAGGATGCTAACTCCCATGTGTCTAAAAAGCCCACTGTTTACATAATACACAGCTCCAGCTCTGTAATATCCCATGTCACCATTTCTAACCTGGATGATGACATGCACAAAAGTCTATGTTCATGAATAAAGCATAAGTGGAGTAAAATATGCAGGTGTTAAAAGGGAGAGTATGTTACAATGGCGGTGTGATGGTGGTGTCGAACATGTTGTGTTTGATGGTACAAAAGAGGTGAAGAATCCTATGAGGTTTGGCCTGGAGTAATTGTTGTTAGAATTAAATACCCAATTGTACAATATTACTGCTAATATTTTGCATTATGTATACAGTCCATAGTTTTAATACCAATTCTACATATAAAGTTTCAATGTATGGTATAGCTAAATGATCTAGTACAGTTTTGAATCATTTGTACGTCTGTTAATTTAAAGGACAAATATTAAGAATTATTGTTATTGGCCTTTAAACATGCTCTTGAGTACATTTACTTTAGCATCTCATGTTTTGGAAGAAAAATAGTTTAGGACAAACATAATGACTTCATAGAACAGGTTTCAAAAGTAGTCATCTGGACACTGTTTGGACTTCCAACCTGAAAGTAATTTTAAATCTGCAGAACTGGTCTGAGAAACTCAACTTTTATGCACCTCTGAGTTAACTAAACTCTACCTTCAGGGAGGAATTTTCCTGAAACACAGCTGCCTTTGTTAATCTGCCTTACTTTCAGTTAAACTAACCCTTCTTTCGTTGCCTCTGAGCCCTGTTATGGGCCATTATGACTTCATCTCACTCTGCTGTTTCCTACGCCAGGAATTGACTTTGGCTTTTGCTTTGACAACTGGCAGCAGAGGGAATTACAAAGGGGAGATAAACAAACCTAGCTTTCCCCCGACATGCTAATGTAGCCACGCAGTTGTAATGATAGTGATGTGATGGCCTGAATGCTCAGAACGTATCTGTTATCCGTCTATGATTTATGGACTGAAAAACATGATGAGATGAAAGTATGATGTAACAAAACTGTGAAATTCAGAATGTGTTTTTGACGCTCGAAAGGGGAGAGGAATTTTTAGCCAGGATTCATTGTGAATGAAACTAAATAAACTCCAGGCATGTCTTTGATAAGGAAATTACATGATTAAAAGCTCAAAAAGCATATACAAATGCATATTTTCTGTATAATTTGTGTCTTTTACCACAAATGAAATTATGAAAAGGCAGACTGCATTTCAATCACATTAAAAATAATAGAGGGTTGTAGCATTTTGAATTCAAGGATTATGTTGTGACTGTACATTTACATTTGGCAAATGTGTGACTAAAACAAAAGAAATGGAATTCAGAATAAAAATAACTGCAGAAAATACCATTTAGTAACACAATCAAGCTGCAGACAATGAAACATGCTAATTGCGATGCACAATATGCAAATGCCACAATGAGTCTTATTCGTCTGAAACAAGCATTGAAATTGCACTTTTGTTGCCTGTCACCGTGAGGAATGGCTGGCCGCCCTCATGCCCATGGGCAGCCGATATTGAGCAGCGCAGCTGGAGTTATGTCGAACGTAAGGCGAAGTGACACAAATGCTAATCAAGTATCAAAACTGACACTGCATTCCCATCCGCGCACATCAGCCCTTCAATGATTTATTAGCCAAAGTGAAAACGTGTGTCAGCGTGTCCCGGGGCCGCTGGGAAAGGTGCTCTCCACTTAGCGCCTCCCCTCCAGCATGAATTGCACTCTGCAGAGGGCTGCCACAGTCTCCCAAACAGGTGACCCACTCATCATGTATCTGACTCGTCTCTTCAGAGGGAGCTAAAAGCCTGTTACAAGAGCTGCAGCGAGAACCGAGAAGAAGGCCTTAGATCAAATGCTTCTGGTGCTGAGTAAGCCTCGCCTCTCTCCTCTTTCCCCAACTCCCATTTCACTGTGTCCCTGATCGGAGCAACCACAATTATCTGACCGTCATTCACAGTTCTTCATCTACTCCTCCATTGCTGCTGCTTTATTCATTGGAGTCAGTATATTTCAGTGGGAGCCTCAGGTAACACACGGGTCAAAGGCTAAACACTGAACCACATCTGTGAACAAATTATTCAGAAACGCTTAGAAAGAGCTTTCCACTGTTAAGTTATGATAAAACATTCGTAAATATGTAATATGATAATAAATGTGTATTGTAATATTTTTGTTTGGACTCATTTTGAATCTTATGAATGTTTATTTAAGGTGACCATTAAGATATGTATGTCATTTAAATACAGGTCACAGTTCAGTTTGTTCTGTAAATACCCAATGTATAAATGTACATATTTTAAAGTATTTATTTTCATTCGAAATAAGCTAATTAACATTATTATACTTTAAGATACTGAATTTTCACAGTTACCCGGAATATCACATTGATTTAAAATTGAGCTTATGATATTTGCCTTTTGTTGCGATTTGACAAATAATAATACCTAACTATACCTTTATTTTGTTAAATCACTGTTTTAACTGTCAGAAAATGTAGCCGTTCCTGCATTTTAGGTGGAATGTCGCTTATTGGTGACATGGACAGAGGAAATCTTCTGGAGAACTTACTCTACTTCCTATAAATTTCAACTTTTTGTTTTATTAATTCATTTTTTAGTTTTTAATCTATTTTTTAATCACAAACTGCAACTTGATACATTTAAAGACAACAATAAATATTAACCACAGGCAAATATCCCACCAAACTAAGTCATAATTAGAAAAACATGATAATAGGTTGTGATGTGCACTTTTGGTATTTAATAAATAATTGAGTATTGCGTTGCCATTTTGACATCAATGTCCTTCCTCTGGATCATATTTGTATGGTGGACAGAAGGAGGTTGTTATCTGTAGTTTGTGCTTCCATTTTGGTGTTGCCAATTAATTTTGAATTTCTTTGTGAGTGCATTTCTGGAACTAAGCCTGGTTTGATGGATAAACAATGCTCCAGTGCATCATTTAGTTGAGAGTAGAGAAGAAAAGCATATTCACTCCCTATGTCCCAAATGTAATCTTAGCAGCACTTGAATATGCAACACACTTGTAAATAGATTGTTGGTGGTGAACAGCTGCAAGACCAAAAGTTTACGGGATCAGTTCCATTGCCAGATACAGCTAAAAAATACTCACTATAGCCACAAGGGGCCAGTATTTAATACAAAATAGATATTATTATTTTATTAGTAATATAAAATAATTGATAGGCATCTTACTATTTTAAATACATTTGAATGTTAACTTGAAGATGTCTGCTTCCGTTCCAGAACAAAAAACGGATATGATGAATACAGTAATGTTTAGATATATTAAAACATAAATAAATAAACAGTGAGCAGCTGAAACAGTGAAAAAGTTTCAGGTTAAATATGGCATGTACTCATGGCTGCTTCCCCAATACGCAATAAAACATATCACATATAGTGATAAATATTGGAGCAGGTTTCTGCATAATTCATACATCTTAACATCTGAGCGAAGGCCCTCCTCTGCCAAGACATTTTATTGGCTCTCCTGCAAATCATGATGAAGCCCTTGCTGCCAAGTTTTGCAGCTATAGTGGGTTTGTTCATTTTTAATAGCAAAGGGAGAGAAAATAGAATGGCTAATGATGTTGATTATACCACCGGGCAGAGCAATATGTTTGGGTTTCTTTGTAAAAATGCAGCCTTCGTCAAAGTATTATAATGGACTCATATCAGCTAGTACCTGACGCACACGCTATTCTCCCGAGATCCTATTTGCGTTACTTTGTGTTTATCACCATTAAAAGACTCCTTTGTTCTTGTCTGTAATTAAAGCTACACACCGGCTTTCAAGAACAAGTTGAAATTAATATTCCTCTCCTGGCATAATGCCTTTAGTGAACGTCCTCATTTTGAAGCATATAATTTCCTTCCCATGAAGTGAAGGATGTTGTCCTATGCTGTTCATGCATTCAGACTGATGATTGGCTGTGGGCTGTAGTTAATCTTGTGTGAATATGTTCTCTGCTCTCTGAGGCAGCGCGGACAGTGGAGACTGTTGTTGAATGAGACTTGCCGCCAGCAATTTATGCTTTCATGTGAAAAGTGAAGGGGAAAATGTAGAGGGAGATTAATGGTACATAAACAATATGGATGACTGTGTAAGCATAGGCTCCGTGTCCTATATGCGCTTTTTTATTTATGTTGTCGGATGCAATTCAAGCACAAGCCCCCAACACAGACCTTGCCCAGAGGTTTGGCCCTTTCCCCCTGTGCCTGATGTATCTACAGCTAAAATAGGCAAGCTATCTTTCACAGCACATGTGCACACAACCTTTGCAATTCAATATTTGCTGTGCATTTCAACTGGAATATTCCTAGCAGCAGGACAGGCAGAGGTTTCAGTCAGAGCCAGTCAATGCTGAGGTGAGGGAATGATGCACACACCTGTCACTTTGGATTTTCACAATTCTCAGGGACTGAAATTGCATGCTGTTCACACATACTCTATGCCCCAAATTGTAATTCAAGAAACACATATTTTACTTAGAGAGCATTGTTGATAACAGACAATATCACAAAACAAATCAATTATAGAGCTGTTTATGTTGAAAAATCTGTGTCTACGTACATCAGAATGTTTTTTTTTTATTCTATTCCTTAATTTGAGCCTCAAATTAAGAAGGTCACAGGTTCAATTTGCATCCTGGGTGGGACGTTTTTATATGAATATTGTTGTTTCCAGTTTACCTCATCAAAATAGAACATGCACAATAAAGCCAAGGTACTCCAAACCAAGGTCCTGGCTCAAGAAAGACCTGTGGACAGGCGGCCCACTGGTCCTGACAAAAACGTAATGTGGGAATAATCGGAAACCATTTTCACTCCTTTCATATTGAGGAGCCAAACAGTTTCAATTTGAAGAAAATCTAACCTAGTCACAATTAGAAACATCAACATCAAGAGCTAATGACAAAAAAAAACGTGCAATGCGTCAAGCTGTCAAAGCAAACGCGCCATCAAAAGTTGTTATAGGCTACTCAATAACTGAACTGTTTATGCAACAAAAAGTGTACATCTGTATGCCCTGACGAATCGTTTTTCTAAAGGTTCTGTCCGCAGTGCAGAGTGAGAAGCAAGAAGAGCAGCGAGAGGAGAGTGAAGGCTCTATGAAGCAGGGGCGGAGCCGGGAAAATCAGGGGCTTCATGGAGGATTCATTTAAACGGAACTGGAGATAATAATACAGCCTTCAAAGCCCTGTGTATATTTTACAATTCCAAAGGGTTGTCGGGGCATGGGAGCCACCTAATATTTCTACTCGGGCCCCGGAATGTGTAACAGCGGCTCTGCATCACTGTAAATCCTTTATTAACATTTTTTTATTTATTTTTATGAACATTATTGACCGTGAAATTGCAATTGGTGTTACATTTATTTAAATTCTTGCAATAAAATACACAATATACATTACCATATCTTTTTTTTTTAAAGGCGGTATGGACAATTTTTCAGCGATTTGAGAACGCAGGCGGAAGTGCGCATGCGCACTCCCCCGTGCGGACTGATACAACACACACGTGCGTTTGTTTATTAGCGCAACGGAGCGCATCAAATCGCTCGTCTCTCGTAGATTTCTGTCCACTTCTGCGTCAGCTCGAACTGTTTTTCTTCGTCTTCATTTTGCCCCGTACTCTGAGGGAACTATATTATGATAGATCCATGCGCTTAGGCACGCGGAAACGTGGAGACGAAACCGCACGCGGCTGCAGGTGAGCGATAGGTGCGTTTTATGATTGATACGTGGCAGGACAAATGATTTATCCACGCCACGAGGAAATATGATAAAAAATTTGCTGAAAAAAAATCGTCCATACCACCTTTAAGTGTACTGAAAATTAATATTCTTCTAGTTATCCCAATACAGCAGACAATGGGATTCAAATGGGAAGATTTACCCTGTGCTAATTATGGAGTTACAAACTGTACATAAAAGTGTTCGCGTCACTTTTCACCAAACTTTAAAACCAACTTTAGCAGTATTTTTCAAGTGAACAAGCATCTGCTGCTATAATTCTTCCCCAAATCAATTTTCTGGTCTTCAGGGAAAGGGGAGGCAGGTAAATGGGCTCTCTGTCGGGAACAGTAACGTTAATTAATTTGGACACAGACCACATACTTTCAAGTCCTGATTGAGATGTAAACAAAATGAGTCTTTGGCAATGTACCTCATGTGTCTACTCAAGATATCCCCTAAACACCTCCAAATAGCTGCAATATACAAGCATGGAGAATTCAAAAGAATGATGGTTTATTATATAATATTTTTGTATTTTTTTTACATTGAATCAGCTCTTTTTGTAGCATCTTTGTATTTCTTTTGATTTTTTTTTATTATTACATTTTGCATATCTTCAAAACAACATACACTACATATCCATATGCACCTCTAGTTTAGGTCGAGTAAAATTGGTTTGGAAGAATGGCATTCTTGATGATTGATTCTTATAGATTTATTTTATCATTTAACTTTATTTATTTAAAGTGAGAACGTAAGTTATGGACAGAGCACTTATCCCAGAACAACCTTGTATCATGCAGCAAAACTAATAATTTCACTTGACTTATTTCACCGGTGTTTTGTCAAACTATTCTTTTTCTTTCTTTTTTTCCGAAACCTTCCTTCACATCTGTCAACCCCCTCAGCGCCACTTATCCAAGTAGACTATGAGATTGAACAATGAGTGTCATAAAATGTTCAATTACACTTGTGTTATTATATTATTTTCAAAGGCAAGTTGAACGAAATCTACCATTTTAAAATCAGTCTCTTGGCAGCTCAGTCAGATGCAGGTGCACTTCTCAAACTCCTACTCACATCCACTCCGACAACACACGCTTTATAAAACTACCCTCTGAAACACTTTCTTTTATGTATTTAAACATGCCACTGCACAGTTGTAACCTTGGTGTGACTGATCTTCTGGGGAACATGTTTGTGGGAGCAAAACAACGTATGCAATACTCGCCATAATATTTGTTTTTGTACAGGATTTTTGGCTGTGGCTCTAAATAGCTTTAGCAGGTAATTGGAGAAGAATATATCAGACAATATATGCCTGTACACTCACTACTAAAGACCCCAGTCAAATCTTGTTTTAATTCTATAATGTGGATATAAATTAGGGGAAATATGGTAAATGTGCAGTAATATGGGTCATTACAAGCAGAAAGTGAATAAAAGTGTAAATTTTTTGTTCAAGCCAGTACCGTATTTTCATTTTCAATATTTTCATATTTTTGAGTCGCACCAGCCAAAAAACGCATGATAGAGAAGAAAAGAATATATAAGTCACACTGGAGTATGAAATAAGGTTGTAAGTGTGAAATTAACAAATAACATCACATATAAGTTGCTTCGGAGTATAAGTATATAAGTATTAGTTGCACCCCAACGTCCCACACCCAAGCTGAAGTCACTGAGGTTGTTCGCAAACTCCTCGGTGGCAGGGCTCCGGGGGTGGATGAGATCCGCCCTGAGTACCTAGAGTCTCTGGATGTTGTAGGACTGTCTTGGTTGACACGTCTCTGCAACATTGCGTGGCGTTCGGGGACCGTGCCTCTGGACTGGCAGACCGGGGTGGTGGTCCCTCTGTTCAAGAAGGGGGACTGGAGGGTGTGTTCCAACTACAGAGGGATCACACTCCTCAACCTCCCCAGTAAGGTCTATTCCAAGGTACTGGAGAGGAGAATCCGACCGATAGTCGAACCTCGGATTCAGGAGGAGCAGAGTGGTTTTCGTCCCGGTCGTGGAACATTGGACCAGCTCTATACCCTCCATCGGGTGCTCGAGGGTTCTTGGGGGTTTGCCCAACCAGTCCACATGTGCTTTGTGAATCTGGAGAAGGCTTTTGACCGTGTCCCTCGGGGGTGTCCTTTGGGGGGTGCTCCGGGAGTACGGGGTCCGGGGCCCTTTGCTCAGGGCTGTCCGCTCCCTGTATGACCGGAGCAGGACGCATTGCCGGCAGTGAGTCAGACCTGTTCCCAGTGCATGTTGGACTCCGCCAGGGCTGCCCTTTGTCACCGGTTCTGTTCATTGTTTTCATGGACAGAATTGCTAGGCGCAGTCAGGGGTCGGAGGGTGTCCGGTTTGGAGACCACAGGATCTTATCTCTGCTGTTTGCAGACGATGTTGTCTTGATGGCTTCATCAAACCCAGACCTGCAACATGCACTGGGACGGTTTGCAGCCGCGTGAAGCGGCTGGGATGAGAATCGACCTCCAAATCCGAGGCCATGGTTCTCGACCGGAAAAAGGTGGCTTGCCCTCTTCAGGTGGGTGGGGAGTCCTTGCCCCAAGTGGAGGAGTTCAAGTATCTCGGGGTCTTGTTCACGAGTGAGGGAAGGATGGAGCGTGAGATTGACAGGCGGACTGTTATGGTAAAAAAGGAGCTGAGTCGAAAGGCAAAGCTCCCGATTTACCGGTCAATCTACGTTCCTACCCTCACCTATGGTCATGAGCTTTGGGTAATGACCGAAAGGACAAGATCGCGGATACAAGCGGTCGAAATGAGTTTCCTCCGCCGGGTTGCTGGGCGCTCTCTTAGAGACAGGGTGAGGAGCTCGGCCACATGGGGGGAGCTTGGAGTAGAGCCGCTGCTCCTGAGGTGGCTCGGGCATCTGTTCCGGATGCCTCCCGGGCGCCTCCCTGGGGAGGTGTTTCGGGCATGTTTGGGCACGTTTATACTATTCCTCCATTCACTTGCTCTCTATGCGTTCTACTTAGATTTATTGAAATAGGCTGATCATGTGGTGGATATTCTTGTGCTTTTTAAATCTCAATGCTTTCAGTATGTCAAGAAATCATGAGACAAAAGGCAAAAAGACTCCGGTGTGTGACTCTGTGGGCTTTCACTTAGGACGAGGGGCTTGTGTCACTGTGGAGCGGCTGCTGCGGCGTTATACAAGTCACAAAGGATTTCCATGCACACACTCTTTATGATGGCAGAAGAGATAGTGACTGGTGACTCTTGACTGAGCAGGAAGTCCAGGCAGTGTTCGATTGTCAGCCTCAGATCTTTGGATGTGTCCGCCTAAGGCACATTGTTACACCAGTATCCAGCACAGGCGAATGGAAATAAAGTGAAGAAGGTGAATAAATATAAACTAATGGTATTTTTTTCCCAGCACAACAAACATAACAAACCAGTGTGAATTGTGGCTTTCTTTAAGAGAAAAACATGTTCAATCAATTGTACTACAGAAGGTTGAAAACTATGAATAATAAATAATATTGTTAGCTATAAATATCTCTGTAACAAAGAATGTGTGAAATGCACCTGCCCCTATAGCTCACGTGTAAGAACCCATCTGAGATGTGAGAATAAAATGGCATAAAAACACATGTGCATCACAAGCCAATGCTCATATATATATTATTCAAGTGGAAGTGTGATTTTTTTTCCTCTGGCGCGTCTCTGTTGCTTAACTAATTATCATGGCACATTAATTTTCCAAAGCCTGAAGCCTTTGTGGGGTTTACCCAAAGTGCACTGTGTGTGTTTGTTGCTGTTATGATGAGGTGTATAACAAAACAAGCTGAAGGAGAAGCTCTTTTGCTGCAAGCTGCAGCTGCTTCATTTGTATTTTGGAGATTGTATCTGGAATTTACAAAATGTTAATTGGAGACAATGTGTTAAGAGGCAGATATTGTCTGACATGTAGCTGGCATAATAGTATTAAGGATGAATTAATTATTACAGTATGCTGAGAGGAAAAACACAGTGTCAGTTTCAATCCATAGAAATACATAATAGATGAAAAAGATGGCCATGAATGGTAAATATTTGCAAGGACAAGCTTCCAGCAGCGCCACTGTGACAACACAGGAGTCAGAATACTTACTTTGTCGTAATCAAATACTGTACATGTTGACAAATCCCTCATTTATTATAGATCCCCAGACGACCAGAGTCAACCAGCAGCATGAGGCTGATTAGGTGCTGGTGCAGAATACAAGAGCTTCACCACCTACCTTTAGTCATGTAGTTACATCCCACTGTCACGGCGATGCAATCCAGCACCACTTTTAAGTCTATTGTAGATTTCAGCTAAAGGGTTCATCTGTCCTTGCTCTCTTTTTGTGGACAAGTCCCAGTGTGATACAGTGACCACCATGTCTGGTGTGATGCCGCGGCTCAGCCTATAAATTGAATTAAATAAACCCATTAGTCACAGCTGCTCCCTCCTCACCTTGCACTGATGCACTTTCATGGTGAGTTGGTGCTTCACGGAGCCCAGACCAGAGCGTGACCTTGACTGGAGACGGACTGTGGATCTTTGTTCATTACTCGCAGCAATTAGAAGTCTTATACTCCAAACTACTGTTGATAATATTAGGAGGAGGGGCAGATCGATGAAATGTTGACGATATTGCACATGCTGATATGAATATATGCAACATTTTAATATTTAGTATATTGTTTATAGCTAAATTTTGTACAAAAAAGATCAGATTATTAATGTAGTAAACTTCCAAATAAGGTGATTGTAATAATCCCAGAGAAAAAGAGGTTTGAATTCTGTCAGCTAGACAAAGTATTTGAATACATTCACTCATCCAAGGGACGTCTTCAGTTCCAAGCACTTTTGTGGATAATTTTTCAAAAATATTTGAGTATTTTCAAATTTGATACTTTAACCCAAACTAACACGATTACCGACACATTTCTGTTGAACTGACATAACGTTCTCTGAATATTGTTATCGGGAATAAGCCATTACTTTAGATAAATCTATACTATTATATGAATACACAAATTGACTATATTCACATGTACATCACAATCTGACAATCTCACAATCAGATCTGAGTCTGATTTTCTGGACCTAAATGACTTTCAAACCAAAAATTCTGATGTGAGAGCTCAGAGGGATTGTGACAAATAAATCAGATCATTTAAGGGTTTAAATAAAAAAAATGTAACAGATAAAACACATTTTGATAATCTTTCAACCCGAAAAGTTGAATTACCGGTAGGTTTTGAGTGCACATGTAACTACAGCCGTTAGTTGGGTTTAGTGTCGGGACGTGTCCAAAATGACAAAGTTACCTACATCGCCACAAATTGTACCAAGCGCTGTAATAGAGGACACTGTAAGGTCATTCAAAAATCTGAATTCTGTTGCTTTCAAGGCGACACAGATTCGGTCCCAGGACGTCCTCGCTGCTAATTAAACAGGCCCTGAATGGAGCACAGTCAAAATCAGCAGAGTGAATATACAATGTTCATTTGTGACACAAGAAAAAATACATGCATTTTAACAAGAATGTTTCCAAATGTGTGCATAGTTCTTCTGCTTATGTTTGTTGCAGGTGACACAAGCAGAACCAGTTGAGTATTGACCCTTTAAATTCTGTCATCAGAATGTTCTGACGTCTGGAATGGAGGCAAAACAAAGTCGACTATAACCAAACAGCAGATCGAAATGGGATGATTTTAAGTATTTCTTACAGAAATGTTGAATTTCCAGGGTAGACATGTCAATTTGTTTGTTTGTTTGTTTTTCTCTACAAGAGACGGAAATGTTTTATAGCCTCAAATAAAAAGTATAATGTATTGTAATAAATCTGTACATATCATGAAAAACAATTGTGTCGTCAACTTTGTATATGAGTATTGAGTATTTGTCCAGTAAAACAAAAATCTGGATTTTGCCTTCATCAAAAATGCTTGATGTCTGTCATAAACTTAAATTACAGAAACAAATAATGCAAAAATAGTAAATGTCTTTTCCAGGCTGTGATATCACTCACATGTATCTGAGTGGGTTTCATTTGCCATATTGAGTATTCATATTTGTGATATTCTGAGGTTATTCTCATTCTCCTTGTTCTGCTTCACTTTTGCCTCCATTTCAGAATTTTAAATTTGTTTTTGCAGAGAAAGTTGTCAGCCCTGGAATCAAACCCCCCTTAGTCTGCAAACTAATTGTTTTAATCAAGAGAAATGTCGAGTCTGGAGATGGAGCAATGTTTCAGCTTTTGCCTTCATCGCTGTTGACACTTGCTAATCTCATTTACTTTTAATGTTTTGCTAATGCTTTATTTAATTGCCTCCTCTTAGCGCTCAACTATTAATTAAATCAATGGATCAAATATATTTTAAAAGATTTGTTCGGGTTTTTTTTTTTTTAATGAGATTTCTTGTGACACTGCTGTTTCCTTTTCAACTGCATCCTACTCCACTGTTGTATTGTTTGTCAAACAGTTGGCGTCTATTCATTGCTATAACTGCCCTTGTTGGTGATCTAAATCATCCACATAGCAATTAACATCATCTCCAAAGATTCCATTCCCCATCCTTTTTTGCATTCCATGATTTACAAAACCAACTTTGGGAAATGCCATTGATTGATTAGTAACAAACATCACATATTGATCAGATCTATGTAATATTATGAGTGCATAAATCAGAGCAAGTTAAAGTTTAAATTTAAGAGTTTTTTTTAAAGATGTAGATTCACCAGTAAGAGTACTGTGTTACTTTAAAATAATTGTTGTAGAAGCACAAAGTAGAGGTCCAAGAAAAACTCCAGCAAGAGTAATTTATAAGTATCAGAGGTGGGCAGTACTCATATTTACTAAACTGGATGGAAAAATGTAGTGAGCAGTCAAAATGAAAGCATCTGAGGCCACCAGATGCATCTACAGATACTTCTCTTTGTGAGTAAATATACAAGTGACAGAAACTGTACGTTGACAAGATTAAATCAATTGAACGTCTGTGTTTCTTGCACCGCTCCTTCAGATACAATATAGTTTGTTTCACGTGCGTCTTAACTTTGAAAGTACCACATTTTTAGCATTGGTTGTTACTGTTTTGTCATTACATTTGCATCAACTTCAAATTATAAATCAGATATTATGTCCCGACAGCTTTTCACTCTTACTTGTGTACTAGTTTCCTCAAAATACGGTTTTTACTCTTCCTTGAGTAAATACTTGGATCTCTACTTTGTGCTTTTATTTCATTTTTAATTAACATTGTTCTTTAGCACAATTTTCGGCTGTACTATTCCTACAGTACCTTTGATGCGTAAGTATTTAGAAAAAAAACACTGCTACTAATACTACTCAAGTATACAAGTTATACTGTTCGTAACTGGTGTGAAATGTGAAGTTCTTTTAATTGGAAGGACATGTACTTTGTCTTTGTTCGTTTAATAATGTACAACTGGCCTAGTGCACTGAAATGCAAAAAAAAAAAAACACCATATCTGAATATTCAACGTGACCACGAATCACTTTTTGCAGTGACAAGTCTGAATCCTCTCGAAGCGCACGTTTGGAGCAGTTTACACATCTAATACTCAGCTCATACATTGTTTCACACTGAGCTAAATTTACACCAGCGGAATACCCCATGGTGATGTGTGGTGGAAAGAAGGGCCATGAATAAGTAAACAACATAAAGCGACGAGAGAAACTTCAAAGGGCTGAACGGGACGATCACGGCAAACAACATCCTGGAAGCCGACGCGTGTTTGTCTCCGCGTGACAGTGACTCATGGGGGGGGGGCAAAGTCGAGAATTAGCTGGCACCTTCCGCAACTCTCCAATGCATCTCTCTGCTAATTCAATTAACAATGTAAAGGAGTCTGTAATGAACTGGAGATGTGAGATGGGAACACTGGGCGCTTCGGCTGGTCAAGCAATTTGCATTTTTATAGTCTTGTAGAATAGACTGTGTCGCTGTGTGGATAGAGGTGGAAGACTGCTCATAAGAATTGCTCTATTATTGGCATGTTCCTTCCACAGTTGCCAAAGAGAAATCTGCCTCGTCGTATGCTGTGATTTGTATGTTAATTTGGTGGAAGATGAAGTTGGACGCCATTGCACACTGGGGCTGGGCCATAAGGGTTGAGTGATGTAGACAAAAAATGTATATCTGAATATACAATAACAATATTCAGACAATGAATTAGAAATATGTGACTGCAAATGTCTTGTTTGAGGTTCAGGTCCAGCACAAAACCTGAATGGACCATAAAAATAACCACAAAAGTCCAAAAATATCACTGAATACCCTTGTTTGGGTGATTATGCTAAACTTCTGTCTCTTTATAAAGTCCATTTTAGCATTAATAATAGACAATATACTTGATATTCTAAGTTTGCATAGCTTCTAAATAGCAATTGCAATATTATCCATTTTCCGATACATCTCCATCTTCTATGTGCAAAAAGATATCACCTCTGCATAACAATTTAAATTTAAATTGCAAAGGTTGAAATTATGCCCTCTCCAATGTAAACAGCAGAACATCGGAAAACTGGTTATCTCAGTCTTCTTTAGGCGTTTAAAGGGGACTTAATATGCCAGTTGTATTTTGATTGATTACTGCATGTTCTAGTATTCCTGTATTAACCTACAGCTGAGGCTCAAGTAATCAGAAAATTCCAGCATTCATCTACCCCCTATCTCCGCCCACATCCCTGTACTTTCAATCTTATAATAACAACTGGGTGATACATGTAGAGTTCTAAAATGTCACATCGCCCCCAACAATTGTCAACAGGAAGTCCATTAACCCTTTTCTATTACTAAGCCATTTTAGATCTATAATGCCATTTACAATGAACAAAATGTAAATTCTTGCTCAACTCGTTATAATTCAATACAATAATACCTATGTGAACTTAATCCGGGCTTAATCTTTCATCATTTAGTTGCTTTTTGTATTATTCTAAAACCATGCAGCCCTAATTTAACCTTCAGTCATCCCCCCAAGATCCGTAGTTGGAAAAATGTTGAAACAAATTTTGAACGTCTCTTCCCCCAACACTTTCCATCTAATACTAAAAATCTGTAAGTATTATTACTACTTTCTCTAGTCATGGTAACAAAGAGGTCCTTGGGAAACATGAAAATGACTTTATACTCCTTAAACACTCTTCCAGAGCAATTTATGTGGCAGCTGGTCCTTGCATATGGGTGCGCATTTCTCTCACATGTTAATAGTCATATGATAATGCACAAGAAGTCTTTCCATTCCCCCCCGACCCTCTGGCATCAACACGGCACAGACCCCAGTATCGGAGCGCGCGGCCGGGGAACACACTCGCGGCGGTCAGCGCATGTTGGCTCTATGACCGTTCCCTGTCAGCCTTTTCCTTTCCCTCTGAACAAATGCATCAGCCTGTGTCATGAGACCGCATCGCTGGCAGCCAATGGGGAGCGCGACCGGGTGTGCAAGTGCTCCAGGAGATGTAGACGGAAAATTGTAATCTTGACAAGCGTGATTGACAGTCGCAATTCCCGAGGTGGTCTTATTTGCAGAGATTTAACAACATCTGTAAACCCAGGCATTTTGTCGTTAACTGAATCATTGTTCCTCCCGCCTAAGACACTGTGGCGCAATGCAAATAATCTTCTCAGCGGAAGGAATCCCTCTCAGCATAAAGATGATTTTTGACTTTATTTTGGAAGAGGGAAATAAATAATTTAACAGATGAAACGGGAGTCTTTCAATTGCAGACAATCTTTCCATGTCCAAAGTGGAGGAACTTTGAGTCTTGGTTTAGGGTGACAGGAGGCAAGAGAATCTGCTACGGACTTTTATCTGGCCCTTTTCATGACGGACACAGAAATAAAGTGGATATGAATCTTCACGGTGAACTGTAGACCTGCGGCCACTTCAGAGAGAGGGGGAAAATGTTGAATTAAAGTCAAACCATAAGTAAAAAAGGCTTAGACTTGAAAGGATCGGAGACTAGCAACAGCGACGGGGAAGAAAAAGATAAATGTGCGTGAGAGAGGCAAGGACTGGGACGAAATTGGTCGCAGCCATCAACTGCTCAAGAATGATTTTCTCTTTTCTCATATGCAAACAGAGTGCAGTGCACACCAGTATTTTATTCTGTACTTACAGTACACATTGCTTAGGGATCAAGCACATTTTGATAACGGAATAGAGGAGGCGGAATGATCTGGGTTCCAGCAAAGAAACGGATTGATCTGCTTTATATTGAAATTCGCGACACAGGGTCAGACAGTGGGATCAGTGTGTCTGTCGGAAAGTCTGGTCACATTTTTAGTTTTAGCCAATTAATGTACATACAAGGGGAGGAAAGGGACTACTTTCCTTTTTCCTTCCAAAATGTATTTCTAAATGCGTTCTCTGTTCAACTGACAACAGGGAGCAGGGCATTCAAACTTTGCATTTCTTTCCCCAAATCTAAAAATTGATAGTTGCCTTTTATGATCCACATTAGATGTACAATTTACTTCTAAA
Source organism: Eucyclogobius newberryi (assembly GCF_026437365.1). Classification (NCBI taxonomy): domain Eukaryota; kingdom Metazoa; phylum Chordata; class Actinopteri; order Gobiiformes; family Gobiidae; genus Eucyclogobius; species Eucyclogobius newberryi. Next base: position 25,148,320 of record NW_027315757.1, read on the forward strand.
CAGTAGTGATGGGCAGATTGATACCAAATATCTATATATTGATACTGACAAAGGTATCAAAAGTTTGTTTATAACAACTGGGATTATATATTTCTGACATAACTTACATATTGTTTACATTTATAGTATAGTTGGTTGTATTAATGCTAAGTTTGTTTGTAACAATAACCAACATACTGTGATATTGTGTCGCTAAAAGTCTTACCATAAAATCATGGACTGTCACAATATTGAATTGTAAGTTTCTTTCCTTAAACTGTTGCAGCAGCAGGTAAATAAACAGAGATGAATAAATAAACCTGTGCTTCTCAAACTTTTCACACCAGGTGCCACTTAAATACCACCCGATCGAAGCCTTGACAACAAGCTATCATATTTATATTTCAGCATAGCCTCTTTAAAATATCTTAGTGCATATTGTATCGTGATAATATTGTACCATGAGATTTGCATATCGTTACGTCCCGAATTGATGCGAAATATATTAAATCAGAGAAACTGGGAAAGTTAACCAGGTTCAAAGATCCTCTGTAAGTATTCATAATCTTCAACTTCAACACTTTATTAGATCCCTGAGAGGTAATTATTGCACACGTAAATACAAAGTCTACAAGCATCGTGTCTAACTATTTGCCAATGCGTTTAAATTTGGCCAAAACGTCTCTTTTTTTCTTGTTTGAAATACAATATCATACCTTCATATCATACCATACGATACCTTGAGGGCAACTTGAAAGTGCACGGAACCGTTTGCCCAAATTGGCACCAGATAGCCAAATGATCACTAATTTCCCCAGCCATGTTCCCTTCTAAAGAGATACTCCAACCGCAAACAAACAAGATTGCTCCAGAGGTGTTGCGGACCCCCGACGATCTCCAGCGCTTGCAAGTTTAATCAGGCTTAAGAGGAGAGGAGGGCGGGCAAGGAGAACAACCCGAGCGCCTGGACCGGTCTCTAGACGGCGCACAGGCTATGCCGCTAATTAAAAAGTTTAATTCCGACAACCACATCATTGGCACAAAAATACACGCGGCGGTAGTACTCTGAGGTGCGCGCAGCTTGTTGTGATTCTTGGCCGTGTCTTATCGGGCGTCTGCAGATTCGGTGAAGGTTGCGGGACGGGCAGAAGTAAAGCAAAAACAGAGGGGGTGGCGAGGGAAGCTGGGCGTGTAAAGGGGCAGCTGGAAGAAGATGGCACGGTGCCGCCGTTTTGGGATCTGGCACATCTCGGCCGGCTGCAGCTCAAGAATGGAGTGGAGTCGCGGGCTCGCAGTCAGGTGGCACGAGGAAGAGAACCGCCGGCTGCCCCGTGGAGAGGATGAGAGCGAGAGAGAGGACAGAGGAGGCGAGGGCTAAACAAGGGATAAACACCGGATTTGCATTTCTGGAGCCAGCGCTGGAGATCGCTTACATTGTTGCGTCTGGACTTACAGAGGACATCGGAATACTGCAGTAAAACTCGGTGTGAGGGGATTAAACAAATGTCTTGTGGACGCGTTATGACCAATACTCTCATTCTTGTGACAATCTGCTCTATTGATAAAATAGCCATATTGTGAGTCAGTAGTTTTCTTTGGCACGCTGCCCTGTGTTCAAACAAGGACACTTTTCCCCACCCATTCCTCGATTGGTCCGTCTATGAGAGTGACAGGCAAATTTAATGAAGTGTGAACTGTCAAGAGAAGCAGATGGCTTTAGTTTCCTCTCCAATGCAGCATAGAGACTCTAAATGATAGGGCTGGGTATTGCCTAGTACCTTGTTTTAAAAGTTTACAAAAATTAGGTTTTGATTTTAGTAAAATAACAAAATGCATAAGAATTTCATGTTCACAATGTTCTCAATATCAGAAAACTGTCCTATGATTAAGTCTGTAGAACTCGACAATTTATAAAGACTTCATGTTTATTGTGCATCATTATATCCATACACACATTCCCAAGAAATCCGTCATGATCTATCACAATATTGATGAATTGAGCACAGATCTACAAATGAATCGTGATAAAAAGACTCCAAGAACATTTGTATTACATTTTGGCATAATATTATTGCCCACCCTTGATAGTATTAATACAGTACAATCCAACTTTATTTGTATAGCACATTTTACCCACACAAAGTCTCCAAAGTGCTGCAGAGAGTACAAAACAAGCACAAGTAAAATATGTTTAAAATATATATATATATATATGTATGTATATATGTTAAATGCCAGTGAATAAAAGTGCGTTTTTAAACAAGACTTAAAAGCATCCGCTGAAAGACTGCACCTTCAGCTGAAGCTTTTAAGTCTTGTTTAAAAACGCACTTTTGTTCCACTTTTATGTGGAAAAAGAAAAGGCCCAGTCGCCCCGGCTTTTGAGTCTCGCTTTTGGGACACGAAGTTGGAACTGGCCCTCAGACCTCAGAGAGGGCGCAGGAGTGTAGGGAACAATGAGGTCTGAAATATACGCAGGGGCCAGTCTGTGAAGCGCTTTAAAAACAAACAATAAAACTTTAAAATCAACTCTAAAATGAATGGGGAGCCAGTGCGGTGAGGATAAAATTCAAGGGTTTCAAGCTATGGCAATTAAGCAGTTCCAATTAAAACATCTTTTGAATGTGGAAAAGTCCTTGCAAAAACCCTAAAATCAGGAAATAATTATTTGCCTGAAACCAATGAATGCCATTTCTCAAAAACAAATTTAGTGCAAATTGAATAATATTTAAAATTATGTTCACGATTATATAGAAGCTAAAATGTATAGCTATAGAAAGACAAAATATGTAAGTAGAAAGTGTAATACGGTATTCCATGTATTATTTATTTGTACTTGGAAGATATACCTCAACAATTGCACAATTTAATGAAAAAGTGAAATGCCAAAGTAACTGTAACTTATCCGTGCTGCTGCCAAATCTCTTATTAAAAACAATGCCAGCTCTGCTCATATTTGGCATTGCAAGCTGACAGAAAAGATTTCAGAAGATTTATGTGAACACAGCCACAGCTTTTATTACACGGGTTAAAGTGTCATTTTAATAACGCAAAGATATTAAAGTGTGCAAAACGTAGGAAAACTGTTGGTATTCTCGTGATGGATATAACATATTTATTCTCTCAAAGGGGCTTATTATAAACGGGAGGTCCTGCTGTGCTCTTATCATATTTTACAGTGGGAACTTTTAATTCAAAGACATAGTCCATGTAAGAGCTTTGATAAATATGTTATGCCTCCGAATGGCTTTGGATATTCTTCCTATATGTACGTAGTAGAGTATAATAGCCTCCAGTAACTTATTTCAGATAAAGCAGATGAAAACAAGGCCATTATCAAGTGGACAAGCAGAGCAGAATTCTGTTCTGGCACAAGCCGTGAATTGAAATGGTTTCTGGAGTGCAATCACACTTTCATCTAAATCAAGACTGAACTGGGACTAAACCTGGAACTAACCCTGGCCTGGACAAATATTCAGGCAGGACAAGAACAAGACAAGACCAAGTTTAAACTGGACTAAACCGGGCTCAAATTACAACCGAACAAGGACAATTGTACATTTATCTTTGTCCTTTACAATCTTTATAAGCTTTACATATTTACATGCACACTTTTAATTAATATGAGCTTTCTCTTTACAAATAAATAAAATAAATAATTAGTCTAAACGCACCCTAATTTCTTACTGAATTAATTTTGTTTAAATATTTTTTTCATAGTTTTTGTCACTGTCACGTTTTTGTTGTAATTATAAAGACTAAAACTATGAGTAAAAGTATATATTTTTGTCAACTAAAGTATTAACATTTTTTGTGAAATAATAAAGACTGAACATAAATGAATGAAAATGGAGACTAGATCTACTTTTGAGTCCCAGAGCCTCAGACCAGAGCAGAAACAAACTCAAAACCAAAATCAAGACTGTGCAGTCATGAACCAATGCCATACAAGTTTATCATAGTTCAAATAAAATGTATCTGTTGGACAAAAACTTATGAATTATGAACTTATGAACTAAATGAGGAGTTTGGAACAAGTCCAGTTTGTTTGAGCTGGTGTGAAACGGGACCAGTTTGATTTGGTCCAGACTAAACTGGACCCCAGCACAGTTCGCCTGTGGTGTGAACACTAACCGGCCTCGATTCAGCTCAACTAGTGTTTTATGATCTAAACAAGCTTCCGTAGCACACTGACCACAAACACAATAAACTCCAGCCACCGCGAGTGAGGAGTCAATTAATAATCAATGTTATTTTATATAATAATTCAAAACTTGATGGCTTGTAAAAGTAAATGAAAACAAAATTTTAGTTCCCAGTTGAACTACTTAAGGGTACAGTGTTAATCATTTTATACATATTTTTTGTCCTATACATTGGGCTTTATATATATAGTTTTGTCAAATTCACAAAGCGTTAACTTTATTGTCAGAGGACTGTAGATTTACCTTTTAATGACTCCATTTTGTACCTTCTAGTATCTTTGTGAATAAAAGTACAATCTATAAAAAATCACATATCCCGGCAAAGCCAAAGTTCACTGACTAAATTTACAACTCCAGAAATCAGTTAATCAGCAGTTTTGATGTGCACATAACTGTAGGCACCGCGCTTCATTTAAAAGAACTGATATGAATAAAACACAAAGATCTCTTGTTTGAAAACTGCCCACACACCACCGTACACCTCACATAAGCGCACACTGTATTTCAATTTACCACTTCTTATTCCTTTTGTCTTTGCTGAATATAGCGCAGCGTTGTGTGTGACAATGATTTTGATGAATGCTGCAGCCACCTCCAGAAGCAGAGTGGCCCCCGGAGTAAATCTGATCCCTTTATGTCGGGTCAAACCGCCCGTTTTAGGCCGAGACGGGGCTGTCAGAGAGGTGGCAGCTCCGAGTGTTAGCACTGGCTCTGACACAGCTATAAGTTATTCTGTACCTGTGGGTTTTATAAGCTGAACTCTGTCCTGTTTGAAAGAGAGATAGAGAAACCTACACCAGACTCTGTTACCATAGAGATCGTACAATAGAGCTATTACTGCAATTTGAAGAAGACGTGTCGCACAAACGGATTTTTGTATGTGATGCCATCAGGTCCATAAAGGAAGGGGGTGTGTTCGAGAGCTGGGGAAGGCCACAAATACACTGTTATTTTTTAGAAAAGGATGCTTGTAGTTGTAGATCCAAGTTTATAGTGACTGTATAACAATAAATATAATGTATGGTTGGGCGATATTGACAAAAATGAATGGCTCAATGTTTTGTTTTTTCAGTATTGCAATAATCAGATATGATATATGATGTCAGTCCAACAGAAATGTGTTAAAACATGTCTTTAAACATATTATTTCAGGTTTATTATCAGGCAAATGTGAAATGTCTGTAAAATGAATTACAAAAGTTCAGGAATATCACCTATTTTTTTGATAATAACCAAATTTATTTGACTATAAACGATACACTTGAGGGTCAAATTTTACATTAAACATTACAATATAATCCTACATCTATTTTTATGATGAATAAATATAGGCCATTTTTATGAAAATGCACTGGATTTATGTAGTGCCTTTCAAGACTCCCATAACGCTGCACATTGCATTATTCACTACTTGGATAGTTACGCCCTGAGGTAGAGCGACTAAAGTGAGGCTGCCAATCTCCAACCAGTTGTTTAGTCGTTTCATCGATTAATTAGTTGATGGAGCCTTAGTCAACTAAATCTTTTAGTAGTCGAGTGATTGGTTTATATGGATTATAAGGATTCATATGGACAAAAGCAGAGAGGAGACCGTATGAAGGAGTTAGCTGGAGTTGTATCTGTATTTTCACTTGCTGTGTACAAATACTTATCTGTGGATATGGTACGGATATTTTAGGTGAGGGCCATTCCAAATTAAAAAAGTATGCGGGTGCTACTAGAATAACAGTTCAACATTAAAGTCATAATTTTACAAGAATAAAGTCGAAGCCAGAAAAAAGTCCCAAATTTACGAGAATAAAAATAAAATGGATTAATCGATGAACCAGGCATGCTTTAAGTTGACCAATGATTTCTTTAGTCAACCATAGCCCTACCAACCACTGATCACTTACTCACACACCACATTCATGCTCATGGTTGAAGTGTCTTAAAGCATAAAGTCATAAGTCAGAAGAGCCAATACCGCTCCACTTCACAACATTTTTCAGTCATGTCTGGATTTTCTCCTGCACAATGGGCAAATCCATAAACTCTGTAGTTTAGAGTATTGTATTAAAGGACAAGTCAAATACAGAGGCAAAGTTTTGCTAATACCCTGACCATAATTACTGTCAAAAGTAGATCTTAAGCATAGCCCAGCAGTAGAATTTCACTCTTTACTTTGAATCACCACTTGGATATCCGAGAGGTGACAGAGGCTCAAGGATAGAATGCATCTTTTGTGTAGAAACTTTTTGCTTACAAGAAGTCAAGATATTGGACAAAAAAGCAACATAAAAACACATCATAAAGTGTAACCTCTGTTCTTTGACAATGTTAAAAGCAAAACCAAAAATATGTTGTTGAAATGCAACAATCGAAATCATTCAATTTAGACATGTTATAAAATGAGTCAAGAGAAGTGGTATGCAGAAGGAGGACGTAAAGACAAGGTTACGCTGTTCAATTCTTTGTTGCAGTGTCCTATTGATCGCCGAATTTCACACAGCGTTAGCCCGGATCACTGTTTCTTATGTTTGTGAGCTGTGATGATGCTGCCATTGATTTTCTTCTCTTTGCATATCAGTTCCAGTCTCCTTCAATACCAGACGCCAATGCGCCACAATACATGATTAAAGACAGCAAGTTTAGCTAATTACTTCCCCTACTGACCCCTGCTGGTAGGATTTAGTATGAGTGGCTCTATCTTGCAATGACATTATTAAAAACACTTAACATTTTTATATGACCATGTCTTGAACTTACAACGGAGTGTAAGGGCCATTCCAAATTTTAAAAAAATATGCGGGCACTGCGAGAATAACATTTAAGTCATAATTTTATGAGATTAAAGTCAAAGCCAGAAAAAGTCCACATTTCGACATTCGAGACGTAATTTTACGAGAATAAAACTCTTATATTAGGAGAATATTGTCAACATTTTAAATATTCGGGGACCAACGTTGATTCTTTCGTTTCATCCTCTGTGGAGCAAGGTAAGAACTTCATTTGTGTTTGTTTTTGGCAAATTTAAGCCATCTCACAGTTGGGATGTATGTGTAAAATGACGTACTCATGCCATGGCCATGAGCAAGCACTATATGTATACTATATGTATAGTATCATCTCATTGTTGTTATCAGCCCGATCTCACCCCGATGGGTGTGTAAGGCTGTAGTTGTCTGGATGGCGTGTGCGTAAAACATTGCTTTTTGACTGAGCCAAACACGATTCAAACGTTAGACAAGAGAAACTGAGCGAAATAAAACATATGATTTGGATTGTTTCAACACACTGTAGGTCATCCAATAGCCATGAGTGAAATGAGTCTGTTTTACACAGCAGTAGATACACACACTACCGACAGCTGTTTTGGTGTTCTGTGTGAATGAACAATATAAAAAACCAATAACTAAAAAACATGAACACAATTGGTGCATGCCCCAGAAATGTATCACCAATCTACCACCACTACTGTTCAGTATTGGCTGGTGTTTTACCAATAGTCCAACGGATGCCAGAAAATGTTGAATCGGTGCGTCAAACTGTCGCTTCCAGCGCACACGGCTCCTCAGGCCGTTAGAACGGTGATTGTGCACAAAGTGCCATCGTAGAGGAAGTTGGGCCGACCTGTCTGCGGGCGGCTGTAGCACGGCTGGTATCTGAGGCCTTGGGAGGGCTGAGCTCAACGGGCCTTTTCTAAGGTGCACTACTGCAACACCATGGAGGAGGTCGAGGGTCGATCCAACAGTTTGTGAATAATGCGTAACAGGAGACGTGGCGCTAAACTGCTGCGGCGATCGGTCTTCAATCAGCCAACACTTTTGCAGGTTTTTATGTTGGTCTAAGCTTTTTACTCATCCAAGCCCATTCTTTTCATCCTGGCCGTGGTGGCCAAAGTTCACTTTGAATCAGAACATTGACGCCAGTCAAATGTTTAAATGTCGACTTTACATTTGGAAAATCTTGGAAAGCTTTATTTTGACAACCACTATATTTACAGAAATTCATTACTTTATTCTCGTAAATGTAGGATTTTTTTCTGACTTCAACTTTAATCTCAATTCTGACTTTAATATCGGAATATTACAAGTGTATTCTCGTGGTGCCCAAATATTATTTTTCATTTGGAATGACCAATATAGTCGTATGAACTTATACTGATTTAGGTCAAATTTGACAATAATATGTTTTTTTTGTTTTTTCAGGACCTGTCAAATGAGTATGTACAGTAGTTTTAACAATAGTTAGTATTTTTTACAACCTTAACATCAATGTAAATACATATTTTTGTTTCAGGAACGTAAAAAGGGTTCATGACATGTTCTAGTCCAGGAGTAAATGCTTATTCAAAATAATAGGAAATCTTTACAGCATTGGTAAAAACTATACAAAAATGCCAATTTGTTATTTTACGGACTCCTTGTGGTTAGAATGAGCAGAATTTCCCCTGTATCTATGAAACAATGTGCCGACCCCACAATCACATTTGCGTATAATTGCAAAGATTTGTCGCATTGAACTGCGTTAGATTTGCTGTAATTCTGGTGGACCTTGGTCTTTCAGTGCAAAGAAAGCCTGTGGGTCTTTGTGAAAGGGCGACTTCTGTTCAGTCCACACGTCAATGGAGACTGAAGTACACTGAGCTTCAATAAATGAGGAAACGGCACACCTCCTGCTGTATTATTTGATCTGCTCGCAGTCAGCTTTTCAACAGGAATTAATCAAAAAATGGACAATATAGGACTTTGAAGGATGAGAGTATTTTTAACTTAGTGGATGGCTGCTGTTATTTCCTGTCAAATGTAAAACTCTGATTTGATTTTTACCAATTAAATATTAGGAAGCAGATGGTTTTCAAATATTTCCGTTGCAGTAAAAATTCATTTCACATGCTTGTCTTCGTGGAGATTACTCCTCTGCCTGAACATTTCAACTGTATTATAATAAACATATTGATAATGTATTTATTCAATTACACATTACAACACTGTGAAAGACATAACGACCTTCCTAGACCTTACCTGCTTGTCTCCATGGACATTGGCAGCACCTCAAACCAGAAAAGTTACATAGTGCACCTTAGTGCGAATATCTTCGGATTACAACAAATGATGAGAAATTAAAGATTATTATGTCCTATTTTAATCAGAAACAAATAACAGCACCATAGTGTTGAATGTTGCATTCAATTATTATTGATGTGTTGCACAATAATTACTACCAATGAGACCTTCTGAAAGACTAGAATATTGACTGTTATTGAATATTCTGTATCCATAATTTCTTTCTCAAGCCTCCAACTAGTCTTGTGCCGACAAACAATCCAACGACAGAAAATCAGAGGAACAATGTATTTTGGATGCAGGTTTCCAGTGATGGAGATGATCGATGGATACCTGGGGATAAAAAGAAAATGGATGACAGAGATGGAGCCTAATATCAAGGATTCTGAACTTAAACATGGACACATTTATCAGACACTGGTGACACGGATGGGACATAGGCCTGACTCTTATTTTTGTTTTTTCACTCCCTGGTCTTGTTCTGGTTTTTTCTGTCAGTCCTTTTTTAATTCACATTTTTTATAATTTAAAAATACATCCAGAACTAGATCATTTAAGAACTAAGTGTCTGTGTCTCTCCCTCTCCCTCCCACCCTCCCCCCCTCTACCCCTCCCTCTCTCTCCCCCTCTCTCTCAGTCCCTCCCTCTCTCTCCCTCCCCCTCCCCCCCTCTCCCCCTCTCTCTCCCTCTCCCTCCCCCTCTCCCCCTCCCCTCTCCCTCGCTCTCTCTCTCCCTCCCTCTCTCTCTCTCTCTCTCTCCCCTCTCTCCCTCTCTCTCCCCCCCTCTCTCTCTCTCTCTCTCTCCCCCCTCTCTCTCTCCCTCTCTCTCTCTCTCTCTCCTCCCCCCCCCTCTCTCTCTCTCTCCCCCCCTCTCTCCCTCTCTCTCTCTCTCTCCCCCCCTCTCTCTCTCTCTCTCCCCCCCCTCTCTCTCTCTCTCTCTCTCTCTCCCCCTCTCTCCCTCTCTCTCTCTCTCTCTCTCTCCCCCTCTCTCCCTCTCTCTCTCTCTCTCTCTCTCTCTCTCTCTCTCCCCCTCTCTCCCTCTCTCTCCCCCCCTCTCTCTCTCTCTCTCTCTCTCCCCCTCTCTCCCTCTCTCTCTCTCTCTCTCTCTCTCTCTCTCCCCCTCTCTCCCTCTCTCTCTCTCTCTCTCTCTCTCTCTCTCTCTCTCTCTCTCTCTCTCTCTCTCTCTCTCTCTCTCTCTCTCTCTCTCTCTCTCTCTCTCTCTCTCTCTCTCTCGACTGGCTCCATCACAAAAGTCAAAAGAATAAAGCCTAAAGAATAAAGAACTAAAGAATTACGCAGACACTCATAATGCCCCATTTATTTTTATTTCACTGGGGAAAAAGTACTAATACTTTAGAAAATTCGGCAAAAAGTACAAGTTGTTCGAATGTCAAAAGTAATAGCACACGTACTACTGTGAAAGCGATCGTAGTGAGGTATAACATGTTGAAATTGATTGAAACGTTAAGGAGTTGAAACTGGCTAAATGGAAAATCATGGAAAATATAATAAATTGTAGAACATATAGTGTCTGCGTGACGTCATCACGCAGACACTCAAAAATGTCCTTTGCTATCCCTCAAAACTCAAAATCTGGACTTTAAAAGGATAGGATTGCTTTTGTTCAACGCTGTTATTGAATATGCACATAAAAATCTAACATTAAACATTGCAGTTAAGCTTTGTAATGTAATTAAACATTCAGGCATCTCTCCAATAACTAAGCGCGCGATTTATTTCTTCTGTGCTCTTCCAAGGAAATAACCTTTTTTTAATGGTAGCACATTGGAGAGCAAAGCATTTTAGAAGATTGTTTGCTAACGCTAACAAAAACACTAACCGTTGGCATTTCACAAAAACCTTGAGAATACCAAACTGTCAACCTCACTAATATGGCCTCATCAGACAGTAGCTGAACTAGAGTAAATCCGGCTTAATAAAGTGTCCTTTTTTTTTGCATAATCAATAATCGAGTTAATGATTTAGCTTAGCCTATAGTGTAATTTACCTATGAACAACCGTGGCCTCTACAGCACAGTAATAACAATATGAAAAATATAAATTACAAGATATTATTGTACAATACTTTAAATGTGCTCGATACGTTTTCTGGAGAGGGTCATCTGCTTGCCTCCATGGAATATTTAATATGGCATTAAGCCCGTCTATATTCACAGAGACAAGCAGGTGTGCCACCAAGTTACAGGTCAGATCTGCGGAGATGTGACCCCACTCACATTAAAAACTCTTGCGATTGAATAAATGTAAAAAAAATATGTGTAAATTCCATGCAGTGGAACATTTGGGCAAAGCTATAACATCGACTGTGAGATAAGCAGGTTTGTGGTTTTATTGTTTTATTACAATCTCCCTTTAATGGCCGATAATCTTCAGGCGGTTCTCTAAAAAATACCCATAACATAATACAAATATGCAATACTTTTCAAAATATATGGCTATAAATGTATCATAGATAGAAATAAAATAATAACAATGAAGACGGAAAATAAAAATACAATATGAAAATGAGTCTTACTTTGAAACATAAGGTTATCTGCTGTAATTGTAACGTTAATGTCAAGCTGATTGACACTGTGTCTCAGGGTGACAAAGTTTAAGATTGACACCTACAATGCAGTGCGTGTCTTGTCAGATATACTGTCTTTTCAGCACATTTTGTTTGGCTATTTTAAGAATAACACTTTCCAAATATATGTTCATTAGTGTGACAGCCTGCTTTTCCACTCCTAACCACATGAAGGTGACTTTATGGACCCAGTGTCAAACAAAAACATTCGTATATCCAATATTAATGAGTTTTAATATTGTAATGAATTATTTTTTTCTACCGAAAGCTTTGTTGTCCATCATTAAGTTTACTCCAAGATGTCCGTGCACCAGATTGGGGCAGGCCCAAGAGACCAGATAAGTTAAATCCGCTTTCTCCAAAATATAGACAACATTAGTGGCGCCAACTGGCTGATGGAGGTCCTCAGTGTGCGCTAATGATGGTACTACATTTGCTAATTGCTTGTTCAAGTTTAAGCCCAAACCACAGTGGAGAGAGTGTCCAAGAGTGCTAAAAAAAACAAAAAAACAGGGAAGCACTGCCTATCGCCAATCTGGGACTGTCTTTGGTGGCTCATATCAGACCGCATTCAACATGGCGTCCTATCGCGGCGATTAGCAGTACACAAACGCTAATGGCCCGGCTAAGTGTTTATGATGAGAGCTCGAAATGAGAGATCGCTCTAATAATGCTGTTTGTAAAGAGGTGTATTTTGCACAGTGCCATTAAGGCATCACCGATCAAAATCAAATTAAAGAAGGTAAATCATTGTGACACGTACTGTATGAGTGAAGGATTAAATGTCATTACGGTGTTGTCATTATAGTTGATAAATAATAGCGCATTTGCTTTATATGGCTTTTTTTTTAACACGCTTTACAGTGCATCATTCACTCCATACTACAAGTAATGGTTTGTTTTTGTTACTGCCCCCTTGTCACTGGAGTTAATAAAGTGAAGATGAAAATACTACCAAAATCAACTTCCATAAATATAATGTTGCCACCAACACCAAATAATCAAGATAAAGGCTATACAAACTATTTAAAATATAATCAAAATGTTCAAAATTGTAGAATGGAGGCAAAATAAAGTAGAACAGTGTGTAATACATCTGTAGATAAAGGGAAAAAAACTATTGTGGGGTTAACATTTGTGAAAGTATTTGTCCAGTAAAATCTAAAAATCTGTATTTTTACCCTTCTCAAAACTGCCATCATAAATTATAATCTCCTATTAAATGTAAATGTATGTAAATCATGTCAAATCCAATAGTAATGTGTTTGAAATAGGTTCTGATTTCACTCACATGTGTCAGAGTGGTTGTCAAAACCACCTTGATTTGTCATATTTTGTGATTATCTGAGTTTAATCCCAGTTTCATTGAATTCACAATATGTCCCATTTTTTACAAACTTGGATATGTAACTGTCTATATGTAACTACTATGTAAGTTACATCAGCAAAGTAATAATTATTTTGTATGTTAACCTGATGATCAGTAAACACATTGGTATCAAAGGTACAGCACCTCTGTTACTGTTTGAAAAATTGTAGCCCAAGCATCTCATTTGAAATCAAAGTTCATCATGCTTTTTGAAAAGGGTCTTATGACATTACACTCAATTCTGTGCTAGTGGAAACATACAGAAATGTCTAAAAGCAGCGTATCCAGAGTGAATCCATTTGTGCTTTTACAGCTCTTTATGAAAACACGCGGAAACAGCCCAGAGCCACAGCACTAGTCTGTATTTACCTCATTGTGAGAAGTCTGCCCCACTCTCACTGTCACTAACAGAACTACTAACTTCATTCACTATTGGAAATGTATACCAGTCTACACAAGATTCTGCAGGAAACAATTGGAGCTAAATGACCAATGAAGTTTGAAGTGCAGTTCAGTGTATTTGCATTTTATGTAATTGTAAGTTTGGCTTCCCACTTTCACAAACTAATGATCGAAACTTAATATCATTCAACTGTGTGTTGTTTTCTTTGATTTGTCTTGGCCCAAAGGCTTTATTGGACGTGTGAGCTACAGCATGAAACAGAGAGAGAAAGAATTAGAGACGTTCAATAAAAGTCCACCCAATAATCAGGGAGGAATTTCCAGCATAAACTTTACATACGCTGATCATCTGTAGCAGCAAACTCTAGACAGTGTGAAATGTTGGACCCCAGGAGAAAAGTAATTGTCTTTGTTACACGTGCATACAGTATGTACAGTCCAATGTTCACACACGCAGCGGACACAGTTTGGTGAGTCCCAGTCGTAGTGTAAATCTTCAACACATCTTGCGCCTACAAATGTCTCATCAAAGTTTTTAAAAAAATAGCATAAAATAGCAAAACACCAGGGCAAAAGTCACCCATCTAGTTTTCAGCCATACGTCATTATTCCTCCCATATATACCATCCGAAACGAACCATCTTCCTCAAATCCACACAGTACTTCATTCAAGCAAATCTGACATCTTAAACTAGACAATATGCTATCCTATGTTTTCTCTCCATCCATAAGTGGCCCAAATATGCCTTTGTAGGATCCAGACTAAATAAAAACATATAGTTTGTTTAGGTTGATACATATAATGGTGTGATAGTATTTGTTTTGACCTCTCTGTATGGATGAGCCACTCTCTCTCCTCCTGAGTGCTTCTGGCTCCACAGTCTCTACCTGCAAATGGAAGCGGGTCAGTCCTGGACCATCTACAGCCTGTCCATCTATGGGAGTAGGATCCCTCCTTCACTTGTGTTCTCCCCGAGGTTTCTACTCTTTTTCCTTGCCGAGAAGGAGGGACTAAGGACAGGGGATGATGGGACATTTATCCATTGCCGTTATTTAATCTGCCTCTCGAATATCTCTAATGTCACCCATCAAGGCAACTGCTAATCACAGAAAAATATAGATAAACATATTAATCCACTTTTTCATAATTTTCGCATAAACCCAGGACACATTACACCTCAAAAATGAATAAATAAACTCTCAAATATGGACTTAGAAACTGTCCTTCACATGCACCCACACGCTCACCCTCTAAACTGCAGAGGGACAAGTGGCACTGAGCTGGAATCTCATTACGTTTATTGGTGTTAATAGCAGCCTTTGGGGGCATTTATGTAAACACTCATGATGCCTCTGAGCTTATATTCCCTGTTGGTTCCTGTATACCCAGTACAACGTGTAGAGGCAGGTGTTGCACAGGCCGCCGTGACATTATGAATCTTGTATTATAAGATTAGAGGTCTCATTCGTCTGAAAAGCAATGTCAAACTTATGGAAACATCTGCAAGCAATTATAATTACTCCCAATCCACTATTGCCAGAGAGGTGAAGCATAACGTCACATGAAATATTGAATAGAAAGGGCAAACATAGTTAAGTTTACAAAACAGGGCTGTGTTCTGTAGACCTTCCCCTAGACACTAGTCCTGTTTTGTGTGATGCAGTGCTAAAGTGTGGACTTTGACACAAAAATATTCTCCTTTTCTCAACGATACAGAGAAAAAAAATTGGGAGAAGCTAAATAGTGTCTTTGACCAAAGGTTAAACACAACTAAGAAGTTGTATCCAGCATACAGCCAATATGAGAATAACTAATTTTATAATAAGCATTAGCTTGTCATCTTGTCGTCTAATGAAGCGCTCAGTGTAATCAAACAGCTTGCATTGACACAAGCAAATGAGCAACAGAGAACTCCCTTGATTATACATCACCAAAGCAGATGATGCAAGTGTGAAAAACACACTTGGATCCAAAAATAAAAAAAACCTGGGTCATTCTAAACAGTCCACTGGCTCCATACTCCCCATATCCCCAGGTCAAATAGGATTACACCGAGCCTAAACGTCGCCGCCGTGACCAAATTGCTGTGAATGAAGCCGTAAATAGATTTTTTTTTCAGTCATAAACACCTCACTAATAAATAGGCAAGGGCCCTTTTAATCAACTACTCATCCACATAGAGAAGCTATTTGATTTGGATAGTATTTTGTATGGGAAAAATTTACCAAGAACTTAATGTTGTGCTTTGTAAAAAATACTGTCCTTTTATTTTATTATGTATCAGTCTTCAAACAAAAGTCCTAAAATTCCCATTTAAAAAAATAAAATAAATACAAATAGTAATATATATAACTTATAATCGGTCATTTCAAAATAGAAACTATCCAACCCATGATTATAATTGGCTACATAAGGTTTATTTTTTTTATTTTTTTTTTGCAATTTATCAAGCCTTCACAGAAACAGCGATATGTAAGGCTTTTTGTTGCTTTTTGTTCAGATTTCACCAATCCTTGAATTGCTTAATCTATCAAAATCTATAAGGCATAAATAAAAATTTGGTTAAATTAACAAAAACGTATATAAATAGACATGATTAGGAGAAAAGACTGACTTTATGACAGAACTTAAATTGAACTATTGGTTGCTCTTTTGTATTTACTTTTTAATCCTAACAATAAAGCCTAGTACAGACATACATGTCCTTTTGTAACAGTTAAATACGTGTAAATCTAAAGTTGACTATTTACTTCAGCAACAAACAAAACACAAAGTCTCACACCATATTCCCTGTCACAGGTCCGAGCCACAAATTTAATAGTTTCCCGCTGATGGATGGACCACTATATCACCTCAAAGCAAGTTCACATCCACGTGAAACTTCCAGCGTGACATCCGACGTTTACACACGAACCCTTTGTCCCCGTGAACGTGCGCCACTCACCTGTACCAGTCCAATCCTCTCTCGTAGTTCCTGTCAAAGAAGTGCGGCTCATTCCCCACCGCCCTGACATCCGGGTGGACCCTTAAAGCCTCCAGCAGCGCCCGGGTCCCCCCTTTCTTCACCCCGATGATGATGGCTTGCGGCAGCTTCTTCTCGCCGTAATCCGACGTGCAGTTCACCCCGAGTTCGCTGTCCGTGGTGCTGAACTCCTGTTGCGCTTTCTCCTCTTTCTCGGGTGCGACGCTGTGCTGCTCTTGTTGATAAACCACCGCTTTCGTGGGAGACGCCTGAGTCCTAATCCACTCCATTGTCTTTTGTTCGTCATCTCGCGCGGTTGAGACGGCGGAGGACCTCGCGGTGGCTTCGGTGTATTCCGCCAAGCCTTGAGACACGGAGTAAAGTTTCTCCCTAAGCGTGACAAAAGTTGGCTCGTCGGTCACCAGCCGCCCCTGATACGCGTAGTTCTCTTGCAGCGGGAATTGCAGCGAGTTGTAGCAGCTCATCAAGCTATAGAACAAGTAGGTGACAGAGAGGGACAGGGTGAACATGAATAAGATTTTCCGGGGCACTTTAGAGGTAAAGAGCTGTGTGCTGGACCAAAGTGCCATCTCGGATAGCAGTGATCCTCTCAAAAAAGTGCCCAGACATGTTTCCACTTCGTGTCTTGCATGGACACAAGAACATTGATGGCGGATTTTGGGGTCACATTTACTTTAGTCTGATGTGCTGGAGAATACTGGAGAAACGGAGTGATCCGGACCGCCACAGAACACCATCTTTATAAAGCGATCGTTGAGATTCCGCAAGAATATCGCGCGTGTCCCCTGTAACGCGTCCCCCCTTACTTCACTATTGATTTCTTGTTCCAAAGCTTGACAGACAACGTCACAATGTATCGAAGTGAACTTGCATATTTAAAACAGTGTTACTGGACTCTTGGTATCCTTCCAAATGCGCGGATGAGGTTGAAAAATCCTGGCATTGTGTTTAAAGTCTCTCTCTCTCTCTCCAAAGTCCATTCGCATTAGGAGCGGATCCGTACGCGTAAAAAGCAAAATCTCTTTCTTCTGTGGATCCGGATGACTTACATCAAACTGTGGCTTGCTCCAAGACGATGTTAGGACCGCGCGCTGTGTCGCTCGTTGCTTTTCTGCGTCTTGGTGCTTTTCAGAGTGATCCTACGCCAAGAGCTCATCTCCAACTGAAGCGCGGCGCCGCCACACAGCACAACTAGTGTGTATGCGCGAACACCCACTTTTCTCCCTCCTATCCGTTCACAAGTGGGCTATAAACGTCAGATTTCCTCATAAGACATGGGGGGGGAAACGTCAACGCGTCTTCATTCTTGTGGTTGCGCACGGTGAGGAGAATAGGACTCTTTGAAAAAAATATCAGCGCCGGACGTGGTCGAAGGCGCTGTGTAAAGTTCGAATATGAACTCCGACTCACGGATTATTTTTGCAGGGGATTTGAAGAGAAAGCTCGTGCCTGCACCCTGCTGGTTTTCAGTGGACCGTCACATAAACGGTGTTATCTACGTTTGATTGTGAGAAATGCCTCTTTTTAGCTCGGTCACGAGACAAAAGCGTGATGCTGCGTGTGACGGCGCTGTCCATGGTGCCGAAGTAGAAACATGGACAATTTAACTGACAAATAAATAAATACATACATTATTGTATTTTAATCAAATATTTTTGTGAGATATAATTTCATATAAAATTATTTCAATAATGTATATATTCATGAATTTCAATTTCCTGTTATTCTGATGACTTTTTCCTTTTCAAAAGATCAAGGCTAATATTTAGTTTTGAATTGTTAATGACTAATCACTGTCCGAATGTCTCACCATTCTGACACCCATGGATAGGCTTTTATGTATTGTATTTATTCATTTTTTGTACTATTAGGGCTATTTATTTTTAAACATACACACAATCTTGAATCTGAGTTTGCAAAGAATCTAAATCATATCAAGGCATTAACTAATTAATGATGAAAATATTCACCATACCTACACTTGCTGTAATATGCTTCTTTACAATGATCCAGCTCTGAAATGCCTGGGTGAGAATCCCATTTATCATGTACGTGGTGGTTGTACATGATAAATGGTACATGATAATGGTACACCACTACTGTAAATATCAGCAATCCTCTTCATCCTAAAGCTATTATAAGTTATGTTTCATTTTTTGTGCAGGATTTTTGGATTGTATTAAAAAAGATGCAGTTGTAGTCGCCTGGACAAGAATAAGTCCCAATTTACAGATTTGGTCTGAGAACTCAATCCTAGTCTGAGTAAACCAAGATATGCTCTTAACAAATCTACACTTTGCAATTCAGCCAAAAAGATCCAAGCTGAAATAATATAAATAATATCAATTACGTACTAGAAAGTTTAAGAAAGATTTGCTGGGATGTCAAAGGAATATCATTGCACTTTTTTCCTTATCCTGCCCAAACTACAGTATGGTAAAATAAATGTTCTTCATATTATCAGTGACTTTAAAGATGCATTTTGAAAGAATATTGACAGATTATTCCAGCATATAAGCTTCCTATACATTATTTAGAAATAGATATTGTTTGAAAAATATATTATTTTCAAACCGTGACTCTAACTTCGGCTCATTATTAGTATTCACATGCATATATGAACCAAAACCACACAGCCAACAAGCTCTCAACCATCCCAAAACATAACATAGCAACAAACAGACATTCTACCAGGTTTATGATGGATAAAAAGGCTTAATAATGCGATACAGACAGTGAGCAGAAGTCAGATTTGATCATAGTGCTGATTTTACAATATTCTCCACTGAAACCCCATGGATGATATTTAAACCATGTATACATAAATCACATTGAGTGGATATTGCTATGATGGAATTTCATAATTGCCATCGTGCAGCTCAAAACGGCACTGTTGGATAGCTCCGAGACAGTTTTAATTTCAGGTCCAAATGTAATATGGATTATTCATATCTAAATACCATCTAGACCTGAGGTGAATGTTAATGCAAGCTGCAAAGAATGAAGGCCAATTCTATCGGAGTGTCACTCAGATGAACCCGATATAGGCTGATAATAGCAAGTTTAGAGAGACTGGTAGAACACTTTTACCTTTTGTCGTTCAAGCATCTTACAACTGCTCTTAATCTCAGGGATAAGAAACAAGGATGTCGTTCAATCCTTAAGATTGGAGTTAAATCCCCCAAAAGCTGTTGCATTGCGATAATAAATGAGAAAATGCTCTTTGTTTGGGTGTAGTCCTGTATCTGACTTCTCGTATGCAAATGCACAAAGACACAATCTGGATTCGGGCTTTCCATTGGGACACATGCAATATTTCTGCAATTTAGGAATGGTTAGCAACAAAGGCAGGATAAATCGGTTCAATATATTTTTCACGTTGGATTTGTGCAGAAGGTTTGATGGCCAAAGAAAGTCCAAGCATCAAATCCTCGTACTTTTACCTGAAAAACAAATTGCTGCAACTTTGACAACAACAATTCAGTATTATCATTACTTATTTGCAGTGGTTACTACCTCCAATCCAGCTCGATGTGGCACAACTAGACATCTTGCACAAGGTTACTTCTCAACAGGTGGAACAAGGGCAGATTTTTGAGCATGGCCAGTTCGAGTTGGAGAGCTCTCGGACTTTCTGAGTAGCAATTTGCAAGTCCAACAATTTGAACAAAGCCTTTGGTCTGCCCACGCGCTCTTGACTACTGAGCGTCTGATGAATCTATTGTGCACCAAACACTTGTCTAGTCATGTTGCACATCCACACGTTCTAACCCTGGCCATAAATAGAGGCACCTTCAGCAAGCAGCATAAGGTGAAACACTAAAGCATCACTGTATTCACATTGAATCAGGAATGAGTCACGGATAGAGCAAAGACTGGTCTCCAACTGGCCTGATAAAACATACGCCACAGAGGGCAAAATACCATCCATGGTGCTTTTGAGAGTTGAAAAAAAGATTATTTCTTCGTGATTCATGACCTTTTTTTCACCAACAAAGCTGTGTTGGTAGAAAGAGAATAGTAGGATTAAATTGCAGAGATTTTAAATGATTCCAGTCACGATAAATGTTCACTGTGCATGGGGTGACTTCTGCTGATCTTGAATTAGGTCCAAGGTCAGAGTACTTTTTTTTACTTTTTTTGATGAAAATTGACAACATTTACGATAATCTAAAACTCTCTTGCTGCAGGGTGATTTTTATTCTTTTTTTAAAAACATTTTGACAGGAAAGATGTGAAATGGGGGATGAGAGAGAAGGGAGGACATGCAGTAAATTGTCAGATATGAACTCACAACACTGAGTAGTATTTTGAATGATTCCTGCATGTTTGAGTGAGATTGTTTTGTCCTGCATTTGAGGCTAAAGTGCTGTGAAAGTTTTCCCCCCATATCCAACTACTCTGTATTTACTTTAATTATTCATATCTTACACATGGGGTTAAAAAATATCTTATGGCAATTTTTCAAAAACTAAAACAAAGTTAATAAAGATCAATTGTTTGCTATGGTTAAGGCGGAGCAGGAAAATGGTTTAAATTTGTATTTGGTTTAGCATGTATAATTACTTTTAATCTATAGTTTCAGCAGAATGAAAGTAACTCAGATGTACCAAGTTCAAACATTACCTGAACCATGACTAAACCAAGACTAGAACAGGACCAAACCAAGACTGCATCCGAACCAAACCAGAACCAAACCAGAAAGTGAGAACGCACAAAGGACAAGCATTAAATCACATTTATTGAGTGCAATGTCGAGCCACCAATTCACCAAACACAGACATGGCTTTGAACCACGAGACAGACTTTATACCAGCTCTACTTATCATGCCACGAGAGACGTTTCTAATCTTTAGATCTCTGAAATCAAATCCCAGCGGTAGATCTTTTCACACAGGCCTTTGGTCCTAACGTTGTGATACCTCCACTTCTTCAGGCTCAAAGTGCACACGAGGATAAGGATATAGTCAAATCTTCATTCATTTCTGCTGTAAACATTGTGAATGTCTTTTGTCAGCTTTGACCCAGACGTAAAGAAAGACCATTTGATGCCAGAACACAAAGGAATCCGGAATATCCTCTCTCGCCAGCAATGCCACTTCTCTGATAGTTTGAGCTCAGAAGCAGCTGCACAACCCCGATACTTGGTGTTTCTTTATAAATGACATGATTTGAGTCTGGCTGTCGCTGTGTGAGGGCCTGGTGTCACAGAGAATGCTTTGGCAAGGCTCCTCCGCTGCGACGAATAATTTAAGCAAGAACAGTGTTCAAACCAGCAGCCAAGAGTGAGTGTAGCTCTGAACGCCAACTCCACTGACAAGATCCGATTATTCATTTTATGCTTTCACTGTTGAACTGAGAATGCATGGAACAGACAGCTTTGATATGACAGCACATCTCAATCCAGTCACTTTTGTTATTCTGAATTAATGCAAGGGTCTTCTCTATTGTATTTGTCGTGTCAGTTTTTGTGACAAAACAATGCAAATTTAAACTGGCAGCAAAGAATAGAACATTGAGTTTGAATCGAAATTAGTGCACAGAGGTTAAAGGTGCACAGTATAACTTTTCTGGTGGGAGGTATTTGCTACTTGCTTGTCTCCATGGTGATGTTATTGCTTTGTTCCACCGTGTGGCACTAAACGTATCTATCCAGTATTTATTCAATTACAGGTGTTTTCATTGCTCGAAAATAAATGAAGGAAAAAATGCATCCTTACTGCTACCTGCTTGTCCCCAGGGAAATAGAGAAGTTGCTGTGGAGACAAGCAGGTGGTGTATACCCTTCACCAAAAAAAGTTACATCGTGCGTCTTTATCAAATCTCCATAAACTGTGCTTCAGAAACACTGAATTCACACAATTGTCTGGTTTTAATTTCTTTCAGGCTGCCATTACACTTGCACATTCACCACATCAAAATTGGAACTAAACCAGGACTAAACTTGAAACTAAAGCTGGACTAAATCAGAGATAAACAAGAGCTCGAACATGACCAAAACAAGAGGTCTAAAATGGGCTAAATTTAGGACAAAATAACGTCAACTGTGTGCTTAATCCAGATTGGTTTAGTTTTATTTCCGTTATAATCCCAGTTAAATCCCAATTTTGACAGTGTGTGTGCAAGTGTGACCACAGTCTTTATCTTCCTCATCACCAGTCCCATCCACACTGGAGTATGAATGCATAACTGTCATTTTAATTGTGAATGGTGCAAAACAAAGACGAAACGTACCAGGCCAAAAGACGGCTTTATGCGAAGTTCTTCGAAGACTCATTTAGCACAAATCAGTGCAGTGTTGTGTTTAATGAAGGAGGTAAAATTCATGAGGAAGCATGCCTTAAAGTCTGACTTGAAGGCATTTCTTCATGAATTTCTTTGATGCATCTCTGCTCCAGAAAAACAACAGTATCTCAGAAAATAGCAAGTGGGATATGGGATGTTCAAACTGTTTATACGTTCATATTAAAACATTTATGCACAGCGATACCATTAGGTCTTGGAAGTCAGACAGCAACAGAATTTGTTACCAGCTCCATTTATTGCACTGTTGTGTTCGCCCAAAGAGAGATGAGACTCCTGTGGGTTATTTTTGGGAGCTGGCAATTACATTTGGATCCGTATCACACGAAACCTCAGTGGAATGGTAGCGTTAGCACACCAAGTATAATCACAAATCTGGTTAACACATAAGCTGAAAGAGCTAAATGTAGGTCCATATGTAAGCAAGCAAGAAGTCCTTATATTCAGATACTCAGATAGAACTGCACTATCTTGTGTGACTACGAAACTCACTGAGAGTTCTAGACTTTCAAGTATATAATGTCCACATCATAAACATGCCAGTAATTACTTCTTCTGCTTGTACTTTGCCTCGTTCTCCACATAAATTAACTAAATTGAAGTTTCTGTAACAGTTTATTGTACACACAGTAATAAAATGTGCAATGTAACAACATAATCCCAACCTTAACACACACTATGCAATGACACGTACAGTACAAAGTTTTTTTTTTCTCTCTCTTATATTACTTATTACATATTTTATCAGAATCAGAATTCCAAAAATAAAGAAACTAAAATCACTATCACAGTAAGAATACTGTAAAACATGAGAATAAGTTTACGTAAATTTGAATAGAAAATGATCAAACCCACACAACAACTGCTTATGTAAACTTTTACGAATAAACTGACCATTGCACATGAGTTGAAGAAAACTTAACAGCAGAGTTCAGCAGTTTGATGGCGACAGCAGCTGACCAGGACATTGCGGAGTGGGTGGGAGGGAAAGTCCAGAATACTGCACCAAAACAACTTTATTTGACTCAATACAACTTGTTATAACACGTACTTACATTGTACACAGGGCAGTTGTAAAAGGTCTAACATCAAGTGTTAAAAATGTGGTTAAAATACTGTTCAGAAACATGTATTTCCAAATGCAAAGAGCCCTGAGTGTCGTCCCCATGTGATTTTAGCCCTGCTGCACCTTTGAAAATCCTCTGTGGCTGCTTGGGAGCAGATGCATTACGTGTCTCTGCGGCCTGTTACCTGCGCTAGTGAGCTGCTTTCGAATTGCTAAACTCGCTCGCACAACAGAGCAGGGTCAACTGTCACCATGACTAATTGATAGTAGGATTGACAATATTGATTTGTTTGTTCCAGCCTCTCTATCCTCAGCGGACGTGACAGTGGCCATGTCCCATTTGAGATGCTGCCTCCCTTAAAGTTTGCACTTCAGGAGCCAATCCATCATAACACATGACAAGGCCTGTCCCGTTCCAAATGCGCGGCTAAATTTGGACAAAGTTGGTTCTGAAGGACAGTGTTTGGTGGAAGTCTGTGCGGACGGCTGCTGCACTTGGGGTCTGTAAAATGTAGAAATACAAATGTAACAAACATGCAAAATAAGTAAATGCTTCACCTACCGTTGTCCCTACAAACCTGAGCTCAATATCCAGAGATGGGTCCCCAGGCAGCAACAGATTATTTTCCAAAAAACGTTCCAAATTACAAATGCCTCAGAGAAACCTTGTGTAGCGTTGTAATTGCAATCCATTTATTTTAATGAAAGGTAAAATGTCTTCATTTCAGTTTGTTATCACCAAATTTCACCATCATTTTGCGAACATTAGGGAATAGCACACACTGGAAACAAGAACACCAAATACAGGAAGAGAAGGGAGTTGTTTGAAGTGTGTGAGCCAATTTGCACAGACGAAAAGAAGTCAGTCAGACCTTTTTATGCAAATGCCAAAGCAATATTTTTTATTTTTATTTTAAACACAAGAAACACGAAACATAGAACAATACACAGAGAAAAAAACACACACTCCCTCTCGCTCTTTTCACACTCTCATCTAAAGACAATTACAACCAAAAGTGCAAATGTAGGCAGCAATTTGTGCATGCTCTATAGTTGTATTATTATAATCTCCCTGAGTCTTGGATCTGGTGAGAGGAGGAGATGTAGAGGCTGATGCGAGGTTCAAGGATGAGAGAAAGCGAGCATATTGACAGAAAATGGCTTCAGAGGTCCTGGATTCAAAGGCGAAGGTGGCGGATTGCGACTGCCAGACAGAAGAAGACGAAAAAGATGTTCCATTTAAAGTCATAATTATAATGTCTTATTTGTAACGTGAGAATAGTAAGATTTAATAGATGTTTTGAGTGGTATTGCTGCTTCCACTGCTTCGGCTCCTGCTCCAAACGGCTGTGGTGTCGATGGTGCAGTTCAGTGATAGATACTTTCCTTTACTTAATCAATACCTGTGCTCCTCTCCATGTTGTCCGCTCTGCCAAAGCACCCACTAATTAGATGATAAAAAGTGATGGATGTGTGTTAAATTCAGCGGGCCCTTAAGAGAAATCCTTTGGGCTTTGCCTCATTTTACCGCTGACCTTTTGGATCCCGACTCTCTGTGCATGTAGTTACATCAATTTGCCGTATTTCTGAGACGCAACAATTGATTATGCGACATACAAATTGAATAAATAAGACAAAAAAACAAACGGGAACAAATCAGAAATCCTCATTGATTTTCATGTGGTTCCGACTTAACAAAAATCACTGATAAATGAGAGTGGCTTATTGGAAAGGGACAAATGGTTCCTTTTGGACTTTGTGCTGCTGAATCCAATACTTTTCTATCGGTTATGTGGTCCATTGAGAGAAGGGGGACTGGTGGAGTGTTATTGATGACAAAATGAACCTAAATCAAGAATGAGAACTAGGATGAAGGATTCTTACCTCTATCAAAAGGAAAATATTGCAAGTCGCTGCTGTTTTAACAATTTGTTTAAAACAATAAGCAACAAGATGATTAGTTGGTTTATTTTACACTTACATTTGACCTTTTGTCATGACAATGCCACACACTGGAAAATAAATATTTTCTAATAGAGAGGTGTACAGCCAATCCTCTGTCAGTAAAATGTGGTTTGGACTTAAATATTATTATTAAATAATATTACTTATTAAAAGTTTGCTTTGTTTATGTTTATGAAATCAATACATATTTTTTTTTAATTAATAAATATAATTGAATAGAAACTTGAGATCGATCAATAAGAGTAGCTAAATAGCATTACAGGTTAATAATATGTAATAAAAGAGGTAAAATGTAGGCTCCAATTGTGTATAAGTACAATTCATTTTATATCATTAATTTTATATATTTTTTTCTTTGTCTTCTGAATCTGCAATAAATCACCAGCTGTGACGTAATTGGCTTATTTGATGTTTGTCCGTCAGAACTTGAGGTGACCATTCAAAGACAAAACAGCAGTGAAAAACAGACCTTTTCTTAGCCACAGAAAATGAGCAGTTCCTGGATTTTTGGAGCGAAAACTCATTTCAAGACAATCCCAATCTCCCCGTCTCATCTGCCGCCTCACATTCTGCGCAGCGCGGTGACAGCAGCTAACATAGCCGGAGATTGAGCCAAAAGCAGCTTTAGTGACTTTTTGGGAGCAAATATTTGGGAGTTAATAATGTAGTGTTAAGGGGTCCAGTTTGATGGTAAAATAATTTGTTTTTCTCACACATGTTGTCTGTTTTCATATCGTTATTAACTCAGCCTTATCCTCATCCTCCCATTGTGCCAGTGAGCTATGTTTAGGGTGTTGATGTTAGAATGATGTAACGTCTGCTGTGCTTTTTTTGTTCTTTTTGAACATATTACAGTGATGCCAAAAAATAAAACTGTAGAAAAACAATAGGAGGGCAATAAGGGCTTTACAATTCTACCACAACTAGGACTTGGAGGTAAGATAAATATGTTCTTTCCTCACTCATTGTTTCAGTACTTTGGTCACAGTATTTTTGTTCTATCCTTAGTACAATAATATTCTTAATAATATCAGGCAGTAATAGCATATAAACTATACTTAGGTTATGTTTCAAAGTTCCAGGTTGGATGTTAGAACAGGTTTTTACACAGTACATAATGAGGTCGTTTATGGAGGATAATTAGTTTGGTCTGATTTCTAACTCTGAAAAATGTAGTGACATAATATTGCATAATGCTTTTATTGTGAATTACACAGTTTAAACACTCAAAATATTGGAATTCAAGATCTCAGAACTGCCAGTCGCCATTAAAAGCAACAACAACAACAAGATCTCAGAAGCTAAGCAGGGATGGGCCTGGTTAGTACTTGGATGGGAGACCGCTGTAACGCCAAGTAACACAGGGGGGCAGTAGTACATACTGTGTTGTGTCCTTGGGCAAGACACTTCACTGCCAGTGCCTCCAGTGCCCATGTACTCTGGTGTATGAATGAGAGTGAATGCAGGACAACGGATGAGCCCATGGCTATAATATGTTGTGTTTACAGCATATGTATCATGTATGTCCATTAATATGCACAAATAATATGTTTGAGTATAAGATTAGCCATAAAAAATTCAGATTCAGATTCACTCACTTGTATTGATTGTTAATGCCTCGCTATGTTAAATTCACTGCCAATTGTATACTTTTAATTTAGACCGTTGAAGTTGAGGGCTTGAAAATGTAAACGGTGCATTTTTCATTTTGAAAGTTCCAAGTGAGAAACTTGCCTGCATTTGAATTCAAAATCCAATGAGACAAATCATCTTTCATAGTAGTTACAAAAAACTCTCCTGCTTTTCTCCCAAATTAAAACAGACAAATCTAACAAGCTAAACTGCACCAACTAAAGATTGGTTTCGTTCACGGCGCTCAGCTAAATCCCTCTCCTCTAATCATCTATTCGCGGGGAGTGCCCTGAATTGACGACATCTATTTGCCCTTTTCCACCACTTTGACTTTGGAAAACCAGTCGCTATTCAGAACGTCCTCTGTGGACTTTCTGCGCTAAGGCCTTTCTATTCCCGGGAGCTTGGCGGTGACTTTTGGACCGTCGCAGGGAGAACATCGCTTCCCCGTAGGCCGCCCTTTGTTCCCTAGATAAAGTTCCGTGCAGCATAATTAAGGTGGGATCTGCCAGGGCTTCGGGATCGGGGTCATTTATCAGCCGGATCACCCACAAGATTAATGTTCACTACTGCCGCGCAGCTCCAATGGATTGCTGCCACTTGCTGAGATCATTAGCGCTGGCCCTGTATAGGAGTGCACTGGACGCTGGTGCCGATCTGCAGCTTTGCATACTAAATACACAGTCCATCATCACCTAATTAAAGGATTATCGGAGACACTTGCGTCCACTCCCCCGGACAGTAAACCATAACTGAAGGGCAAGCGAGATAGATTAGCGCCACCTGGTCCAGAGCAAAGTGCAAAGTAAAGAAAGTGCTGACGGGAGTGTCCGCTCAGAAGGAGGAAGAAAGGAGGAGGCAGTGCGTCATTACACAGCCATAGGAAACTCCCGGAGGAGCACTCCCAAACACACGATTTAATAAGAGCGCCTTTTACACCGGGACGGCCAAGGATTGCAACATTTCACAACTCAAGAACGGTTTGGAAATAAAACAGTGATGCGGCCGAGGCTCCTTCATTTAAACAAGGGCAGATCGATGTGCCTGAGTTACCTTGGAGTCACCGTTTCAACACGGCTATAATCATAAAATACAGTAAACAAGTCTGAAGCTGTGGGTCAGAAGTATCTGTATATTGTCGATTGATTCATGTGCCTTGTTAGTTTTGGTTTGCTTGTTTGTCGTTCACCAACTATGGGCATTGAGCAGGAGAAACCACAAGCTCGTTGCAATTAGCACATGGGAAAACTCGCAGCGATGGGGATTTCAAGGGAACTGCTTGTAGGGATGAAGTTTTCTGAATAAAAAATAAATAAAATTAAATACTTGTACATATAATACTTACAAAATGAATCAACTGATTATGTATTTGCTGGATTTTCTGACTTTATGCCAAAGGTCTTTCATGGTCACATAATTTCCTCTATCTCCAATCACTTTGGGACATTAAAGTAAATATACACCTGCTTCTTTATCGACCGGATGCACAATGATAAACATGTTGGTTAGTTTGCGAGCTGTAGTCATCGCTGTACATTCAATAGCTCGTTACGTCATGACTTTCAACTACATGATCAAAAGTCCCCACCTGAAGCTGAGAAGAAGCTGAGAAAATAAACTTGTCAACACTTAGACGGCGGCTTACTGGGAAATCCTCTGTAACTCAGGTGTCAAGATACTCTGCATGACAAACTGCCAATTTAAATAAACTGAAGATATGAGGATCTGCTGAAAAGAGCCAGAGCTGTGTGTGTGTTGTGTAAACCATTATCCGGCTGCACAGTGAGAGCGAGGGGAGGGCCCTGCTCCTCTGTATACCAGCCTTGTTTCTCATTGACTGTGTCAGGAATCAAGAGGGCTAATCCCTCCGAGACTTCAGATGAAAGTTTCAAAAGAAATAATGAAAGGCGGAGAGCCGGAGGGTGCATATCGGGGTGAACGTACAGCAGCGGTGAGCAGTAGCACTGCGCAGCAGCGGAGCACGACAACAGGCAGAGGAAGAACAGAGCCACTCACTGCCACCCCCACCACTCCAACTATAAATCACACATCTGACTCCAAGACATAAACAAATACAGAGCAGAGCACATCAGAAACTTGGCACAGCGTGAATAGTTCCAATAAAACATTTTCAGCTTGTACTTTAAAAAGATCTAAATGGTCCTAAAAATGACTGCCGACTTTTCCAAGGAACAGGATTAGGCTTGGATTTGTGTCAAACTGTGGTGTATTAAGACATCTTCAGACGTTTACTGATTCCAAACATTTGCATATTTTTAGACTGTAATGAATGTGATTAGAAAGATTGGTCGAAGGTGACACGATGAGACTGAGCAGCGACGCAGCTTAGAAACTGTCCTTGTCTTGACCTTCATGGTTTCTTATGTCTTCTAAGGACCATGAGTTGAAACAATATGGAATCAGAGTGTCAAAAGATTAATTGCCTGTTTTTACGCTGGATGCACTTCCTGTTTACCCAAAAACAATGCTCTGACTGTCTTACATATTCTAATAATCAAAAGTATTTTTTCTTCACATCAAACACGTGTCTTTTTCACACAAAATGAGTGTGTAGCAAAACTAGTTGAGCTGCGCAGAGTGGCCAAGATTTGTGCTCAAATATAAAAAAATACTACTTGAATACATGTAAATAACACATGTACCGTATTTTCCGGACTATAAGTCGCACCTTTTTTAATAGTTCTGGTCGGGGTGCGACTTATCTTATATTTTTACTTATATTATACTCGCTCGTCTTATACTCCAGAGCGACTTATACAAGATACTATTTGTTATTTTCACACTTGCAACCGGATTTAAGTATTTCATACTCCAGTGCATCTTATATATGTTTTTTTTTTCTTCAATTATTATGCATTTTTTGGCTGGTGCGACTTATACTCCAGTGCGACTTATAGTCTGGTGGTTATATGGTATTTAAGATTGGATGCATGATTTATGAAACAATGTATTCGGACAGACATGACATTAAATAAATGATGTAAAAAATCTGGAAATCCCCCAAAAATGTACCAAAATAAATCAAATCTGAAGGTAAGAAACAGATATGTTAAAATAATAAAATTTTGACCACATAAGAGTATCACTTGTAGACTGACCCAAAGGTTTTATCCAAGTAAGAGTATTGTTACTTAAAAAACAAAAAACAAACTTACGCATAGAAGTAAGAAGTGTCAAAAAACGATTGTGAAAAGTACAATATCTCTGTAGTTTTAGTAGTTTTATTTACGAAAAAAATTCTGACTGATTAATTTAGCAGTGTAATATCAAATCAAACATCATGAGTATATCAACATTTTACCGCAGCAATATTACTGGCTGAAAGCAGATGTTTTAACTCTCATTCAAAGGGCCCTTCCACGCTCAAATGGTGTCCCAAACGTTTGAATATTTGACAACTAGAACACTGCACAATATTGGCTCTTGTCTTGCAACTCCATTTTTGGCTTTGCATTCTCGAACCTGAATGCACCCTATTTATAATCTTTCACACGTTCAGAAAATGGAGCAATGCACAGAGATGTAACAGGATTAGCCTCTATAAAGTGTCAACGCTACTCATTCAAAGGCGGTTGAGAATAGAGAGCCCCTCCTCCTTCCTGTTGGGCGCCGCATGGGGCTGTCACACGTACACCTGTTAGCGATGTTGTTAATGCTCACCATCTGCACGCGGCTCCAGAGCAGGCGAAAAGGGGCCATTTAAGTCTAATGTTGTGTACTCTTTAAGTGGTAATAGTAAACCATATGCTGCTACTCAGATCTGGCGCGGTAAATGACTTCCCACAAGATGAGTTAGTGTCAGACAGCACTGATTCTTCCTCTTTCAAAGCAGTGGTTCTTGGTTTGATCACATTCTGGTTTAGGAATCCGGTATTCTTATTATGCGTTGATATTAGGATTAAAGGGCCTAATTTAGTGCAACAAATGCAGTCACATCGACACCTGCAGTCATACATTCCCGCACATCCGTATGAACACCCAACAGAGCGATTCGCCTGATGTGAAGCAGATCAAATGGGAAAAATGGAGGGAAAAAAGCACAATGTACAGGCTTTTTAGCACTGAAAATGATCAAAACGAGTCCAGTAAAGGTTTGTTTAAGAGTATATTCATGCTTATCATCATTTGGCCTTCGATTGAGATTAGTTTAGTCCTGATGTGGACTTGGTTCTAGTCCTTGTTAAGTCTTGAACTAGTCCAGGTTTAGTTTTGGGTTTAGACCTTCCGTAGTTTAGTTCCAATTTTAATATGGTGAATGCACTCTAAAAAAATCAAAGTGGAAAAGTGAGAGAGAGAGAGAGAGAGAGAGAGAGAGAGCGAGAGAGAGAGAGAGAGAGAGAGAGAGAGAGAGAGAGAGAGAGAGAGAGAGAGAGAGAGAGAAGAGAAAGAAAACATATAGACATCCATTGCAATGAAATTATGGCACATTTTGTTCCATCTGGTCCAAAAGTCCAAATTTTAATGTTAGTTTTAAATTTTTTCAAATCCTTTCTGTCGAATCCTTGATTGTTGGTCATCCTGAGAGTCATCCTGCCTTTTTTTGATGTTTGCATTTAATGACATGTTTTTTACTGGCCAAAAAACAGAAACCAGCATGCACATTTTTTTGTTAACAGTAACGAGCATCACGCCCACACTGTGTTCTGGCCTCTAAAACAATAATTATAGTGAATAATAAGGACTGTATTAGGAAAGTGCGTGATAAGTTTGGACTCTTACAGTTTAAAATGAACTAATTCAGTTTTTCATGTTTTTAAGACAGTAAAAATGAGGTGCATCTCCTATAGGCCTCACATTCACCCTTTAAAATGTGCTTCATCTCCGTTAACCTCACTGTGATACTCCAACGAGACACCACATACGGTAAAGTGTGGGGCATCTCCCCTGCTGCCCCTGCTGCCGTCACTCCCAGTTGGATCCAGAATGCAGTTGACAAACAGATGAGCCGCGCGCCCCGGAATGGCTGCAGCAGTAGATGGGTGTGTGTCCGCGGGCTGGGGCTGGAGATGACCACATTAAGATGCCACAGTGTTCCCGAGCCATGTGCACAGAATGGAGAGCAGGCCTAATAGCACTGGCAACAGAAGCCCATCTGCATTCTGCGGCTGCTGCATCTTTTTTACCCTTCTCGACGCACACGAGATGATTTGTAGGTGGGGATAGGGAGCCCGGCCAATAACACTCGCTATTGTTAATGTGCAAATGAGATTTCTTGAAAGATGCTGTTAAGTCACATTTCTTTATACAGTTGGACCAATTTGGCCGGTCATAAAAGTTAATTTTACTGTCGGCAGTGAGGGAGCTGGACCGTGGAGTAATGGAGTCCTAAACTATACAATATATACTCATAATTGACCTTTTTAAGACCATTGACTGGGCATGCATTAGCCTCCTGTCATTCTGAATTATTATGAAATTATTCTGTGGCAAACTCATAACTTAACTCCAAATATACTCATACGAGTACAGTGGCACGGGTTGAGCATTTGCAGAGCTCGTTGCTGCATGGGACAGATGCAGTATTACGGTCTAATTACCTGCAATGTGATCAAGCCTCTCCACTAAAGCTGCACTCACATGTTTTATATCACATCTCAGCTACGAAGCACCACATAACGCTTAAAAAGTCTGGGACCAAACTCCAAAATGTGTGGGTTTTTTTAATTGAATTGGTATAATTATAGTATGGTACTAGGAGGCAAATAGCATTTTAGCACCATTTTTTTATTATTTTTGGTTCACGCAAGAACATTTACTGCATCAAATTTGGGACTAAATTAGGGCTAATCCTGTAACAAAAGCAGAAGAAGTAAAAAAAAAACACAACTGGAACAGAACCAAACTATCATGAAATGGAAAGCAACTAATTATGTGTGTAATTGGGTAGAATTTGGACATTTTTAAACCTGTACTTGTACTTTACTTGTGATTGAAGTTGATTCGAGCCGTGTAATTGCAATGAACTACATTTGAAATCAAGAGTTATAGAGCAATCCCAAGTTTTGTATAAAACACTCACCAAAAATGTTACTAAAATTGCGAAAATAGGTAACTAACTAGTATCATTTGTCATGCAAACTCTTACTTTAGTGCAAATTTGGCAGTAGGACTATTCCAGCATACTTTTAGCTTATGGTACTGTATCCACCACTGCTTAAAAGTAACTAAAACAGCACTCATTTCTAGATCTACTTTATTTCAGCGTTATATGATAAATCCTAACCCTCTAGTGAAGTTCCAACTTATTATTTTCTCTGTAATAATTTGGAAATAGGGCTGCAAAATGTTTTATCCCTCATTATTGCAGTTACTATTGCATTATGCACTGTAAAACCGATGACTCAAACAAAAATAAAAGCATAAAAAAACTCAAATGATATTGCCAAACACTGACAGAAACATTTATAACATTGTTTTGTGGAAAAATCCGAAGTCCACCTATGGGGAATACAGCTTATTTTTTATTCAACACAACAGTGGGGACAGCTACCTCCGATTCTCCATCTGATTTCCAAATAAGTGTCATACCGAGAACATTTCCTGCATTGTTCTGCTCGGCTGGTCGTATTCACTTTCCCTGCACAGTGCTACAGATGTCACATACAAACCACAGGGTCACAGCTTATTGCAGACATAAGACAAAACCAAGTCTTCCCCTGGGCACCAGCCTTAAGGTCCTCCTCACCTGCATCTCTCTCAGTCTATCTTTGCAGTGAAGCCGGCACAGGTTATATTGGATATCTGGAATTCAGTCATTTTTACAAGCTTTTGGGATTCACTCAAGTTTCAACCTGAATGTCAATCAGGTTTGATGGAGAGTTGAGTGAAGTTGCAAGTATATAATATATAACCTTCCTCAAACAATTCACATAAGACAAAAGTAAATATATGGTCATGTGTTGAAGTGCATGGGACAGGTTCTCGTGTTTTTCTACTTAGTACTTTGGTGGGATTGTCATCGTGGTAAATATTTATCATACTTTTATATTGTCAAGTTTGTAAAGAAAAATGTAAACATTGAAAATTACAGAATCCTCATCATCAATGAAAGACATTCCATCAAAAATGCAACGGAAAAAGGTGTTATCAGGTATTGTTTGTTATTGTGTCATTTATGTGGATTTTGGCCCTTGTTTTCAATATGGTTGCTAGGTAACAGATTTGTAATTACTGTAAACAACTCCATGTCCCAGATACTTTGGCACCAGCACTTAAGTTGCTATAGTAACATTACTTGAGATTCGTTCAATCAAATTCACGTTTGGAATATAAACTGTTTTCCTGATGAATACATGCTCAAAGATAAGTGTTAGAAAACTGAACAGAGCCGAGTAAAGTCTTACTTAAGATGCAGTCAAATTTTGATAACTGATACATGAAGCCATAAAACGCAGAATAAACATGTTTGAGAGAGTTAAAAGTTTAATTAAGGATGTACAAAATCGGACTGGTTTTAATTTACCAGTGAGAACGACAAACATTGTGGGTTTTAATTAAATGTCTAGTCAAAATTGGAATATGCACTTGCTCACATGCTCCTCACTAATCCCTATAGCTCCTTTAATTAGTGTTAAAAGTTCATTTTGCAGCCCCACCTCTATGTCTGGAAGAGCCGTATAACAGAAATCCTCCCACAGGTCTGATCACCCTTTGGTTGAACTCATACATTATCTTAGAGTTCGTTAGATGTGACTCTCTGTTCCATCTTAATCACTCATACACCATTTAAAAGCATTTGGTATCACACAGAGGATTTACACATATTGTATATAGTGTATTCTCTATTCATATTATAAACTAATTGCCACATAAAACAATGATATATTAATTTTAGATCTTAGTCCTTGGTTAGTCCTGGTTTTGTACTGGCTGTGCACGCATTGACAAAAATCATATATACTGTAAATAATCTGCTTTGTTGTTGGTTAATTTAGTCCTGTTGTAGTCTTGGTTTGGTCATGTTCTAATCCTGGTTTAATTCTAGTCCAGTCCAGGTTTAGTCCCAGCAAAAAGCCAATTTTGATGGTATGTGCAAACTCACCCACAATCTTGTCCTTTCTTTATGGTCTGCAAGATCATAAAGCAGTTCAATAAAGTCTGGATAAATATAGAGGAATTCAACCTTTGCCTGGAATGGTCAAATGAAAAATAAAAACACATCATATTAATGTATATATATTTTTGCAGAACCGTATTGATGGTATCCATGTTAAATTGTGTTCCATTGTCTTTGTATCGGTAGTATATATTCTGGGCATGTCTTGGTCTTATAGAACATTTTCGGATATGAGTTTTGGGGGACCACAGGGTAAATGTGAACATGGACAAGACGTATGGACCAGCTCAGTGCAGTGTGATAAGGGGCAGACAGAGGTGAGCCTTATCCAGCGTGTCTGCAGATAAAGATAGTGTTGGCTTTTCACATTACTTCAGATGCCGTGTACCTGCTCTTATCACTGGAGTGGGAGCAGGGAGGGGGGGGAAGCAGAGAGGTGTCCTCAAGCTCCAGTTTAGAGTCACAAATTTAGAGTGGTGTTTTTGGTCTTGACATTTTGTTTTGCTGCTCTGGAAAATACGGATGAAAGGAATTTGTGAGGAAGCATGTTTAAAGGTGTACCGTTTATTCATTTGTATGTACCGGTGTGTATTTATTTAAGGATATAGGCCCTCATTTTGATCTTTTTTTTATCTTTTTCAAGTGAGTCCTACAACACAAGATGGCTGTTCAACAACTAAATACTTACAATACATACAACATAGTCACATACAGTAAATACTAGTTGTCTCGCTCTACATATCTCCACTCCTCCCCTCAGAATATCCACACTAAGTCAAATAAGTGATTGTATTAGATTAAAATCTCTTGAATGTTATATGAATTTTGTTAGAACTATATATAACTGTGTCATTTACATTATACGTTAATTTTACACTTTTCTGTTGATTTCGATCTAATGTTTACATACATTGAAAATAATAGAGGCCCCAGAGTTGACCCCTGGGAAACACCTTTACTAATTATCAGAGGTCTGCGAGAATTCTACCCTGTGCAGTAACAAATTGTTTGTTGTTTATTTCCATGGAAATGTTATTGCTGGAATGTTTCACAGTATGGCATTATACTAGGCCAACAGCTCAAATCTGTGGAGAGGCGACACTGGTCACTATGAGAATGCATGTTTTTACCAACAAAAAAACATGCAAATGAATAAATGCATGATAGATATGTTTAATTCCATACCGGAAAACAGTCCGGGCAAAGCATATCTCCATAGAGACAAGGAGTAACATTGATTGATTCGCAATAGAAATCAATTGAATAAAGTAGCTCACACATTACAGCATAATATTAAAAAATAAACATCAGTGCATTGAAATC
Source organism: Eucyclogobius newberryi (assembly GCF_026437365.1). Classification (NCBI taxonomy): domain Eukaryota; kingdom Metazoa; phylum Chordata; class Actinopteri; order Gobiiformes; family Gobiidae; genus Eucyclogobius; species Eucyclogobius newberryi. Next base: position 25,185,259 of record NW_027315757.1, read on the forward strand.
AACTAAAGTGCTCATCTACGTTTGGAAGTAAAGCACAAATGTGTGAATAAAATGTATGAATACATTGCTCTTGCCAGAAGTATTAGGTATTCAATTTGATTTGATTGAATGTGATTTAATAACAGACTAATGAGAAGCAAAGTAAAGCTTTACGAACAGAATGAAAGTAGCACCAACACAGGTCGTTCTTATGGAGCCTCCAGTGAAGGTCACAAGAAAGCAGAGGGGAAAACAGCAAAGGGACCTTTATCAATTCATGCCACGTTTAGAATGAAAAGCAACTCAAGCCACACCATCCATTCACTGCTGCTCCGACTGTCCAATTAGTCTTATCTGTGCTCAGCAAGAACAAAATGTGTCACTTAATAGAAAAATGTGATAGACAGTGTGAATGCAACTGTCCAAAGAATCAAGAGAAGCATATATATAACCTTTTTAAGGGATAATTACATAATTATTTCAAAGCTTGTGTCAAGGCCAGTTTTGTGTGATGCCAACGGCAGACCAGACCCAATGACAAATGCAGATTTCAATTAAAGATGGCTTTTGTGAATGAAAATTATATTGGTCTAGAAAGGCTATAAGTTAAGTTAACAGTGCATCCGGGAGCAATGAATCACACGCGGAATACAAAATCAAAGACTAGTTGAATGTGTCTGAGGTTTGTTATAAATCTGGGCGACACGGTGGGGCAGCAGTTAACGCTCTCGCCTCACCGCAAGAAGGGTCTGGGTTCGACTCCTGGGCAGTGTGGAGCCTTACTGTGTGGACTTTGCATGTTCTCCAAGTGTCTGCGTAGGTTTCCTCTGGGTGCTCCGGTTTCCCCTACCACTACAAACATAATATAGGTGTGTGTGCTTGAAAAAGTGATAAATGCCAATTACTAGTATTATTCTTTCAATAAAGCAACTGGTTTATTACTATTTTAGATATGAATTGTCAAACTTTTGTATTGTTTTCAAACCTCTTTACAAGCAATGGGATAAATACATTAAATATGTTCTTTCTTGTTTTATCTTTATGAATGTACAAATACACCATCATGCATCTATGGGTTAAACTAAAATTAATAAATATTGTCTTACATATGAACTTTTTCTGTCTTTCAAATTAGGGTTGGGTAATAATGTGTCAATAAAAATGTAATCATGGTCAGCGTTTGTTGAATGACACGGATTTAACCAAGCCATGTAAACTCTCAGCATTATGCATTAGTCTCCTCTTTCCTCTGTTATAAAGATATGCATTGTTATGACATTGCATCACTTTGCACTCTCTACATAATAGTTTAGTAATAGCATGGATAGCCCATTAACCAAAACAACATTTTTTTTTGTCTGCAACCTAATGTGAGAAATTAGGAAGAAAAAAAAGGAATCTGATGTGTACGAATAAATCATCTCTTTAACAAAATCACACAGCATAATGTCTCCATCGTGAATACATTACATTTTCCAGTTATTTTTCAGAACAGTCATTACATCTTTTGTCATTTTCTCAACAATGTCTCTGGGTTGTTACTTAGACACCTTGGTTGGAGCCTGTCTTCCCAGCTCGGAGTGAAAGAAATAATTTGAGTAACACTATACTGATCAGTGACTATGCAAAGTGCAGCAGCTCCATAGCACCGCTACAAAAACCTGACAAAAACTGAAAAAATTCATACTTCCTGTTTTCCCAAGTACCCTTCTCTCTCTCTCTTTCCCCACTGACAGCTAACAGATAACTTGATCGCCCCCTGAGTGTAAGACTTTGAATAGTTTTGTCTGTTCTCCTTCTTGACATGTGTGCCCAGGGCAGAAAAAAAAAAGTTTAGAGAGGAGAGAAAAAACGAGTCAGAAATTTGATTGCAGCAAGTTTACATCAGGCAGTAATGTAGAACAGCTTTTATTCACACAAGCAAACCGGGAGCTGGTGATTGGTTCATGCTAATGTTTTTCTCAAGGCTGTTATGTTAATGAATAGAGAGCAAACGAGATGCAAGTAGTTCATATAGGAGAATCCTCAAGGATAGCACAGCAGCATAGTGACTATGCTGTCAGAACCAGCTCTATACGCAACAATGTCACTGCAATGAAATCTAATCGTACATTGTTGAAGAATAGAAGAGAAACAGACATTAACAAATCATTAACAGAAACATGATTGAAGATTTAAATGACCAAATTATGGTCGATATAATGGGGTTTGCTTGATGAGTTAAGATGTAAGCTTCAATTATATGATTATATCAAATTGGTCTTGTTAAAGCAAAACAAAACAATTAGAAAAAAGATATGCAAACAGTTTAGGAAAACTACAGAATTGTTAAAAACTGTCAAAAAAGAAAGGGAAGGTATATAGTAATTACCCTCTGCATTTGACCCTTTCTTCACAACAGCTGTGGGTGACCAGATTACGAGTGAGGTTTGGTTTAGCTGGTAGATCACACTATAGTGTATGTAAGCCTCATGGCTTTACTTTTGTTGTGATCTGAAAAGTTGTTTTCATTAATATTTATAATCTGCTGCATTACCTTTGGCACGGTGTGTGAATTCAATACTATCGCTCATTTTGCATTTTGTTTTGTAGTTAATTTCGTTTACTAAAATATTTTTGTCATCGTTTTAGTCAATGTAATGTCAACGTCAACGTCAACGTCAATGTCACTGTCAACGTCAACGTCAATGTCAAGTAATCACAATGACTAAAAAACAAATGTTATTATTTTTAATATTATTTTGGTGACAAAAAAAAGGATAAAATAAAACAATTCCAGAGACACAAACCAGAGCATAAGAGCATATGACCCAACGTCAAAGGAGCACATCTGATACATATATTCATTGATTTTCTACCGGTTGTTCCCATTGTGGGTCACGGGTGTACACCGTACGGGTGACTGGAGCCTGTCCCAGTGACTTTGGGTGACTGAAGCCTGTCCCAGTGACTTTGGGCCTTAGGCGGGGTTCACCCTGGACAGGGGCCAGCTCGTCACAGGGTTAACACAGAGACAGAGACACACAGATGAACTCACATTCATTCATAGGGCCAATTCAGAGTTGCCAATACATGTCTTTGGACGTAGGGAGGAAGTCAGAGAACACAGAGAGAACCCATGATAACTCATGTGATATTGGTACCCATGAGCTCCTTATTGGGAGGCAGAGTGCAAACCGCTCTGCCACCATGCACCCGCCAATGGCCATGCCATACAATTTATTGTAAATATGTTTTTATGATAATTATTATATTTCTAGATAAAAAAACAACAACATTTTCATCCACTAAAGTTAGACTAAAATTTTAAATCTTGACTAAAACAGAGATTTCACAGCTGTATAAACACATGCACCTCCTGCATGCATGTTACTTCATAAAACAAGTTATGTATTCATTTAGGAACACATTTTACACATCGAGCTGCACAATCACAGTAAATCTCTGCCGCTTTGAGAAAACTCATTTCTTGATTCAGGGGTCCCAACATTCATTACGCTCCTGTTTTCTTTAGAGCACCAGCAGTTTGATTTAAGTATAGAGTTTAATAAGTTTTCCATAAAATAAATTAGATGTGGATGGTGTTAGCAGTAGTTTTTTCCTCGGGGTATAAGGGACAAAACGCTTACGATTAATAATTCATCCCCTCTGTTTGATCCCCATCATCAGCGAAATGCTTTTCCTCAAGCCTTATTCCCATACGACCATAAACGTGTCTCTAGAGAACCGCATACCTTGGCTATCCTCAAAAGTCCTCTTTCCTTTACATTTGGCTTGGAGAGAAAAATACACTTATTTATGTCAATTGTGCTACAGAGTTATATAATATAAACAATTGAACAAGACATTATATAGTATAATAGTATACATACTGTATACTATGTAACCCATCAGTAATTTATGTAAGTGATTTATTCAGCTTGTGAAAGGAGGAGAAACTTTTTCAAACTAACAAACTCAATTCAGTTAACGAATTTAAAAATGATTCAAATAATAATAGTTTTGTAATAGTTTAACTTTTCTCAACCAGATACGACTATGAGTAGATTACCATTTTACTTTGTCGTTTGAATTTGTCAATTGTCATTTGAATTTTCAATTTTGATATTTATTATGACACAATTAGTGTTAGTATTGAGACACTTGGACTTTCTAAATACTCAAGTATTCTGATAAAGTAATGACCTCATGCTGTCATTGACATCCACCTGCAGCTCACTGTCTACTGCCTTATCTTTCAGTATTTTTTTTTTATTTTAATGCAACTTGGCATACATATAAGTGTGTATTTCAGCATTATTATGTTTTCATCATGCAGTATTCACAGTATTCTACTTTTGCAACAATTTTGATAAACCCTTTTTCCACATATCTTGCACCTCTATTGATTAGCCATGATTGTGATTGAAGTGGTGCACATTCCTGTGATGACAAATCCAGATTAACAAAAAAATCACAATTTGAATGATTTGGCTTACGGTTTGCTTTTAACACTTTATGTTATAATTCACAAGTAATTTTACACAGCGCCCGATCATTGTAATCTTAATTTGTAATTGTAATTAGGACCATGCTGGCATCTGATTGGCGATAGATGTTAACAGCGAGATCCTGATGTGTTACATGTGGAGGTGCGACGGCACTAACCGGGTTTTTGTGCTCTCCATTTATTCAGTGTGAGAGAACGTCTTTATCCGGGAGACCCTCAAGATTTCAGATAACGGCAGATGAAATGGGCTGCAGAATGAAAAGTAAAGTTTCATTACAAGACTCAGGTATCATAACTCTGCTTGTTTTTCCCGTGCGCTCCATTGTTGTTCTTGAAAAATATTAACTCATTTTTCTCTTCCTCTCTGGCCTATGTCGTGTCGCACCAAGATTGATCTTTGTGGTGGCATTAGTTGGTGTTAAGCATTGCCATTGAAATGCAGTTAATGTTATTTGGTCTAAAGAGGAGTGTTTATAAAATGAGCTAAACGATGCATGCGACACATTGGTCATTTGTAATCCTTTCTGACTCACAAAACAGAGGAAATTACATGTTGGGAGAGCTTAATTATGAAATATTGATTGGTGTCTTAAGTAGTTAATCACGACATTAATCCTGTTTAAATTGTACGTAAGTGTAATAGCACGACTGTCTAATCAATTAGATGATGTAGAGCAGATTTTCAAAGCTTGTATGTTGTTAACTTTCAAATCATTCCAAGTGGAACTAATTATAATGCTCATATTCAGGTTCTGTGGGAGGAAATTGACACTCATATGACAACCTTCGCAACCTTTGATACCAAAAATGAGTAAAAACAAGTCATTTGTAGGGCTGTATATCATCAGGCACCTGGTGAGACCTCGATACTTGGATAACAATGCGTAAAGTTGGACAAGGTTTCGAGGTTATCGATTTCAAATTTATAGTGTAGAGCAATCTGGGTCACGTACCACAGTTTGAGAACCAGTGAGCTAGAAGAATATTGATACTGTATCGTTTTGTTTAATATTGATTTATATTACATATAAGGATCAGTGTTTTATCGCACACCCACAGTAGTAGCCTCATTGGATTAACATGTGTTAGTCAATGCCAATGTAAGATTTGATCATTCTGAATCAAAAGCTTGTTACATTTATGTTAGCTCTACTACATAATACCATAATGCCATTGATCTTGTGACTCCTCACAAAGCCTTCATACATGATGTTACTTGTATTACATTATATAACCCTTCCTACAGTGTTGACAGTTGCCATGTCCTAGAGGAGCCCAGCATGTGCCCCTCCCTCACCTGCCCTTGCAGACAGCGCATGCTTGAGTGGGAGACAGGCTGGGTGATGAATGCGCCGCTCACCTCGCTCCTGTCTCTGCGCCTGACACTGGGCTGTAATCTGTTACACAGCTGCAGTCTCACTATTAACTCCTGACACAGGCACACTCACACCGCTGACCTGTACTCCCACACACTCCCATTCACGCACAGGCCACACGATGCACACAATGCTAATTGTCTGAGGTGTCACAGCAGACAGAGAAAATTTCTCTGTCTGCTGTGACACCTCAGACAATTGTTATGAAGCTACGAGGTGATGCAACTCCCAGTTTACAAGAAAGAGGACACAGTTTGAGTCCTAGAGTCTGAAAAGCTAAAATATAAAAGGAAAGTAGAACACAACATTTTCTTTATAACATTGATTTATGCAATTACTAAGACAATAAAAAGTAGTTTTGTACACCCAGGGCCCTCCCTGAGTTCTATTTATTTATCCTCCTATTCCTTTGAGATAATTATTTTTACATGTTATCTTTCTTATGGTTTAGTCTCATTTTAGACCATGTTTACGATGAATAATATTTTGATTTGTGAAACCCTCCAAATGCTGCTAATTTCCTAAAAAATCTGCGCTCCTCCCCTCCTCCATTTTATGTGCCGTATTCGTGCCGTGTTCGTGCACTTAAGTCCAAAAGTCACCTCACATCCAGCCGTGCCGTGGACTAAATAGAAAACGTATTAAATACTGCTGAGGTTTGACACAACACTACTGGATACTGATTAGCAGACACTTGATGGGTTCAGGTCTGCGTGAGCATGTGAGAACAGTCTGACTCTGGCTTAATGAAAGACTATAAACCAGCCTTTGCCTAAACATGAGCCCATCATGAGCAGGTTTGAGTAACACAATCAGACCAAGAAGGAGTGACAAAGAGTTGCTGCAGCAGAGACATAGGCGCGTGGATCTGGAGTTTTACTAAATTACCCTGTCATTAAAAATGTAAACAAAACAGTAAATGCGATGGTCTTTAGCCTATATTAACCTGCTCCTAACCGTGGCTTTATGCTCTCGAAACCAGAGCCTATGTTTTATTTGTTTATTTATTGTACATGCATGCACAAATGTGTGCACATCAAGACTGGTTTATAGTTCTTCAGCAGAACTAGAACAGATGCATGCGATGCATCAAATGTATGCATAAGTGTTGCACACCTCCCTAACGCACACGACAGCCAATTAAAAAGCTTGCAACACAGCCTAATTGGCCCGCTGTGTGTGTTGGGGAGGTCTGCGTAGATTTGACGGAGAGGTCAATGGATAGCACAGTGGATAGTGAGTCTCTGTATGTTTGTTTTGTATTGTAAATAGTCACATCTAATATATCAGTAAGTACATAATTCATTCCTGCAAACACTCTTACTTCAACATACTGTACATACTGTAATGGTTTAGGCAGAACCCCAAAGCAGAGTAATGGGACCAAGGCAGGTTCATTTTACAGAAGATGTTGCAGGCTGAGGAGGCAAGGGGCAGGCCGACTTAGCCAGGAGCGAGATGACACTGGGAGCTGGAGGACATGAGGACCTGGAAAACGAGGAGCAGCAGACAAGTAGTTATCCAAAAACAAGGTGAGTCCAAAAGTGCAAAAACTGATGCAGCACCACCGAATGTGCCGGAATTAGTCCGATATACAGCAGGTGGATGAACAAAAGTGTGTCTCAGGCCAGTGTTTTGTAATATTGATGACTCATTCAAAGTCTTTTAGTCAATTAAGTATAAAAGACCTAAAGAGTGCCGCAGTTGATTGCCTTTGATTGTGCTGTTAATGTAAAATCTTCAAAACATCAATTATGCCAGTTCACTGATTGCACCAATGAAACACAGCAGTCTACAGTTTACAGATACCAAAAGGGAGCCAGGCATTTTTTTCTCTACATTTGTTTTCTTAGAATTTCCTCATTTAAAATTCTAAAACCATACAACTGCTGCGTGTTTGATTTGAGCCTTTTTACTCTGCAGAGCTCCAGGCCCTTTGTGCATGGCTTGGCATGGAAATATTCACATTATGAAGTAAAAGTGGAAGTATATCTCTTCAGTAATGTCTCATGTGAGGCGTGCAGTCAATATACGTAAATGCATAAGAAATTGTCAGCGCTATAATGGCTGGTGCGTTGAACAGATTCAAAACATCTGTGTGGAATTGGGGAATTAAACTATGTCATATGCTTTTCTAGGATTCTGTGCCTCAAAAAGAAATGTGGAAAAAGATTCAGTTGTAGTCATCTGGACACAGTTTTTAGAAAAACAAGACATTTTGACTCTCATTCAAGAGTCATTCTCAGTCTGTGGATCTAGTCTGAGAACTCAGATATTTATCCTACTTTGAGCTGTGTAATCTGTGCCCATCGAGCGGAACCTTTCCTGCTCATCTATTTGTTAGTATTGTGAAGTTAAGTTTCCCCTGGAACTATTCTTCTTTTTTACCCTATCAGCCCTGTAATATACCATAGAAATCCTATTATTGCACCTCCCTCATCACTGATGAGTACCTGATTAACATCTGAATGGTCAGGGCTGATGTCGGGTAATATATATTATATTTACGGGTAAAGTGAACCTTAAACCTCCATTTCTGTTTAAAGAGGGAATTTCTTTTTTTAACAAAAATGCCCTCTTTAACTCCTCTTTCAAACCATCTCTTCTCCTGCTTAGAATATTCACCTCGCTGTCTTCAAAAGGGTGGTTTGTGGCTTCAAGGTGCAGATGCACGGCGCTCTGAAATCCGGAGTTTGCGTGTCTTTTATGTTATCAACTGCTAGCTGTTTAGTATTAAAGTAGTAGTAGTATTGAAGAAGAGTGAAGTCAAAATACAATTTAGACTCTAAGTTGTATTTTGACTTCACTCTACTTCAATAATCTAAGTCTTAGAGTAGAAGCCAATGATGAGGGAACTCCATCATAAAATGTTTATAAACTCTTAAAAGTTGATTTTAGATGCATATACTTGCACAGTGGAGAGTTTGTAAAACCCACTTTTATAAGACTGCTTAAGTTGTGTGGTCCTCTGTGCTTTTTTATCTTAATTGTATTAATTTTACTTATTGCTATTTTATGGATTCATGCTTTGCTTTGTTATTACTTTGTCTGGAAAGTCTGGGTATAACATTGAACTTATATGGAGACAAGCAGGTGTCATCACAAGTGACCTTCTTTGCAGAGTAAGAAGAGTAAGAACACCAGTAACTGAATACATTCTGAATGAATTTCTTTAATGCCATTCGGTGAAACATTCCAGCAGAAGCAAAGCACTTCCCACAGTTAATGCTAACTTTTTCTAAAGCGTAAGATTTAAAGAAACAAACAATTAAAGTTGAATTAAAGTCTGTATTTATTATGACTACAGTTTTTATTTTAATTTGTTTATTTTAATAGTTAGTATGCCTCAAAATGTGCCCACAAATAATCCCTTTCAATACATCAAAAAAACATTTTTAGTTTTTATTCATTTTAGCATGACCAGGCAAAAAAACCCATAGAGATAGAATTGGACAGGAAGTAGTGATGCTAACTTTCCAAAACTTCCTCTTCATTATATTTTACTGTTTAACCTGGTCATTTATATCACTTACTACACTGTACTACAACTGGAGTAGTATTTCATTTACTTGGCCCCATCTGTAGTAAATATCATTGGCCTATGAGTGTTGACATATGTTAGACAAGCAGCAGCGAAATAGCCACTTAATGTTGTTATGGTAAACATGTGCGTAAAGCACATCTGAGCCTGTTGAATATCCTGATCATTATAAACGCTCTTTGCTCTCCTCAGCCTCTGTGCAGCGTTGGAGGCCTTCGCCGCCGGGCTTCCTCACCACGAAATGAGCGAAGGTTTACAATCTGATAGCGGTCGACACTCAGGGGCCTTTAAGTACCTTATCTGCTGTCTAAATGGGGCCGAGCGCGTATCCATTACTCATATAGAATTCACAAAAGGGTCAAGGAGACATCAACGGCAAAGATACTGTATGTGTAATGAATCTACAGAAACTACACAAGAATTTCAGCTTCAGGCATTTTTCACATTCACTTCAACAGTCCGGGAGTATGAATTTATAAATACTAAAGGTTTTGAAATGAGTCTTTTGAAATGTAGCATTAATGGATTGATTTTGTTTGTGTTTATTTGCAGGACTCAACCTTGAATTAAAGAATCTTAATACATGTTGTAAGAATGAAATTTCCCTAATGGCTTTGAGCCTTTTGCAAATGCAGGGGAAAGGTGTGTTTCGGTGGCTGCAAATGACCGGTGCCCGTTGCCCGTTGGGGGCTTAGAATTGCCAATGACATAGTAATTTAGAAGAACTTAACAGGATTGCGAGGGGGAAAATGAAGTGCAGTCATTTAATAGCTTTATGACAGCTATTTAGATATTCGATAAATTGAGCCGCGAGGTCTGCATAATTACACCAGCGTTTTACACCGAAACAGGTGATGTGGCCGTCATCAGGGGTCAGGCTAATACCCCAAAGCCCACCCAGGAAGTCGATCACGGTGAGAGACGGAGCATCGCAGGGTCACGCGGGCGACTATCTGCATTTATTTACACATCTCACACGCAATTAACCCGCGTTTGAACCCAGGTCTACTGGCTGTGTTTGGTGTGGTTTTGTGCTAATATTGTCATGGTAACAGTATCATCTTCAAATTACAGGGATAAAAGAAAGAAATAATGCCCTACATTGTGATACGCTAACATCAGCCTGTCCAGGGACTACAGCTGTAAATTGTGATACGGCCTGATACAATGCATCTCTCCTGATAAGGTTAATGTATATTGTACACTGTCCCTGTCTCATTAAATAACTAAACAATGCGTCACTCCCTCAGTAGATTGAGCCTTTGTTTCATTTAGAGAGCAATCTAGAAATGTTTTTGTTCTCCTGAATTATTATTTAGAACTACCTTATCCTTGGTATAGTCTTATTTTAGACTTGGGCTTGGATTTGGTGGTACTCGGGAAGCCAAATAGTTCGGTGGCACTTGGTGTGAAAAGTTTGAGAACCACTATATAACCACATCTATACATATTAAGTGTATTTGGCAACCCATGTCCAATATACTGACATGTCCATCAAAATGTAAGAATGTGTTCTGACTGCACAGACCTCCACTATTGGTGTCAGTTTGAGCGCTGACCCTTTGTGGCTGGTGCAGTATTTGTCCTATCGCACAACGGTGTAGAATTCATAAATACATTAAAAACTAGCAATCATGCACGAAATACTGTTATCGCTATCATATGCTCTAAGCAAGTATCATTATCCATTTTGTATATACTACTTATGATGTGTCTCCAGTTATTGCTAATGGCTCCTCATAGGGTCCAGAGACACTCACTATTACACATGATTACACATGATTACACATGATTGTGTTATTTGTCTGCAATAGACACTTAGTCACTGGCTATTGTATTTTGGGTTGATAGTGACAGACAATTCAAACTACTGGCTCTATGGTATGCAGTTTCAGGATTTGTTTTATTTAGAGACAAATAAATTCATGTTTTATCCTTCCATTAGCTGTGGTTTACTCTCATTTTGGATTTGGTTTAGTCCTAATTTGGGCCTGAAACAGCCTGGATTAAGGTCTGATTGCACACTGGAATGGACTATTATCTGATGTGGTACTCGGTATGAAATGTTTAAGAACCATTGTCCTGGAGAAGTATATAAAATAAATATGCCAAATTTAAAGCCAGTGGAATTGTCAATAGTTTCCAATCGCGAAAACCTGTATATAGAGCAACAACCCAAGGCTAATATCTTGTCATTCATTCACAATCCTTTTTATACTTCCTTTGTCCTTGTAAAGTGCACTAGAAATTGATTTCACAATATTGCACCGCTGGTTAACATGAACAGAATCTCTATATAACTCATAGGGGTAAATAAGCAAAACAAAACAAAAAATATGACAAATTTGTGCTGACGCAGAAGGCTGTAATGTTTAAAGCTTCTCCTGGGCACAGTTAATGCACACATAAAGATGACAGAAGTGTGTTTGGGCTGCGTTCAAGAGCCCAGTGGCCACAACAGAGCAACACAGACAGTGAAATCAATAGAGCACTGGTGCTTTATGATGTTTTTACAGGAAGAGTGCTTATGCTGCATTTGGCCTTTGACATCAGGTGGATCCCAAACACTAACTGCTTTCTCTAACCCTAAGAGCGTCACATAATATCTAACACAGATGTTGAGGGATCATTCACTCTGCTCTCCAGTGCCATGGCCTGTCTTCTGGCGCCGCTCCGATTTGATCTCTGACGTGATGTAGTTAGGTAGATGCCGTTGCCTTGCCCTCTGTTATGTATGATGGACCCATCGGGGCCCTGTTTTGTCCCGGTCCACGGAACTTCTTTAAGACTTACATCAACGCATAAACTGACGTCATACAAACTGTGACTCTTCTGAATATGAGCTTGTTATGTGAAACTATTTATCAAAATTAGCACACTGTTGAATAAATATGTTTTGGTTATGGAACTGGAACCTGCCTCTGTGTAATCAAGAACGAACCTGAGTGTCCTTTAGTTTACCTTCCGGGTTAAATCCCAGTGGCGTTGTTGGTTATTTTGTTTTCTTTATTTAGTTTACTGTAACGTTTATTTTAAATAGCCCCGCTCATGCCAAGTCTACATCGCTATATTGGTGAAAAGATGGGGTGTGAAAACACTTGAGGAGAAACTTGTGTGAAGTTAGTAGTAAATCTGATAGAAATGTCTAGATTGAGAATTGTTGCTCCTTTTGGTTTCAAATATTATTTTTTTTGAAAGAGTTTAATCACAGTCACATGCAAATACAATTGATTCTTACAATGTAACAATGGTTTACAGCATGGTATTGGAAAGTTTTCCTTGAATTCCTGATTTTTTGGTGCACAATGGGCCACCACGTGCACTTTATTGTACAATAGCAACCAGATCTAAGTCAGAACCCACCCAGAATGAAACTACACCAGAATAAACAGGTCAAAACCATGATCATACAATTGTTGATTACAAGGAAAGTCATTAGTGACAATCTCCTGACATGATCTGCAGGCAACAACCAATGTACACTTATTAAAACCTATATCTACACTGCGTTCCGCTCTGTTCCAGCCTTGAGGGACCTATGTTCAAGACGCCATAACAACCCGGGCCACATTCAATGAATGGTATAGCCTCTGACTACCACTTCCTGGCTGTAGCAACATGAGGAGAGAGTTAATTTGTTTCCATGAGGAGAATCCGGTGCAGCGCTGGAGGAAGACGGATTGCATTGCAGTGTGTTATGGAGAGAATCCGGCCCCTTCCCCCTCCAAACCCTAGACTGTCCAAGGACTGGCTTCAAGTCCAGAGACAGGAAAAGGGGGGCAAGTGAGGTATCAACTCCTGCCCACACAATCAAAATATAATAGTGGGCCGGCCCGGTTCAGCGTCTGGGATTCAGTGACGTGTGTAATGTGACGCCAGCAGACGTACGCACCGATCATTAAGGTCATGGTCTGCTCTCTAGAAGTAACAAAACAATTGGTGGTGGCAGAAGGCTGTGGTTATGTTTCATCATGATGGATTTTGTAGTAAGGCGAGTGACGGCGCAGACAAACTTTGAGCCCCGACAGAGTTGTAAATCTTCAGAGCAGGCCCTCATACATTTTTCATCCGCTTTTCCGATTGTTTTGTGCACATAGGAAAGGATTACTGTCACAAAAAGAAATATTCAGCTGAAGCTTTGACGCGTAGATGATGGGCAAGTGGAAGTAAATTATTTTTAAAATTAATGTATTCAGTTTGTCATGGTGCTTAGCTCAGAAAACATGCATTCTTACTGTGAGCGGGATGGTCTTTGGTGGCGTCTTGCTTGCCTCTGTGTAGATAGTTTTGTTAAATGCCAAAGCAACAAAATGTCTTGGAAAAGAAGCAGGCACACCATTAATCAAACAACTACATAATATCAATGTTCACTTTTAATTTCGAAATCATTCAGTCGTCTGTTGTATTTAGAAGTATCCCTGTTAGCGCATACTTTTTTTCAGGTGTCCTACTTGTGCCATGTATTTGTCATAAACGTTGATATCCTGTTCCTTTTCGATCCTTGGAGAGAATAGATGAGACAACTTGGCAGATGTTTGCATTTTTGGGGGGGTTGGATGGAAAAACAGAGGCCATTAATGGTACAAGCGATGTTTTGGGAGTTCATGATATTACTATGATATCATAATTATTGATATTGAACTGTTATCATTGGTAAGACTTCTAGGCCTTAATCGGTTCAACCAACAATAGTTTCAGTTGAGACTTAAGGCTCATTTATGCTCCATTTTGGAAGCATATTCTTAAATAAATAAACAGCACTGTGCGTCCGAGTGCTGTTGCTTCATTTGTACCTCCAGTCGTTTTTAATGTCAAGGCTGTGTGTGTTAGAGAATTGCAGTTTTTAGATCACATTTGCTGTAAAAGAGTCCAGAAAAATGAGTATTTGCTTAATCTAGTGACTTTTAAGTTGATCTTCCATTGTTGCGTTCACTACTGTCCCCAGTGGTAAGCACATGTACTGCTCTGTTGCAACATCCAGGCCACAGAACAATTCAGAAGACCATATACGTCTCAAATCTAGAGCATAAAAGAGCCTTTAGAGGTGGGTGATATGCCAAAAGTATGGACATTTAGACTTTTCTCGCTTAATTTTTCCCTTTCTGAAGTAACTAATGCTGTGCTTCTTCTGAGACTCCAGACTTAACTATAATTGGTTAAACCCTCCGCTCACTCAAAGCATGACCAATAGGAGTGGCTGAAAAGAATGCATTGAATCAAGATATGTAGACGATATCATACAAACCGCATATCCTCACAGGAATCAGACAACAATAACATGTTTGATGTCGTTCCACCCAGCCCATTCAAATATATATATATATATATATATATATATATATATATATATATATATATATCCAAGAAAGCACCAAAACTTTTAAGATATTGAACTGCCAGTGACTGAAGAGGAGACCACAAATCCGTGCTACACCACTTCCATTGCTTTGCGTTAGCCCGTGCTTGATGGTGCCGTCTCCTCTCGATGATATTACATTGTTACAGTTATTTGTCTTCTGCTGAGCTCAATGAATATGTCATGTGAACGCAAGAAAAGAAGGGTGAAGAAACAGGGCCATGATGCAACCTCCTCAAGCAGCTGCAAGTGTTTCTCTCCCCCTTCTCCTCTTGCTCTCCTCATGCTTGTCAGATGAAGGCCTAGACTTTTATGGAAATGAGGAAGCAGCCACGGGGTGTACATGTTGAATGAGGCACTAGATAGAGTCAATCTATATTGGCTGTTCATCTTTTTTTCTCGTTGGCCTGTTTTAACTTCCAATTTGAACTTTCACTCGCCTCTTTCATCTATCCTGGACTTGCTCATTCAATTCATCGCTGTAGTTATCAGCGCACCTCATGCCGTGTACTCAGTCAGACTTTTTAAAGGTTGTGGAAAATCTCTGATCCTTTTTTCTTTTTTTTTTTCCTGTCAACCACTCTTGTGTTTATTTAAAGGGCCTGTATCAGATTGTGAACCTTGAGTCAGGAACTTGTTTGAGCTGTTAACCCTGCCCACTGAGTTCTTTCTATCACTATAGGAACATTTCCATTGGCTCACGTTGAGTCGGATCAGGGTCTGTTTCCACTGCTGTAAATAAACGGTACTGGCATCTTTAAGCGGGCCGCATGTGGTACTAGCCTCCAGAGTGTGCTGGCTCGCTTTTGGCTCCTGGAACCCTTTTGAGTGAGATGATTAGACAAGAAAGAACGCAGACTCAGGTGGAAAGTAAACAAAAAAGAACACATAATACAAATTCTAATCGCTTACCAAAAGCTGACTTGATCTTGTGATAAACTGACGTATTTTCAGTGACTATAACTTCATTTGTTGAGCTAGTGCACGTTCGCATCAGCCGGATTTCCAGTGCATAATGCAAGGCTTTTTTTGTGAATTGTTGAGATTGGGTTTACGAATCATATATATATATATATATATATATATATATATATATATATATATATATATCTTTTTTAACGCTTCAGTAATTTACATCGTCTGAACAGTCAGCCTTTTCTTTCAGGGGTTGTAAACTGTGGAACTCCTTGCCCACAGAGTTTAAGATCTCAATAGACTCAAGCTGTACACCTCCAGGCTTAAGTGTTAGCTGGAAACAAATACATATTTTACTCATTGCATTGTATATTAATAAAGTTGAATGTTTTAATGTTTTAATGTGTTATTGTGTATTGATATATTGCTATAAACTATGCATGCATCACATCAGAAAACTGATGTGATGCATGCACTGCTTTGTCTCTCTGCCTGACTGCATAATAAACTAATAAATAAACAAATGTGTCAGGGTGACATCAGTGGCTCACTTAGCAGACTCCTGCGCGCCAGGACCTCTGCATGGGAATACAGACCGCCATTAACCGGAGCGTCCCGAGACACTCCAAAGTGCACCGGTCAGGGGGACCAGGGCCAGTCGAAACGTGGCTTATGATAATACATTATGGTAGACAATAAACTGCTAGGGATTTCTGTTGAAACAAACAACTCTTTCTACTTCAGGAAGGCTCCTCCCAATGGGCGGGTCTTACCACAGAACAGTATTAATATTGGAGTTCTCGATCTAAATTCTTTTATTGACAATGACTCTTGGATGAGAGTCGAAACGTCTACTTTTTCAAACTGAGTCCAGATGACTACAACTGAAGCTTTTTCTACTATGCTTGGGATAGTGTCAAGCAGTTGCTTTCCCATGATTCTTAGCAAACAACAGGCCTGATTGGATGGAAATTAGTATCCCTGGCAGTAATTACCCCATAAAATGCTCTCTAATATACATACATTATTTTATTTTCTCATTTAGCTTATTTTACAGTACTATGCACGATGTAAAGAGCATGATCTTGACTAGAATAAATGAAGGCCTTTGCGCATGTTACATTTCATCTCACGACAACTGGCTGGGGAGACAGTTCCGATTTCCAGCATCATAAATCTGAACCAGATTACAAGTAGCACTACAGTGTTGGGGATGCGCTGCGCTCTCATCTGTCACCCACTGCAGTTATCAATGTCTCTACTGCCCCCTACAGGCTGAAGGCGCTCACTCGCAGCTGCGGCAGGGAGACAGTATGGAGCCGGAGATAATGAACACAGTAATTACAGATACAGTTAACCAGTGCTCAGAGCCAGCACATTAGCATATACCACAGCTACAAACAATTAGCATCTTTATCTCTGAGCAGAAATAATACATGGTGTGAAACACCAATTCCGCATTGAACGGAGTGTTACACACTGCCTGAGACTGCCACACATTAGTCTTTTATGTTACATTAATGTAACATCCAAGCAATGCAAATGCGTGTGATTATAATATCGCAATGATCATATCGCTTTTTTCTTTATGGTGTCAAGGGATCCAAAGGTAGATTTAGCTGTGTGAATGCATCAGTGTGATGATTGTCCCTCTTCACTCTTCACCCATGTTTACAGCTTATTACTATTACGGATGCACTGACATTGATACTTAGCTGCAGATACCCAATAGTAACCAATAGTGAAGGGACTGAAAATTCACTTTTTCCCCCTCCCAGTTCACTTCTTACAAAAAAATCATCCAAATGTGTGCAACTGTTTTTTATCCTGCAGGAACAGCTTTTGATAAATAAAAGTTCAAATATTATGAGACGTTCTGGGTAAAAAGTTGTTTTACTTTAAATCCAATTTCAATTCAATTTGTAACACCCAAAATTACAACAGTTGTTGCCTTGAAGGGCGATATTGACCGTCACTGAAACAATACTATGGAACCAACACCTGACCCGGCAAATATTCCTGGATCAGTCCCGATATACTAGATATTGGTGCATCCCTACTTACTGTTATTAAGATATCCTCTAAAATGCATCTTTTATAAAACTCGTTTCTACCTCTAAGCTATAATTCATTGACTGTTCAGGATTTATCCTGAACAGTCATAGCAGCAGAGCAAAGATACGCTTTTGAAAACAAGACAAAGAAGGGCAACTTCAACAAACTCTAAGCCGCTGTGACTTTAATGGAATACGACAAAAACAAACAGCTATTATTTGATCTATTTTCAGTGTCAAAGCAATGCAATCTAACCACAATGAGGAGGGATGTGAGCCGTAATGGCGACAACTCGTCTGTGGGTGAAATCTCTGTGCTAACACTGCACCTGCTGAAATCCAAGAGCAAATACCTGCTGTGCGCATATCCGACACTTTCATAAGTCAAAGAGAACCGTCTGCAGGGCTCTCAAATCACACTCTTTTAAAAAAAAAGACAATGTAAAATTTCAATTTATATTCTGTCTATCAATGAAACGCGGGCCGGCCGTGTTGCTGTGACGACACATAAATCCAAATACAATATGTGTCTGAATGAAACCAAATATGTCAAGAGTATGTATTATGTGTGCTGCAGCAGATATCTTTGACTCATATTTGATTAATATATTAATAATTATTATTATATATTATTTTAAGTGTAGCAAAACAGTATCAGTAATAACCTGTAATAACATGTAACACATCATGTAATAACAAGATAACCACACCCTCACACCTCCAACACAAGTACTATGCGATTACCTGTAAAAGCAGTTGTCGTGAGTTATGTTACACTTATTAAACTATAAAAAGTCCATTGACAGCTTTAACTGGGAGTGGGCAATATTGACAGTCAAATGTGTCTGTGAATGAAAAAAACAATTGCAGAAACATCAGCTTGTGCAAAGTGTAATCCTTCAATCAACCCTTTTAAAACAGCTTATATTATAGACGATAGACCCGAGATTCTAATGTTTCTTATTTCCCAAAGAACAAATGAGATTTCATACATTTTTTGATATACCTCTATTGCTAACTATTACCAAGAAAATAATTCTGCGAAACTGGAAATGCAAACACTGGTCTGTGGTTCTTGCTTTTATTGCTTATTGCACTTATTATTTAAGTGTAGATTAGAGCACAGAACCTATATCCTCACTAGCGGTACCTACTCCAATAACATTATATACGCACCATGAACTATTCTTTCACTTGGCATACATTTACAAAGCCACTCCACTTCTCCTCATGTCAAATTACTGTGACTAAAATTTGAGGTTAGTCGAGAAGAGCTCTTAAAACATGTTAAATGTCTGTCATTTGACCATATATTTGGCCCAAAATGCACACAAAAGATCATGAGATTGCAAAACTTTTCATACAGAAAAGTACCAAGAAACTGCGCATAAAACATAATAAATGGACCAGCTAACTCATTCCATGTCTTCTTCTTTATGCTGCACAATAAAATATAAAGACCAATAGAATTAAATGGTCAACTAAGACACCATCTCCCGATTATTCGACTAAGTGACCAAACACTCACAGTCCTACAAATATCTATTTTGTTGCTAGACACTAAATATGGTCGTTATTTCGCAGGATATTTTGTTCTTATGGAGGGAGTCCTTCAAGGTGTCTTTACAACCTAATGAATTACCTCCTATCTAAAATAAAATTACCAATGCCACTCAAAAATGTATGTATTTAACAACTACTGGTACAGACAATCTTTTTCCTGCAGCACACACCATCAGATTATCATTGTTGTGGACATGTGCGAATATAAGGAGCAGGTCAGCATCTCCACAATCCTAACACGAGTCTGGTAAACCTGCACTGCTTCTCACTGTCTGCCGTCTTTCCTTTTCGTCTGACTCTGGCTCCGGGCTGAACTGTGCTGCCTTATCCCGCCAATCCCTGCTTTAGCACTGCTTTTACACCGCTCGCTGACCCCGTGACCTTCCATACATAGCTAACATCGGCTGCCTGACATCTTCAAATTCACCAACCTGTTTAAATCAGAAAATAAAAATGCCACTTGTCTGGGCTGGGTCAGATATGACTAGTGGATTGCAGCGATAATATCTTTGTTATTCATTGGAGGAGCTGGGCTGTCGACGCTCAAACATATTTCCATCTGCTATATGTGATAGTAAAGGAAATATAACCTGTTAAATACAACAAGAAGGATGGTCATAGTTTATCTAGATTGTATAAAACAAATCGGGGTTTTAATCGAACTGCTCTTTCACTGCATGTCTGTTTGAACTAGATAAGGAGTTTTTAAATGTTGCACTTAAGTTGCTCTGCCAGTTGCTATATTAAGGAAAAGTGATCGCTTATAGTGCATTGTCCTGGTATAGCTGAAATTATGAAAATTGTGAAAACCAGATTCATATGGAATACTAAACTATGCCATTTGGTGACATTTAGCATGAAACATTTCAAATAAGTTTAAAAAAATGCCAGTGAGCTCTGAGCAATAGAGGTTATGCAGGTGACATCACAGCGGTGAGTTATGAAATGTTCTCCTGCAGGAGCTCAAAACAAACTCAAATGTAAAAGTGCTGATATAGTCTAAAGATCTACTATTGTTAAATATTTAGTTTGTACCTGACATCCAAAAGTACAAATTCAAATAAACAGTGCAGCTACGCTCACGTTTAACACTGATGCAGACTGTGGGGTCATACACTGTTGAACTGATGACATTACTCGCTTTGAATAAGATGTTTGGGAAATGATTGTGCAGCAGTGTCTTGAATGACTAACTGCGAAGCTAAACTCTGAAATGTTGGAGCAACAACGGAAAAAAACACTTTAGTTTCCATGTTGCCATAAAAAAAAAAGAAAAAATTAGCAAAACAACAGCCCCACAGACAAATATTAGGCCAAAGAAATAACAAAACAAAAAAAAGCCTTTTCGTCAGGTTTGTTTCCTATTATTCTGCCAGAATGGTGAGGAGCATCTTTCAAATTAAACAATGTCTATGCATTAACCCTCACAGAGATGTTTTTGTTTTTGTTTACGTGGATATATTATTGATTTGCCTGGAATGTTTCACAGTATCTCACATATTTTCACTACAGCTGTTTATTTTGCTCAAAATACTTTAAAAAAATGTGCATTCTTACAATGAGCAGACTCACCTCTCCACAGATCTGACCAATAACTAGACCAACTGGCATCTCTTGCTCCATAGAGACAAGATAAATACAAGACAAAACAATAACATTTCCATGGTTACATAGTGAACATTTAAGGATCAAAACAATGCAGTGAAAGAGTTTGATCTTAAAAACACAGACGAGCACCATTTTGTAACATCATCAAGTGGGGGGGGGGGTGTTTTGAGCTGTAGGGGGCAGCGTTGTCACCTTTACAAATTGTTTCTTTTGCCATTTTTCTTTTTCTGCGTGAACTTGCTTACTTAAGTATCTATCCAATGATGCCTCCTACAAAATACATACTATAATATATTCTGATGGGTCATGAATTTGAACTTTCATGTTTGCCAGCTTTTCCAGACCTTTTCCCGATATAATCACATTCTCGCCTCATGCCAGGACATTACAGATTGAATGAACAGGCGAGCGTGGTGCCACTCTGGAGAGGGGACAGCTCGGGCGGCTGGCAGATTAAATAAAGCTGTCTAGTCCGTGCCAAGGTAATAGCCTCTCAAACCACTGTTAAATGCAATACTGATGCGATGTCAGGCCTGCTTTGTGGGGCAGTGCCAGCGACGGGGGATTGAAGGAACCAAATACATTTAGGCCTCCAGCTGCGATCCCTGCCTTTGCGAGTCGACGGGGGCCACTGCTGCTAAGTATTCACAAACACTGTGAAGGGATAAAGACGGGGACGCAATTAAACCTGATCCACTGTCCCATGGAATAAAACTATGCTATTTAGAGTAATAAGTGCTTTTTAAGTACTTGCCAAGGCATGGGGGATAGTTGGAAAGGATGTTGAAGTGCTAAACAAAGTCACGTAATGATACAGTATTTTTTATTGAAAACCTTGCATTATACATTTTAAAAGGGCTGTACCTGTTATTTAATGTAGTAAAGGAAAATCTGTTTTGGCCTGGTCCTGATATATTGTAAAAGCTGCTATACGGGTGAAAACCAGTCCATTCTGCATTTAATTTCAAAGCGTTTTATTCAAGAAAATGCACTGTTAGCATTCTAGTTGCTGCTTTATGATGGCAACTGGCAAAAGTTGTGAAAAGCACTTGTTAACTCCTCAATATTCAGAACGGTCAGAATGCAAAGGTAAGTGAGCAATGTATTTGGACTGCTAAAAAGACTTTAAAATTAATGATATAGTTCCATTTTTCACATTAAATGTGAAAAATGGAACTATATCATTAATTTTGTAATGATATTTTGTAAGATAAAAAAAAAATCAGGTCCAGCACCTTGATTGAGGCAAAAAAAATAAGTTGGCATCCCCTTTTAAGTCCAGTGGTGAAAACTAAATATATTTTGATGATTGCTGGAGGGGCACTGTGGTAAATAAAAACTGACAAATAATATACTCTGTATGGTTAAAATGTATATGACAGGTTTGACTAGACATTTCCGTAAACATTGCAAGTATGATTTTTCCCATTTTTCCCCAGTTTAACAATTTTGGTGACATATACTGTTACTACCTGGTTGAACATGAGCAGGTAATGCCATAACTATTACCTAGCAACCATATTGTCATTATTGTCACGTCATTATCAGAAAAATGTGTCAGTTGTACATTTTTTATGTTGTCGCTTATGAATGACATAGACAGAACTCAGCTCTACTTCCTGTAATTTCAAACATGTATGTTTCAATATTTAACAAACAAAAAACTATGATTAATTTTTGCATCATGTTATATCCCACTAAACAAAGTAATCATGAGAAAAGCATGAGAACCTGTCGTTTGTGCTTTAATGTTACTTTGCCTTTTTCATGATTAGTTTCCTGTATTATTTAAAGGTAAACTCTTGCTTTTTTTCACGTTTTGTAGTCTATCCTAAGTGTATAATTGATAATAATAAGGGTTGTGCAACACCCTTAACATAATAGTTAAGGAATATCACCCAGACCTTGGACCCCCTCACCAACCCGGAAATGCAAACGGCTTGGTTTGATATTCACCCCCACCTTTGCGAAGAGCGATCTGGCTCCCCCGCCCAACCCGTGACATAGTCTCAGAGAGCGTGTGTGCCCCGCCCACCCGTGACGTAGTCTCAGAGCGCATGTGTGCCCCGCCCACCCGTGACGTAGTGTGTGTCCCACAGCTGTCTGCTCCGCGCTGCGCCGCTCCGCGCGACTGAGTGAGAAACGATACTTTGAGACCAAATAAATCTGGTGTTTATTCTACAGCGTGCGCAGAACAGATATATCTATAGATATATAGATATATAGATATGTATATATATATATATATATATATATATATATATATATATATATATATATATATATATATATATATATATATATATATATAAAGTCTTATGTCCATCGCGCTCTTATTTCCTGGTTTTTCGGTATCGGATAGAACTTCTCTCCGTTTATTTTCCCGGTTGCTGCATCAAATGCCACATAAACCTTCACCATTGTGATAATAGTAAAGAGTTGTGATAAAATGTGAATATATGAGTATATTTCTGTGATGTATTTTATCTGCATAATAGTGATATTTTATCTGCATCATTAGTCTAAGAGAAGAACGGGTGTGTGACAAACTGCATTTGTGAAGGGGTCGTAAAGATGGGCCAAAGAATGTTGCCCCAGGGGGGGGAGTTGCACCCCCCCTTGCAGGCTTTATCTCTACGGAAAAAGACAAGTGCCTTGATGTGAAGCTGACCAATGAGAAATGTGACCCGCCTCCTTTTTATGTGTGATTTTAATAAAATTACTTGTAAGAGTGAGGAACGCTGAGAGTGATTTTGGAAAGTCGTTCAGGTTGCTTACAACATCTTGACTCGGCTAAGCCTTCCTCTCCCTTGCAAGCCACACAAAAGACTGACGTTTCTGTGTCGTTTAATATTCTAAGTTGAATTATGTTCTCTGACTGTTAAGTAATAGCATTGATTCATGTGTAATTTCTTGACATTTTCTGGTCCTATCGAGCCGGACGACCAGCTGCCCTTCGCGGAGATTGACGGGTGAATCGGTGAAGTCTGTGCATAGCTAAAGGAAGTCCACTTTTCCCGTGGCCGCCCATCGCACCTCATTCTCCGCGAGGAGAGCGCGTCGTTTCGAAGCAGCAGGAGAACACAGGCGACAAAGAAGGTCAGACAAAATTTTGTGTGTGAAAAAGAGTTAGCCATAAAACGTTTTATGCATTAGTTTGATATTTACTGGAAAAATATTGTAGGCTTATGGACGAGATAAGTTTCTCACATAAAGCAAGGCAGTTAGGTATTACTGAGGAAATACCCAGTTTCATATTACTGAGGAAATACGCAGTTTAGGTATTACTGAGGAAATACCCAGTTTAGGTATTACTGAGGAAATACCCAGTTTAATATTACTGAGGAAATATGTGTGAATGTAAGCGCTGTGCACGAGCGAAGTAAGTAAGAGAAAAGTGTGAATGTGTGAATGAGGATTAATAAGTGATTAACTAACAAGTGTGAATCACAATTAATCATACAAGGGTCACAAGGCGTTATTCTGAGAGATCTAAAATTTGCAGTCACGGGTGAATCTTTAAACACAAATCAATAAGAAATTCTACTAGAAGCTTGAGATATGACGTGACTGTAAAGCAAGTAGCATTTCTCTCAGACGGCCGAGACCAAATAATGCCAAAATTATCACCCCAAACTGTAAAAAGACAAAGGAAAAGTCATAAGAGGATTTTGGAGGGAGACTTCCAGTATCCTCAGATGACGTGGCAGAGAGGGGGAGATAAGGGGGGTCAACAAGACAGGAGAAGGGAAAGCAGTTCAGAGGACGCTCTGAACTGATGAAATAAGTAAAACTAAACTCAGTTGGTTTTAAATTTTAGTATTTCAACAAATTTAGGGTTTTGTTTGATTGACAACAATCAATTATAAAGATTTTATTAAACTTGATAAGAGATGAAGATGAATTCAGATTTTTATTAGATGGCCAATTTTTTGGGGAACGTGATCACAGACAGGACACTTCCTGTCCCCGACATAGAAGACAAAAGTCGTGTTTTTTGTGTGCACCAAACAAAGCTACGTTTTGTTTTGTTTTATTTTTGGACTTGACAAAATTATCTTTTTGGACTTATTATGTAACCATAATGCATGACTAGATGAAAGTACAGGACGAAAAGACAGAAGTGTTTTTAAATTTAGAAAAGTTAACACAGGCACAGGCCTGGAAGTGATAATATGGGTAAATGAGTGACTGCTGAAGTTTTTGGACATAGAACGGGGAACGAGTAGTAGGTAAAGTGATAGTAAAAGTTATATCAGTAACTTATTTATTTGTATTATCATGAGGAAACCTCATATTGCATGTAGACGTAAGTGAGGGAATAAGTTAAATAGTGACGTCCAATGTCCTCCTTGGAAAGACATGAATGGGTCATTAACTAAAGGCAAACGACACCAAGTCATAAAAGATAGTCAGAGATAAGGGGCTATTGACTGGCAAAGAATCTGGAGAGGACTCAGGATGGAGCAGATGTTGTTATCTTTACGGATCACAGGGACACTAACAGCAACACCTCAGGGGGAGGGTTGACGTGATGGGTAATAGGAAAAGTTAACATTAACAGGGAAAGAATTTGACATTCTAAAGTAAATACCTGAAGGATTGTGGAGATTCAATCAAGAATTGAATAGATTTAAATAAGACAATATCATCTAAATCTAGACGTTATAGAAGTTATGAAAACCAGTGATAATAGGACTTAAACATTATAGGACTCAGGACGGAGGCAAGAGATGGTTAGACTGATAAAATGATGTGCCTTATAACCAAGGGGAAGGCTTGGAATCATTTTGATTGTTAATACACATATAGACTTGCTAGAACAAACTAATACACAATGTTTGTAAAGCACCACATGAGCAGGTGTGAGAGATCGAGTTTGGAACTCACCTGAAGCACATATAGAAGATTAGCACATATTACATTAGATGGGTGACTTTATTCAGGCCACACACAAACAGAGGAGATGTGAAACGTTATGTTAATTATGTGAAGAATACTCTAAGTTGTGAACTGACCCTTATGGCCAGCTCAACGGGGGAATTATTGAGATAATTATTATTGTTTGATGTATTTTGAATTACACCCACACACACATACATACATACATACATACGCGCGCACACGTGGACACCAGACATTTAGAGTTTGAAACACGTGGACGCGAAACTTTTACAGTTTGAAACATTTAGAGTTTGAAACATTTGGAGTTTGAAACAAATGGTGGTAAAACAGATAGGTTTGGCATTGTCGGATTACAGACACACAGGGTGGGGGCCCAGCGCCGTGTAAGGGGGGGGCTCAGCCAGGGATGTGACCACTGAACTGTGAAAGGTCAAGAGGTGACATTGCGGAGTGGAGTGACAGACGCAATTCCATCTCTTCCTTGATTACATCCTGGATTAGTGAACGTTGTAAACTATCTGGATTATTGAATTTTGGTTAAATGTAGAATTGTATAGAAGTTTGACAAATGGGCAAGGCCATTTATCAAAAGGGGGGATATATACGAGTAAACAAATATTCCGAATCAATAATTACTAAAAAAAAAAAATGTAAACAAGAAAACTGTTTGAAATACACTGAACTGTCGAAAAGACTTTGTTTATCACCACAGCAGAACGTGTTGGAGATGTGGTGTTTACAGAGACGGAGTCAAGTGGACGGAGCCACACTGTGTCGTCCTCACACCGACCATTGGAGGGACGAGAACATGGGTGCTCTCATGGGAAAGTGAGAGAAATGTCTGGACAACACAGCGGCAGAGCCATAACATCGCAGACGCAGGACTTCGTTTGTATTCTTCGTTTTTGTATGCAGAGACAACAAACAGATTCTACGCAAAGTATTATACTCTGCTACGATGAACGAGAGCCAGAGGCTATGGTGCGCAGAGTACCATACTCTGTGGAAAAAGAATCAACAGTTATCATCATCACAGCGATGACGGTAATATGGGTGCTGAACACCTGTATTATACAATCGGGACAATCGGGACAATCGGGACAATCGATCAACATACACAGACATGGAATAAAGGGAAGAAAATAAGTGATCAACATGAAAGGTTATGAAATGTGTAATGTGAAATGTACAATGTACAATTGACATGACAGTAGCTGAAAAAACACAATGGCATATTGTTGCCACCGTTGTTTGCACTAACTAAGAGAGCCTTTTTTATCTGCTACAACATAACTACATGTAATGTTAATGAGATTATGAATTGAGATGGGAAATGTACCAGTTCATATGTGTCAAAGGTGTGACCGAAGCGAGCAGCGGAAGAAGGTCTCTTAAGAAACCAAGCGAGGACGTATGGTGATGTGGGGACACTTGTGGGACGTTGTACCTATGTATCCCTTTTGTGGCCAGCCATGGTCATTACAGATCAGCATCATCCAGAACCATACCGCAGGGTCAAGGTCGAGAGGTTAGTGGACAGTCTGGTCCCAGTAGCACCTGATACTACGTATTTGATTCTATTGGGGTGTCCAGAGAGGTCCCTGACGAGTCAAACTGACTGACCAGAGAGCAGCGGGTTTAAGGGCTTTCCGCTTGTACTTTTATATTTCCCATCACACCGCACAAATTATAGACAAGATAAATTGTCTGTTTGTCAAATTACAGAGATTGACCAATCTGACTCAAAATTTAGGACAGTAATGCTGTAGAAATGTTGTGGGCCGAGAGAAAAGAAGTGTGTTCAATGTTGAGAACTGTGCATAAACTTTTTGTGTGTAAAAGTGTTGGTGTAATCCCTCATTCGTCCAGGCGTGTTCCATAGTAGAAAAAGCTTCAGTTGTAGTCATCTGGACTCAGTTTGAAAAAATAGACGTTTCGACTCTCATCCAAGAGTCATTGTCAATAAAAGAAAAATAATTTAGATCGAGAACTCCGAGAACCCCCTTGTATTCGACACAGCACTGCCTCCCACTCACAAACACTCTTGCCCTTATTACTCAATTTTCACATGGAGTTTAGGCTTCTCATTTCAGTTTTGTTTTGGGGAGGAGGTGCTTTGTTTTGCTTGGTAGGTCTGCGTAGTCACACCATCTCATTTAAATATTTATAGTGTTTATTTCTGGCAGTTTTAATGTGCAAGTGGTCTGATTTTAGTGACTTCCGTCAACTGCACACTAAATCTATTTATCCTTTGTACATAATAATTCACTTACACTTTTACATTGTATTTCTAAACCCCTATAATGTGACTATGTACAGTAACTTGATTGTTTCTAATTTCCTGTCCTATAGTATGGTAACTTGGTAACTATGGTAACTTATTTAACGCCATGGAAAAAAGCAGATGACTCCACCAGGCCAAGTTACAGTTCATAGTAGTCTGCTTGTTGTTGTTTTTTTTTTTACAATAAAACACCTTGTTTAATTTATTCAAAAGAGAAAATGTATGTCATACGTTGAAACATTCCAGGTTCCAGATCTTCTACCAGAAAAAGGTGCATAGTTCCCCTTTAAGTAACAGTGTTGAAGAGGACATTTTATTTTAGAAACTGTGAGACATTTACTGATATGTTGCACTGAAATGACTATATGACTATCAGTGGATTTGTCATTTTAGCCATCTTCAATATTATGGATAATTGAATTACATTTGGACTTTAAGCAGCTTATTTTCTCATCGAAATTGTGTTCTGAACCAGAAACAAACCTGAACTGAACCACAACTAAAAAGGGACCAAACCAAGTCTATATCAGGACTAAACTGTGATCAAATCGGGACACATGTGAATAATGTTACTTTTCAACACCCTGGACAGGGACCAGTCTGAGGTAGAGTTTTAGAATTTTAGACTTGGGCTATACCATTTACAGTTGTGAAAACTATTAGTATTATTACACAAACAAAATGGTGCAAACTGCAGCATAAGGACCCAGTGCCAGAGTGACGGAGTCAGTGTTTACTTGGTTTGACACAGAGACTATTGTCCCGTCTCAAATGCAGAGGCACATCCCAATGAAGCCATCCCCCTCTGTCAAAACACTTTCCACTTTCTCTTTCATCTAATCGATTTCAGTCGGGATAATGCAGTTTCGTATTTCACGACCACACGCTGGTGGTTGCCATGACAAAGAATCAATCCTAAACTGTAACAAATGGCTTCAATTCATAGAAGGAAATGGTTCGCATTTGTCCCCAGCTGGTCAATACACATTTGGGGTCCAGTGGAGAGCTGTGTAATGAATGTGTGCGGGATTGTTTACTACAGGAGGTACACACATAACCACACAGAACACACAACAGTGCCTGTCCGTGCATCATTGGACACATTTCACCAGGAGTTTTATTCACAAACTGGTCAGAGCTGAGGCACATCATCATATGCATTATTAGGTTAACATTGCACTTTGGCTTTATTCACAACTGATGCTGTCTAGTTATGCCTTTGTTGAGATTTAATTGAAGCATGACTATACATAATATATTCTGTAGCTATTGTTAGGTTTTCTATTGTTAGTAATTTTTACTTAAATTTTCCCACATTTACTATTATTATTTGTCCATAACTTTCAAGTAACATCATTTGGTAGCTGGTGTGAAAAGCTTCAGACTCATTATAAACTACAGTATCTGATCTTGAAACACACGGTAGCCGTTGCATGTAAACCGATTTCAAGGGCAGGGACAAGTTCATAATCAATATCTGTTAAAGATTCTAACTCAGCACATTATTCATCTTGACCACTCTGCTCCATAGTTATCGATCAAAGAACAATGTAATTACGGACAGAGAGGTGGCATAATGTGAGAGGACGCAGTGCTTCTAATTCCAAAGGAAGCATGACCTATATTCATATTTAAATGAAGGTGAAAACATTCTAAAGTGGGAAAAACACAATCTAAATGTATATTTCACACTCTGTGGCAAAAGTTTTTTCACTTTTTCAGACGCTTAATGCCACTTAACAATTTCACACACTTTTCACTCGAAGCAAAGCAAAGCAGCCGGCAGCAATGAGGTTGCTAATCTGAGGTTGCTAATCTGCTAATAATCACTGAGGTGTCTTGCCCAAGGATACAACAACATCATCAACAACAACAACTAGTCAGAGCTGAAGCCCCAAGAAGTGCTCATTTTAAATGTAGATATATTCAGTAGTGGAATGTAACAAAGAACAAAAATAAAAGTACTGTACTTAAGTAAAATTTTTAGGTATCTGTTGTTTACTGAAGGACATTTTTCAGTGGATACTTCTTCTTTTGTCTTTTACGTCATTCTATACTACACTACAATTCTGAAAATATAATATAAAAGTAGGGAGTACTTTTTCTTTTCTTTAAGTTCCAGTCCCAGCTTTGAGTAAACAACAATATACATATAATTCTCTAGAAATGAATCAGAAATGCCACTGTTGACCAGACTGGCACAATTTTCTATAATAATATCAAAATTTACACATAAAATATGCAAATTATTAAAATGCTTTCAGATGATTAAATGTATTTTTCCATACAAGCATCTTGCCTGTGTTTACCCACAATGCTTAGGCACGCCTCAGTTCTTTGCAGATCGATGAGGAGGTCTGGTCTGGTCATCGCAGACGGCACTCAATAAGGGTCCATTTACTGCCGTGTCCACCAAACGGGGGAAGAATTCAATTTGCCAGCACTCATTCAAAACTATTTTGTTCCATGTCTCTCCGCTGACATATACCATCAAGCAAAAGCAATGTAGTGGAACCCACAGACAGGCAAACCTGCTGCAACTGATCAATCCAAACCAGCGTGCAACAACACCAGAGACTATGAATATGTCTATGAATATAGTGTATTCATATATATATAGTGTATTCACATATATATATATATATATATATATATATATATATATATATATATATATATATATATATATATATATATATATATATTCGTAGGAGCACGTTTGCATCGCAGGCAACTGATGGAGCAGTGGAAATGCAAAATTATCAGAATCATGCTTAACATGAGCTCAAAGTGAAGTGTAAATATGCTTCAGGAATGAATATACAAATAGTTTTGATTCATCTGTATTGGTTCTCAAATTCAAAAAGTCCATTACAATTTTAGATGATAAATCAGAATCAGGCAAAGTTTATTCTCATTATAAGTAAACAGAATTCACAAACAAAGAACATGAAACATTGAATAATAATAGTAAAATACAAACGCTTCGACTAAGTATGTACACAAACAAACTTAAAACTTGTATTTGGCATTAAAAACAACTTTGGGATATTCTGTGGATGACAAAAAACATGTCTGAAGAATGTACTAGTCTTGACCTTGGGATGTGACATTACAAAATGTGGAAGACAATCTGTGTCTTTTTGCATCTTTGGTAACATACTCTCATTTTCACACATGATAGTATATATTCTGACCTCTAGATGGCACCGTAACTGCAGGTACCTGCACACAAGGCCTTGAACACTGCTCACACACATCTATGCAGCACAGCCATCCCCTCCTCCCCACTGTAATCTGTCATGTATGTAATGTCGTATATAAGTTTTATGGGAACTCATTCAAATCAATCAACAAGTATATTAAACCACTTTGCATCTGGTGCTCTGATGTTTAATAGCTTGTGGCATGGTTATGTGATCTACACTACTCTGTCTTTATAATGTGTTCGTATGGGCCAAGACCTTTTGTCAGACTGTAAGTGCATGGCCTTTATGCAAGTTTAATTGTTCTGGTTCATCGCAAATTTCCCTCTAAGTGTATGTACAGCAAGCAGCATGGATTTTGTGGTCAAGTGTTTCTCACAACCAAGAAACTTTGACCCTTCTGTGTGGAGTTTGCACATTCTCCTCGTGTCTGTGTAGGTTTCCTTTGCATGCTCAAAATTATTTGCTTTGGATGTAAATAACATGTGTAAAATATATTTAAGTAGAGTCAATATTTTATTTAATTACAGTTGCAGAGACAAAATAGCTCCAGACAAACTCAAGCATTTGACTGATGTAATTAGTTGTGCAATAGAGCTGGATCTATATATGATAAAAACTGCACTTTATTACCTAAAATAACTGTTGCTGCTGTATTTTCTACTGTTACACTGTCACATTTTATCCAGCTTCAAACCACTTCCCTATATTTCAAGTCAGATGTTCTCTCCAAGCTGAGTGAAAACATGAGTGGCGGGCTGGCTATGTTTTGCAGTGTTTTATCCTGTTATCGTGTTTGCAGCAGCAGCAGCAGCAGCAGCAGCAGCACAGCAGCAGCAGCAGCAGCAGCAGCAGCAGCACAGCAGCAGCAGCAGCAGCAGAGGGGTCTCACAGCAGTGGCTCTGGACACAGCTTGGAGCAGTTGAGTGGATTGATCCAGAGTGAATAACCCCCCAGAGCGCAGAGCAGTCACCAAAACACAGGGACAATACAGCCCCATGATACGGATTGGCCTTCTCACATCCCTAAAGATCACAGTCGGTGTAATCCCTCATTCATCCAGGAGTGTTCCACAGAAGAAAGAGATTCAAGTGTAGTCATCTGGACAGTATTTTGAAAACAGTGTCCAGATGACTACACTTGAACCCTAAAGACCAGAGTCACTGTAAAAGAAGACTGCCCTTTCAGTAATGTGAATTTGTGAAAACACTTACAAATATTTGGAGTATTTGTACTCAAGTAAAAGTACATTAAGATGGCTAAAGATGTAGTCAAATGTGCACTTAAGTAAAAGTATAAGCATAAAGACCTACATATCGTAGTCACCTTTTACGCAATTTTAGATCAGCATTTTATACAAAATGAATTAAGTTCGCAATCACAGGGAGCATATTCTCTGTGCTCCGATCAATCAGAGAAGAGGATGTAGTGCAGCTACAGTATGCGAGTCTGTTGGTATAGAGGCAACTCAAATACCATACGTCAAGTACATGTTTAAAAATCAAAATTTAGCCTAAGAGAAACTACTCAACTAAAGTAACGCACGTATTTTAAAGAAGTTGCTTTCCACCCTTGCGTCGTGACAACATAGAAAGGTAAATATGCCTTTTTAGGTTGAAAAGCTGTCACACCTGACTTTTAAATTAGTATATAAAACAAATGTTCTTTGGCGCAACCTCTAAAGACAGGATCACGACTAAATTTGAATATAAAACTCCAGTGGACACTTTTGCAACTCTTTGTAAATTGGCTGCAGACACAGGTCTCACAGTGTGTCAAACTGTAACTATCTTCTCTTACAATGGAAGATCTACTAACTACAAAAGATGAGTTCGCAAGGAAGGAAGAAATGATGTAACCGCTGGCAACCGGCCGACAGAAGGGTCAGACCTGGTGTTCAGAGAAACGTTACTGAGCAATTTACAGTGAAAGAAAGGTAATAACCTAGTTTGCTATTGATTGTAATATATGAGCCAAAATACAATTCTAGAAGTGTTTCATTAAAATATGTTTCAGTATGGTGTTTTTCATCGTTATTATTATATAAAGGGGGTAATTGGGGAGTTGTATGAGTGTACAGAAAAGACCACAAGGGGCAGCATTTAGTGGTTGAACCCTGTATACATGGTGTTTAGTGACATTTACCACTAAATGAATTCCACAAATGCATTACAAACATGGGTTTCTTGAAAAATAAACCATTATCATATATCTTTGAGCATCGCCTGTGTTTCCATTATGACTACATTATGAGATAAAGGTTTGAAAGTGTTGATTTTTTTTTTTTAAATGTAAAGAATTGCGTTAAAAAAAAAAAAACTGTTCCGTACTTTCACAGACAAAGACGAACTAGTGTGAATGCGTGATAGTAGTTGTTTTTAAGAAGTTAGCATCTTTAGTTTAATGTTGATCAGTTTCTAACTTACTGAATTAACGTGACGTGTTATTGTATACCTTGTCCACAAAGGGGCTCCCTCCTCAAACAGTGATGTGACTCAGGAAGTTAAGGCAACATATTAGCTTTTAAAAACAGTATTTATGGTAATGAGTAAAATGCTATTGAAGCTTATACAGAGACAAATGTATGTCAACTAAATACGTTTAACTGTATTCTTCAGGCTCAAAGCAGTTTCCAGAGTCCCATTACGTAAAATAGACCAAATGACTCTTGCTTAAAAGTTGGAGCGCTATTATAAAAAATAAAATAAGGGAACATTACATTTGTGCATGTTAGCCACGTCCAGCCTTGACCTTTCATGACTGTAATATTGTAATTGCTGCTTTTGAGCCTGTTTGGTTGCACACACACACTTGCACCAGACATGGATCTTTTATAAATTCAGTCCCGAGTGTTAGCGAAGCTGCCATATCAGGGCGAGGTAGTTAGTTACCTGGTCAATAGCAGGCACAAGTATCTGCCTGTTTTGTTGTGGTTGATATTCTGAGTGGCAGCTGTGAGTCTCTGTCAAGGCTCTGGTGATTGTTACAGTGGAGGATGTGTCAGAGCTGGAAAAGTACTGCAAATCACTGCTAAAGACATACTTAGAAACCTGAGAAAGAACTTAGTTAACTTGGATTTTACAATTGATATTACAGCAGGACCGTCTAACCCTAACCCTAACCCAAAAATATGAAATTGAAGCCAAGATATTCATTAAAACATATATATTTTCTGTTGCTCAAAATCACAACAGCAGTTGCCTCGGGGGGCGACAGTGAAAAACAGATTAAACAATGTTCATGGGGACTTGCCAATGTCCCAGCAACCCGTGTCCTTAGACACATGTCCCAGCATCCCGTGTCCTTAGACACATGTCCCAGCATCCCGTGTCCTTAGACACATGTCCCAGCATCCCGTGTCCTTAGACACATGTCCCAGCATCCCGTGTCGTTAGACACATGTCCCAGCATCTCGTGTCCTTAGACACATGTCCCAGCATCCCGTGTCCTTAGACACATGTCCTAGCATCCTGTGTCCTTAGACAAATGTCCCAGCATCTCGTGTCCTTAGACACATGTCCCAGCATCCCGTGTCCTTAGACAAAATGTCCCAGCATACTGTGTCCTTAGACAAATGTCCCAGCATCCCGTGTCCTTAGACAAATGTTCCTGCATCCCGTGTCCTTAGACAAATGTCCCTGCCTCCTGTGTCCTTAGACACATGTCCCAGTATCCCGTGTCCTTAGACATAATGTCCCAGTATCCTGTGTCCTTAGACATAATGTCCCAGCATCCCGTGTCATTAGACACATGTCCCAGCATCCCGTGTCCTTAGACCCTTCCTTCTCGGCCAGGAAAAACGTACAAACCTTTAGTGTTACTTAAAGGATAATTGCCAATCATTGCAACATTAAAACCAAATCCCACATTTACATGTCAAGGGGGTTTGGGGGACCCCCAAGATATTTATAAAGAATCAGGTGTAATTTCATGTAATTTGGTGGGTTTTAGATGTTTTTTTAATAGATGCAGTTGGCCTGGGGTGAAGATTAGCCTATTTTAATGCTGATTATGCCAGCATTCAAATTGGTTTATTAAAAGTTGTGCCATGTTCTATTTGATTATAAATTGTAAGCACCAGGACAGAAAAAGTCTAGTCACGCAATTAAGGTTTCAAACAAGCTCAAGAATCTGTACAACACTTTAACTCTCAATATGACCCACTCCCACAGTTTAAAAAAAAATTGCCCAACAAAATTAAAAAAGTAAATGGGGAAATGACTACTCTAGCCAGAGGAACTGTCTGGACGTAAGATCTGATTTATCATTTGAAGTTGATGTGAAGGACAAAACAATAATAATAATAAATATAGCCGCAAGCGGCAATGATCGGCCCTCGCCACGCCGCCGCCACACCGCAAGAGGAGGGGGCGCTAACGCGCCCCAATTGTCCTTTTATTATGCCTACTGCTGAATCTGTGACGCTGTCACATCTTCTCCCCTTTGTTCTACCATCAAAAAGCAATTTTATTTTGAATTCTTGGCAAAATGTGCGGCTTTGCCGCACAGACACCGTGACTCTTTGAATAAAAATGTGGATAACTTTTGATGGTCCACACATGAAGATGAGTCTCACCAAATTTCAGGTTAATAGGGCTGACGCCCTAAGAGGAGTTTGTGAAAGTATAAAGTGTAAACATGTTCTGACGATTTCCCCATTGGAATAACATGGAAGGTTTCGGTCATCGTTACGGCAACGCCATAACAATTATGACATGGGTCTCATTGACTTTTTTGATGGGGATGCTAAAATTGAGTTGTGTGTCAAATTTCATATAATTTCGCAAAACTAAACATTTAACCTCCATATAAAATCTGTAGGGGGCGCTGTGGCGCCAAATGAATTTATTTCACTTCACGGTCGTCATCTCAATGTAAAGTGCTCGTTTAGTGCGCACTTTTGCACGGGCTTCGCCCGTTTACAACGGTAATGTTCCATTTTCCTACTACTAAATAGTATGCACGGGGCGTGCATGAGTGAAGGAGTGCGTTAGTGAGTGTTTGGAAGTGGGCGAGCGCTTCGCGCTCGATTTCGTGCGCACTACGTGCGCACTTTCGCAGATTAATAGGCCTCTCGCCAGCTTGTGGCGCTCGGGCCTAATAATAATATTTTTAGCAAAAACAATATAGCCGTTTCCACTATAACAACAAATTATACATCGTTTGAAAGCTCTAAGCCTTCCCGATGCCGTCACGGGGTGGAATCATCATTACGAGCGCTTACGCGCTCGTCACTCCCTATTCCGTCGGGATGCCCCGCCCACTCCCCATAGACTTCCATTGATTTGAGCAGATACAAGCATGGCCCATGCCTGCGGCATGGACTCTCGCGTACGGGACGATGCCAGGAGGGTTTACTTGTTGACAACAGCGCTGCTGTTGTCAACAATGAGTGAATGGGCTACGCCCATTCACTCATTGTTGACTTTTTCTGTCATAGCAGGAGTAAGTATGCATGATACATGCCTTCGGCATGGGCTAGTTCACTGTACTTGCCAGGGGCGACGGGGTACCAAACATGCGGGCTGCGCCCGCATGTTTGGTCAGACAGTTGCAACGCTGCCTTTGGCAGCGTTGCGGGAGCAATAGGCCCTCCGCCCTGTTGGGGCTCGGGCCTAATAATATTCCGATGCGAAAACAATGTTTCCCATTTTTCAAATATCATAAACTATACATTTTCGGAAAGCGCTCGCGCTTTCCTACCTCATGGTGTGGGTCCCTGGTCACTGACGGGTACTTTCGTTAATTTTGAGTGGGCTCCGCCCACTTTGTGTTTTTGGCCCTCTATACAGTAATAATGTTCAATTTTTGCATTACATGCTTATATGCACGGAACATGCAAGAGATGGGGAACGTATTCGTGAGCTACTTGAGTGCAAATGAGTGCTTTATATGGGTAAAGTGTTCTTTTCATTCATCAATGTAAAGTGCTCATTTAGTGCGCACTTTTGCACGGGCTTCGCCCGTTTACAACGGTAATGTTCCATTTTCCTACTACTAATTAGTATGCACGGGGCGTGCGTGAGTGAAGGCGTGCGTTAGTGAGTGTTTGGAAGTGGGTGAGCGCTTCACGCTCGATTTTGTGCGCACTACGTGCGTACTTTCGCAGCCGTGCTTCGCACGGCCTTACGAGATTAATAGGCCTCTCGCCAGCTTGTGGCGCTCGGGCCTAATAATGCACAGACTTTGGAATTTTCCAAGGACAGTCTCAAACATGAGGAACTAAATCATGAAGGAGCAGTTCAAGATACACAAATAAGAACGTTTTTATCACATGTAAATTACTCACAGTGAAAAGAGGAACCAACACATTTAGTCAAGTAAGAGACTGTTATTTCAAAGAAAATATGGAGTAAAAGTATGATGTCAGAAAATTACTCAGAAAAGTACAATTTCTTTAAATAATTAGGCTCTGAAATAAATGTAACCGAGTAAATGTAACTGAGTAAATGTAACTGTGTAGACTAAATACATCTATAGAATTGACAATGAGCTACACAGATTTCTCAAAACCTCTGCACAAATGAACCCAGTGACAAAAACATGTGCTTTAAATGTGTGTTCATTCATTTAGCAAACTGCCAGTGTGTCTCTTTCCTCAGCGAGATCAATAATGAGTCTAATTCACTTCACTTCATGAGCAGTGGCCTGAGGACCGGGGCTTTGTCCAAGACTTTCTCCAAACGGTCTAAACTTGTGTTTAAGGCCTATTGTGGGGCAGATAGAAAACACCAAGCGGCGCTCTCCATTTCATGTTTATTTTTACACTCCATACATTTATAGATTGGCAGTAATTGCACTTGTAAGGGCACAGCAAGTGGCTGTACTAGGACAACTACTACTACTATAACTACACTACAACTAATAAAATTACTACAACTACAGCTACACTAGTACAACTACAATCACTAATGCTGTTGTTGTTGTTGTTGTTGTTGTTGTTGTACTACTATTACTATTACTACTACATATATAACTAATACAACTACTACAATTTCTGCAACTACTACAACTATACTACCACAACAACAACTACAACCACTTCTACTAGCAATGAAATCTTCTCAAATGTAATTCTGAATGATTATATGTAGCTGTAGTACCCAATTTTCAAACCATAAAAGCAGGAATACTTGTAAATCAATATGACTAGTCCCAGCTCTCTCAAACCGCACATCACTTGTATTCACATGCATGAATGTGAGGACATGTGCACAGCTTTAAAAGAGCTTTCAGGTGGCAAAGTTAAGCAGAGGTTCGCCACAAATGCTCATTCAATCCACTCTCAGCATTTGGCTCTTTCTGCCAAATTTGTGATCGATAAAATACTTAATAAATAGTTGCAGACAGTTTGCAGCGGTTGGATTTTGCCATAAAGTGTTGCTTTGACAATATTCACTATTTGGGGAAATGCATTATTTACAAGAACGTAAATCTCAGGTAAAATGTATTTCTCAGGTAAAATGTGTGATACTAATATGTACACATTGTTGTATAGCACCATTTGCAGTTGCAGCTGTAAACTGAAACAGTCGGTTGTGGCTTACATAACATAGATTCCCTTCTATGCATGTCCTCTGCTCATGTATGCATAAGAAGTGTCTGTGAAATCCTAAATATTAATCTTCAAACTATGCTCCTACCACTTACGCCTGCACTCTCTCTGTCTTCTTCACCTATCATCTACACCTGTGCCCTAGCGCTGTGTAGACGCTCATCAGCTCGGAAAATACAGAGACAGAGCGCGGTGAAGGACCCTTAAAGTACCGTCCGTCTAGCCTCTCCTTGTGCAATAATGATGAGCCAGACGTCTGCAACTCAAACACTCTTATATAAACGGGTTGTGTTTGATACGGGCAAATCAAGACAATGACATACAATGGAAATGTTCCCTTGGCAGTACTATCAAATCAGTTATTTACAATTTTACTCAAGGACCCTGAATGCTGTTAATAAGATGCATTGTATACGAACATAGCATGAAAAGTCCTAGTAAGACTGTCCAATCAACATCTGCTTTTGTGCGTTTCCTATATATTATTTTTGATTAATTTATCGCAGTCATCTTAATATTGTGGCACGAAGCTGTGTCTTTTGGAGTGGAATCGACATTTACCCATGACTCACTTTTTTCCCAATAGAGCTCTGGTTTGTGTCACTGAGTTTTCAGTTTGTTAAACCAATGGAGATGTTAAGAAGCTACACAACAGTGTGATAAATGTATTAACAGGAGTGAACCAGCAGCTTATCGGGATATTCCACTGTTCTTTTTTATGATTTTTTTTATGAACGTTTTGCGCTCTAATTTTTGGTACTAACAGATGTTTTTTGATGTTCCATTCCAAGCTCTATTCTATACAAAGTTAGTGTGGTTTCCTGCCTAACCCCTGTAGTATAAACGTATGATAACAGGACATGTTTGAACCATATTACAGACGTTGTTGTTGTGCACCATGACAAAATGTGTTTCTTATTTGTCCTGGGAGCAACTTATTACATGTATAAATCTAGTCTTATTGTTTATATTCGTCTTCATAACCATGCTTATTCTTGAAGGACTGACATGGTTGTGTTTGTTGACATGCAGGCAGCAGCTTACAGTACAAACAGGAGGAAAGACCATTTGAATAGGTTTAGCTCAATGACTGATTTGTGATGGCGATGTAAATACAGCGCAGCGCATTCTAATTAATCTAATTGGGTAAACAAGAGGAGATAATTAGGGATGCGGCTGTTGTCACGCTTTGTTAATGGAAAGGTCATAAATACAAATGCAAACTCGAATGCAAGTTAATTATGGGCAATGTAGTGCAGATGCACATTTTGTGACCCGCAGCGCATTGTCATAA
This sequence comes from Eucyclogobius newberryi, assembly GCF_026437365.1. Lineage (NCBI taxonomy): Eukaryota > Metazoa > Chordata > Actinopteri > Gobiiformes > Gobiidae > Eucyclogobius > Eucyclogobius newberryi. Next base: position 25,225,384 of record NW_027315757.1, read on the forward strand.
GTGGGGTCTTATCGCTGCAACAATGATGGTACTTATGATGGAGACGGCACTGGGAGGATGCGAACAAATGGCATGACAAAAGTATCTGATGGATCCAGCAAGGGCTGGCATGATTGGTTGGTGTGATTGATGCTCGGATCTCAGCTCAGAAGTGCTGCCATTGTATTGTACTTTCAACAGCCTTCCTATTTGAGTTCTGTTTAACAATGTGGGGAAAATGATCAGTACAACTAGAATACACTGGCTGACCTGGCTGAAAAAATGATCAGCAAAATGCATTCAATAAACATGCAATACTCGTTACGTTTCTTTCTTACTAAATTGTACGTCTCATAGTAGTTTTCCAACACCATATTTTACTCTGATTTGAGTAAAAGTTTTGGTCACTCTTCCCACTGAGTCTACAAGTGACAAAAATGACGACTCTGTACTTCTACTTGAGAAATACAATTTGGCAATGTTAATGTTATTTCTTCTTTTACATGTAATAAACTACGTAATAGTCCGATTAGGTTCATTAGGTCTTCTGATATTAATATATACACCTTGACAGTTTCGGCTGCACTCCGCCGCGTTCCTCAGAAGTGTCACTTGGTGTTACTGTGACATGTCTGGTCAGCAGATTTAAACTGATTTTGGCACTGTTTTCCTAATTGGAGCAGCAGGACGAGAGCGCCATCTGTAGTCTGACAAGCCCATCAAGAACAACTTAAATCTGCAATCTCACACCATTCAAGAGGGGTCAGGACGACGCTACGGTCATAGACGTCATAGGCACAGGGAGCAACAGAGACCATCGTTGGATCAGGGAGGCTATCGAGCGCCAGAAACACGCCCATCAGACTGTAAATCGGGACATGGGGGTGTATCCACTTTCCCACACCTAGACTGACTCTTGATTGCAGATGCCACTGTCGTCCTACTGCTCCAAGTGGGAAAACGGTGCCAAAATCTGTTTAAATCATCTGAGCAGACACGTCCCTGGTGTTCGTCCTCAAATTTAAAGGTTGCTGACCTGATACCTGCAATTAACATACTGTCGCTTTGTTCTTTGGCATGTCTATCGTGGTGGTATTCGAAGAATCACACCAACAGCATAGAAATTGAAAAAAAAATAATAATTAAATATTAAAATCCAGCATAAACAAATAAAAGTGTTTTCTGGTTAGAGTGTACAGACCGTTTTACAACAGCCGTGACAGCCTTGACTGACAGCTCATGTCACCAGCGCTTGCCTGTAATCTCTGACTCGTCCTCCGCTTTTACCATTATAGCATTTAATAGCTGTCACTTGGCAACACATTGACACTGTCCACCTAGAGATCCTCTCCGAGATGGCTTGATTTAGCAAACTCCTCCAAAAGGCAGGAAAAAAAATCTCATTGCGGAGACAGATTGCAGAGAAAGTGCTCCAGCAGGACGATAAATCATTCTTTAATCACAGTTCGGAGAGACTGAGGTTACACACCCAGCTCGCACATTAACACTGGGCTGTGAGCTGTCTGCCCTCGTGCGCCCCATCGTTGGCCCCAAACATTCACTACTTCAAAATACAAAACACTGTGGAGTTTAGAGCGGTCTGAGGAGAACGGGGCGATAACACCCTTGACACGTACACTTGGTACTGAAACACACTAGATTGATTGACTTTTCTGAAGCAAATTAAGTTACCTGAAGACTGAAAATCCCTAAAGTATTGCATTTGTTTTTGGAGGACATTGAACAATGTCCTTTTATGCATCCTTCAATTTTAGATACTTTTAATCAATGTTCCCAAAGGTATAAAAACAGACCAGTAGTTCAGCCTATTATTCATTTTAATCATAATATTTTAGCCTTCCCACTTTGCGGAAATGCCCTCCCCTGTTTCTCAGATAGAGTCAGAAAAAAGCTGAAAGTGGTGTTTTTCATCCACTTGCTTTGTATTTGTGGTTTGAAAATAAAACCATGCTTTGGGTGTGACCTTGAAGTTTAAAAGCCAGCAAACATTAGTGAACGCTTCAAGGCCTGGATCATAACTGATATTCACAGAACTTGAAATGAAATGTAGATTTGTTCTTCCTTCAAGTGTTGTCCTTTCATTCTTGAATTGACAGAAGCTAAAGACGAATAAACAACACGCAAGACAAAAAAATATCTACAAACGAAGCACTACATTGCATCCCCAATTAAATTTGCAAATTGATTGAAAGACCAAAATAATTGTGTGATTCTCAATGTGTTTATTTGTAGAGAACAACTCGAGTAATTCAAAGTGCTTTACAGAAGAACAGAGACATTAAAATCAACCATATATAATCATCGTAAAATTGTTTGTCACGGATACATTACTGATACATTACTGACACATAATAACACTAAAAAACACAACAAAGTATCTTCAACAAGTATCACAAATCTCATCCTTATTAATTTTGTTTGTCACACTTTTTTTTCCTCGGATCTAAATTCTTTAAACTCCCTTCAAAAGCTCTCAGGTGTGGTTCAGAGATACTGTTGGCTGATTTTAAGTCTCAGGTCCATCATCTGCGGCTCCTTGTCACAATCTTCAAATAGGACGTGATATTGCAAGAGGAAGTGGAGAGCTTTCATTCAGAGCAGCAGGATGTCGTGTGTGCTCAGGATGAAGGGCGACACGCTCCACTTTTGTCCCATGAGAAGATGTGCGATGCAAACATGGATTTACTGTCAAATACATGTGCCTTTGAGAAAGAACATATATGATGTTTTGAGAACCAATTAATTAACTGTCATGGGAGTATAGTGTGTTTTCATTTCAATTCTGATTAAAGTTGTTGATGATATTTATAGGTGCACTAAGTAACTTTTCTAGATGAGGGTCCGCTGCCTGCTTGTCTCCATAAAAATGTACTGCATTGCCTGGAATATTCCTCAATAAGGCATTATTATTGCTTTATGGCAAGAAAAAAAAAGTCTCAAAACATTTCAGGTGATGGAGACAGCAGCGTGCATAGTGTGCCCTCCTCCAGAAGTTACACAGTGCATCTTTGAATAAAATAAATTCATTCATTCATTAATATTGCCTACATGATCCAAAACAAATATTTTTATTTCAATGTTGCCATGTTTTCTTGTCTTTATAAAAAAATATTGATTGTTTATGTATGTTTATGTACTCCATCTTCTCAAGACTTAACTTCCCTCACAAGTCAATATCAGAACCAGGGGAATTAATACACACTACCCTGAGAAGTTTTATTGAGAATGTAAAAATATTCTACCATTAAAACCTTCTTAACAAACATTTGGAAATGAAACAGACCTGGTATTACAATTCTGAGACTGAATTAAGGTGTAGAAGCACTTTCAATCCTCATGATGCCTCTGTGTGTGTGGAAAAAGCTTGGACACCCCTGTTGTAAACCATGAAGCTCCTCCGTGTTTCTAAAGTTTTTCAACCGCACCTGATCAGTTGAATTTGAGATTGTTTTATTATCTTTGGCCCATAGGCTTCATTAGATAGCGCAGTTCCTGTACAAAATGGGGATGAGAGGACGGAGGACATGCAGCAAATTGTCAGAGCCAGGACCCAAACCCACAACCGACACAGCCCGGCACACGTGCAGCCGCGCCAACCACCTGACCACCAGGCAGCAGAAGGAATTTGAGCTATTTTCAAGAAACGTTAGTCTTCGTCATCATTATCATCATCGTCGTTGTGTTCCTTCCTGTGCAGAGTTGGAGGCCTATTGTTAAAACCGCACTTGGAGAGACTTATCCATGCGTTTGTCTCCAGTAGACAGGACTACTATAACGGCCTTCTCACTGGCCTCTCCAAACGAGCTGTAACTGCAGTACATCCAGAACCCATCCAGCCTAAGGTTGTGAGACAGGTAATGCTCGTGTTTAGGCTAAATACAGTTCTGTTTGCCTGTGCTTATGACTGAGAGAATTGTATCTGCATTTGCTCTTAGATTGCTTTTATTTGTTGTGATTTTTATGTATGTTTCACTGTCAGTAAAACATTTTGAATCACGTCTTCTCGGTTCACAGCGGCTTTACTTTTGTTACAGTATACTGCAGGAGCATACCAAGGCTAAGGCGTCCAAAGTACATAATAACACAAAAGTACGTCCTCACTTACCATGTTGAACCCATCAGATGAAAACAGTAGCAAGGTAAAAGAGTTTGCTGCTGCTACTTTGTATGTGATGCAAGATTCTCTATATTCCTGTACAATGAGCAATCACAGGAGGTTATTGTTCACCGCTTACTGTTTCAAAGGTAAGTTATGACAGTAAGGAGTCATAATTAAAACATTGGGGACAAATTTTGCTCTTTCAAATGTCTCCCAAAGCCACTAATAAAAATCCTCATGCTGCAGACTTTCACAAAGATATACCATTGTCCCTTTTACTTTCTAGTAGGCAAGAGGATAAGAATATATTACAAATGTTTACTAATTTAAAAAAACATCCACCTTCAAATAGTGTTGTAGTCTAATTCAAAATAGAATATTGTTGGAGTTAATTTCTTGGAATGTTGACAGAGGATGCCAAGGCTGTAGCTACACAATGGATATGCGTTTATTTCAGTTCATAATTGGGGCGTATTAACATTTGCTTGTGTTGAATATATCACAAATGTTACACAAACAGAATACAGGGAAAATGACGCAAAAGAAAGACTGAACAAGGGATTCTTTGAAATAAACTCCCACCAGGCTGTGAGTGTGAGGAAACAGCTGACTCACTGTACAGTTGCATAAGGAATATAATGCTTTTAAACAATGATGATGAAATTATTACATCACTCCCATAAGTGCATTAAAGGATTAAAAACAAGTCAAAAGTCATATAAATATAATAACAGTTATGTATTAAAGGCTATTGTGAACAATTACGACTTTAGCTTGGCTTTGAACAGAGGATAAGTCATATTGTTCCTCGTATATCTTTTATTTTAATGTTGTTTTAATTTCTCAAAAAAAACTTGAAAAACATGCTTTCCTAATGTGAGTGGGCTCGTCTCTCCACAGATCTAACCTGTAACTTGCTTGGTGAAACTACCTGCTTGTATTGATACATTTAATTAACGACACTATACAGTGAAATATTCTTGGCAAAGAAATAATACAGCCACAAGAAAAGTTACATAGTGCACCTTTATCTAAGAATAGTAATGTTTATGTTTATCATTTTCTCTGAGATTGTCAAAAAAATAAAACAAATTTAAAAAAAAAATATTTTTAAACCCCTGAAGTATCATAGGTCTAGTTTAGGGTCTAAACTATTCTGATGATACTGTAGAGATAATATTATAAAGTACTTAAATTTATGACAAAAGTTATAATTAATGTTAAAAATACATGTGTTATAGTAATATAGTAATAATAACATAAAATAATAACTTGAGGGGTGTTCTGTTGTTTTATAGTTGTACAAAAGGCCAGCTGTGTTCCTGTTAGAGATGCACCGATTCCAAAATTCTTGGCCGATACCGATTTCCGGTTTTTAAGGAGGTTGGACCTGCCAAAACCGATTTTTCCGATACCGATTTTCTATCTAGCCACTGATTTTCTCACAAACTACCCGCTATTATATATATGAAAAAGGTGCATGTAAACAGGACACACGTTTTAGAATATAAAATGTAATATATTTTGTGGAAAAATAAATAACTATACATAATAATATATATATATATATATATATATATATATATATATATATATATATATATATATATATATATATATATATATATATATATATATATATACACAGAACTATATACTAACTAATATACAAGACCATGGCCTGGAGAAGAGTGAGGGACACATAGGAAAAAGGAGTCAATTTCTCCTGCAGAAGATGCCGCTCATTCATCTCATCTTCAGCTCCAATGGTTCCAGATTGAAATCAAATGAACTATTTTCATATGTAATTTATACATTTGTAATTTTACACATTCTTTTGAATGAGCTGGAACCCTCTGCAGGAGAGGAAGTCGATGGAACATGAGGAGAGTCAGTTCCAGAGCGCTGCCAGCACCTCCCTCTCAAAGCTGGAGGACTCTGGCTCCAGCACCTCCCTCTCAAAGCTGGAGGACTCTGGCTCCAGCACCTCCCTCTCAAAGCTGGAGGACTCAGGCTCCAGCACCTCCCTCTCAAAGCTGGAGGACTCAGGCTCCAGCACCTCCCTCTCAAAGCTGGAGGACTCTGGCTCCAGCACCTCCCTCTCAAAGCTGGAGGACTCTGGCTCCAGCACCTCCCTCTCAAAGCTGGAGGACTCTGGCTCCAGCACCTCCCTCTCAAAGCTGGAGGACTCTGGCTCCAGCACCTCCCTCTCAAAGCTGGAGGACTCTGGCTCCAGCACCTCCCTCTCAAAGCTGGAGGACTCTGGCTCCAGCACCTCCCTCTCAAAGCTGGAGGACTCTGGCTCCAGCACCTCCCTCTCAAAGCAGGAGGACTCTGGCTCCAGCACCTCCCTCTCAAAGCTGGAGGACTCTGGCTCCAGCACCTCCCTCTCAAAGCTGGAGGACTCTGGCTCCAGCACCTCCCTCTCAAAGCTGGAGGACTCTGGCTCCAGCACCTCCCTCTCAAAGCAGGAGGACTCTGGCTCCAGCACCTCCCTCTCAAAGCTGGAGGACTCTGGCTCCAGGGACCTCTTCATCGTGGGCCTACAAAAAAACACATTGCAATTTAGATGACACAGGCTAAAAAACAAATTGTAATCCAACCAAATGCTTTTACACACCTGTGGGTGCAGCAGAAGGGCCAGCATCCCCTGAAGGAGCAGGAGCAGGAGCAACAGGGGCAGGGGCAGGAGCAACAGGAGCAGGAGCAACAGGAGCAGGGGCAACAGGGAGGGCTGAAGGCAAATCCAGATCTTAAAGAACATTGTACAGCAGTTATATTTGAGCCCAGTACATTTACTGCAATATTATTCAAACTTTTACTATTATAATACAGTATATTAAATGAGGCACATATGTTGCCATTATCATTTTCAAGTTTCATCAGCTCTTTGATAACTTCACACACTCACTAGAAGCACAATCAGCTGTGCACTATAGATTCTAGAGCACAGTTGATTGTGTGAACATTTCTTTGAGGCTGTGGGAGATTGTAGTCATTTCGCTGTTCGAGTCAGTAATTTAAGTTTTATATCTACGTAATGTGTTCTCAAATGCATCAAAGTATTTTTAAAGTCTCATTTCAGGTGGATGAGATCTCTTGTTAGCATTAGCTCGTAGCCTAGCTCTCTGCTAGTTGAGCAGAACAACAACAACAACTAACTCTTCTGACAGCCCTGCTGCTGCTGCTTCTGTCTCCTTCATGTAATGTGTCCCTACTCTTCTGCAGATTCCTCTGAATGAACTCGTCAAACACAAACCAGCGCAAATTATTTTGACAGCATCAACTATCAACACGTAGATTTTAATCATCTCAAACTTGTAATAACTTACCCCACAGTCCAGTCTCCTCACGGATCCTCCTCCAGGCTCGCTCCTTCTTGTGTTCCACCAAAGTTGAACAAATCTGAACTTTTCTGCGACGAACAATTTTAACGCTTTGAAGCTTCTGCGCCTGTCAAAGCGTCTAGAGCGGAAAACGCACCCTCCGCGCCGCGCTCCACGGCGAAAAAGCAGGACTCGCGCCGCAGGAAACGCAGGAGGTGTTCGACACACGTTTACATAGACTTTGAATGTAAACTGAAAGTGTCTTGTTAGTTTTTAGCTGTTTTGCGCTGAGCGCGCATGCGGGTCAGTTTGGATCGGCCGAAAACCGGCAATTACGACATGGACCGGCCGGTCACCGATTCTGGCCGATTCGGCATAAAACCGGCTTTTTAAATCGGCGGCCGATTGATCGGTGCATCTCTAGTTCCTGTGTTCTTGTAGTTCATGGGGCAACCACTAGAGGCACTCCAGCACCGCAGGGTGCCTTATGACATCACTGCATGTCACCCCTTTATTCTTCCCTCCGGTGCCTTCTCATCTCACCCGTGTTCCGTCTTTGTTCTTCCTTGGCTTGATGACACAACATAGCAGCTACATTCCGGCTTTGTTCCTGGCGGGGTATATAAGAGGGTAATAGTATTGTGAGATGGCGGAGGAGAGTGGATCGGTGGTCGAAGACGTTCTGGACGGCGTGGAGGAGCAGCCTTTTCTGGCTGCACGTGCCCGGAAACCTAAAAAGTCCCTTAGCTCGTCCGAGGGTTCTGGGAATGAGCAGCAGGATGAGGCTGAAGCTATTGATATCCGGGGTGAGAGCAGAGACTGTAAGGTGATCATAAAGCTTGCACAGGATAGTGCATCCTTTAAGGAGTGGAATTCAGTGGCATTGTCAAAGAGCCTAACTATAGCTGTGGGAGTGATCAAGAGTGCGAGTGTCCTTAGAGATGGCTCGCTGCTGGTCGTGTGCAAGGACGCGGCTCAGCAACGGAAGGCGACTGGAACTAAACGTCTGGGTGGAAAGGACATTCTTGTCTCTGATGCTGAAAGAAACATGGTCAGAGGAGTTATCGTAGGCGTCCCTACGGCGACGTCTGTGGATGAAGTTAAGGAGAATTTGACTGGAGCTAAGGTGCTGGACGCTAGGCGGTTGAAGGTGACCCGGTCTGGGGTAAGATGTGACAGCTTGTCGGTAATGGTAACACTTGAAGGGAGGTGCCTGCCTAGTAAGGTGTTCATTGGGTTCATGTGCCATGACGTTAGGCCATATGTTCCACCGCCCCTGCGTTGCTTTAAGTGCCAGCGCTTTGGGCATATTGCAGCGGTCTGTAGAGGGAGGCAAAGATGTGGTAAATGTGCAGGAGATCACGAGTATGGGAAGTGTGACGTGGGAGCAAAACTGAAGTGCTGTAACTGTGGGGAAGAACATAGCTCTGCCTACGGGGGATGCAGGTTTAGCAAAAGAGCTGCTGAGGTGCATAAAATAAAGGTCTCTCAAGGTATATCCTATGCAGATGCAGTCAAGAAAGTTTCAAGTAATGAGTTTAGTGTAAATACAGAGAGAGGAGCCAGCGCTGCTCCCAGCCAGGGCGAAATGAGAAAGGCCAGCGTGGCTCCCAAGAAGTGTGAAGGTTTCAAGAGTGGAGGTCCCAAGTGTGCAGGTTCCAGAATTAATGAGAATACCCTGGTTGTGGATAGAGAGGATTTTGTACTTTTTATGGTGGATGTTGTAAACTGTGCTGCTCAGACTCAAAGCAGAACTGAAAGGATCAGGATCATTGCTAAAGCTGCAGGGAGATTCCTTGGAACAAAGGAGCTTGATTGGGCAGATATAGAAAACAGGCTAAAGGCGCTAAATGGGAGTCGGAGTGATGGGGGTCTGCTTTTGGGGAGTCAGAGTGATCAGAGTGACGAGCTGGGGGTGGGGGTGGTCTCCTGTCCTCGCCCAGTCTCGTAGACGCACGACCACCAAGCAGCGACATCAGTGGAAATATTAAAGCCTATAGAATGAAGCCTAAAGAATAAAGCTGTACGGTGGAAGCACCGAACGTCAAAGAAGGAGAGGAAGATGAAGAAGAGTCTCCCTGGAATAAAGCCGGTCGGTCTCTGAAACAACAATGATGCCGTGCGTCTACGAGTGGCAGCTCGTAGACGCACGGCGTAGACTTTTTAACACCAAAGCAATGGAAGGAGTACTTTTACGGACTACGACAGAGTCTGAGGACAAAGCACTGGAAGTCAAGGCACTGGAAGAAGAACTTTTAGGACTACGACAAAGTCTAAGGAATAAAGTCTGGCGGTAATGCAACACTCGGATGTCAACCGCCATAAAACAACAACAACAACAACAACGGACTACGACAGAGTCTGAGGACTACGACAAGGTCTGAGGAGTGGAGTCTGGCGGTGGTGCAGCACTTGGATGCCAGCCGCCGTAGAGCAACAACAACAACAACAACTACGACAAAGTCTGAGGAATAAAGTCTGGCGGTAATGCAACACTTGGATGCCAACCGCCATAAAACAACAACAACAACAACAACAACAACAACAACTATTCTAGTCACAAAAACATATCATGACCTCATGGGCTTTGTAACGCCAAAGCAATGGAAGGAGTACTTTTACGGACTACGACAGAGTCTGAGGACAAAGCACTGGAAGTCAAGGCACTGGAAGAAGAACTTTTAGGACTACGACAAAGTCTAAGGAATAAAGTCTGGCGGTAATGCAACACTCGGATGTCAACCGCCATAAAACAACAACAACAACAACAATGGTATCCTTCTTCTTCTGTGTCTACCTGTGAGCCTGAATAAAGCTACCACCAGCACCTCGTCTCTTCTCGTCTTTCCGATCCTCATTCATGGCCTCCAGTAGTGCTCTGACCGGCGCTCTCGGGCAGTGACTTCTACAAACCAGAACCAGCATCCTACAGTCCACCCAGTCCGGAGTTATCGCTCCAACATTAATGGTCCTTGGAGCCGGATGTGGAATTCTCTGCCCGTCAAGATGGTGGATGAGGATCGAAGCCCTTACAACAGCGAGGATGATGCCATGTTGTTGGAAAAACTCGAGGAGTTCCACCGCAGGGTTGCGGGGCGGGTAGCCCGAAGGTCGGCTCGGCGCCAGCTAAGGAGAACCCCCCCTCCAGAGGTAGGTGGGATCAAGCTAGAACACCATGGACGCCCTGGATGAGGACATGGGTCAGCCCTATAAGCTGGCCGCATGCGAGATCGACGAAGTGATGAGGGCGCCCGACGTGCGCCCGGGGGACCGCGCGGGGTTCGGGCGCTTCGCCCTCAAAGTCTGGTCCCTCGTGGGCCTCCTGAAGACCTTGGGTGACGCCGGACAGGAGGAACTCAACGCCAGCTCTCATGTCGAACTTCTCCTGCGCAAGCTCACCCCGGACCAGCAGGCTGGGTTCCACCGGGGTCGGCGCGGACGCCAGGGCTGGAGGCCCACCCTTGAGGAGTTGGACGAATGGGCCAGGGACAAGGCTAAGTACTTGGGCGCCACTATGACGCTCACCCCGGGGCGCCCGGGAGGCCGGCCGGAGGGCGGGCTCGGCAAGCGCCCCGCCACCATCCTCTATGGGGCAGGAGGTCCGCCCCAGTCGACGCGCGGTACCCCCGAGCAAGCAAGACCGCAGTCCGGCTGCGCGTACTGCGACGACCGCAGCCATCACCTGAGCCGGTGCCCCAGCCTCGCCACGCTCAGCCGACAGCTGACCGAGTGGATAAAGACCAACAAACGGTGCTGGCGCTGCGCCCGCCCGCATATGGCGGCGCAGTGCGACCTCAAGAAGCGCTGCAACCTGTGTCAGGGCTAGCACCTGAAAATCCTGCACCCGGTCAATGAGAGGACCTCAACAGCACCTCGTCTCTTCCTGGCCTCCAGTAGTGCTCTGACCGGCGCTCTCGGGCAGTGACTTCTACAAACCAGAACCAGCACCCTACAGTCCACCCAATCCGGAGTTATCGCTCCAACTATAGTAAAAAAAATCACCCACAGCAGCAGCAGGATTCTTGTTCTTTGTATTCTGAGGCTCTCCGCTGTGTCACTGGTGCAGGGTTAGTGATGAATGATTGAAATGTTTTAGTCCAAAATCCTCACTATATGGGATTGTAGTATTCTGTTCGTCTCAGCAATGTGCAAAGGATAGTATGGACAGTCAACTTTGAAGGAAAAATAAACTTGATATCATGCATCATGAGTGTATGGTGTTAAGCTGTGGGCCTAATTACAGCTAGAAGCGTAGTATAGAAGACAACATACTTTATCAACAATATCACTTAAACTATAGTACTAAAACACTGCTACATTACACTCTTACTCCACGCTTAATATCTAATGTCATAATGTCATGTCTGCTAAAGAAAATAACTAAATGTTTGGTTTATTTTAAATTAATTGTATATTGGGGCCGATTTTGACTATCAATCTCAAAATGATTACTTATGGTACACATGGCCGTCGTTTTTGTTTTACTTTCTTTTACAGTTTTAGATTGTTACTGTTCTCATTTGGTTTTAAATGTGTCATTACAGTAATAATACATTGACTAGAATGTTCTGCTTAGGTCAACGCTGCATTTTTTGAATGCATTGTTATAATTTCATTCAGTCTTTAACAATTCAGATAATTTCATGTTCTCAGTTTTGGAAATTAAATATTTTACATTGAATAAACAAGCAGAAGCAGGCACCCATAGCTACTTACCGTAGTAGTAATAATAATAATACTTCTAAGTAAGTTAAATAAATACAAACATTAAATGATATAATGTTTTCTTTTCATCAGTGTCTGTTGGTTGGTTAGCTTCTGAAATAATTTCAAATCTTATGAAGAAAATGTCTGTGTTTTAGAGTGTAGGAATAACTTCACAGTAACATTAAGCTTCATTTGAAAAAGCATTAACCCCTAAATTAAAGACTTGGGAATAGTATTCAAAATACCTAGTTTGGGCCAATGGACATTTTGGCATTGAATAATTATTTTAATAAGCCAGGACAGCCTTAATGAATGATAATAGAATGATAATGTGTTGAACCTAACGGCAAATATCATAGTTTTACATTGAAGTTCTTCCCAGATTTAACTCCCTTGGGTTTCCGGCGTAACCACCAAGCACCTTTTTCTTCTCAATCCTCCCAAATCCCACTAAGAACATTAACGGGATGGGATTCCTGTGGGATGAAGGCGCACAGTCTGTCTGCCATAAATGAGTTCTGAATACGAAGCAGCCGCCAAGATGGATTTAAATATAAATTATAGATAGACTGCTCTAAAAATTCTCCCCAAGTCTTTATTAATAGATATATGGTCTAATGCTCCATTGATCCTTAAAGAGCCACAAGCACAGAACGGCCTTTTTAGTTTAAAGTGGGATGACTGAAATCACACCGAAGCCAAAGATAGATCATAGAAAAGCTATTTAAGGACCACTGATATTATTCAAACATTCAGCCAACCGGTAATTCAAAAGAAAGTACAACCACGTGGAAACTTGTATTGATTATATACTGTACATTCATAAAAGGATACAAAGTCACTATATCTTATCATTTGTACTTTTACTGACCTCTTGTGGCAGGACGTAGCCACTCCCTTGCAAAAACTTGAATTTATTTATAAAGACTTTCATATTTAGTGTTCTTGGTTAATATAAAACAATAGCCAATTGCCATTATACATACATATATATACTGTAAAGATTTATCTTTTTGCCCGTAGGCTTAATTAGACAGGAAAGCACAGTGTGAAATGGGGACCCTAGCCTACATTTGCTGTGCCATAACCACTCGACCACCGGGAAGCACGGCATGTACATTTTACAACATCGTATATTTTGATTTCTAGTTTTCGTGGAGCAATTTGTCCTTTGCATTCGACCCATCCATTTGTCAGTGCTTGTTTGGTCTGAAACAGTGCGATAATAGAATAGTAAGAGAAAGTGCATTATTAATTGTAACAGTATAGATGTTTGCTTTGCTGATATTAAAATAACTTTCTTTATTGATTTAACTCTTTTAATTTACTCCGTACACGTCCGTCTATTGTGCAGAGCGGTGTCTAAGACCGACACATTTCTACTGCTCTGTGTGGAAGCTCATTTATGAATTCATTTTGCTCAGAGTGAGATTTTGATCATTGGGTCGTTTCTGGGATCACAGTGGGTTGTCAAAGCACATTTCTCCTCAGTGACAACTTTTAAGCTCCGTGCTCGGCAGGAAAAGGGGGAAATTAGTGTTAAAAGAGGGACGGGCTGTAGGGGAGTCCACATCAAAACAGTGTATTCAGCAGTGAACTGTGGATCATCCATCTCAGTCGCTGCAAGATCAAGACAAAATATTACACTATTGATATATGTGAACCATAAAATAAAGGCACCCTCTGATTCTATTCTTACACTGCGTTTCACTTCTGCCTATGTAAATTATTCATGTTTGATTGCAAATGTGATCAAGAAATGGAAAATCTCCCCCCCTAAGACAAGTTTAATGCCTGACAGTGGAAAATTCCAGGCAAGGCAATTCACAGCGGTTTCGGAAGTAAATTTCTCATTCATTTTTGCCATAGAGAGATGAAGATGTAAATATTAAGAATTAAAAGGCACGACGGAGACTAAGCAGCTCTGTGGTAAAAAACACATTTACATAAAATAACAGGTCTGGGCACACCATTACTTACCACATAGCCGATCAGCCCGGAGCAAGCGTTCAATCTCTATGAGGAAAGTTGATGGATAATTTACTTCCAGAACCAAGCGGTGGGCGGTCGCTCGGGAGCGCCATTGTGTGCAGCTATCACTATAACAACTTCTCTCTTAAAGGTGTCGAAGTTTAGTCTATGAGAGAATGTGAGAGGCGAGGGTCGTTCTCGAGGTCTTTATTTGAGGGTGTTTTCGATGCCTGGTTGTGTGGGCTCTCCAGTTGCATCTTGGAATAGTACTTTAGCTCTTATAGGTGAAATAGTCTTTACCATTTTTTGTTTCCAGACTCATCTGTGCGTCGGGAATGCAGAATCAGAATCAGAAAAGGGTAGATAAATAAAAATAAATAATACGCTGTACACAAATTCTACAGTAAAATGTACAGTTCTAGTGCAGAAAATGAACAGTGCAGTGAGTGATTGATTAAATTAGTTAAAGTGACTAAGGTGTTTAGGAAGTGTTCATGAATCACAGCAGAGGGGAAGAAACTGTCTCTCTCCTCTGATTAGAATGTCTTTCGCCATTTTATGTAGTTTTACTAAAGATTAAAAATCATGTACATTTCACTGTCCAAATTGGATTTTGAAATGTAGGACTTCGGGTTCTTGATATTCAATAATAAGATTCCAGTGTTGTGGGAGCCACTGCTTCCTTACCATGATGAACTAGTCTTTTTTCAAGTGTTCCATGATCACTGTAGTTTGTTTTTTTCACAAATTGTGTTTTCTATTTTCTTTAAAAAGGCATTCATTTTCCCCCGTCAGCCGACATCCAGAAGGGAAACTTATTGACCACAACTCATATGTTTCTTTTTTAAGCGCGATGAGAGGCCTGCATTCTCCAAAGTCTGTCAAATGCGAGAATGCGAAGAGACGGCGAGGATCATTTTCAAGGTCTTTATTATAAGAGTACAGCTTGTTCTGTTGTTTTGATTCTGAGTCCATCTTCCCGCCGTTTATGATGGCATGATGTCCGCTTTAAGATTATTTGTATTAAGTAGTACACAGTAACAGATATGATAAAGTATAAAGTTTGTATCATTGCACTAAAAATATATGAAAAACTGCGTCTTTTCTGTGAGCGGGCTTGCATTTCCACCAACCTGACTCGTCTATTTTGCAATAAAACTCCGCACTCTTGCAAAAATCAATCTGCATGAAGACGATTGGGACGATTTTACTTTCTACTTCCAGAAAGTGACATATTGTGCCCTTAAGGTTCTTCTATATATAACTTCGTCCAGTAGCAAAAAATGTGACTGACACAAAACTATAATTATAACATTCACTTCACATTTGTAGTGAACAAAAGACACAGCAGTGATAAATCAAACTCAGCATGAGTGAGGTCGACATCCCGGAGTATGAATGGTTCCAGATGTCATTCCATAGTTTCATTAACATCGACACCAAATACAACTATTGACTCATTTACAATTGTATCATGCACTCTGTGTTTGCTGCAGTGTAAGCAACCAGAAACTTTACTTTAATTAAAAATAAATGAATAAATACATGTGGGATTCTCATTTAACTGCTGCTAAAAGTAATAACACTAATAACGTATACTGAGACATTTTTCTCCTCTTTTTTAACCAGTAACAAAAATATATTTGAGGAATTATGAGCAAATTGACATGAATTTACAGACAATATTGGCACAAAAAATATAGAAACCAAAGAAAAAGTTAAGTACAGCATTTCTTGTCCAACATTGCTGCAGAAATCATAACATTTCGTAATCATTTTATAATATAAACTTTATTCATCTGAGTTAGTGGAAGCTGATTTATGAGGTGTTGACTCAAGGAGCAGAAATCCTTTCAGAAAACCACAGCGACTCGACAGCACCAACAGTGAGATAATTACGACAGTTTAGTCCGATAAGGAGACGCACAGGGAGGTAAATATGACTGCATTGTAACTGTGCTCTGCATTTGGAGGAGACAAAAAGAAAGTGAAGGTGTCTGAATACTTTAGATTTAAACAACACTTGTGCAAATGTCAGTAGCAATTAGCCAACACCGCGGTCGTCTGAGAGAGCGGGCTCACGCTGATCATGGCCTTTACCCGATGCTTTTCCTTTTGTTTTTCTGTTTTATGTACTCTGTGGATCCGATACCAAAACCAGAGGAAGGAGAAGAGGACATTTTATTATTTAGAGCGGCCGAACTGTCTGAAGCTGTTACTCCGCAATGCGTGATGAATTGTACCATGTGTTTATAATGCCCAATTTACAAATGTTTGTGTGTGCCAACTGAAAAAAGAGAATAGGGTAATGGGATATCGCTCAAAAAACATAAATACAGTAAAAGAAAATATCATGGTGGTTCTTTTGTCATTTCTATTGGACTCTGTCTTTTAAAACTTCCATGGATCCAGCTCAGTCTTGAGCCAGGATCTTGGTCAGGAATTTCTGGCAACAGAATATCCTTTTATGCATAATTTTGTTTGAAATGCGGTCCATCAAAAGATTGGAAAAGAATGCATTCAGTCTTCACAACGTCTGGAGCCAAATTCAACACATTTAAATGATTAGGATGAAATTGTGTTGATTTTATGAACTAGCTTACATCTCTTAAAAATACCATCATGGATTTAACACTGACTAGTAATGCATTAAAATACTTTTCCTCAGGAAACTATTTAAGGCCTTAAGCACTAGTTATTTGATTATAAGCACTTGGATGGCATTTACCCAATTGGTAGATAAGATAAGATAAGATAATCCTTTATTGTCCCACATGGGGAAATTCCATTGATGCAACGCAGGTAGATACAGAGATAGATACAGAAGAACAGAACAAATAACTTATAGGAAGTTTGAAAAACACTCTCAGTAGAAGATCTCTTATAAAAATCTTAGGATGTCCGCCGGGATAACGTGACGATCTCCGGGTAAGACGACTGTTCTCCGCAGTTTCATGAGTTCCTCCTTTGTGTAAACGCGGTACGGCGCCGGCCGGGGGGGGCGCAGGGGGGCGGGGGGGGCTCGGAGCCAGGGCACATCGCGATGACACGAAAACACTCAATCCAGCCGAACAAAGTCAAAACAAGTTGAATTAAAGCGATTCCAGTGCGTGTCCCGATCATTCATGAAGTTCCTCTTTTATATAAACGTGTACCGGCGGCATACTGTACGTCAGGATGGCCGGAGGGCGCGGGGGGGCCGGGGGCTAGCTCAGAGCTAGCGCACATCACGACGAAAACACTCAATAATCCAGCCGAACAAAGCCAAAAACAAGTCAAACCAAAGCGATTCCAGCATGTGTCCCCATCGCACAAGTAAAGTAGAATTTTTTTTTTTACAAAATACAAAAGATAAAGCACAATAAGTGTGAAAAAAGTGTGAGAAAAGAGCGGAGCGTTTACACCGGGCTGCCAGCTGGACTGGCGCCTTTGTGACTTACACTTACACTTAAAACTTAATTAGCTATAATAGAAAAAGATTCAGTGGTAGTCATCTGGACATTGTTTTAGAAAAACAAGACGTTTCGACTCGAGTCATTCTCAATGTTCGGATCTGGGCTGAGAACAGGACAGGACAGGCTATTATCAGGAGGTTTTGCCCGGTGGGCAGTGCTTACTCAGAGTAAGATTAGTATCCGAGGTCTCAGACTGATCCGTAGATTGAGAATCATTTTTAAGATTTTTTTTAAAACACTGTTGAATATTTTTCTACAAAGGATCATTCCTGGACAAATGAGGGATTACACCAACTTTATAAACTATTAACAATAAATGTATAATGTATAATAAACCATGTATAAAATGACTAAATGCTTGTAAATGCCTTATAATGCCTTAAGAGCTTATAAACAAATAACTAGTGCTTTGTCACAGGGGGGGAGCTCAGAGTAGAGCCGCTGCTCCTCCACGTCGAGAGGAGGCGGGGCATCTGTTCTGGATGCCTCCTGAGAGCCTCCCTGGGGAGGTGTTTCGGGCATGTCCCACCGGGAAAAGGCCCTGTGGAAGACCCAGGACACGCTGGAGGGACGTCTCTCGGCTGGCCTGGGAACGCCTCGGAATCCCCTCAGAGGAGGGGAGAAGGAAGACTGGGAGTCCCTGCTTAGACTGCTGCCCCCGCGACCCGGCCCTGGATAAGCGGAAGAAGATGGATGGATGGATAGTGCTTATTAACGCCTTGCAAATAGTTTACTAAGGAAACTTACTTTAAAGTGTTACCAGTGAGTTAAGTTTGTCGGAATCTCCTATCAGTTATTTTAGTCATTCATTTTCTGTGAAGACATTGAGTTGTGGCCATGTTAAAGGTGTTTGTGCCTGATTTGACAGAACTAGTTAACATTAACTTGTTTACTTTTCAGCGGTCCACATGTATCATTACCTAATGCCTTCTGAGCATCCTAAATATTCACAGCAATCAGTTCATAATGGCCTTTCACAACTCTCTAAGGCCAGAGTGAGTCACGGTAGAGCTAACAACAACTAGCATGCTAACAGCGCACCTCCTGCTTTGCGGAGAGAATACAGAATTCTGTAATTGATACAAAGTGCGCGCCATGGACTATTTTCCCTCTGAATATATGCTTTTACGATAATATATCTGTTCTGGGTCAAAACATATTTGAACTTATTACATGAAAAACATCGGGTACAGCCCCTTTAATTAGCCTACAGTATCTCAAATGCCATTTTTTTTTGTTTTTAATTTTTTAACCACCACACAAATGACTCAAGAAATGTCAGCTTTTGCATATGAATGATTTTGTGAACTAACTCAGGGACCTTTACGTCTCGACTCAGTGATTTCATGGTGTATAAATGGGAAAGTCAAAAGAAGAAATTGTAGGTGTTTCATTACCAGAGACCACAAGCGTCGAGAGTTTGCTTATTCATGCAGGTTTTGACCGGCTTAAAAAGCGAACAAGATCTGAATCCCTGAGGACAACAGTGTCTGGCGGGAACACAGGGCGAGCCAGGCTGTAGCTGCCAGTTCGCTGTGCTTAATACTCAGGCACACAGATAAAACGCTGGTTAATTGGCACAAAGCAGCAAGTGACCAATCTGAGTCAACACAGAGCTAGATGTGATTGTGTTTGATATGAGCCTAATTTGACGTGGAAAAGGATTCAGTGGGAGGTAAAGTGAAAAAAAAAGATATATATAACGGGTTCAAGGCTACTACATTAAGCCATTTTGATGAAAAGCTGCATAATGTTTTGTTTTCATTATTACACTGAACAACTTTTTCACAGAATTTGAAAGGTGAACTGTGCCCATAGTCCACAGGCATAATTCAAATGTACTTTCAAATGTACATTGGATTTTACTCTGGCCAAGTAAAGAGTATTGTTTTCTTAATAGAAACTCTTCTACAAAGAGTTGCTTTAGGCTAAAAACATGGCAGAGGAAAACAACAGCTTGGAGTTTTTTGCACTGTTTGTCATGTATGTATCGATGACAGAGGAAAAATGGCACATGTAGTGTGTTTTTCACTTTCTCTCTAAAGCTGTGCAGTTTGAACCCTGGATTGTGTGATCAAGTACCATAACGCAGTCCTTTCATTTTAGGAAAGCAACTGTTTTCTGCACACCACCCAAAAGAACTGCACCACAGTACAGTTACTCTATGGGTGCATTTACACTTTGTTGACTAAACCCAAAATTAAACCTGGACTAGCTCAGATATGAACAAGGACTAGACCAAACCGAGTTCACATCAAGACTGTGGGTTCAATTTATGACCAAATTACGTATAGCAGATGGATTTCTCTGTAGATTTCCCCTTCAAATAATGACTAAACAAAAATAAACAAATAAATAACAAACGCATAAATGTGAACGCTCCCTAAATTAATATTCAAAATACTAAATACTGAATTTTCCGTACATGTATGTAGTTACTTCCCAATACGGCAATGTCCATCTACATTATTTGTGGCTATAATATTGCTTGACAGTTGATAAATATTTCACCCATAACCAAACTGCATAGGATAGAGTGTTAAATCTGTAACATGTATTAGGTCTATGTATAATCCTAATATATCTTGCATCGAACTGAAAGTGTGGTAGAATTTAAGGCTGGAAGAATCTGATCAAGGCCTACAATGTATCTGGTGATGTAAAATCATAACCCTTGTCACAGCAATTATGACTGGAGTTTGTTCAGTGCCTTTAAGTATACTTCATGTTATATGTGAAGGGGATTAGAGTCAGTTCTTTGCTGTGGTGTTTCCATTTTGAGGAAGTGGCTATTCACAGTCGAAAGGATGTGAGGGAGACAGATGTAGCGCTAAACACAAATGTAAGTGTGATTCACAGCATGCACAAGTCTGCCGATCTCCGTGTGAGCTGACTGAAGAGACAATGATTCTCACTGCATAAGGAGTTGACAAGTGCCTGTGTGTGATGTATAGAGTGATATAGTAAGTCTAAAGGAGACATAGCTGAGCCCACGTTTACATTATGTGGGTTGTCCCAACGTTAAGGTGCGAGACGTAAATAATCCAATATACACTGCCTGTCCAAAAGAAAAGTCGCCACAGGAAAAGAGTCACATGCTCTAATATTTAATTTGGACAGCCTTTAGCTTTGCAGAACACATTCGCTGTGGCTTTGTTTCAATAAGCTTCTACAATGTCAAAGATGTATTTCTATGGAGAGTTACATTATTTTTATTGATGATGGGAGAGAGTGGCCCTCTCCAGCTCATCCCAAACATTCTCACTGGGATTCAGATCTGCAGGAGATTAGTTTCTGCTTGCCAATGGTTTGACCCTTCTCAAACACACATTGACATCTTTGTCTTCCCACACTGTTGTTTCAGAAATGAGAAGCCACTCACTGCAAAAGTTAGATTTTTTTTCTTAGACAGGAAGTGTACATGGAGAAAATACATTTATAGCATTCGAACAGTCTATCCAATACAAACCTTTATGAGTAAGAAATCCTGTACTTTACTTCATTGTGGCCATACCTGCTTGCCAATAACCAAGCTCGTCAGCTCTCAGAAGCTAAGCAGGACAGGGCCTAGTTCATACTAAGATGGTTAGACCGCTGAAACACCAGGTGCAACAGTGGGGTGCTAGAGGAAATGTGTGTGCAATACATGTCGCCCACATTGCCTAGTAAAGTGCTTTAAGTGCCTTGAAGATAGAAAGGCGCTGTATAAATACACTGTAATAATAATAATTGTCAGCAGGAAATGTCTCTTCAGCAGCTTGCATAACCACAGCATTCAAAAAGTAATTATTGCCAACATCTAGCTTACTTTTTGCATCCTATACCAGCCACATATGTACCAGAAGTCATAATCTGTTGTTTTATGCACTAGAGACTATAATACATGTAAATGTTAGTAAAATAAAGAGTGTGTCTTTCCCCCGTGGTCTAGATTTATTCATTCAGAACAACCACAGTCCAGTTCCCACTTCCCAGTTTCACAAAGAAACAGTTTAACACAATTAAGAGTGGTTAATTCATTAAAAAATATATATATGACAATCATTGTCCATTACATATTTTGACTCTTTTGGGACTCTTAATATTTTTGAAAGTAAAACTCACTTAACTCAGCCAAAAGCACTTCATTCAGTCTTTTATTAAGAAGTGGGAAAGTTCAAGGTAATAATAGCGTGCAAAACATTATCTTTTACTGCTGACGCAGTCCAAAACCTTCCAAACCTCCAGAATCTCTTTGGCTAAAGTACAGATACAGGAACTTGTCTCAGTAAAACAAAACATATTATTTCAAAAGCTCACCTTTAAAATGTACTTGATAGAGAATAAATCAAAATGAATTCACACAGAAAAGGGTTGAATCTTGATAAAGAGTCCTGATTATTGGTCATCAGAGGCAAATGTCCTCGCCTTTTATAAACAGAGACTGTTGTAGGCAAATGTAAACATCCTAAAATAATAAACCCTTCACGTCACTTCAGTCCAGTTAAAAAATGTAATAGCACAGAGAGTAGATACCTGCTCTAAAATAAGAAAAAAAAAGTATCCAGTGTAAAATGTACTCCTAAAAAGATGACTTATACAGTACTTTTACTTACTTTCCACCACTGCCTGCCAGATGCCAGCTTGGCTTACATTTGAAAAAGCGGGATCTGCTCGTTATAATCAATATCATGTATGTTGTGAAATATCAAAGCTCCCCTTTAAAACAGAATCTGCCCTAAGAAGTATGAAACATGACGTCAAGAATGTTGACGGCCACGCATCTTTTAACGACTTCACAATTGCGCAGGTTTTTTTTTATTTGTTTTTCGTAATAATGTGTTTTTGGAATAATGCTTTCTAGTCAAAATATGATTCATCGATAGGGTGTGGACGCAACTTGAAACATGCACGAGCTGCTTAGACTGTGTCATATAGAGGAATTACGCGGCGCGCACTTGGCCAATATGTGTGAGTTGCGCGCCTTCATCACTGGCAGACTGTGACCGGAGCGGGGCACGGAGCAGAGCGCGCTCCGATGGAACAACATGCAGCACTTTGAACCAATGGAGACATGGCACATAGGCTCGTCCTCACCTCTCCAAACAGACTCAGCGCCAGATTTGCCTTCATCTTCACCATTTCGCTCTCGTGCACGTATCTATGCTACAGCATCATCTTCTGCCGGGGAACAATCATGACCAGCCGCAGCCAGGCGTACGAGGGCAAGCGGTGCGTAACCGGCAAGAACGCGGGAGGCAAGAAACTTCTGGGGAAAGTGGAAGAGGGCTGCGCCCCGGCGTTCGTGGATGCCGTGAAAGAGGCGCAGAGGGACGCGGGAGGAACGAGCAGCGCCGGGAGTCACTGGAGCGAGGGCAAGTTGAATAAGAATATAAGCATGGCGCAAAAGTATGGGAATAAGAAGCTGCCGAACGCGCTCATTGTCGGGGTGAAGAAAGGAGGCACGAGAGCGGTGCTGGAGTTTATCCGGATCCATCCAGACGTGCGCGCGCTGGGCACAGAGCCGCACTTCTTTGACCGGAACTATGACCGAGGACTGGACTGGTACAGGTGAGCGCGGGGCATGCACGCGGCTGCATGAAGACGCATGACAAACACATGTGATGGTGTTATGGGTGTTTGTGTTGCTGGGTAATTGTTGCGCTTTCATATTTGCGTTTAAATAAATCCAGGCTGCAGCTTAAAACTGTTAAAACCCATTTGAAGTCAAGCAAAAGGAACAAAATACCACAGTTAAATGAAGTAGGGTCCATTTGGAGCTTTTTGTTCACAAAATAGTTGGCTGCACCTTAATAAGCCATAATAAAGCATGAATAAAGTCTTAATTTATTATGAAAATATTCAGAAAGCTTCAGAATGTGACCCTAATACCCTAACTCCAGTGATGGAAAGTAACTTGGTTTGGTAACATGGTTTAATCTCCTTCGTTATTTCTTTCCTCAATTCCTCAAAATCTGTTGTAATTTTGGACGATACAAAAATAAATTGAATTTAAAAAGTAGGCTAGCATTTATATGGCTACTTTACTATATGTGGATATGTTTGTCTGTACTTCCCTACATCTGAGACCAGACATATGTGATTTCTACTCCACTACATTTTTTAACAGCACTGAAAAGTATTTTTCCACCCCATGTCAATTAGTCAATTATTCATTCAGACCTTTACATTACTACTACCATCATTTTCAAGCTATAGCACACTCCTGAATAAAAGCAGCACCAACTAAATAAAAAAACAATTGTACATGCATGTCAATAAGCTGCAGAATATTTACACATAAAAATGGTCCAAGTTAGTGAATTCTCATTTCATTGCGGGGCGGGTCATAAAACGCTGGATCATATCTCTGCACGTCCAAATTCAGTTCCTCATTAGACTAATTTCTCAATGAATATGAGTGGGATTGTAATAAAACACACAGCATTTTGATGTTTTAACAAAAACATAAACACATCACAGCTGACCCTACTGTCCCTTCTGTCCTTGCCTTGATTGCTGTGTGAGCTGATTTACCTGTGTCTGTGTCTTCACATCTGGTTCATCAGCTCCTGAGCTCGTGCTTAGCCAGTGAGTGTTGTTACATGTAACGTGCAATATTAACACAGAAAGATGATTCAGGTAGTGATACAAGGGTTGTCTTTGACCCCTGAGTCAGGTCAGGCCAAGAAAGTCTTTGCCTTCAGCCACATCTAGATTCACTTCCTCATTAATAATAATAATAATAATAATAATAACTTTTATTTATATAGCGCTTTTCAGTGACCCAAAGACGCTGAACATATATAAAAAGGGGGGGGGGGGTATTTACAGACAGGGGGGGACTAATCTCTGTGAATATGAGTCGTAATACACACGTACACACATAAAACACAGCGTTTTGAAGCTTAAAATAAAGAGAACAGGACGTGTCCCCTGGACAGTAACCACTGTCCACTGAGATCTTCTTCTTCAGAGTCTCAAACCCTTTCGCTGCCAGCTAGAGTGCCCCCCTGTGGCTGTTAGCCGGTAAAGATCTATCAATTAGATGCATCGTTGTATAGGCCGCAGGGTTCAAAGCGTGGGGAAAACGTAGCGGCTTAAAGTTTGAAAATTACAGTACATTTGACCCGAAGACAGTATACATATATAAAGATATAAAATACATCTTCATTTTAAGGTAACTACATTTTTAAACAGGTACTTCAATACTTTTACTTCAGTAGATTTCAGATAGATGTGATATTTTTACTTGAATAATATGTTTGCTTCTGTGTCTGCACTTTTCCAAATTTAGTACTTCTTCCATCACTGCCTAACCCTAACCCCGCATTTAGACTTTGACTCATTCATAATAAATAATGTAGTAATTAATTATGAATTATGTCTTTATTCATGCTTTATTGAATTTAGTCATTATAAAGTGACACCATTGTTTTATTTCTTGATACCATCTTCTAAACATACTAATAACAATATTTTGGGGGGATTTTCGTTGCAAAAAAATAGATGTAATATTTGAAAACACCGTAAGACATAGAGAAAATTGTAATCCTTTCACATATTTTTTTTCACAATGGAAATTGTCTGTTTTTGTAAATGAACATGTTTTTCTGGTTTTGGCATGCAGTCAATACATGTCAATGAGTGCACCTGTTTACTTACTAACTCAACATAAAGTAATTCAATGGTTAGAATCACAGGATATTACATGTATTTTGTATGTTTATTTTTTATTTGTTTATATTTATTGAGAAATAATTAATGGGCAAACGCAATATCAACCGTGAAGTATGCCATAGCGATCAAACATTAATGTATGCAGAGTTCTTCATGTTTCAGATGAAAGCTGAGAGCAGAGCTTTGCGGTGCTGAAAGAACAGCTCCCTGGCTCCAGCACAATCACACAACACACAGTGTACAGTGAAAGAGGCTTTTATATCAACATTATATAAGATGTATTTCATAGACTGGCTTGTTTGTAATAAAAATAATAGTTATGCCAAACTTAAATATACTAGTTATGAACCAGGAGTCTGGGCTCGTAAGAACATGGCACATGTTGATTTAGGCGTTAAAAATTGGATTTAGATCTGGTTTGATAGTTCTGGCTTTATGTTTTATGTTCCTGGTTTATGGTTTGGCCCTAGGTTTCTGCTCATTTAAAGCAATTATTGCATGTCCTTGCTCTTTTCTTATTTGGTTTGAAAAGTTGTATTATCTCCATACACATATAACAAAGGATATCACACAGATAGAGATAGTCCGGAAAAATGCATTACCTTGTTGACATGTTTCAGCTGTGGATATATCTTGAGAAGACAAAATTAATGTTGCTGGAGTAAAGGACATGGCAATAGTAAAGAATCTACTTGATTCGACTAGATCAACTGTTATTTTGTGTCTTAATAAATATCTTTCCATTTCCCAGATGGTAAAATCTGTCAACTCTCCCATATCTTAATGACTTTGCATAAACTAAAGCAAACATTTTGTTTGCAGCACTGATGCAAATCTTTCCCCCTTAGAACTATATTTTGCACTATTCCATATGTTCATCATCATAAAATCATGTAAGAAAGTATATGGTTACTCACTTTTATGGAAAGGTCCAATGTTCCAGTTGAATGGTCTTATCTGGGGGACATTGTTAGAGCCTGTCACCAGAGTCACTGGAACAGAGTCTGTAATGAGAGAATAACACGAGGAAGGGATGAAGTGTGGTCGAGACCCTCCATCAGATTATAATGAATGTAGCTTCTGTCAAATGTACAGAAAAGGCTTATCAAGTTAAGGTGTTATATCATTTTCCAAACAATTATTGGCAATTGAATGGAAAGTGGCCTAAATGGCACATTCAACTTCACAATTTGTACTATTTACCTTTGTCATTAGCAATAGTATAATTAGCATGTTTGAAGCTGTTTGGTCATCTATGTTTTATCAACAGGGGATATAAATAAGTATTTATTGATTTAGATATGATCAATTATTAATTTTACACACAAAAAAACACTCATTTATAAAATGTGTATTGGAGAGAAGCAGGTGGGCGGACCCTCCATCAGAAAAGTTATATAATGCACCTTTGACATACTAGCATTGGCAAACCGATGATTCAAGTTATACTATTACTCTTTTGTAATAAAAATGTCATATATTTTGCATAGTCTTTGCAATTCTTCTTCTGGTTGTTTTTTAACGGGCGATATAAAAACAACAAATAAGTATTTATTGTATGCAACATATTTAAGAAAAAAGCGCAACAATCACTTGATTATTAGATAGCATTTAGATAGCATTTATAATTTTGTCTAATCCTAATTGTAATTAAATAGTGCTTCTTTTGTTGCAGACGCACCAGTGAGAGTTCCCTAATTGAAATGTAGAACTTCCAAAGCGGCAATTTTACAGACCGTTATTCCTTATTATAGTGTTCTCACCACAGATGTAATTAAATGAGATGAACCATATCAACAAACAAGGGCACACTTGTTTTTTAAACTCAAAGCTACAGCAAGTCATTAAAATTCTTTTGCAGCTCATAAAGAGATTTGAGAAATGCACAGGGATTTCTTATTCAGTGCTCTGATAAGTGAGTGTAAGATAAATGTCTAACCACAAGCAACTGGAGCGTATATGCAGCTTATACAATCAAACTATTCACTAATTCATATTAGGCCAGGGTGAAATACAAAAAATTATAATAATAGTAAATCATGATTTATTTTAATGATCAGTATCACCATTATCAGATTTATATATGTAATGCATTTATCATTAATTTAAACAAGAGAAACACAATTAGCTCTTTATGAAATACACATGAAACAATTAATAAAACAAAATAACAAGATAAACTCAATAGAAATTCAATATATTAGCACATACTCAAACACACATATCCACAGAATATAGAATAAGATAATTCAAAGCAGCAACATTGGTAATCTTTAAGAAGATATTTGAACTAATTAAAAGACCTGGGATTGTCTATATTAAAAATGAAATATTAAGGTTTATACAATACAATAGAACATGTTTAATCAGTGTAATTTAACACACGAACAAAATCAATGTGAATCCTCCAAAATGTTAACATGTTTGGCTCTTAGATCTGTTGGTTAAAAGGCCTCATTTATATCAACAAAAAATAGATGACGATTCTGTAAATTTGATCAATCACAGAACCCATTAATTTACAGTCAAGCATAGCAATATATTTACAGCTAGATTGATCAACAGATTATCTTTTTTATCAACTATTAGTGAGCAAGTTTGAACAAAAAAGTGAATTTGCCGAGGGGCACATTGTGATCATTAGGCAGAACCAGAGCATTTCCAAAACTGAAATTCATACGAGTGCCAGTGTTGGTCAGTGTCTTTTAAACGTGTGATAAAAAGTGTCAGAATGTACTGTACAATGCAGCGCAGGTTGTTGCATCCCACAGGTGGTGACTGATCCGGGTGCACTTTACATAACAGGTTGATTTGACAATACTGGCTGTTCTCAAAGTGACACTTGATTGATTTATTGATGTTGATTATGTAAGTGGGGGCCTTGTATTATTTGTGACAATGTTTTGACAACTGCCATGTACCAGATAACAACTGCCAATAGAGATTAATGTGGATCAGAATTGTTCTATTTGACTTTATCAGTGCGTTAGCAAGAAATTCTTATTAATAAAAGTCTGAATTTACTGCTAAAAACTCACCTTTTCATCACTGTTTTTGATCTCTTCTGACTTAGTTTTTTGATTTATTATTTATTACGTTTTTTTAAATTGCTCTGTACGTAAAGAATCCTTGGGAGTGTTGAAAAATGTATGTATCATTATTATTCAAATTAAAAAGAAAAAGTGTGAGAATGATTAGTTCTTCAGGGACAACACTTGAATTTGACATCACATTTATCACAATATTTGCATTATAACGTTGCAGCCATAGAAGACACAAATCTTCAGCATAGTGGTGCCAACATTTTTCAGTTAATCAATAATCGTGATTATTCAGGGCACAATATAATTGCATTGACCATTTGAGAAGTAAATTGTGTTTTTTTTTTCTCACAGTAATTGTAACTCCAAAATTGTATTTGATAATTGCGCCAAATCAAATTTCTATTTGGATGTATAGTGCTACGCCAGACATGTCCAAACTCCGGCCCGGGGGCCAAATGCGGCCCTCAGACCCATTTTTGTTGGCCCTCCGGCTTCCTGTTAAGTTGGTCCAAACAGTATGTTTTACTGTAAAATTGGAAAAAAATTCAAGTATTTTGATGTTATACATGTTAAACCTAATATTCATGTTCTGAATCTTATTAAAAGGTGTGGAGGTGCATTGAACCCATGTCAAATGCAACATTTCCATCGATTCACTTTGTCCTTCAACAAATTTGACAAAGTTGGGTTGTTTGTGGCCTCCTGCTCTGTGTAAGTTTCAAAATGCGGCCCTCTGTGAAAAAGGTTTGGACACCCCTGTGCTACGCTATAGGTACATTTACTGTATCCTCTGCCTTTAATCTCTAACTTTGCGGGAGAGTTCACAAGTTGAAAAGTGGCTGGACAAAGTATGAACTGTTTATGAATAATGTCAACACAACAACCAGTTTGACCGAGGCAGAGGTCAGACACTGTGTCCTGAACCCACCGTGAGGCCCACAGTTCACTTTTTATCACGGCACAAGTGCAACGAGAAGGAGGCGAGGCCGTGACTGTCAAATGTCAAAGTCAGCATCACAAACTTCTGCCTCATGCATAATTCATCCACTGAACAACTCAACAGCATGTAATGAGCAACAGAGCCTCGTGTGGTCAACGTGATAAACGACTTAAAACATTAATCGACTACGCAATTATTTCCCGTTAATTGAGTAATTAATTTCAGCAGCAGGCTTTATTATATTAACCATGGGATTCAAATCGTGTGACAAAATTTTATTAGGTCCAGAAAAATTGCTCTCATGTTTTTGACTGTCAATGAAGAACACAGGTTGTTTACAGAGGTCACATTTTATGATTATATTTCAGAGAATCAGGATCAGAAAAAGGTTTATTGCCATTGCCAATGAACAAAATACATAAACACAGGAACTCTAACCCATGCTTTGGCGATTTGGTGAAACTTAAAACAATGAACTATAATAAAACAACATATATAAAATCAGAAAGACATTTTTTTTTTTTATCTACTAGAGGATAAAATAAAAATAGGCTTGCAATGTACACAAAATGAACAGTTAAATGTGTAGATAATCATGGCCAATGTCATGCTTCTATACCTATTACTTTTTTGTAAAGCTGTATTGATATCTAAATCTCTGGTTATGATATGTATTGCGATATTGTGGAGAGGAATTGTAAAATGTATTTCAGCTGCTACTGCAACAAAACAAAGCATTTAATCATATTGTAATTGTATATTGTGACAGCCCATGATCTTACTGTGAGACTTTTGACAATACAACTTTACAATACAATACAACTAGTTTTCAGTGAGATTTTTGCCGTTACTGAAATGTTTAATTGTTCAAAACTTTAAGCTTATGGAAAGCACATCACCAAAACATTGAGATTATGACGCATCATATTGAAGGATTTTTTGATATATTTCTAAGCCTGATTTATTCAAGGTTTAATTTTCTGCAAGATCTAGTTTACTCAAATACTAAATAAGGCATCTAAAATCCCCTCTGTATATATTTTTTGTAATTAATATGTCAACAGAAGCAAGAAAATTCAACCTGGTTATATCATTTTTTAAAGATTTACACATGTCCCAAATACAGTATGTGGAATTTTAGACATTTTTGCACATACATTGCATTTTAAAAACATATGATGAACACATAATGCACCTTGACATATGGCTGATGATCCAAAATAATACTAAAATACTTTTTTGTTGTATAAATGTCATATATCGTTGCATAGTTCATGTAATTATCTTTAAATGGTGGGAAAACCTGACCTACTTTTGCACCAAATCAACCAAATCCAGGTGGAACCACTGTTCTGCCCTGTTGCATTAAACATATGACACATCATTGACAAAAGGTTCATTACGGCCCTCTCCGAATTGAACACACACACGCGGCCTCTCCTCTTCCCTTTTACTCTGCCGCGTCAAAATGTTTTCTGCCCACTCTTCCAAATCAGGCGGATCAAACAAAACCATATCGCCGCTACACGCCATCAACACTCTAAAGGGCATCTTGCTTCTATTGATTTCACATACGTCAGGAGCACTTCCAGTTGAAGCCTTGCGAGCGGTGTTTGAGAATATCCTTCTCGTCTGCTCTACATTAATTGGCTTTGGGAGGCAGGGAGCGCGGGAACAGTATCATCAGAATAAAAGGTTGATGAGGACGGAAAGTTGGAAGAGAAAAGTGCACATTACAGCGCAAGACACGGCCGGGCCTAACTCTGAATTATTAATGAGCTGTCTTCACTGCACTACTGCTCAAAGACATGTTAACATTAATTACCAAACAACTCTCTCTTCTCACCCCCCTGTGAAATCGCAGTTTTATCGCGCTTAAAGTCTGAAATTTAAAAATAAACAACTGTAAAATGACAATCGCGTCCATCCAAACAAGCTGCGGAAGTGTGTGATGATGACTTGTGCGGCCATGAATTATATTATAAAATTCTCATTGTGATTCAGGAAATAGCCCACAGCCAGTGAGCATTTAGAGATTGTCAGCTTGTTAACTTCCTCCCCAAGTGAACCCTTGTATCCCTGCTGACCGTGGATCAAATCCTGTCTAAGTGTCTCCTCCCACTCCCGTATGAAGGTCCTTTTGTTGTTTTTGTCGAGTTTTAGTCCAGAAGTGGATGTACTGGTGTGTGGGTTGTCCCGAGTTTAAATGTCCTTCACTGTCACAGACGTTTAGGATTCACAGAAAAGGCAGTTTGTGTCTATTGAAAATTGAAGGCTGACAACCGCAACATTTTAGTGAAGGAACAAAATAAAGAAAAAACACACTGAATTTACTTATATGCTGCTATGCTATGTTTTGCTATGTTGGGTTAGATTAGCTTGTCACTTCCCATACAAGTCAGACATGGAGGGATTCTAGAACATAGACAAAGAACAAATATGTTACAATAGTTGTTGGGGATGCACCAATATATTGACCCAGTATCAGTATCAGCCGATATTCACGTAATTTTTTTAAAAGATTTCTGGCTCGTAGGTTTATTAGACAGAAAAGATAGTGAGAAATGGGGGATGAGAGAGAAGGGAGGACATGCAGTAGATTGTTGGTGTTGGGATTCAAACTCACGACACTGCACTAGGAGCGTGTGCTGTGTCTTAATCACTCGACCACCGGGCTGCACTACCCTCCCTTCATTTACAAGAGCCTTTCACCTCAAAAGCTCTTGTAAATATGTGCATCTGTTTCCGTGATAACATCTAAATAGTTAAAGACCATCAGTCCATTTTAGATACATCAGTGTATCGCACATGAATGACTCCGGAGA
Organism: Eucyclogobius newberryi; assembly: GCF_026437365.1. Taxonomy (NCBI): domain Eukaryota; kingdom Metazoa; phylum Chordata; class Actinopteri; order Gobiiformes; family Gobiidae; genus Eucyclogobius; species Eucyclogobius newberryi. Next base: position 25,257,410 of record NW_027315757.1, read on the forward strand.
GCAGTTTAATGTAGCATTTACTTGTGCCTTTGTGTTCTCCCTGTGCATCCTGTGCATCGTTCAATAACCGGAGCTCATTATGCTTTTTGTAATGGCCCACATTTGTTGTCCTGTGGGAGGTGACGGCGTAATCTCATGACCCACGCACTTACACTCCTTATAGTGATTATGGCCACAAATCAAATCCCAAAAAATATTCTACAAAGGACACTCTCAGTGGCTGGTTTGAATTAAATTGTACAGATGTAGTGCAGTGTTAAGAGTAAGAATACCAGACACATTTTGGCGTTATATTGGTTGATGGCTTAAGAAGTGACGTGACATAAATCAATAGACAGTTCAGCAAGCGTTTGTGTGGTGTAAAATGTGCCACTTGTGTGCATGTTTTGGATAATTTACCTGGAAAGATTACAGTCTGATGAATGCATGCAGCGTTCGTGCAATGAGCTCTCTTTAAGTTAGTATTTTTCACACATACATTGTGAGTAAGTCTCTTCATGGTATCAGTAATTGTATGGATTTTGGCATTGTCTGAAAACTGAGTTGCGAAATAGTCCAAGGTCAAGGCAGATTTATCACAGATGCTGCACGATTAATGTATGGTAGATGAAGCAACTCAGATGATAATAAAGACTGTATGGGACAAGAATCACACCAACAAAGGCAGATAATGACAACTACAGTTTGAAATGAACATGTTCCGTGTGGTTAAAGAAAATATGGTCAAAATCTGAAATAATACCTTCTTGTTCGGTATCTGTAATTGTCCCTTCAATGTGGCAATGACTATGTACTTAAAGCAGTAATTACTTGCTTATTACTTGTACATAATGGTATTTTCTTACAGCTGTAATTAGAATATTCTTACAGTGGTAATTACTAAATACTTACTATGGTAATGACTTTGTACATACACTGCTAAATATTAGTGGTACTTACAGTGGTAATAACTGCGGTATGGTTGGTAATTACTATGCACTTTACAGTTATATGTCTGTTTTGCTGAAGATGTTGGTTTGCATTGTAATGTTTATTCGGTATTGATACTTGTTCGAATGAGAATCTAGGTCACAAACTAGTTTTAGAATTGATTAATATCCAAGTTCAGATACTTTTGACAACTCTAACTTACTGTAGATATATACATTCTTTGTTGATATTATCTTTATTTCCACAAGGAAAATTAAACAAGTAATCGTAAATCGCAGTAAAGCAGACATTATTTTACTCAGACTCCACACTCACACAGTTCAATTTTTGAATTCCTTTCAAGCCGCTTCATGTTCAGAGTAAAGAGAGAAATGACAGTGGTACAACATTATGTGCATTGCCTGTTCACAAAGAGATCCAGGTTTTTAGTTCTAGTGGATGAGTCTTTGATGAAGCTGTTGAAGAAGACGCTCTTGTCACGGCACTGGACAATTTTCAGAGCAGCTTCTTCAAAAGCACAAAAGAAAGACTGACCTACAGTTGACCCTTAATGACCAAAGCATCGCTCCACCCATTGGTTTTCATCTGAGTTGTGTTTTTTGCTTGAAAGGACTGCGCGGATCATGACCTGAATAATAACTGCAAAAATCCATCTTTACAGCTCCCCTGCAAGCCATCATTAGGACAGCCATATTCCCCTGGACAGAGAAGAGAAAAGTTCAACTGTAGGAAGGGTTTTAGTATCAAATTCTTCAAAATATTCCTTGCAGCACCAAGAAGCCAGCCAGGCAAAACTGCGATAACAATTTATCTTGTATTATTAACACTCAATTATTAGATATGATGTGGTAAATGAAAGAAAAAGTAACTAAATTTACATCAGAAATGATTTGGACAGGCCCAGCTGCCACACTAAACGGTAAACTAAACGGCTTTTGTCTGCTGGCACATTTTAGTCCCATAAAACTGTTAATCATTCAAGTTGTTTTACATTATGTGACTTGACTGAATTAAAATGTAAGGTTTTAAATCATATAGTCCAGCAGGACACTAATAGTTCAAGTACTGGTATACGTTTTCTTATACACATTTATTCAGCAGATGAATTAATTACATTTAATCTGTAACAACTTTAAAGTGTCTCCATGGACATAATATATTGCATTGCATTGCATTGCTTGCAAATTTCCACAATATGGCATTAAACTATTGCTCTTACACAACTTCCAAAATCTGTTCTTTCTGTGAGCCTTGTTTCAAAGTTTAGTGCCGCACTGTGAAACATCCCCAGGGACACGAGCACAAGTGTCTAACCCTGAATGGCAAATAACGGTCATATTTATTACCGGAGAAGTGAGGACAGTCTGAGGAGCCTGTTTCTGGACATGAAGTTTGTCCACTCTTCAGGTACTTTATGTGTCACAAGGCAAGGCAAGTTTATTTGTAGAGCACATTTCATACACAAGGCAATTCAAAGTGCTTCACACAGCAGGAAAACAATGCATTAAAATCACAGACGTGACAGAAATCACAAAACAGTTTAAGACATAAAAGAGAAGAGTGCAAAGAAAATCCTTTCAGTCGTATGCACAGCTAAACAAAAGTGTTTTAAGCTTAGATTTGAACATTGTCAGAGTAGAAGCCTGTCTCACATCTTCAGGAAGACTGTTCCAGATTTTAGCTGCATGAAACTGAAACGTAGATTCCCCATGTTTAGTCCTGACTCTGGCACCAGCAGGAGGCCGGTCCATGTTTAGTCCTGACTCTGGCACCAGCAGGAGGCCGGTCCATGTTTAGTCCTGACTCTGGCACCAGCAGGAGGCCGGTCCATGTTTAGTCCTGACTCTGGCACCAGCAGGAGGCCGGTCCATGTTTAGTCCTGACTCTGGCACCAGCAGGAGGCCGGTCCATGTTTAGTCCTGACTCTGGGCACCAGCAGGAGGACTGTCCATGTTTAGTCCTGACTCTGGCACCAGCAGGAGGCCAGTCCATGTTTAGTCCTGACTCTGGCACCAGCAGGAGGCCGGTCCATGTTTAGTCCTGACTCTGGCACCAGCAGGAGGACTGTTCATGTTTAGTCCTGACTCTGGGCACCAGCAGGAGGCCGGTCCATGTTTAGTCCTGACTCTGGCACCAGCAGGAGGCCGGTCCATGTTTAGTCCTGACTCTGGCACCAGCAGGAGGCCGGTCCATGTTTAGTCCTGACTCTGGCACCAGCAGGAGGCCGGTCCATGTTTAGTCCTGACTCTGGCACCAGCAGGAGGCCGGTCCATGTTTAGTCCTGACTCTGGCACCAGCACGAGGCCGGTCCATGTTTAGTCCTGACTCTGGCACCAGCAGGAGGCCGGTCCATGTTTAGTCCTGACTCTGGCACCAGCAGGAGGCCGGTCCATGTTTAGTCCTGACTCTGGCACCAGCAGGAGGCCAGTCCATGTTTAGTCCTGACTCTGGCACCAGCAGGAGGCCGGTCCATGTTTAGTCCTGACTCTGGCACCAGCAGGAGGCCGGTCCATGTTTAGTCCTGACTCTGGGCACCAGCAAGAGGCCGGTCCATGTTTAGTCCTGACTCTGGCACCAGCAGGAGGCCGGTCCATGTTTAGTCCTGACTCTGGCACCAGCAGGAGGCCGGTCCATGTTTAGTCCTGACTCTGGCACCAGCAGGAGGCCGGTCCATGTTTAGTCCTGACTCTGGCACCAGCAGGAGGCCGGTCCATGTTTAGTCCTGACTCTGGCACCAGCAGGAGGCCGGTCCATGTTTAGTCCTGACTCTGGCACCAGCAGGAGGCCGGTCCATGTTTAGTCCTGACTCTGGCACCAGCAGGAGGCCGGTCCATGTTTAGTCCTGACTCTGGCACCAGCACGAGGTCTCTGTTACTTGATTACATGAGTCACTTGATTGGACCGTTTTGGCTTTGGGAGCTTGAACTGTTTTAAAATTGTATATGTTTTGACTCGAGAAGCCGCAGACAGGTTCTCGGTCCAGCACAGTGTCTAACTTTAAAAGTGCTTCAAGAAATCAGACTTTGTGTCCCTAGAATCAAGCCTCACACCTCACAGTATACATTTGCGTATATAATTTGGAGACCCGAATTGAACTTGTAAATATCATTTAAAAAAAGAAAAGAAAAAGAAAAAAAATTAAATATATATCTATCCGGCTGTGATGTCAGATCTATTTTGCAATTTGAAAACTAGTATTGAAACTAGATTATTTGAACAAGTATCGTGTAGTAATCTTGCTGCTTTATTAGAACTAGCATAAGATCTTCAAAAGTGCAATTCTTATGTAGGGAAAATTTCAGTATATTTTCTAAACCCTAATAAAGAGAATTGTATCATTGTGGGTATCAAAATCAATATAAAAAAAAAAAAAAAAAAAAGTTTTCATGATTTCCCCAGCATGTCCAATGATCATAGGTTGTATAAAAAAGAATGCTGTATCTCTTCTCATGTAAACTTTGAACGAAACAAGGGATTCCTCCAAATGGAAATGACTGACAATATTTTACAGTGCAGATGAATGAGCTTCCTTGATTGGCCAAAATCCCTGCTTTATTTATTTCTATATTACATTGCCGTTGTTATAGACTCCGAGTGGAAAACGCAGAGAACAGGAAGTCGTTAGCTCATGTTCGTGGCTCATACTTCATAACGATAATGCAGTTTCCAAATGGGAAAGTCTTCTGCGCAGATAAACAGAAAAGCCCTCGTGGATAGTTCAGGGTCAACACCAAACGCTCCGGAGCTTTCAGCGCTGAGCAGCACATTAATGAAGCGCCTGACTTCCTCACCGCATTGACCTTAACTACCTGCAGATAAGGAGCCATCTCTCAACTTTTGTTTTGCTCCATCTTTTAAAGTTAACGACGAAGACATCAAGACACTCCACACTCTCCTGAAGCTTGTAAAAGCACAAATAAAATTGCCTCACCTAGTTTTCAGTGACACTAATCTTGAGTAAATGTTTTGGTTCCTCTTCCCACTGTGAATAAGTCTAAAGCTGTTGTCAATATGAAATCATTTGGACATTTGTGTTTCTTGCACCGCACGTTCAGTTATGATTTAGTTTATGCTTGACATAAGTATTTATTAAAATATTTTTTGCCAGTGGAACAAGCATAAAATAAATGTTTATGTAAAATAAGAAAGACAATGTTTTAACTTGAAATTGAAAATAATTGTGAAAAAATAATTGTACCTTCTATTGTGATAGCCTAATTGTTCTATTGTCAAATCTCACAATATACAAAAACCAACAACAAGACAAATTCAATCACTTATCAGCTTATAATTATCCTATTTACATTTGTATTTTTTACCCCAGTGTAGTCCATCGATTGAAAAGACAAGATAATGCATTATTTATCGTTTTCTCTTTCAAATTATATTAATTTCTCTGATATTATGTCATGACAACTACTGGTGATGATTGACTATTTTAAGGCCCTTTAACCTCCTCTATAAAAATAAAATGACGTTAATGTCATCCTTCTGCGAATGTTCAGTTATAAGTTCAGTTCAACCGTCTGGAACATTTTGTCTCTTGTCCGCGCTCTCTTGCTCTAACAGGTTCTTCTGCAGTAGTGGACAGATCCACTCACACCTAACTTAATTTTCTCAGTGTGATTAAAATGTCACAGTGGAGCCTGTAATGTGATCTGACTTCAACTTTCAGTAAGAATTAAGAAGAAGACTGACGATTTAGCTACAGTGTATTTAGTGCTGAGAAACCTGCAATAAATCATAGACTTTGGGGAAACAAGGTGTGCAAGCTGTTCTGATTAAATACATTTAAAAACGCCTTGCTCAGATGTCTGCTCATTGATAAATCGCTAAAAGTCATGAATATGTTTAGAATAAAAGTAAGCAGCAGACCTCAAACTTTTCACTCTAGGTAGAACATGATCGGCTTTCTATGTTACACCTTTGACCGACTAAAATTAACCTTAAGATCAAATTTGTATTTTAGAGGCTGGACTTGACTTTTAGTTTTTACTTTAATAGTTTTTTCTAGCCCCTCCTTGAACTGTGACTTAACGTGGCGGAGGGGTTTGAGCGCCCGAATGATCCCAGGGGGCTTCAATCCCCTGGTAGGGTCTCCCAAGGGAAAACGGTCCCAGGTGACTGGTCAGACCAAGAGCGGTTCAGAAGCCCTTTATATTGAGTGCTAGAACGAGGCCAGTTACGTCGCCCGGAATGGCATTACTAGGGCCCCATCCTGGAGCCAGGCCTGGGTGGGTGCTCGATGCTGAGCGTCTGGGGTGGGTGCTCGATGCCGGGCCCCATGGGGATAGGCCCGGCCACCAGACGCTCACGAGCCGCCACAGCCCGAACGAGTAACGTGGGGCCGTCCTCCCCGTCCACCCACCACTTGGTGAAGGGGCTGGTGCAGAGAGATCTGAGTGGCAGTCGACGGCAGGGGCCTGGGCTCTCCCTTAGAGATAAGGTGAGGAGCTCAGTCACACTGGAGGAGCTCGGAGTAGAGCCACTGCTCCTCCACGTCGAGAGGAGCCAGCTGAGGTGGCTCGGGCATCTGTTCCGGATGCCTCCTGGGCGCCTCCCTCGGGAGGTGTTTCAGGCATGTCCCACCGGGAAGAGGCCCCGGGGAAGACCCAGGACACGCTGGAGAGACTATGTCTCTCGGCTGGCCTGGGAACCCCCCGGGATCCCCCCAGAGGAGTTGGAGGAAGTGTCTGGGGAGGTGGATGTCTGGGAGTCCCTGCTCAGACTGCTGCCCCCGCGACCCGGCCCCGGATGAAGCGGCAGAAGATGGATGGATGGATGGAGTTTTCTCTAGTCGAGCCTTTTACTTCATACAATGGACTATAGTGTAAAAACTGCTATTTGTAGAAAGAAAATTCGACTGAATGATAACGCCAAGGACAGACAATTTTATTCATTTCATGAGAGCAGATTTGTGATAAAGCTAAGGTAAAAATATATTTTCCAATTTGGGATGTCAAGATTAATGGATAATTGTGATTATTCAGGTCACAATATAAAAGAAAGTTAAAAAAAAACAAAAACAATCATGACTTTTTCATTTTTTTATTTTGTCATGTAATTTAATAAAACTGGTCTCAAACTTGAGGAATGATAACGGAATGAAAGATTTCTCTCTTGTTGGGTAAAGGTTTCATGGATCGTGAATGATCATTGATGCTGTGACATCCCTTATTTCCAATACAAATAAATTATTCTATTCTATTCTATTGTGCTTACCTTTATTATAGGTGACTAAACTTCAACTAAGAAAAAAATCCTGCTTGACTGTAATGTGGATTTTCAGATAAAGAGGCAATGTTTTGATTCAATGAAGGCAGCGAAGGCTACACTCATGTATTCTTGGTAAATTAGCCACATGCTAACCAAATGGAGGACACATGCCTCTGGAGGACATGAACATGGAACCCTACATGGATAACCTGATTACAAACCACGCCCAGATCCGATCAGACAAAGGCGCCGAGGCTCTGGGAAACCGCCAGGGATGCAAACAAGTACCCCGACTTCTCATCTGGTAAACCTGAGCACCCGAGGATCATGTTCCATCATGAATGAGACAGAAGTGAACACAGCAAATGATTCATTGTGAAACATGTTCAGTCGTCAAGACTGAGCCAGAATAAAAACAGGTCCAAATTAGACCTAGACTCAATTTATGAAAGTATCTTTTCCCACCAAGTTACATTTCTAAAACTGTTTTTTTTTTTTAAATTGATTTGAATAAAAATGGAAAGAAAAAAAGAAAAGAAAAAACAAGTGATAACAATAAAACAAGAATAACAGAGATAATTAGCCATAGTAAGAGGGGAAAACCAGCTGTTTTAAGAGTCTTATTTAATTCTTATTTCATCTATATTCTTTTGCCAATCATTTCTCTTTGTAAGTCCGAAGTGCTGATCAAACCTCTGCTGCAGACACTTGTGTCTGTCATGTTTCACTCTCTGCTCCAGTCTCTTGTCTCTCTGACAAATGAGCAGCTAAATGAGCTGCTGCACCTTGGCCTTCCGCCCGCATGTGTTTATTAAAATGCACTTCTTAGCTTTCCCCATTTTGATTGAAAAGATACATGTGGCCAGTATTGTGACTGAAAATGTGGCCATTAGTTAGAGCTGACCTGTGGCTGCTCATTCAGTGATAAATGAGGAAAGTACACAGTATTATGCCAGCACATGTTCTTGTTTGACCAAAAAAGCTTTTGAATTTACAGCTTTGGGAAACACAAGAGACAAATACAATCTATATCTTCTCTCAAGGTTTGACAGTTATTCAGGAGTGTTCTCTCTATAATTTAATACATTTTGATCACCGTTCAATAAGCTGTACATTTCAGTGAATTTGTGCACATTTTCACTCAAAATGTTAACAAGCAAATTTAGTTTACAAGAGAACTTTCAAGAAATACATATTGTATTGAACTGTATTAAGACAAGGAATAATGCCAGCAGGTCATGTCGATATTATGGATATACACGTTTTTAAGAATCTAAATATTTACATAATGAATTCACAAATCAAACGTTCTAATCAAGGTTTTGTGTATTTCGATTCATTTATTCATCACACAATGTATTATTTTACAGACGTTTACATGAAATAAAAGGACATAAAATAGAAGTTTGATGGAGTGTCAGAAGGCTAATCCTTTAAGCCAAACCCCTAAAATTTGAATTTAGACTTAAGAAAAAAGCTTCACCTCTGCATGGTCAGATGAAAATCACAGAAAATCATTTCATAGCAAAGAAATAACTTTTCACTAAAAAAATTATACTTTGATCAACTCAGAAGTTACAATATGTTCATGTGTATGTATGTATGATGATTATTTATGATTATACAATATCAGTTACCTTGTATTTAATGATGGTGATAACGATTTATATTTACAGTGCAATATTTCTTTCAGACTTTTTATAGTTTGGTATTGAAGTTTTCATACAAGGAAATTGCACTTGGGATTTCTTTGCTTAATTGGAGATTTAAAATTGCTTGTCTAGTATTACAAGAATGAGCTTTGCATTTCTTAACAAAGTAAGTACTAAAACTAGGAAATTTACTTTGTTTTATCATGAGAACAAAGGTAATAAATATTAAATGCTGTCATATAAAGAAATGCCGGGCACTGCATGCATCATAATTAGTGAGTGGCCAAAAAAAAAAGCCTTTAGTGAAACTAACAGGAATCAGAGCGCACCACAACAAAGAAATATAAAATAAAGCCAGCGTAGATAAAGGTTAGACAGAGAACACAAGATCAGTGACTGCATGTTTCCCTGCTTCCCACGCTCGTTTGCTTTGTTACAATTAAACAGTCCTTTGAATGCACAGCAGCAGGAGCTGCATCAGACATGCTTAAACGGGACACGCAGGATGTGGAGGTGCAGTGCAATTTACAGAAATGGATGCGGTTTTGGGGCTTCTGTAGGCTCCCAGGCCTCGATACCCCCATCTAGGAGATGAATTAGAATAATTAGAAGAGGGAGGGAGGGGCACGAAGTCACAAACACTAATGTGTGTGACGTGGACTTAAATAGTGTAGCCACAGGAAGGGGCGTGAAAGGGGTTCGGTCCTTCTCCAGAACTTAAGATAACAAATGTATCTTCAACGTCATCTTCAACACTTTGCATTGTGATAACTGTTGTGTGCTAAATTGTTTAGTATTTGCTTTTCTTTCCTCTTTTAAAAAATACATGTATTTAGTTGTATTATTTATTAAATGAGCCTCTTTTTCCTAAATTAAAACTAAAATTCATTTTATTATGTGTGTATATAGGGTGTTTCATTTCCTTTTTATCAAAATATGTATCAGGCATTTTCCTTTTTTTCCTGATTTCCTGAATGTGCATTTGGTTATCAATGTTTATTCTAAAAAAAGCACATAATCACAATCTAGTAGTTCCATACAGTGAGCAGACTTTGTTCACTGCGGGGAAGCACAATGGTGAAATTGTATGATAAATTGCAATCCAAATGAGAAGCATTAGTTGTTGACATGTTTTACCTGGTTTTGTTTTGCCCTCTCCACAGTTTCCTCATCATTATTCCTCTCTAGGGCTTCTGCCTCTTAGAAACCATCATGTAATTTAGCTGGCGCTCAGATTCCCTGGGAGAAAACAACCGCAACAGCTGTAGAAATCAATGAACTGAGGAAGGTTAGCACATGTAACTTCCTGCTATAGACACACAGACAATCTTCCAAGTCTTCGAAATGTGAAATGATGACAGCTTGACCTGTATCTTCTCGTGTAATGGGAGTATGCAGCTTTTTTTGGCATTTTAAACTAACCTTGGTCATCTCCAGGACAGCACAGCCTTGTCGGATTTTATTTAATTTAAAAGTGCAAAGAAAAGTTGGAACTGGTCAAGATGAACTATTTTCAAAGTGTTTTAATTAATAATAAATACAAATTCAAACAAATCGTTGCACGCCCAGGTGGTAGATGTAGTTATTATCTGATTGTTTTCAAGATTTTGGTGTGCGTTACTTTTTTATTGTATATTTTTATGATCAGTAACAGGAGGGTTTCCTGAATTAGGAGTTTAAGATGAAGGTTACAATATTAAAGTGTTTTTGCACCGCCGCAGCAGAGAGGAGTACGTGCACTTAAACATGCACGGATGAAACAAACCACAACTCTTGGTTTGTTTTTTGATGAAAGAACAGTTTTTTTATGTTAGAAAGTAAAAAAAAGCAGCAAAAAAAAGCACCCTTGTATTATTGTTTCCTGTGTATGAAGAAATATGTTCAGATTCTGCAGCAAAACATGCACTTTGAGCACTTTTTGTGTTCACATTGACGCTAGTTCCTCTTCGCAATTACCACAAAAACAATTCCAACGATGATGAAAATGTAGCACCCAGACAAGCCATAAAATAAGTTCCTTTGGATTCTGCACGCTCTGAAAAAGAAATATTTGTGTGCGTGTTGCAAAGCCGTTGAGTTGAAAAGGTGCTGTTCTCATAAAAGATTAATAGTCGTGTTGTGGCCCCAAGGCTCCAGCGCCAAAGCAACTCAGCATTCATAAGTGTAGCTAAATGGATCGATACTGCCGGGGCTTTAGAAGTAACCTATGGCTACTCCAACCTCCAGAAAGAAAGCTTTGATAAAGGTTAGCTTTTTAATCGAAGCATTCCCACAGTCATGATAAAGAAACAGACGCGCTTAATCATCACCAACTGTGGACTGGAAATAAAGACGGAAGCGATCTATAGCAGGGCATACACAGCGCTGAACTACTTTTACCGAATTGCACTGGCCCTATCTTACAATGGGAATAATAGTTCTATTTTAGAGCGGAAAAATAAGTATGTGATTGTTTAGTGCTGTCTTATTCAACTTAAAGCCTGAGGGTCAGATCAGGGCTCTTAACGATCTGATCCCTCTTCCAACTATACAAAATAAATACAGTATTTTCTCTTGTTTACTGGTTTGATTCTGAGTTAGTTTGTACATTTTTTGTTTAATTCTGCTTTAGACCTGGTATAGTTTTGATTTAGACCTGGTTTGATGCTAGTCATTGTTCAGACCTGGTTGGTAGTTGGTCATTTTGCAAAAAAAAAAAAAAAAGAGCATTTTATTTCCCCCAAAAATCTAATATAGCAGTATTTACGTTATCATTATAGAAACAGATCTAGTGTTGCGGTAATATGTGTGCATGTTTGGTCCAAATGTTAGACAAACACAAAGTTGATGAATTTTTAACCCTTTAAATAATAATGGCACAAATGTATTTCATGTTTTATGTCTGAAAATCATCTCAAGAGGAACAACAGCAGGATTATTTTGATGATTATGAGTGGGATTTACAAAGTTTCTCAAGAACATTCACATTGGCTCAGTTTGTCCTAATCTATTCCCTGCAGATCAGGACCACTTGCTTTTTTGTCACTGTACGATTACTGATTAGATACAGTGAGGAAAGTATTTGAACACCATGCGATTTTGCAAGTTCACCCACTTAGGAATAATGGAGGGTCTGAAAATTATCATAATATAATCATCACATTATATAATTTTTAGATCATGTATTTGCATGTTATTGCTGTAAATAGTGAATATTTCCCCCACTGTGTGCGCACTCTGATGTGTGAATGTGTGAGTGGTTCCTTGATGTAAAGCGCTTTCAGTGCCTTGAAGGTAGAAAAGTGCTGTAATATAAATGTGACGATTTACCATTTTATTTTTTCAATAATCCGTTTGTGGCTGAGCCTGCAAACCTTTGCATCTCAACCAAACACTGTTCAAGCCATAAATACACTCTCTCTATACTTGAACATCTGCATTTCACACTGTTGCAACGCTTATTCAATTTCTTATCTTCAGCAGCTGCAGAACCATCAGCCACCTTTTTCCCCAAACATTTCCATATCATAATTCCGTTTGATTGCATTTCTGATATCTTTACGAGCCAGGGTCTTAGCTCCGAAGTGTATCAAATTCAATCATTTATTCATCGCACCTCATCCATTTGAGTCTAAGATGTTTGTCGTTTTCTCACAAAGAGAAAAGAGTTGTACCAATCTTTTCACTGACTCTCTGTTCTCTCTCTCTTTTCCCCAGAGGCCTAATGCCAAGAACGCTCGACAGCCAGATCACATTAGAGAAAACGCCCAGCTACTTTGTCACCCGCGAGGCCCCAAGGAGGATCGCCAGCATGTCCCACCAGACCAAGCTCATTGTTGTGGTCCGAAACCCAGTCACTAGAGCCATCTCGGACTACACCCAAACCCTGTCCAAAAAACCCAACCTCCCCACATTTGAAGAGCTGGCCTTCAAAAACAGGAGCTTGGGAATTGTCGACACAACCTGGAACGCCATACGAATCGGGATGTACATTATCCATTTGGAAAACTGGTTGCAGTATTTCCGTCCTTCGCAGATGCACTTTGTGAGCGGGGAACGACTAATCACGGATCCGGCGGGAGAAATGGGGCGTGTCCAGGACTTTTTAGGACTGAAAAGGATCATTTCTGATAAGCACTTCTATTTTAATCGTACCAAAGGATTCCCTTGTCTTAAGAAGCCGGAAAGTAGCAGCCAGCCAAGGTGTCTGGGCAAATCCAAGGGCAGGACTCATGTTCAGATAGACCGGGAAGTGATCGAGCAACTGCAGGAATTTTACAGACCGTTTAATATCAAGTTTTTTGAGACCGTGGGACAAGATTTCAAATGGGATTAAAGGCCATTCTACACAGACCACCTCCTGGACCTTAGCAAGACTGTAAAGTAACTCTATATGATAAACATATATATATATATACAATTATGAGAGACTTATGAACGAAGAATAAAGATATTTTGAGAAGAAAGACAGAACATTTAACTGGCCATTCTGAATTTTAAGTGCCATTTCATTTTTACTTCTTTTTTGTGTTATTACAATCAAAATGAGAATGTAAGTGCTCCAGACTTTGCACTATAGTTGTTCTATAGTCAGATTGTCACGGGGATGATTTGACATAAGTTCAAACTGACGGAGGACAGAACTCAGACCTCAGCAGTGACATTTCTCCAAGTAAAGAGTTCCAGTTGTCAAGTCGGAAAAGAAGTTATCAACAACTCAATGCACAGTGCTAAAATTTGTCACATTTTTGGGTTAGTTAAACGTTTAAAGGTTTTCGTGAGATTGTGTGACAAGGCAGGAGTCAGGACAACCAGAACCTCCTCGAGAGTCAACTTTAGGACCACCACATTTGGACCGAACTGGTTCTTTGTAAAAGCAGCATGGGCCTGGAACTCCTCAGGTGTGTAGTCATTGGTTATCTGGTGTCTGTAGGAATAATGTTAAGTGTAAAATTCTAATGGATTGCTGATGAGGTGCTCCCTCTGCTGGTAATTGTCTGTAGGTGTTTGTTTGCTTGTTTTTAGTTGCATTTTACATAGGCCATTTTATTTCATGGATCATCTGCACATTGTCACTTTGCCCAGGGATGATGGATGAAAGCGTGTAGCTACCTCTGGTCTGTGCAATACTTATTGTGCAATATCCCTGTCGAAAAAAATAATAAATTGTGTAATCCTGGACATTCTTATTACATTTACAGTTTAAAGAGCATGTTTGACAGTGACTTTTTGCCTTTGTTGATCTTAGCACCGTACAGACATTAGCAACATTAGCATAACAGAGCAAAACAATGCATTTATCACTGCAGAAGCTCAATGAAAGCACAGAAGAAGGTTCACAGACAAACAGTAGATGGACAGATTGGAGCAACTATATGCAAAACAATATATTTTTAATGCAGGGTGCAGCCATGTCTGAGTTTCCAAGTAGGACTTCCTAGATGGAAGGGTGTTCCAGTTTAATTTTATTTGTCAGAACTCGGAAAATCCAACCTCTGAGGACAAATGGAAAGCACCATCAGTGGGTTTATTTGTTTATTGGAAGGGAGTGGCCTATAATTTACAGTGGTTGGATATTAAATGCATTGCTTTTGGACCTTTCTCTACAAAGCTCTGCACTTTATATTTAACTCAACTACAGGCAAACAATATTTTCCACAAGGTAACATTTTTCACCATTTGACAGCATTGTTTTTCATCTGCATCCATCTTTGTGTAGCACTAATACTTCACTCCAGTCACATCTTCTGCCTGTCATTTAACACAAACAAAGCCTAAATGTTTATTGAGGAGATTGCTTATTTATTCATGATTCCTCCTCAAAATGATCCACTGCTGGCTTTACTGTTGAAAACAAGCTCTCATCATAAAACCGCAACAGAATGTCAAATGAATGTTAAATTCAACCTGTCAATTACCCAGCAATGGGATTTTCATTTGTTTGTGCATTGTCAACGAAAGCAGAGAGGAAATTCCATAAATCTACAATGAACTATGTTTTGATGTGTTGAAAAAAAGAAAGAATTGTCGCCAAAATGTGTACACAAGGAAAAATACTTCAAACGAATACGTACAACGTAGGGGTCAATGTAGTGACTCAATAGTGAAGTATTTGAGGAAGGTTCTACTCCAATAAAAGTATGTTAATTTGAAGTGATTGGAAGAACAAATCAAAATCTTGTAATTCTGGTATTTTCAAAGAATAGACCACAAAAAGAGGGGACTTTATTGTGAATATAGAGCTTTTGTTACTTGTAGACAGTGGGAATAACCAAAACTTTTACTCAAAATGGAGTAATGTTACAGGGTCAAATATATTACTCAAATGCAAGTAAAAGTTTGGTGTCAGAAAAGTACTCTGAGAAGTACAATTTTATATATATTTTAAAAAAAAGGTTACTCAAGTAAATGCTCTTGAATAATATGTGACTGAGTACTACCTGCTTCTGTCAAAAACATGCAACATGTTACAGAAATAAAGACTTTTGATTCTATGTTGCTTTCTGTCTGGTACTATTTTGCAAGTGTGGTTTCCAAACTGTTCTAATATTGGTTTAATTTGAAAAGCAGACAGAGAACAGTGAGCACCCCTGAGCTAGGACAACAACAATATGGGAGAAAAACACTACGTTTTATAGAGTAACAAATTACGAGGGCTAATAAAAAAGGAATAAAACTTCAAATCACAAAACAAATATCCTGACTGAATGCTGAAAGGTAAAGCCTTAAAGCCTTTCTCTGCACCTATCTGAACACTGATCTCATTAATTTCTGAAACACCTCTACAGACAGATTCGACCACGTTCTTGGGCTGAACGTGTCTCGACGCTAAGCACAAGATTAACCTCTCCACATTGCAGCATGAAGCCAATCAAAGATGTCGTTAATAATTTCCACTCAGTCCTCAACATGAAAGAAATGGACAAGTGAACGTTCATTTTATACGTGCTTATCAAGTGTGACGTGCATGAGAATTTAGCATAACGTTTCAAGTTGCCATGGTCTCAAGAGCTTTGGTGTTCAATCATGCTTATATGACCACTGATGTTTATCTATATTCAATGACATAAAGGTAGCAAATGGAATGTTAATTTTGTCAGAAAAATTGTCTAAGGAAAACATTTGAACAGGTATTCTGGTCTAAGACTGCCTTTTATATTGTTTAGTATTTTTTTTAAGTGTTCCAATCCGATAAGACCTATAAAAGGCTTGATTGATAAAGTAAACAAAGGTCAAAGCTATAAAGTAGATTGATTTGTGTATAATGTACACCAAGTCAACAATGCACCGATTCCCTGGGCGGTTTGAATTAGTCTGTGTAGAACTTATTTGCTATCAAAATCGGCAGCCCGATGTAAAAAAAAAAAAAAACAGAGTAGCAGCAGCAGCACTCTGGAATAAGGTGAATAGGAAATGAAATAATCTTCTAATACTGCATGTTTCCTGGCAAATTATGTGTATTTCAAGCACAATGAATTCTCATCGAGGTCGTTGATCTGGCATTACCTTAGAAAAGTAAACAGATTGCCCTGTAGATTTAAAAATACTGCAGGCGACACTAGTATCGCGGTGGCATTAAGCCGGCAGCTACCGTTAGCATTCTTTTACACAAATGTGGGCCGTTCGACCACCATGTTTTTGTATCTATATTTCACGCAATACATACATTAAAATCTGTGTTTCCCTAGGGGTTTGGTGATAGAGCTGCTATTTTGCTTGCTTCCCCCACAGAGGTCCAGCGTTAGTGGGCGTTCCCTCGGATGCCGATTATAACATTTCTATGGAGATAAGCAGGTAGCGAACCCTCCACGAGACAGTGTATTTACTGCACATGTAAGATGAATTGAGGTGAACTTGGGCGTTGGCGCTTCAGTGTTGCCCTCACATCGGGTCAGAAGGAACTGTCTGTCGTTTTTGCTTTCAGAGCCAGTGCATCATTTCAACTTGAACTCAGGGTAAATCTGTGCAGGATAATGAGCATGTCCCTGTTACTGCAGTGGACAATGAGAGCCGCACGTTCGCCTTTGGAAGGGTTTGAAACATGGCAGCTTGGCACCACTCTGGATGGATCACTCATTAAAAACTTAAATGGTAAGTCCTTTGTATAGAACACTAAAAGTCTGGATATAAGTGTATATATGCGCCTATTCTCCTCTTAAAGAAGGCATATTGTGCTCTTTTCAGGTGCTTAGATTTCAGACTAGTGTATATCGCAAGAGCTTCCTGCCACCGTCCAAACACATGCATGGTGTTAGGTAACTTGGCCACTCTAAATTGCCCCTAGTGAATGAATGAGGGAGTGAATTGTGGTCTCTGTGTTAACCCTGCGATGAGGCCACTGTTCAGGGTGTGGCCCGCCTAAGGCCCAATAGGCTCCAGTCACCAGTGACCCTTAATGGAAACAAGCGGTAGAAGAGGACTATTACGTTTCTAAATTTGAAACATTTATTATTTAGGATATTCTTTGACTTCTCGAAAGGTTAGTTGTTCCAATCCAGCACTCCAGTCTGATCATACTCATGAGGGATGTGACGATTAGACAGTTAATCGATAATAGTGATTATTTCAGTCACAATATAATTAATAAGCACAAAAGGTATTGTTAATTCAATGTAGGTCAAAACAATATACTGCTAACTAATTGTAAAATACCTTTTGATCTGACTTTTTTTTGTCATATTAACTTTATTTTGTCATTCTGAAAGTTATTTGTAAAACTGGTCACAAACTTGAGGAATACTCACATGGAATGGGAAAATGTCACTATTTGGTCATGATCAGTAATCCTGAGTAATCAATAAATTGTGTGGGTTTGACACCAAAATGTTAAACTCTTCCACAGTACTTGGGCAAGGTACTTACCCACAAAAAATGTGGGTAAGTGAATGAATAATGGCTATATATAGTGTGTTGAGAAGCGTGTAATGATTGTAAAGCACATTATAAATCGATGTGATATTATTAATCAGGTTTATATACAGTTTATACACTGTACGCCTCAGGTCAAACTAAATCATAAGTGTTCGTGGTGATCCCTCCGCGTTGCTCAAACATGCATCGACCACGGCTGCATTCAAACTGTCTTTTTGTGATATCGCCCATTAATTTTTTATTAAGCTGCCAGCGCTGCCTGCTGCTGTCTGCTGCTGCCTGCTGCACAGTGACGTGCCGGTTTAACAATAAGCTCAACTTTATCTGTGCTCACTTAATTATAACTTTCCTTGGAGAACGCTTGGGGCTGGATGACACAGTGCTGACACTAAACTACGCGTACCAGTGCCATCCAACATTATCACTTTGCACAGACTGTGTCAATACTATCGGAACATAACAGAAGGCTTATTTTCAATCAGATTTTAGTGCTGCTAAGTTAAAAAGATTTCTTTCCTAGAGATGTGGAAGAAGAAGTATTGAATATATAGTTGGATTTAAACTATTACAGCTTTACCTGAACACATTTCAACGAGTGTACAGGTATATGAAGTGTTTGCAGTACGTTTCAGATGTTAGAATGTGTTAAATATATCCGTGTGTCTGAAACTGTGGTACGTGGTAATGCGATGCTAGCTCTGCAGTTTGAGAATTGGTTTTATTGAGAGACAGAACTATTCAAATTGTTGTCCTTATCCTTATGTAGAACTACCTTTTTTAAACGTATGTTGTTGTCAAATTTTAGACACTGTTGAGACCTAATTGAGGTCTGATACAAACCTGTTTTAGATTCTGGTGTAACTCGGAAAGCTAGGTTATCTTAGGTCAATGGTTCTCAAACGTTTCCCAACCTAAGATAAATGTGGCTTTTAGAGTAACACCGGAGCTAAACTATTCAAACTGCAGAGAGCCTACAGTCTGAGAAATACTGTATTAGTGCTGTTATGTAATCCTTCATTTGTCCAGGAGTGGTTCATGGCAGGAAAAGTTTTGATGGTAGTGATTTTGGAAATTTCAACTTCCATCCGAAAGTCATTTTAAATCTGAAGGAAATGGTTTGAGAAGCGAAGAGTACAAATTCTAGCTTTTCAAACGTCTTGATTTCTCAAAACGGTGTCCAGATGACAACAATCTTTTCTACTACATGTTCAAACTGTTTCTTCACCTGTTCCTTTCAGCATTTTGGTTCATTACTGTGAGACTGTTTGAATTCGAATAAAACCAGGTGAGATGATTTGTATGCATTGCTTATCAAGTCATTTTCCCTTTTGGAATGAAAATACACTGTTTAGTTATGTCTGTAATGTAGCTACCGTTTGTTAGCAAAAGGACACTGCTTTCACCACAAACTGTCTGGCTGACCATTGTAACCTTCAAAAGTAAATACCAAAGAAGATGCTCAAAATGTCATGAACTTTTGGCCGATCGAGGTGAAATCTACGGCTGTCTCTCATTAAGAGCGGCTAAAGCAAACCCAAATAAATCCTTCAAGAATGCACTGTTTTTAATCTGCAGTTTTAGTAAAAGAGAATGATAAATCTGCCCTGAGATGTTTTGCACTAAACTCTAACACTTGCAAACATTACAAAAACTGTGCTACAGAGAAAAGATCACAAAATACTATCCTACTACAGCCAAATCCAGTCAAATCCAGTACAATAACAGATCCAAAACCAGGACTGATACAGGACTAAACTATTCAGGACTAAACAGAGACCACAGGCTCTGGCTTGAGCCCAGTTTAATCCTGATGTAGATTTGGTTTGGTCCGGTTCTAGTCCAGGTTTAGATGCAGGAGTATTTGTGAATGTGTGAATGCGCCATCAAATATTAAATTATTATTATTATCCTTCTTATTATTATTAAAATCACTATAATCAAACAAAACTATGATTAAACATCATGTGAATCACTAAATACTTGTAACCCTGAAGACTTCTATGGCTACTTATGTGGAAAAAATATAACGGACAAAAAAACATCACAAACTTCTGTAGAATCAATGAGCAAAACTCAAAACTGTTAAGATTAGGTGAGACTTTTGTCCTAAATGATAAATGATCAATGAGCTCCTTATTTCACGTGTGCCAAGCCACGGATATAAACAAATCTTTTTTGTTTTGTTTGACTGGAGGCGTTACCGAGGGAGTGGTGACCAAACTCACTCTTTGTAATGTGTGTATTCTGGGTCCAGGCAGCTATTTCCACATTCTCATCCAATAGCATATCTGAAAATACAATTTAGCCTAAGCCGAGCTTCTTTATTCTTGAACATGAGTGAGTGATGACGCTCTCAGTAATGCCTTCAGCGCCTTGTTAGACAGCATTGGTTTCACTCAGAATGTAAATAAACCGACTCACACTCACAAGAACACTCTGGATCTTGTCCTAACGTATGGAACAGAGATTAGTGACCTCATTGTCCTCCCTCAAAACCCTATATTGTCAGATCATTTCCTAATTACCTTTCAGTTTATTCTTAAAGATCATCCAGTCCCACAAAATAAAGTTATAATGAAAAGGACAATATCTGAAAAATCTATCTCAAAATTCAAAGAAATAATAGAGCCAATATTCAGTGACATGTCATGTGATCCTGCTGAGAACAGCTTTAGTCCCAGTTTAAGTGATCAATGTGTCGACTTGACCATGAATTCTCTGAAGTCTGCTCTTGACGTTGTCGCGCCGTTAAAACAGAAGGTCATTAGGCCAAAGCGCGCCTCCCCATGGTACAACCAAGAACTGCGTTCACATAAACAAAAAGTTAGAAAGTTAGAGGGATTATTTCGTCGCTCTCACACCGAAGAATCCCTAAAAGCATGGAAAAGTTGCCTGCTGTCCTATAAGCAGGCTCTGCGTAAGGCCCAAACCAGATATTATTCAAATCTAATAGAAGTCAACAAAAGTAACACTAAATTCCTTTTCAGCACTGTAGCTAGGCTAACAAACTGTCACAGTGCAGTAGAGCCCTCAATCCCAGCTACACTTAGCTCTGATGATTTCCTCCTATTTTTTAATAATAAAATAAAAACAATCAGAGATAAATTAGATGAAATTACCCCCGCTATTAGCCCTGAACTAGCCCAAGCTGTAAATCTAACGTCCCATATAAATCCACCTGTAAACCTAGAAAGGTTCACAGCTGTTGATCAAGCAGAGATAACTTCAGCCATTATGTCCTCTAAAAGCTCAACTTGTGTCCTAGACCCCATTCCAAGCAGACTCCTCAAAGACATTCTTCCCCTAATTATAGACCCTATTCTTAATATAATAAATACTTCACTCGAAAGTGGCTATGTTCCACAGTCCTTCAAACATGCAGTCATTAAACCTCTTCTGAAAAAGCCTAATCTAGATCCCGACCTATTGGTAAACTACAGACCTATTTCAAATCTTCCCTTCGTCTCTAAAATCCTTGAAAAAGTTGTAGTAAAACAGCTTTGTCGCCACCTGCAGGACAATAACTTATTTGAAGTTTTCCAGTCAGGGTTCAGAGCCCACCACAGCACTGAAACTGCACTAGTTAAAGTCACAAATGATTTGTTATTAGCCGCTGACGATGGACTGGTCTCAATCCTGGTTCTGTTGGACCTCAGCGCAGCGTTTGACACCATCGACCACAACATTCTACTGCAGAGGTTAGAATGTGATGTAGGTGTTGGAGGAACAGCCCTCAGCTGGTTTAAATCCTATCTATCTGATAGGTTCCAATTTGTTAATGTAAACCAGAGCTCCTCACCAAGCTCTAAAGTAATTTACGGTGTGCCACAGGGTTCGGTACTCGGTCCAATTCTGTTTACTCTTTATATGCTACCATTAGGCAACATTATCAGAAAGCATGACATTAACTTCCACTGCTATGCAGACGACACTCAGCTGTATTTATCAATGAAACCTGATCAGAGCGATCAAGTAGACAGACTTAGTACTTGTGTGAAGGAGATAAAAACCTGGATGACACTAAACTACCTGCTTCTTAACCCTGAAAAAACCGAGGTCATTGTGCTTGGCCCTAAGCATCTACGAGACGCTCTATCTGAGCAGATAGTCACACTGGACAATGTCAGTGTAGCCTCCAGTTCTACTGTAAGAAACCTTGGTGTCTTATTTGACCAGGAGCTCTCATTTAAAGCTCATATAAATCAAGCTTGTAAAACAGCCTATTTCCATTTGCGCAACATCGCCAAAATCAGAAGAATCCTGCCTAAAAGTGATGCCGAAAAACTTATCCATGCATTTGTAACGACTAGATTAGACTACTGTAACTCCCTGCTTGCAGCGTGTCCTAAAAGCTCCATAAAAAGCTTTCAACTGGTTCAAAATGCAGCAGCAAGATTACTAACAGGAACAAAAAGAAGAGAGCAAATTACGCCAGTGCTGAAGTCTCTTCACTGGCTCCCCGTCGAGTTTAGAATCAAATTCAAAATTCTACTCTTGACCTACAAAGCCATAAATGACATGGCCCCATCCTACCTCAAAGATGCTATAGAACCATATCATCCAAACAGAGCTCTTCGCTCTCAGAATGCCGGCCTTCTGGTGGTGCCAAGAGTCTCTAAAAGTACTGTAGGAGGTAGAGCGTTTAGCTACCAAGCTCCTGTGTTATGGAATCAGCTCCCGACCCATGTTAAATATGCTGACACAGTCTCTTCATTTAAGTCCAGGCTTAAAACGTTCCTCTTCGAAATCGCTTATGGTCAGAGTAGTTAGGAACAGAAAGATAAACCCACAGCTTCAGCTACGCTGCCCTAGGAGTAACTATGCTGGGGGAAGTATGACAGCTTGAGCACTATCCTCTTCTTCTTCTGACTACTTATGCTATCAAACAATATTTATTTTTTGATTCCACTTGCAAACTGTTCACCACCTTCTTTTCTTTCTCTCACTCCTGAGGACCTGTGGACCCAGATGCCCCTCCCCTGGTGAAGTGGTCCCTGCCCTGTGTGGACGGTCCCTCATCTGCCTGAAGAGTGGGTCCAGCTCGCCTCCGACGGTCCCTCATCTGCCTGAAGAGTGGGTCCAGCTCGCCTCCGACGGTCCCTCATCTGCCTGAAGAGTGGGTCCAGCTCGACTCAGACGGTCCCTCTTCTGCCTGAAGAGTGGGTCCAGCTCGACTCAGACGGTCCCTCTTCTGCCTGAAGAGTGGGTCCAGCTCGACTCAGACGGTCCCTCTTCTGCCTGAAGAGTGGGTCCAGCTCGACTCAGACGGTCCCTCTTCTGCCTGAAGAGTGGGTCCAGCTCGACTCAGACGGTCCCTCTTCTGCCTGAAGAGTGGGTCCAGCTCGACTCAGACGGTCCCTCTTCTGCCTGAAGAGTGGGTCCAGCTCCAGTCTCCTTGTGTTCGTCTGTCCGTCTGTGAGAGTCGGATCTCTCCTTCACTGGAACTCCTCCAGGTTTCTACGCTTTTTTCCCAAAGAGGTTTTTTTTGTAGTTTTTCCTGGCCGAGAAGGAGAGTCTAAGGACAGAGGACCCTGGGACATCGTCCCTCGCCACCACAGACATTGTCTGACTTCATCGCCACCACAGACATTGTCTGACTCCCTCGCCACCACAGACATTGTTGATTCATTTCTCCCTGTGGCCCTCAGAGGCAACTGTTGTTGTGATTTTGGGCCTTACAAAAATAAATTGATTTGATTTGATTTGATTTGATTTATGGTTCTCTCAAAACAAAATGCCATTTGAAATATATCATCTTTCAAGTTTGTACAACAGCGAAACACTAGTGGCAAAATGGAGTGGAGAGGACTTTAGTAAAACAAACTAGTTAAAAAGTATGTGTTCGACCAAACTACAGACCTGAACTGAATTATTACAGTTTTCGGCTAAATGAGGTCCATACTGTATTTATTATTTTCATATTTTGGATTTACACAATGCTAAAGTAAAATTGCAGCGCATTATCGTCACAGATACAAGATACATGCTTAGAGTTAAGAGAATTCTGTCGAGGGAGCACAGGCCATCAGGCGGTCTCCAAAACGTGCCAGTTTGGACCGGGGATTACCTCTTGTATGTGAAAGAGCCTTAAAAGACATCATACTGAGCAAGAAAAAATGAAGTCAGGTACACAGGCCCTTTAACCCATCCATCCATTTTCTGCTGCTTTATCCGGGGCCGGGTCGCGGGTGCAGCAGTCTGAGCAGGGACTCCCAGACTTCCGTCTCCCCAGACACTTCCTCTAACTCCTCCGGGGGGATCCCGAGGCGTTCCCAGGCCAGCCGAGAGACATAGTCTCTCCAGCGTGTCCTGGGTCTTCCCCGGGGCCTCTTCCCGAGGGAGGCGCCCAGGAGGCATCCGGAACAGATGCCCGAGCCACCTCAGCTGGCTCCTCTCGACGTGGAGGAGCAGCGGCTCTACTCCGAGCTCCCCCCGTGTGGCCGAGCTCCTCACCTTATCTCTAAGGGAGCGCCCAGCCACACGGCGGAGGAAACTCATTTCGACCGCTTGTATCCGCGATCTTGTTCTTTCGGTCACTACCCAAAGCTCATGACCATAGGTGAGGGTAGGAATGTAGACCGACCGGTAAATAGAGAGCTTTGCCTTTCGGCTCAGCTCCCTCTTTACCACAACGGTCCGATGCAGCGACTGCAGCGACTGCACCGATCCGCCTGTCGATCTCACGCTCCATCCTTCCCTCACTCGTGAACAAGACCCCGAGATACTTGAACTCCTCCACTTGGGGCAAGGACTCCCCACCCACCTGGAGAGGGCAAGCCACCTTTTTCCGGTCGAGAACCATGGCCTCGGATTTGGAGGTGCTGATTCTCATCCCAGCCGCTTCACACTCGGCTGCAAACCGTCCCAGTGCATGTTGCCGGTCCGGGTTTGATGGAGCCATCAAGACAACATTGTCTGCAAACAGCAGAGATGGAATCCTGTGGTCCCCAAACCGGACACCCTCCGACCCCTGACTGCGCCTAGAAATTCTGTCCATAAAAATTATGAACAGAACCGGTGACAAAGGGCAGCCCTGGCGGAGTCCAACATGCACTGGGAACAGGTCTTACTGCCGGCAAGGCCCTTTAACATGCTTTAGAATATGTTGTGTTTAGTTTTGTACCCCGGTTAAAAAAGTGTTTGTGAAACTTCTCCCTCTGCCCAAGCCCAGCAATGACAAGTTGGATTTGGGGGCACCAGCTTGTCCTTTCAGATGAGCTAAATCTGTGGTGGATAATGAGCGTGTCCCTGTTAGTGCTGTGGACTATGAGAGCCGTGGACGAATTTGAAACATGGCAGGTGGCGCGGCGCTAGAGGCATCACTCATTAAAAACTAAAATGGTTGCTTCTACCTGCATCAATGTATTCAAAAAATGTACCTGCCTGTTTTGTAAGTTGTGTTTCTATCATCTTCAAGTACCGGTAATAAAAAAGGTATAAGAAGGTGACTATATTATTCACTTTAATCCAGTTTTGTTGTCAATGTATTGTCTTTGTTCACCGCAGTTCATTGCTTCATTTTGTCATTGGAAATCCTGACAGAGACCAGGACATACTGCACTCATCAATCAACACGAAAGGCACAGTGGGTGAAGTGTCTTGCCAAAGGACACAACAACAGAACATAGCAGAATGAAGTAATGAAGTACTTTTTATTGTAAACCTCTTATCTACACTTAAAAGGAACATACACAGAAAAATACACAAAACACATGTCATGTCAGCAATGGTAATGTTGTCAAAAGTGTATAAAAAAAAAAAAAAAAAAAAGATAAAAAAAAAAAGATAATAATCAATACTCAAACTAGATACTCATTCAAGCATTAATAATCCTGGAAATAAAATACGTGAATCCTGAATAGTTTTAGAATGGGTTTGTTGTTTCAGAATTAGTTTAAGACCACATAGAGAATGAAACTATACTATTTTTTTTAGTCAAATACATACAATGACATTACATTATTCTCTAGTTTCTCGTAGGGCAGGAATTTACACAATAACCCCAACAGAATCACCATCATAGTATTGCGACAACTCTAATCAATGGTACAATATTCCCTTGGATTCACTTTTAGTCTTTCAGTTCCATAAACTTCAACCACACACTGAAAACTTCCACATTAAAATACTAATTACTGACATTACCGCACACTATACATTATGCTGCCTCACATTATGCTGCCTCACCTTTTCTCGGTGCAGTTGAGCACGTTGCGTTCCCTTCACAAAGGTCAAGTGTAGAGCAGGTCTCTGGGCTCGCAGTGGGGTAATTAGACAGAGCGGTGAAGGATGCAGCGCTCCTCTCGGGACCACACAGCAGCAGTATCACCTCAGGGCGCCACAATCTGCTCCTCTGTACATTCATTCAGCCATTTTCTACAGTTTGTTGCCATTAGGGGGTCGCGGGTGACTGGAGCCTATCCCAGTGACTTTGGGCCTTAAGCGGGGTACATCCTGGACAGGGGCCGGCTCGTCACAGGGTACAATGTAAAGCAAAGTCGGGACTCGTAACGTGACAAAGGGGTTTTGGTGGCAAAGATGCAAGATGTAATTTAATGGGAGCGAAAGATGCAGACCAGGTGCAAAAAAAAAATTAAAATAGTATAGTTTCGTTCTCTATGTGGTCTTAAACTAGTTCTGAAACAACAAAACCATTCTAAAACTATTCAGGATTCACATATTTTATTTCCAGGATTGATTAATGCTTGAATTAGTATGTAGTTTGAGTATTGATTATTATCTTTTTATTTATGAAGCTCCGAATGCCTGACTCAATGACTGTGAGGTATTATTATAAACATTTTCAGTAATATTTTGCTGAACTCAACTCAACTCAGCAATGCACCACGTTTTGCTCCATAAAAAGTGTCATGGTCACTGCCTGCCTGGTGATGTAAAGTTGTCATGTTTTACTCAGGGTGTTTCTATCTCTGCTCCTCTTCGTTTGCCGTCATCGACCTTGGACCGTCCTGAGATTTCCTTCTGCCTGACCTCTGATATCGCTGTTTGCTGGATCTGACCACCGCTGAAGGACTTTGTATTTTTGCTGTGTTATTCAATTAAAGACTGTTTAACTATCGCCTGTTTCCAGCGCCGTAATTGGCTCCGTTCTGCCGTTTGTGACAAAAAGTATATGAGTGTTTCATTTGCCATTACTTGTACCTGAGTTGCAAATGTTGCAAGAAAAATACAAATTTGTAGCCTATATCCTGATCCATTGATAATTCAAATAAAAACAAATGATGTATTATGTTCAGTTTTCTTACTTTCTTTCGATGTATGTTCAACTTTATTTAGCCAAGAAGAATCTCACTTTTAAAAAAAAGTTATACAACTCACATTTCTTAGACGCAAAACATCTAAGGACTAAAACTATCTACTCTCAACTCGCAATAACTGAAGATTTCAAGCAAATATTGGATAAGCTGATAACCTGTCTTGTCAGTTGAGGCGCTCACTGCTGGTGCTGCTGAGATGAAGCCTCTGATAGCGGGAGCTTGATCACAGTAAAGCTCAGATCATGTTTGCAGAGGATGTCAGCCTGCATGCCTGTGCTGGGGGAAAAAACAGGTTTAATCCTAAGCCAAAGTGAAAAACACTACTATAAATGCTTTATTTAGTTTAGTGATCAACTAATATCTTAAACACGAAAAACAGTGTTCACGATTTCCAACTGTGTTTGAATGTATTCAGTGCCTCAGCCTCGCACCGTTTAGAGGGAGCTAAGCCCAAGGTCAGTTAAGTGAACTTGCACTGGCCACATTAGTACTTGTAATACTTCCCAGTCCAAATGTCTAAACAAACACTGGCATGCTGTTTATTTATTTCACCATTTGGGAATTAAAATGCATACACTGAATTTGGCAAGTAATGGAACTTGGCTGAGTGACAAAATTGTACTTTTTGTTGGTCATCGCAATGATGTTGGCCAGACTTTCTGAGTAGAGAAGTAACCTAATATATCACAGGATGTGTCCAAACTATGGCCATCCCCAAACATACATTTAAAAACAAATATTGCTCTTTGATACAGACCAAAAAGTATTCGATGATTCTTAGATCATAGATATGAGTGACACTGTATTGACCACCAGTTTGTGGCTCTCTGCTTCAAAATATCTCAAAACGTGGCCCTGTGTGAAAAACGTGTGTACATTCCCGTAATATATCAAGGTACACTTTATTGTCTTGTATATCTAAGAATGTACTTAATGCATTGTCATTGTATGGTTATTAAAGCCATACTATGGAACATTCCAGTCAAGCAATACCATCTCCATGAAGACAAGCAGAAACTTTAATGTCCCTTGAACCCTATAAATGTGATTTATTTGTAATCTACAATATTAAAACTGCCTGCTAAAACTGAACTACTGCGCAAGACACAAGAAAATAACTATTTTGCTCTATATGCGGAGAATATCTTTGACATTACCTTCACATTGTTGAAAACACACCGCGCACAGCCTCCCAGCGGACCAGCAGACACCCGCATACAAAACATTGACGCATGTATCTGACTCAAGAGCAGGACAGGGGAGCAGAGACTACACGATCTGGACTGGGCCTAAGGGGATCCCGGAGGTAAAGGCACAATCGGGCGAGATAACGGCACCTTGTCCAGGACGAGAGCTGATAAACTAACACCGGCCAAGTCTGTGAAGCCAATAATTAAGTTCCCCCTCAACTTGGGAAGTCTGGCCTGCAGCGCTGCAATGACCAACACAAACTTACGACACTTTTGTCATTCATTCAAGCCCCAGCGCTCGCCAAATGCAGACAGAGGAAGCAGTTTGTGAATTTAAATTCCCAAATGATGAAAAAATAAACAGCATGTCATATTGTAGTGCACGGGGAGCTGAATTTTAATAGGAAAAAGGTTCATTCTAACTTGATTTATGAACACAAACTTTAAATCGCTTGGGGAAAATGTTTACTTTGCGAGGCGAGATATACGTAGAATAACCAGCCATAAGATTATGAGCATGAGAGCTGAAAAACAAAACACATCTTGATAGCAAAGTGAAAATCCACACCTACAAATCCTAGGTCATGGTTCTCGACTGGAAAAAGGTGGCTTGCCCTCTCTATGTGGGTGGAGGATCAACTGCCTTAAGTGGAGGAAATGAAGTATCTCGGAATCTTGTTCAAGAATGAGGGAAGGATGGAGCGGGAGATTGACAAGAATCAATTAATCAATTAGAGACAGGGTGAGGAGATCAGTCGGGCGGGAGCTCGGAGTAGAGTCGCTGCATCCTGGGCTGCCAAAACTGCTGTTTTATTTATTTTTTCATTTTTTTATATCTATATATATATGTTTTCAATGTAAAGCTCACTCAATAAAAAAACTGTAACATTCTCTATTAGTGGGACAAGAAACAGAGTCCTAAATGGCAGTGGTACAACAAAAAGAGACAGGCCTGATTAATGTTGGCCTCTGAACAGTAATGTTCACGCTTTATACTTTATATTTATCCTTTATAACTATTGCCGCTGTGACCAAAAAGCCAACAGACTAATAATCTCCCACTGCGTTGATGTAGAGTCATTGCCAACACAGCTCCTTAATATGCTGGTAAACCCCCAAACAGTGTAATTGTGCAGCTAATGGCCTCCCTTTAGACTGCGGGATGGTGATAAGTGCAAATGCAAAGCTGCTGATATTACCTCTGTTGGTCTGAAAAGAAAATGATCATAGATTGTGCTGGAGTTCTGCAGTTGCTCAGCACTGCTTTAGTATAATATGCCTCATGTTCCCATTTTGTCCTTATCAAGACTTTCAGGCTCATGTCGTTTCTAACCTCACCCAGCACATCACGTTAGATCGACAATACCATAGCTTTTGCATCAGATTTGAGGAGATTTCTCTAATAAATAAATATGTTTTACCATTTATTTATTTATTTATTTACCATTTATTATTTTAACGTGAAGCCTTTAATTTTTAAATGATTTATCTGGTTTGCATTTTTGGATTATTATTATATTTTTTGTATCTATTTGTTTTTACTTTCTAGTTAAGGTGGTACTAGTATTGAACATGAGAAGGAAATTTAGCTCGAGTATAAATCAAAACTTTGGACACGATTAGAAATACAAGAATACAAAGAACTTTGAAATGCAAAATCTCAATTGAAGCTGGGGTAGCTGACTTTTCTTTTTTAAACAATAAGTTGACAGATGACATGTTTTGGGCTGCTATTTTGTGAGAAAAATGTGGCCGATTTATTTCTAGTTTTGCCAGATTCGAGGTAAAGCTGATGAAGTATCTGACCTGTTCTCTGTATCCCCCTCGGTTTGTTTAAAGGCGGTATGGACGATTTTTCGGCGATTTGAGAACGCAGGCGGATGTGCGCATGCGCACTCCCCCGTGCGGACTGATACAACACACACGTGCGTTTGTTTATTAGCACAACGGAGCGCATCGCATCGCTCGTCTCCCGTAGATTTCTGTCCACTTCTGAGTCAGCTCGAACTGTCTTTCTCCGTCTTCATTTTGCCCCGTACACTGAGGGAACTATATTATGATAGATCCATGCGCTTAGGCACGCGGAAACGTGGGGATGAGCCTGACACGGCTGCAGGTGAGCGATAGGAGCGTTTTATGATTGATACGTGGCAGGACAAATGATTTATCCACGCCACGAGGAAATATGATAAAAAAGTTGCTGGAAAAAATCGTCCATACCACTTTTAACTATTCTGCAGTCTGTAGGGTGACAGAGGCGCCTGTGTTAATTTATTGCTAGGAGTAGCAACAGGCTAAGCGATAAGCCGAGGAAGGAAATATATGTTTTAACATGTGTACGTACGTATGAGCTCAACTTTGTAACTTCTTCCCTCATTCTACCCAAATATGGATATTCTTTACATCTTGTTCTCTTATTGGCTAAACTGTTGGTACATGGATGGGCTCATGCCTGTCAGATATTGTTTATAGGTCTTTGTGTAAGTAGACATATAAAAGGCGAGGTACGCCCAGAGACAGGGTCTTCTGATCATCTAGAGACCTGGGCGCTGTTTTCTGCTGTCCTGTTATCTGACGCTGTTATCTGTATTAAACACCTTCGAAAAGTACAGAACAGTGTCCGCGACTTCTTCTCGTCACACACCACCCCATGGGAACGTCAATCGAGCCACATCACTGACTTTGTAGTTCTGGGGTAAATTCTCCAATGATAGAAACACTAATCATAAAAAAAGGTTTTAAATTCTGAATATTTACATTTAACAGATTATCAGAAGTTTGGCATTCATGGATTGATTCAGTGATTGTCGAAAGTGTGTATTATTTTCCTGAATTGTTAGACATAGTTATAGAAGTGCACATTAAACCAAAAGCCTGCAGCAGACAAACAAGTCGATGTTTTTCACTCCTAGACTTGTCATGTTATGGATAAATTATACTTAATAAGCCAAAGACAATTCAATACAGACTGATCAGGACTTCAGAGTTGAAGAAAATATTTTTAGTTTTGGGTGCAAGAGACAGTAATAGTAGATTCCCAACAGCGAGATACAAAAGCAACAGAAGCAGCATCTGAACAGTCTGACAATTTTCAAGTTGAAAATAATATAAATGTTTGCTGACATAACTGGGACTATTACATCAAGCTGCAATTCCACTGTCGATGTCTGAAAGTGCTTCCAAGTGCTGTTTTCTCTTCATCAACTGGACTTCTTCAGACGTGTTCTTTTTAAGTGGTGTGTTATGAGTTTATTTATTAAGAACTTTTTACTTTCATTAGCTGAAAATGGCAATCAGGTCTTTGAACTCGTGGTTTATACAAAAGTTGATGCTGTGCTGTAATGTTGCCCTAGATTTCCTGAGCATTGATGCTTGTGTTTATTTTAAATATATTCCCACATTCAGTGTTAGTGTGATGATGTGTCAAACAAGGACTTGCCAATCTGTTTATTTTGCCACATACAAAACCGTTGCTCAACTTTAAAATGAGTTTTTCTTCACACTCACAATGCAAAATAAAACACTTTTTTAACACCTCAAATTGCAACACTTCTGTTTGTAAAGTTTAGTAATTTTGTTCTATCTTATTCACTTTCTTTCATTCATTTTCTACCGCTAGTTGCCATAAAGGGTCGCAGGTGACAGGGGTCTATCCCAGTGACTTTGGGCCTTAGGCGGGGTTCAGCCTGGAGAGGGGCCAGCTCGTCCCAGGGTTCACACAGAGACAACTATTCACTCTCACATTCATTCACGAGGGCCAATTTACCTCGCCTTTGGAGGGTGGGAGGAAGCCAGAGAACCCAGAGAGAACCCACGGTAACACAGGAGGGAGGACACGCATACCCAGAGGTCATGTGATGTTGGTCTGGCCCGGGAATCAAACCCATGATCTCCTTATTGGGAAGCGTAAAGCACAAAGACTTTGATCATGTCTTGTAAACAAATTGCTGAAATTACTTACAACAATTAGAATAGGCTACATCAATGATTGAGGCTTATTATAGGAAGAAAAATGCATAATGTATAAATTAGTTTGGTAAATTTGGTGTAAACAATGAGTGACTTATCAACGAATAACCTGTTTAATATCTGTAGCATAAATGAAAACCCCCAACATCCATGTTGAGTTACAGACGCTCAGTCTTTACTAAGAACGGGAGTTGGTAAACTGTTAGTATCCGCTCTGCTGAGACTCCATTTCCCATGTGCCCCTTGTGTTTGTCGAGTGCTCCCATGTTTGTTTTTGTGTGCCATGTGTTCCTGTGTCTCCGCCCCCTCACCTGCCGTCTGTTACTTCCTGGATTTCCCAGTCACCTCCCACCACACCTGCTGTTAGTTAGTCTCATTCCCTCAATTAGCTTCTCCTGCCACTTGTTTGTTCCCCACCAATCACCTGCTTCTCTGTGTATTTAAGTTCAGTCTCCCTTTTGTTCTGTGTCTGTTTGTCATATGATGTTTTTGACTTTTGAAATTTTGGATATTTTGTGTTTTTTGGACGTTCTGAACCTTTGTGCTTTGCCTTTTGATTTTCAACATTTTTGGAACTAAACTGTACTTTGCCTTTATTCGGACTGCTTTTGGGTTTTTGCCTCCGGGATCTTAACAGAAACTGCCATGAATACATGTAAAAATTTGATGTAGTGCATATAATTGTAGACTTTTGTTCAGTAATCCAACTTTTTAATATACTATGATTATTTGGTTTTACTCGTGTCATGTCAAGCCTTTTATTGTGTTCTTTTTTTTTTTTTTTTTTTTTTTATTGTTTTACATGTTACATTGAGTGTCATCCACTTGAAAGTCAAAAAAACAAAATTTCCTTTTTAAAAGGACTAACACCACTATTAAACATAATGAATGGATTTGAAGCAACTTTTGTATAATTCTTTGTCATTTATGGATGGTACATTGCTTTATATGTCTAATGGAAAAATGAATATGACTACAGTGCAAGATAATGATATTGTGCCTTGTAAAATGCTCAGAAAAATGACCCAGATCCCAGTCATGTTTTTTGCATTGAGGAAAAGTTGAAGCTCTTTAGCCAAAGACTCCCGAGACAAACGCACATGTCAGGTGAATGACCGGGCTCAGTTCATCACGTAAAGGTCACACAGACTGTTGCCGGGAGACGCCAACCAGACTGACTGAATCCTCAGAGTAGACTCCTGTATGGATTATCTCTACACACTTCACTTCGCCGGTGCAGGTGATATTTTAGGAAAACGCTGAGAGGTAAGTGACATATGGTGAACGACGCACAGTGCATGGGATGTGGAAATGTGTCGAAGGGCAAAACGTTTTGAAAGTGCTAAATGAAACAAAATGAAGGTTAAGCGCTATTGTTGCATTTTCACCAACATCTCGGGTGTGATTTGTTTCTTTCACAAATTTGTTATCCTTCATATTTAGTGCGTCTCCCTCTC
The DNA here is from genome assembly GCF_026437365.1 of Eucyclogobius newberryi. Classification (NCBI taxonomy): domain Eukaryota; kingdom Metazoa; phylum Chordata; class Actinopteri; order Gobiiformes; family Gobiidae; genus Eucyclogobius; species Eucyclogobius newberryi. The sequence goes on from NW_027315757.1 coordinate 25,290,952, forward strand.
CAGAGTCCAAAACGCTTGCCCTCCACTGGTGCACATCAGAAAGTTGTACTGCACAAAGCTCCTCCAGGTTTTTAAAGTCCATACACTTTTACCAAACTATCCAGTCTATTCTACTACGTTAGATCCTTTCAGTGGGACATTCTTGCCCGAATGTTCCCAAATGACAGTCAAGATAGAGCTCAAGATAGTGTCGTTAAAACGGAAAATGGTCACATTTATATAGCACTTTTCTGCTTTCTAGTTACTCAAAAAACTTTACATCAAGGAACCTATTCACACACCGCCAATCTTTGGATCAAAGGACGAGTACTCTACCAACTGCTGCCCCAATTTTAATTCATTCAAAAATCTTCTGCGTTAGCAATTTAATGGGTAATTCTATCTCACTTTCTGTAACCGTCAGTAAATAGTAAATGCAGTTTTTTGTTTCATAGAAATTGTTTTATTTAAGATTATTGTTATTATTATATGAAGATAAGTTTGTTATCTTAAGTTCGGGAGCAGGACCACACCCCTTCCTGCGGCTACACTACTTAATCATCCAGATCACACACACACACACCTGTGTTCATGATTTTTGTGCCCCTCCCTCCCACCATCTTTAAACTGTTCTAATTCTAATGTATCTCCTAGATGGGGGTATCGAGGCCCGGGAGCCTTCAGCCCTCATCGCAAGAAGACCCAAAACGGCATCAACTTTGTACATTCGTGTTGTTCATGTTTCTCCCCTGCCAATAAACACCTTGCATCGTATCTGGGGTTGTGGTCCTTGCTAGTGAATCACACACTCAAATATTTATTATTGTAAGAGTACTGACACAGGTGGGATTGATTACCACGCACCCACACATGCAGGAAAGGCAGAACCAGTGCCACGGTGAAGGCAGCACAAGCAATAGCCCAGCCCAATGAACAAGGTAACTTTTGTTCGACAAATTGATGTGTTTGATGTGAATTTGTGTCATGCTAACTATATTTTGTCATAAACAGCATGAAATGCACTTACATGGTACCAGCACGTAAAAGACCTCCGCAGTGACAGGCGGCCACGAGGTAGCTGTTTTTGTATTATACTGTGTTTAACAATGATAGTGAGGAGTGTCTAAATGTACTGTATTTGTTCTGTCTGTAGTTTTCACGGCGTTTTACTAGCAAAAGGCTAATAAATGTCAGTACTCGAGATCCGTGTGCAGCGCTGTTTCTGAGGAGCTACACTTTCACTTGCTTTTTAATGTTGTTCTTCGCTAATGTATCTCCAAAAAAACATGGTGTGTTTTGTCAAATTTGATCGCTCTGAGCTTCCACCGTGCTAATTATATTTATATATTTTATTATTTTATTTTTATCTTTTTTTTTTCCTCCATTCCCTATTAAGATATGAGAGGAGTTTTGTTAAGAGTTTTTTTGTTTTGTTTATAAGAGTTCTTCTATATGTTATCAGTCCTTTCCCCTGTATCTTGTAACACCGAAATTTCCCCATGTGTGGACAATAAAGGCTTGGCTTATCTTATTCGCCTGGTGCAGTGTTCACACATGTTCGTACAGTGACACCCGTTCGCGCCACTTGATTCGTCCAAAATGGCGGAAACGCGTCACACCTCGCGCCTCATTCGCGCCGCGCCACATTGATCACGCGTCAACACGCCTCTGCATAGGGTTAACATAGAAAACGCGGTTGCATTCAACGTGTCTACGGCTTAACAGTGTTTTTTCTTTTGCCGCAGCTTGGCCTCATGACCAGAAATGTAGGATTGTGAAACCCCTGCCAATTCATAATAATCTCTTCTCTAATGGAGCCATTCAGAGTATTTCCAGCTACACTAAATGACTGCCATCACTGAATAAACAGCGTAAGAGTACAATGTATCTCTCTGCTGAATCTGTGCTATTTAATGCAGATCGGAGCGTGGTTATGTGCAGCTGAGGTTAGCAAATGTCAATGAATCAGCTAAGTCTGAAACCAGGAGTCTTCAAACAGAATCCTCTCCGCACTGTAGTATTTGATCATCGCAGACAATTGATCTTTAGTGTTCAAAGCATATTTACGCTCCAGGCTCCACTTCGCTGCCTTTCAAACAACTTGCCGTGAAGTGCTTGATTTTAATATTAAATCAGATGCAAATAAATAGGCTCCTGTAAGTATACAGTACATGCAGTATAGAGTGTTGTCGTACCATTGCGACGTGGGTGAATGCAGCTCGACACAAAATGGCTGACAGTTTGGGGATTGTGCTGTACATAAGGTGCCAACTTATTGTTATTGTGATAGACAAAGTAAACTGGCCTAATACCGCCGTTCATGGTTGTATAAAGTTTGTGCTTTTTTTACATTGTATTTTATATTTTAGTTAAAGGCGCACTATGTTATTGTATCCGAGTATGGCATTGAAATGATGATTAAAATGTACAAAACGAAGGTGACGCTCTGTCTCACTTTGCTTATGGTGCTTTTATATTGCGTTCATATTTTAGCCTCAGCTGCGGGTGAGAAATGGAGGGAGCTTGTGATCAATACAAGCACTTATGATCCAGTTTAGGTATTTCAATTAAACAAAAAGTTACTAACTCTCAGACAGATCATTCTTATAAATACAGTGTTATAACAAAGCTCAGGTTAAAGTCTAACTTGAGTGACAGAGCCTCGGACAGAGCAGTGCCTCCAGTTAGCTTCACACATCCAGGATCGTCGATGACATCACTGAATGGAATCAATTGCCAAAACAAACTAAGGTGAAGAAGATGTATTTGTAGCTGTGTCGCCTTTTCACCGATCTGACTTGTAACTTGACCTGGTGGCGTTACCCGTTTGTGTCCATAGAGATCGTTTCGTGCCATTCTGTAGAGTCAAGGCAGAGCATCTCCATGGAGACAAGCCGGAGACAGACCTTCCACAGTAAGAGTTGTGCATTTAGGTGTCGCTAGAACGTGATGATGTTGTCGCATTTAAAATAGACCTGATGGTGTCTCACACTCGACGCACACGTCTGTATTTATTAAGTTCTAAAGTGTTCTAAAACTAAATCCTTGTGTAAAAGGCGACAAAAAAAGACAATTTACACTTAAAAAAAAAAAGTTTAGATGATCATTCAACAAAATAAAGGTGTATGTTATTGTTGTTTGTCAAATCATAACTGTTGTGTAATGCACATAGATCTTGGCTCTTGTTTTCAGTATGGTTGCAAGGTAACAGTGGTGGAATTCCCTTTACCTATGTCATATTTGCTGCTCATGTCCAACCAGGAAGTACAACTATAAACTTTACACAAACGGTCAAACTGGGGACAAATAGGTCAAATGTTAAGTCCAAATCTGAAATATAAAAATTGTGCTCACTACGTTTTAGAGAAAAGTGTAGTCTAACCTGTCACATTAGAGGCGGTATGGACGATTTTTCGGCGATTTGAGAACGCAGGCGAAAGTGCGCATGCGCACTCCCCCGTGCGGACTGATACAACACACACGTGTGTTTGTTTATTAGCGCAACGGAGCGCATCACATCTCTCGTCTCACGTAGATTTCTGTCCACTTCTGAGTCAGCTCGAACTGTCTTTCTCCGTCTTCATTTTGCCCCGTACACTGAGGGAACTATATTATGATAGATCCATGCGCTTAGGCACGCGGAAACGTGAGGACGAGCCTGACGCGGCTGCAGGTGAGCGGTAGGTGCGTTTTATGATTGATACGTGGCAGGACAAACGATTTATCCACCCCACGAGGAAATATGATAAAAAATTTGCTGAAAAAAATCGTCCATACCACTTTTACTGTTGACACTTCAAGGAGAGAGAAAAGGGAGTTGAAGATCACAATTAGACGTGTGAATGTTGTGTTAGTTAATGTGACAGGAAATATAACTTTCACTCTCTTTTTTACATTTGCAGATAGTAACAACGACGGTGAAAACCAACAAATACAAAGCCGAATGAAACACTTTAAACATAAGTTGGTATCAACGTGTCATAGATGTTACTTATTCCATATTCCAAAGCGCAGAACCTGTTACTACATAAAAATGACAAAAACGTCCTCAATACTACAAAGAAAACAGACACACGATTGATATTGAGCTCCAAAAAACATTATGTATCGATTAATAGGTCAATAATATCAAGCCAAGCGACATCTCTCACATGTAAAGTGAAGAAATCAAAAGGGGACATTAAACATTGCCAGTTGTGTTCAGAAACCCACAGACTGAGCCACGGCGTTGACTTGGCCCTAAATAATACTGTCGTGTCGGTGACAGATGTAGTGTGAATGTGACGGAATATGTATGTGTACCGAGGAACAATCCCAGGCGCAGATCTGAGGCATGGCAGCCCTCCATCAGCGCCACACACAAGCTGCTCATTTGCGCATGCTTCTCACTGATTGCTGAGAGCTGGGGCTGATGCTGACACTCGCCGGATACTTGAGTCTTTAAGAGTTGTGTCCTCAGCGGTGATTGGCGCCATTCCAGTCGAGAAGGCGGCAGTGTTTCGGCTTCTTCAGACCCCCTGCCTTTGGTGTTCACCGCTCGCCTTGTGGTGGTCTGAGTGAAAGTGGAAATGACCAAAAGTGGAGCTGACGGAGGAGGATGCAACGAACTCTACAATGTCGTGTGAAAAAGGACAGCGTTTAAAGAAGAAAGAAGAAGTTTGCAGTGTGATGACACAAAATAGTTAAATGATCTTGCGTGATGGCTTTTAAAGAGTATCAACCTCCCATAATTTCTCTGTATATGCCATTTTTAGGTTATAAAATGTTAGATATTTCAAGAAATCTAAGTGAACTTCAAGCGAGACTATACTGTACTTTTAAACTTGAAACTTTTCATCAAAAGTTCATCAAAAGATGTCAAGTGTCTGCAGTTTGACAGCTCTGGCTTTGCTGACTCAGGAATAAAAAAACGCAATGTCACAAATCGGTACTAAACTTGGATAAAACCCAAAAAAGACCAAGTCAAAAGTAAAGCAACAACTATAACGATGATTTGTGCAGTTGTAAGCAGTGGTGGAAAGTACAACAGTAAAAGTCCTGTACTTTTGTGCTTTACTTAAATGTTGCAGTGGATACTTTTTTTAAATTTTGCATATTTTTATTTGAAAAATTGGACTGAAAAGTAAAAAGACCTGATGTTTAAGCACGTTTAAGATTGAATTCAAGTCCCAATTTTAAGCAAACAAAACTGTATGGATAAAAGATCACCGCAATTTACACTTCAACACCGGTAAATTCAAAATCTGTGTGAAATACAGGTACTCTAATACTTACGTATACTAGATTATTATATGAGATACTTCTTACTTGCTCCTGTATCTACAGATTTAATTAACAACATTGAGTACTTCCTCCAACATTGCTAGCCAGAAACATTTTTTTCAATGAACAAATGAAAAGATTATTCATGTTGTAAATTGAATTTAAAGATGAAGATAAATGTATTCTGACTGAATGCATCAAGATAGAAAATATTGACTATAGAAACATAGTGTGACCGCAGCCTCCCACTGCAGAAACTTCAATCTTCTCACAGTCCTTTCTTTCTGCAATTTTAGAGTCATCACATTACAGCAAAAATGGCTTTGTCCTTGACTGTCTCTCCTTTTGTAAACCTCTTTACCATTTCACTCAAAATCCTTCTATTCACTATCCGTCCTCGGCATATGACGCCTCAAATCTATCTTTCTCTAAAACATTTTTTCCCATTTCTGTTCCTTTGTGATTGGATTGGATTACATTACATAGTTTTTACAATAAACAACACATTTTCTCTTCCGTCAGAAGATTAAAACTAAGAAAACGAAAGAACCCCAGGCCAATGTGTTTAAATCAGCTCTGCGGGATCCAATAGTCAATCAATATAAACCAGGATTGTGATTACACAGAGCGATGGCTCACAGAAGCTCAGCAGCGATTGGAAAAATAAAAACAGTTGCAGAGAAATATGTGGGACTTCAGAGTTGTGGAAGAAGTTGTAATTTTAAGGCACAGTTTACAGAGGAATTGTTTGATATTGTGTTGCTGTTTTACGAGGTATTACAAGGTTGATTTATTTAATAATTTCACTTCAAAAAGATTGACCAGTTAATCTGTTATTATTTTGATGATTTTGTACTTAAAGGTGCACTATACGTAACTTTTATAATGAAGTGTCAGCCACCTGCTTGTCTCCTAGATTGCTTTGCCAAAAAGGTTCCCCAGTATTGTATCAAACCCATCTATCCCCGTGGAAACAAGCAGGTGGAAAGGTAAGATTGGGATCGACTGCGATTCTATGTAACGTTTTTTTTGTAGTGGGTTTGCATTGCATTTTTCATGAACATAAGCTATTTTGGCGCTTCTGTTGAGCGTGAAGTGTGACGTTTCTAAAACAAAAGAGTGTGAGACTGCATGGTTTGATTGTAAATGAGATTGTGTTTGTTAACCTGCAGGTGGAAACTGGTGTAAAGACTCTTTAAAGTTTAAAAACTCTAGTCACAGCAGCTCTGGGTAGATTGGCGGATGCAAGCTGCTAACGGACGCCTCTGACCACCACCAATCACTCTCACTCCACTTTCACACTAAAAACAAGGAGAGTTAAGGACAAATCAACTCTACCACTGGAGCCCCACTGCGGCCCCACTCTGGCCCCACTGCGGCCCCACAGTAGCCCCACAGTAGCCCCACTGTAGCCCCACTGTGGCCCCTGGTATTCCCAGAGGTCTCCCATTCAAGCAGGGACTAGGCCTAACCCAGGCTAACTCGTGAAATCAGACAAGATCCTGCATTCTCCAGGTGATATGGCCGGTTAAATTAGTATAAAAACTGTAAAGAAACAAATGCAAATTAAATACGTTAAAAGCCACTGTGGAATATTTTAGGCAAAGCAATAACACTTCCAGGAAGACGAGCAGCCTCCACCAGTTACCAAGTTACATAGTGCACCTTTGAGTACGTCTCCACCTCCCAGAAGAGCAGTGGAGCATTACAAATGTGTGTCCTGTGTTTAAAGAAAATAAATAAATTGCTGCAATTAGATAGAAAGTCCCGTGTGACTTTAGCCCCAGCGCTTGGACATATTTATAGGCTCATCCATTGTGCAAACAGAAAATAGATACTGCATTACCATAACTGGTCTTCATGGTCTCAGCGATGCAATTACATATAAGGCCCCCAATGCATGCAAATGTCCTTGAGTACTTACATACAAGAACAATTTGCAGTAGTGTCATATACACTAATAGGGTCGAACATTAACATGGCAGATGAAGTGAACATTTATCGATTGACACCTATTTGAGCATTGTAGCACTAGTTGGGAATCCATGTTTGCAAAATTGATCAATTGAGATTTGTATTCAATATTATTGTTATATCGAATCACTAGTTTTCACATGCATGCTTCTTGGGAGGCTTGATCATAGCTTTAGAACAGCTTTCAGATGTGGAAGTGAAGCAGGGTGGACCACCCCTGCACAGCCAGCTCATCAGCTCTCATCCCAAAGTATCATAGAGTGACTCAAATAGACTTTTCTTACAAGTTTGGGTTGATGAAATGTTTAACAATTAGTGTGCAGCGGTCTGATGTTGACACACAGTGATGCTTTATGGAGACACTTTATGGAGGGAAACTATTTACATGTTTACAAGAGCTCAAGATGAGTAATACAGCATTATTAGGCCCTCCACTTAAAATTAAGACATTGTCAAATTCTAGAACCTTTATCAGGAGACCCTCAAATATGAACCTTCAATTTTGAGGATCAAACAAATAAGCTATCAAAGGGACTTAATGTTATTGATATTTTTGTTATTATGCATCTGAGGTAGTTTCAAGGCTTGTGCATTGTTTTAAGTTATGCTACCAGAAAAAACAAGGTAAAAATATAGAGGCCATAATGTTATGCATCCTGCACTCCTGTTGCATACTTACATGAACATAATACATCAAGGAATTATGACAAAGAGTAAATCATACATGCTCATGCTTCTGCAGGGAACAAAAAACATATAGAAACAAACAAGTCATTTCTCTGTCACCTCCACATCATTCATTCTTGTTATGTTTGATAATGAATGTGCAGAAGTCTATAGCCGCCTTTTGTTGTGGTGATCATCATAAAAAAGCTAATATACACTTTTTTTCCTGAATTATTCTTTTGTTTTCTTCTGGGAAAAACAACATAAGGAAAGCAGAGGTGATTTATGACACAATAAGGCAGAAGGAGAATAAGGAGACTAAATGTGGCTTTGTGTGCGATAGAAAGCTTATGAGACGAGCCGCCAAGTGTGAAATGTTTAAACTAACTTCCAACTTGTGCGTATATACACTATCATCTCCCAAAGCACCCATTTATAAAACAGTTTTAGGTGATGTCAACAAAATGTGAAACATTCTTCTTCTTCTTCATTAAAATGTCTACTTTGGGGTCTATATCTGAAAGCAGTGCCGATCTCTAATGCCACATAACACAGTCCCCTGCCACTTTGGCCCCAAATTAAGATTCATTACAGAGCAGGGCAATAGTGTGCTGAAATGGGAAATGATCGGCCCCTGAAACAGCGTTGACGCTCTGTCTCACTTTGCTTATGGTGCTTTTATATTGCGTTCATATTTTAGCCTCAGCTGCGGGTGAGAAATGGGATGTCAAGTAGGCAATAGTGCAAAGTAATAACATACGTTTACTTAGATATTTTTGCAATGACATTTCCAAGGCATTTGCGGTTAATCTTCTTTTAGTTTCAAATACTGACATTGTTGGGAAGATAAAGGGTAAGGGATCATCTCAAAATGGGTTGAAGCTGAAAAGACTTAATATTTTTCGTCTTGCTTTGAAGCTTCAATACATCGTTGTGGCAGTAATTGTTTTGAAATGCTAAAAAACTCTCTCAGCAACGAGCATTAGGCCAACATTAGGCGGCGGGTGCATGCGCGTCGTGGCCCGTGTGGAGGAGTGCGGCACACCGTGGCCCGCGCAGAGGGCGGGGGTCGCCGTCGCCAACACGGCTGGTGCAGAAAAGTTGGAAAAGCTTTTTTGCGGCAAGACGCGGCGCAGCAAATTACCAAGAGATTATGCTCTAGTAACGTGCTACGCACTGACCGGAAGAAGGACCAAAACAAACCCGCATAAGGTTTCGACCAATCACAGAAGACGTGAGAGTCTCACTGAGACAAAAGCACGTGTTCTGCTTCTGTCGTTCTGACAGGAGGTTTAGGTCTAAATTCAGGCAAGTGACAATTACAAGTTTTGACAAGAAACATTAGTTTCTCACTCTCTCATCCTCTTGAGAATATCTCAATGTGGTCATCTCACAGTTTGGGTTGAATGTGATGTGTCGTAGTGCCCCTAGGGCCCATGGACCATGTGGATTAAGTAAACAAACATGCGCGACAGGTGACATTATTTGGAGAGTTCATAACTTCTAAATATAAACTTACCAAAGGATGTTCTGGGATGTTCACTAGAGGTGAGCAGGGTCTATCAAGCTACTATCGTTTTATCAACGCGTAAAATTTTATGTGAAGCCAGAATTATTTGTTTTAAGTCTTTTGAGGGGGGGGGAGGTGGTCCAGAGAGAGACTAAAAATATAGTCTTTTCAGCTTCAATCCATTTTGAGATGATCCCTAAGGAGTGTTTTAGGGGCAGAAACAACAGTTGGTGGTGAATAGTTTCTATGTTCTATCCAGGGAGCAAAATAAAAACTGTAATTTTTGCCAGAGGTGCAGACAAATGGGTGCTGTTTATATTTGTGTTATATTTGCCATCGAGTAAGTCCATTTCTAACTTCCAGCCGAGCCCCCGGGAGCAAGATTGCTTCGGCTCACTCTGCTTTAATTTAAAACAGGTTTTAAATTTCAAAACCTGTGCCCCATCTCGCCGTTTCTGTTTTTATTGGCTGTTTACACATCAAACGTTCTTTTCCTTCAATATAAACGCACAAGTGGAGAGTGCACTACAGAATTTCAGGGTTGAAACTGAACCTCTCTAAATGTAAATTATTATTACGTTTGTATGAATGCAATGAAAGAGTTATATGCGACATTTAAGTTAAAAACAGGGTGAAGTTCATAGGTATCTATATTAGTAAAATGATCGGTTGAACTCCTCTACCAGATTGAAAACACACACGCACGCACGCACACGCACACGCACGCACACGCACACACACACAAATGTAATCTATGGTTAGAGAGAAATAACAATTTGGGGAAGACTTTTACTGACAAAAGCAGGACGGATTTCCAGGTTTGTCTTTCCAGCTTTATCTAACAAAATATGCAACAATATTAAGTCAATTGCAGATTTTGTATGGAAGAACAAACACCATTCTATCAAAATTCTGTACAGGCTGGCCCCAAAGAGAGGGGAAACCTTTAAACTTCACAAATGTAAACTATACCTAGACAATGTGTTCCTGAATCACTACGATATTTTATCCCTGCTAACACAACACGTGGTTGGAGGTCTGAGATGCAATTAGTGTGGCTAAACTTAGCCAAATTATGCTTCAAGTGCAATTCCTCCCCTCACAAATGTATCATCTGGAACAATGGAAATATCACAAAGCCAAACAAATCAATATTCTTAACACATTGGTTTAACAGAGTAATAACACTTCTATAAGACTTATTTAATAATGATGGCAAACTGTTTATCTTTATGATGTCTTCCAACACACCACATTTTTTCACCTCAAAATGATTTAATGATGTATTCAAAATGGTCTAATAGAACTAACGAAGGCATAACAAAACTGCAGCACCCACAGTTGCAGATCCCTCTGTCCATCAATGGTCAAACAAACACATCAGGAACAATCTTTAAACAACACTGTATCCAACTGAAAAACTGATTGGAACACTTTATTCATTAATGTCTACTAGTGCATCACTTGGCTAAACCCCTTCAAATACTGTTTAAACAACAAGATCAGAGAAATACACTGGGAAATAATTGCTTTCTCTTTCTGTTCTAGCCCACTTTGGGAAACTTTTACAGAGGAGTTGTCGGTCACTAAACATTCCTTCCTCCACATCCAACATTCCAACCACATAAGACTCTTTACTTTGAATGACACTTGCTTCACTTGAAACACTGTCCTTTTTCCTTTTCGTCTTCTTTTTCCTGTCTTTAGGACATTCAAATTCACTCACAGATGACTGAGAACAGCATTTCCGGGTTGAATAGCTCTCGGCTTTCCCTCCACCAGCCGTTTGCAACGTGCCTCATTGTTGGCAGCACCTTTACTGGGGAGCTGTTCCTCAGTGTGAAATGTATCTTAGTGTCAGGAAAAGCACCGTAGCCAATCCAAAGCAATATTATTACAAGCAGCGGTAATGAAGAGATAGAAGGTTTAACATGAGTAAATGAAACGGTCACATTTATATAGTGCTTTTCTACCTTCAAGGCCCGGAAAGTACTTTACATTGAGGAACCACTCGCTCATTCACACACATTGAGTACAGATACCTGGTCTTTTGAGTACTAGAGTTGTAATATCATTCAAAAATCTGTAATGATCACACTAATGAATAAATACACTTGGATTTGATGCCAGGAGGAAAACCACTCACAGTTTCAAACAGCTGCTACATGAATGACACAATGGCACTTTGTCACGGTGCAACATCAGGGAAATTAACAGCTCCATGTCAGATACAGCACAGTGCAACAGAGCAGCACTTAATATTCAGGGAGTCTTCTGTGGGCTGTAACTGAAGAATTAAACCGAACTGCATGTAAGTAGAAATACAGTACGAAGCATTAGCTCAAGCAATCAAACTTTACATACAAATAATGAAAAACAAAGTGCTCGCAGTGCATTAAACACAATCCCACGCGCCACAACACGGAGCACATACTATACACGCGCTGAGTACAGATGGGCCCATTGAGAAAGAACCATCAGGAACCACCCGCACCCACAGGACACCGACATAGATGAGAAAAGTTAAGTTAAAATAGAAGTTAAGACCTTTAGCAATAAATATGGATAGATTTCCGCTGATATTTCTCTGTCTTATCTTTATTCAAAATCATTTGGACGCTATGGATTTAACTGGAAGGAAACTACCTCAGTTCTTTAAGCTTCAAACACAAAGTCTCATTCGAGCAAGCTAAAGGAATTGATAGACATCGTATACATCATGTCGCAGGTCAAGTCAAAGAATATTAAATGCTAAAGAATATTTCCACCTAAACTCTGAAAATTATTCCACACTCGTCGTTACTTAACATAAATATTACTTACCATTTTTATCGCTCGGAGACAAAACAAAAACAGAGCGAGCCTCAGCTTTGGTAGCGAACAGCGTGACCTTGAGTTCTGCTGAGTTTCTATGGCTGAAGGCGGGAATATAATCATCCAGTCCTCTTTGTCTTGGAAACTGCTTCTTTTTTTCTCCTGACACTGCGGTGAAGGACGAAATCTGTTTAGAAAGAGTTATCAGGTCCGATCCAGAAGCAGAAGCCTCTCCGTTTTCCACAGACGCGCCATTTATCATCGGGAGATTGATACATATATCTGCTGCCGACAGGGCCATTCCTCTTAATTCTGAAACCTCTGGCAGCCTGTTGATTGGTGGGTGCCATGGCTGAGATTTGCGACAATGGGCACTGTTGAACGCTGGATCAACATTATTGATGATCGAGGAGGAGGGTCTGTCAGTACACGGGTCCGAACGCCCGAAACTTTGCTTTAGCCACAGCGAACTTAAAACTGGGGCACCTGACTTCCTGTTTTTGCTCTAAAATGGCTTTCAAAACTCATTCCACGTCCACCGCACCCTTGTCGTTTCCTGCATCCTTGGCGAGGAAATTGAAGCGGGACGAAATGTTTTCAGCGGAACTGCTTGAGGCTCAACAATGACAACCCCCGGCTCCAAAAAAAGACAAGTGCTCGGCTGGTGTCCTTGTGCAGAGGGGAAGTAACAGGACAAAACTGGAGTTAAGATCTCCATATTCGGGACACACACTAGCAAATAAATGCAGTAAATCTCCACGTTTTACCCACTGTACGTCTGTAATCGTAAACTACTACAATCATCTTAACATTGCCGATTTCAGATGTTCCAAAAAAGCCTAATTATGTTGCAAATGACGCATCCTTATATTTGGTAATATTTTGAAATGGGTGTTTTTATGTGTGATGTGCCTTAATCAGTGCAAACCAATCCACCCAAGGGTACAAATAAAGACCTTTCTCCAATCAATCACAGTGCGGTATTGTAATCTATCGCAATGACGCGTCTCGGGATCAAAAGCAATGAGGTGCTGACTGTTTGATAAAATGGGAGCTTACTCTGCACTCCGGCTTTAACTATGATTCATTACTGTCACCGAGTCTGGTATGAAAATAAAAGGGCTGCCGGAGGACTTTGCTGCTGGATTCGCGGCGCAATGAATTGACGTAAATTGCCCCTACGTTTCATGTGAAGATTCCTGTTTTTTCTCCTTTCTTTATCCACATTTATATTTTGCTACCAATTAAAAGCTGGGAAAATAAGGGGTTTCAGCGCCTCATGAATGGTCGCAGGGGTTGTGAGTTTAAATACTCAGGGCGCAATGTGATATTTAATAATGCATTAATGTGCTTCTTTACGTCATAATTATTGAGGTAGACCGCCTCGGAGTCATGGCTGACATTTCCCCCACTGCAGCTCGATCATGGTTTATCTTGAGGGCTTCATCATCAGAGCTATAAAAGGTACTATTCCTTTTAAAAGGTACGATTCCTCAACAATATATGCTTTCAAATGTTCTGTTTTTGGTGTCCACGCGTTTGAGTTCCGCCCAAAGGAACACTGCATGTAAGTTGGATGGAGCTGGTATTTGCATATTAACTTAGCTGAAGATCTTGTTGCAGCTTTAATGGTGAACTGTGTAACATTTAGGGCTTTTACAAGTGTTGTTGTTGTCGTTGTTGTTGTTGTTGTTGTTGTTGTGTTCCACTTTGATTTACCTAGTTTAATTTGGATGTAGACCTGATTTAGCCTTGATTTGTCCGTGTTTATTATGTTTATTTAAGCTTTTTCCCGATTTGAACATGGCAAGTTTGGCGTTTTCATTGCACCCTTCCTCCTCCTCGTCTCCATGGAGATGTCATTGCTTTGCCTGAAATGTCCCAAAGTATGGCATTGAACATATCTATATCCATGGAGACAAGCAGGTCGGTCACAGGTATGGTCTGTGGAGAGGTGACCCCGCTAACAGTAAGAGTCTATGTTATTTTGGAGACATTTAAAGCACTTGTCATTGAACAGAGGTTTAATTACAGATTAAACTTTCAGGCAAAGCAATAGCAACTCTTTGGACTATTTTATAAGATCTATCAGGACGTCTTGATCAACATCTTTTCACTGATGATCATAAAGCTTTTCTTAATGTGGCATTCGGGTGGTACTATAAATGTTTTAAACTAATTTACAATAAAGAAAAATAAAGAAAATAAAACCAACAACGCCACCGGGCTTACACCTGGAAACTAACTAAAAGGACACACAGATTTGTTCTTGATTGTACAGAGGCAGATTCCAGTTTCATGACATGTAATTTATTTAACAGGCTATTCATTTAATAAATACTTTAACAACACAAGTAGAGGTAATCACAGTTCGTATCAGTTCTTTATGCGTGGATTTATAGTCTTTTAAGAGTCCAGTGGATCTGGACAACACAGGGCACAGACGTCCATATCAACAGAGGGCAGGGCAAGGAACGGCTCCAGCGCACACCGCCGCTCCAGAGAGTTTAGGATACGTCTGAAAAGAGACCTGGTTAACGCTAACCTGAACACTAGGCTCCCGGTATATCACGCTCAGGACGTACCACGTTAGCTGCCCGGGACCACGCGTTGTGGGGCCATGACAGCGAGACCACAACAATCCCGAGTCAGCAGAGATCACATCGGAGCGTTAACAAAGCGGCGCCAGGCGACAGGCCACGGCACTAAACCACAGAAACCATTTTATGAGTAAAACTACACGATCGAATCGCATTAGCAAAAGGGACAACTACTACCTGGAGAGCGGAGGTACGTGGAGCAACACCCAGACCCAGGAAGTGCGTAGGTCAGAGGATGAATGACAAAACTGAACAACATTTTATTGGCCAACGGCCCTAATGATTAGCCAATAGGAAGTGGCATGGTCTGCCCGCAGGCCATACTGCCTCATTAACATGTGAGATTGAGAACTCTGATATTATAAGTGTTCTTTTCGATTGGCCTTGCACATTAACAAAGATGTTTCAAGGATGCACTGAACTCCCAAACAGAATGCACAAGCAGTTTACCCTCACTCGGGAGGCAATTTGTTCATGTTTTTGTCCGTGATGGTTAACATTGAGAATTTGAAAAATATATAAACATACTTTTAACTCACTCTTTAGACATTCAATATAGTGTGTTGACGCTTTTGGAAATACGTTTGGGGATAATATTGTTTTCATGATTTTAATACGTGTGTGAATGACATATTATGTGGTCATTAATATATGTACAGTTGTTTTGTGTGCGGTTAGAGCCATTTTGTATTGGTATAAGCAAAGAAAGGTGATAATATGTGATATGACCTTTTTATTTATTCATTTTATCCTTTCTTAATGTGATTCGTTGGAAAGTTACCAATTGTAAATAAATGATCATGTCACCATTTTTATTAAAATATATACATTTAACATAACTTAAATGGAAAAAGGTTAACAAAAAATATATATATTATTAACAATTTATTGATACTAAATTCACTTTTCAAGGGAATAAACAAAACATACATACTTTGTTTTTTCATTTTCATTCATTTCAAAGCATGTAACAGTTTGTCTGCAAGTCAAAAGTACTTTTTTTCATTTCAGCTGGGAATATAATAAATTTAGGCATATTTTCTCTCTTGTTGATGTGACGAGTGACAGTAAAATAAATCGACACACACTTAATGTGTTGGCCGATAATGAGCAAAATGTCATCGCACCCGCGGGATCGTGTGATATCTCAACAACAGAGGACATTTACATTTAAATGCCTTCGGGACACGGCGATGACAGCAGACTGAGAAATGGTGATAGACAGATGTATGGACCGCTGCGTGCATACTGAGCAGGACAGGGAAGTTTGCACTGGGACGTTTTGATCATTAAGGGAATGAAGTGTATTAATACGCAGAATGAGGAAAATAACTTAGATCATGTTGAAAAAAGAAAGAAAGAAAGAAAGAAAGAAATACCAGTTTTACAGCTGTTTACACTGTCTGTTGCTTTATTCACGCTATGAAGCCTTGTTAGAAAGATTGGTTAGGCCGCAGTTATTTTATTATTTGGTTTACGGATTTTTAAATGAAATATATTGAACAGGCGGGCGGAATATAAATATAATTTCAATTTCAAAAGATTCCGGGATCTCGCGAAGGGACGGACCCGCTCAGCCTCCAGCAGGATTTTGATGAAAATTGCTTCACGCGCTCTTATCTTTTGACTTAATACCGCTATTTATATTTCATTTAAAGCTATTTTGCGTTGACGGCATTACTTTATAAACATTTTTTTTATAATAATTTATTTTATTTATATTGTAGAAATCAATATTCCAAGTGCGGCGGATCCGTAAACCAAGTAATAAAATAACTAAGGCCTATATACGTTGAGCTCCGTGATCTTCAGCACAGTTTTTTATTGCTAGACTCGTTCTGCGCATTTCTGCCGTCAAATCACGATCATTACAACTGTGTGGCTGCATGAGCATGTCAGAGGCAAGCTAGCATTCCTTTAATCTCACCTCTGTAATGCCCTCTGCTGCCAGTAGATGGAGCCAAAAGTCAATTAACAAGAGTATGTTCAAAAGGCCAGTAAAAACATAAACTAGATAATATGCAATGGCTGAAGTCATTGCGAGTGTCTGCGTTCTTGCGTAAAAGTACAACATGTGTGTAAGTCTAAAGAATAAAGCCTAAAGAATAAAGTCTAAAGAATAATAATTCTAATACCCATTAATTTCTATGGGGAAAAAGTACTAATATTTTTGAAAATACTGCAAAAAGTACAAGTTGTTCAAATGTCAAAAGTAATAGAACACGTAATACTGTGAAAGCGATCGTAATGAGGTATAGCTTGTTGAAATCGGTTAAAGCATTAAGGAGTTGAAAAGCGCGATATTACGCAGACACTCAATAATGCATAATATTTATCCTTTAATTCCGTTATACGCCCATAAAAACCAATGAGAGATGCCATTTGAATAGCTTGATATTTATGTTTAATCAATTGAGCAAGTATTTTATAAACTCTACAACCTCCAACACAAAGTATGACTCTCAATATGATCAAATGACATACGAAATCGCGCTGGATGGGAGAATACAAATTGTGTCGCCGTGATTAAGCGCCCGCGTGTCTTGGAATCTATATTAAAATCGCCTCACCGCTCAGGAAAGGTTTGATAGGAATCGGGAAGAATGACAATTTGTCCATGCTGAACTTTGTGTGTTTGCTTAATCTGAAAGCTCTAGATTAAGACTGGGAGGAAATGACAAAGAGAGAATTATGAAAAGAATCATGAAATCAATAACAGTTTTGGTGAAGTATTCGTTGTCTGACTGTGAGGTGTAACAAGTACTTTTGAGTTTTTCTTCTGTAGTTCTGGATGGGACCTGGTTTAGTTGTGTTCCTGGTTTAGTTGTGTTCCTGGTTTAGTTGTGTTCCTGGTTTAGTTGTGTTCCTGGTTTAGATTCAGCCTGTTCTAAGTCCAAATGTTGACTTTGTTTGATCCAGTACTAGATTAGTGCTGGTGTAGTCCCAGTGGTTCCAAGCTCTGTTTACCGTATTTTCCAGACTATAAGTCGCACCTTTTTTCACAGTTTTGTGATATTATTTGTTATTTTCACACTGGCAACAGCATTTCACATGTTGATTATTTTCACACTGACAACCACAAGAGGGCGCTCTAGGCTCTAAGCGACACAGAAGAAGAATCTGCACTTCCTCTACCTCCGTAGTTTGTGGAGTTGTTTAGAAGTGACACAGAGGAAGAAGAATTCAATGGATTTAGTGATTTGGGGTAATACTGATGCTTTGGTAAACTTGTTAGCATGTTCTTTATGCTATAGTTATCTGAATTAATGTTAATATGTTATGTTAACATACCAGACACTTACCATAGTTCGTTGTCTGTGCATCATGTAGCTGAAGGTGTTAGCGTTAGCATACGTACACCTATTCACCATGTTCTCTAATCTGTTATTATTTTACTTTGCATTTCAAGATGAAATGTCTGTTCTTGGTCTTGGATTTTATCAAATAAATTTCCCCCAAAAAATGCAACTTATACTCCAGTGCGACTTATATATGTTTTTTTCTTCTCTATTATGCATTTTTAGACTTATTGTCCGGAAAATACGGTAATCAACATTTTGATCAAGTTCAAGCTCATGTTTGGCCCCGTCTGCCAATGCTGAAGATGCTTGTGAAGCACTGCTCTCCTGCACTTGTAGGCTGCAAACACAGCATCCACAGGCTCTCTTCCTCATCTCTGATGACTTTAACCATGCTTCTCCCTCTTCTGTTCTACCAACATACACCCAGTATGTTACCTGCCCCACCAGAGAGAATAGAACATTGGACTTGTTTTTTGCCAACACCAAGGAGGCTTATTCTTCTTCCCCCCTCCCTCCCCTGGGCAGCTCGGACCACAACCTTGTACATCTGAGGCCTGTGTATGAACCCATCGTGCGAAGGCAGCCTGTGGTGCCCCGTGTGGTGAGGATGTGGTCTGCTGAGAGCGAGGAGGCTCTGAGGGACTGCTTCAGCACCACTGTCTGGACTGAGCTTTATGACCCACATGGGGAGGACATCAACACCATCACAGAGTGCATCACGGACTACATCAACTTCTGTTTTGAGAACATTGTTCCCTCCCGGACGGTGCGGTGTTTTCCAAACAACAAGCTATGGATTAACCGTGAACTGAAGGCTCTGTTGAAGGAGAAGAAGAGAGCCTTCAGGTCAGGGAACAAGGAGGAGCTGAGGACTGTGCAGAAGGAGCTGAGGAGGAAGATCAGGCAGGCTGAGGCCGGCTACAAGAGGAGGATGGAGGAGCAGCTGCAGCAAAAGAACATTCAGGGAGTGTGGAGGAGCCTGAAAACCATCTCGGGCTTCAAAATCCCCCCTGCCCAGACAGAGGGGGATCTACAGTGGGTGAATGATTTAAATGCTCACTTCTTGAGGTTTGATCGGTCACCCGCCCCTCCCCCTGCACAGCTGCATGCTCCCTCTTCCACAGCTGGACAATGCCCTGCATCTGTTCCTCTTCGCTTATCTGCCCCGGACCATCAGCTCCCTACTTCGCCTGGACTCACCCATCCCCCCAGCACACGGTCCCCCTGCCAACCACTGACTGTCACAGCAGCACAGGTGAGGAGTGAGCTGAAGAGGATTAAAGTGAGGAAGGCAGCAGGACCTGATGGCATCAGCCCCAGGCTCCTTAAGTCCTGCGCAGATGAACTGTGTGGAGTTATGGAGCATGTCTTCAACATGAGCCTGAAGCTGAGGGTGGTACCACAGGTCTGGAAGACCTCATGTCTGGTACCTGTGCCTAAGACACCGCGCCCCAAAGACCTCAACAGCTTCAGGCCAGTGGCTCTCACGTCCCACCTGATGAAGACACTGGAGCGGCTAGTCCTGGACCACCTCCGCTCCACCGTGAGCTCAGCCATGGACCCGCTGCAGTTTGCATATTGGTCTGGCATCGGAGTGGAGGACGCCGTCATCTCCCTGCTGCACCGCTCTCTCTCTCACCTGGAAAAGCCTGGCAGCTCTGTGAGGATTCTGTTCTTCGATCTTTCCAGCGCCTTCAACACCATCCAGCCGCTGCTCCTGAGGGACAAGCTGGAGACGGCTGGTGTGGAGTATGACCTGGAAGAGTGGATCCTGGACTACCTCACAGACCGACCCCAGTTTGTGAGAGCCCGGAACTGTTTGTCTGACACTCGGACCTGCAGTGTGGGGGCGCCCCAGGGCACTGTCCTCGCGCCCTTTCTCTTCACCCTTTACACTGCAGACTTCAGACATGACACGGACAGCTGTGTCCTGCAGAAGTTCTCTGACGACTCTGCCATCATCGGACTTATCACGGACGACGATGACGCGGAGTACAGAGGACTGGCGCAGGACTTTGTGGACTGGTGTCAGCGGAACCACCTCCTCATCAACGTGGGGAAGACCAAGGAGATGGTGGTGGATTTCCGCAGACGCCACTCCACTGCCCCCTCACCAGTGAACATCCAGGGAAGGGACATTGAGAGAGTGGACTCATACAAGTACCTGGGTGTTCATCTGAACCACAAACTGGACTGGACTCATAACACAGACGCACTGTACAGGAAGAGCCAGAGTCGGCTCTACCTCCTGAGGAGACTCAGGTCTTTTGGAGTGACAGGGCCACTCCTGAAGACCTTCTACGACTCTGTGGTGGCTTCAGCTCCTGTACGGTGTGGCCTGCTGGAGCAGCAGCATCACAGAGAGGGAGAGGAAGAGGCTGGACAGAGTCATCAAGAAGTCCAGCTCCGTCCTGGGCTGTGCTCTGGACTCGGTGCAGGAGGTGGGGGACAGGAGGGTCCTGGCTGAATTCACATCTATGCTGGACCATGAGTGTCGCCCCCTGCAGGACACTCTGTCCGCTCTGGAGAGCAGCTTCAGTGAGAGACTGATCCACCCTCGCTGTGTGAAGGAAAGGTTCCGTAGGTCTTTCCTTCCTGCTGCTGTCAGACTTTATAACAAAAAATGTTAGTACTGAACACTCGCAATACTGACCTAACCTAATACTAATGTGCAATTCTGTCATATGTGCAATTGCTGTTGGAATTCATGTGCAATTCATGTGCAATTACTGTGAAATTCATGTGCAATCTATGTGCTGTTGTGACACATATTCATGTGCAATTACTGTCGGGATCACATGCAATGGTATTTATTTATTTGTCTATCGGAGTTTTTATTTATTTATAGGAGATCTTCTACAGAAAATGTTTTTCAGACTTCCTATAAGTGATCTGTTCTTCTGTATCTACCTCTGTATCTACCTGCGTTGCACCAATGAAATTTCCCCATGTGGGACAATAAAGGAATATCTTATCTTATCTTATCTTTGTCCTTGTTTCGATTTGACTCGATTCAATTAGTCCTGGTTTACACCCAACACCGGTCTTGTTTTAGCTGCTTAAATTATTGTTTCAACCTACTGTTGTGGAAACTATTCTATAACAAATGACAAAATTAGGCAAAATATAACCAAGTTGTCTTGTTCAAAAGTGGTTCTTTATTTTAGCCGTGCACAGCCAAAAAGCTCTCCCTGACATTTGCCTTTCTGTCCCTCCCTGATCTGACCAGAGCAAACATTGAATTCAGCTTATTAAGGCACAACAGGTGCCACGTATGCACAAAACCAGTCTAAACATATTGCAGAAAAACACACTCAATGTTCTACCGCATGCGAGACATCCTTGGATCCGCAGCTGTCAGTCTGTGTTCCCAGGGATGTCTGCATACAGAGCCATAATAAGTGTGACCCAGATGTTACACATATGTTGACCTAAGTTCTATGGCATCAGGCAAAGACATTACATTTTTACACCACACTACTTCAGTCTCTGCTTTGTTTTGGTCTCAGTTCAGTCCTGGTTTTAGTCCTGGTATTTAAACATCCGCATCATTTCTGGGGTAGAACTTTTTGAAGAGTTGAAAAGATCACGTCACTCGGGAACAACAGCTCTTCTCTTCCTCCTCCCGCTTTGGATCACCGGTCTTGTTGTTCGACACGGTTCAGCCTGGGAACCGTCTCCGCTATCAGTCTGCGAGCTGTCAGTCGCAGTGACCCCGGCCAGACCCTGGACCATCCTGCCGAGGAAATCAAACGTCTCTTCCTCCTCTCTGTGGGGGCACGGCTGCTGCTGGATGCCCCTTTGAACATTCGCCTGTGAAGCTTGACTGAAGCGGCCGTCCCGGGGAAAAAGCGGCAACAAACAGGCCGTGCTAAAGTGAATATGAAATCAGGCTGATAGGAGTGTGAGGAAGCCGTCAGATAAAAGGCTGTATGTTTAATGTAAAGGTTTTTTAGGATTTAAACATGTTATGATGTGGTTTATTCATCAGAAACATTCGCTGAAGTTGAGCGTTTTTTGCTTGTCGCTCGCTCCAGGATCAACATGTTTGGCCTCATTTTATTTTGTCATCCGGTGCTCCTCTGTGTTTTTAAAGTCAGGTTTCTTAGGATGAGTACTTTGTAGACTCTCTGTTGGCCACCGAAATCAGGAATTGCTTTTAGATGTTTCCCATTAAATAAAACCACGCAAACACATT
This sequence comes from Eucyclogobius newberryi, assembly GCF_026437365.1. Classification (NCBI taxonomy): domain Eukaryota; kingdom Metazoa; phylum Chordata; class Actinopteri; order Gobiiformes; family Gobiidae; genus Eucyclogobius; species Eucyclogobius newberryi. Next base: position 25,313,257 of record NW_027315757.1, read on the forward strand.
TTTAGTCTTACAACATAAAAACTAATAAGGGTTCAAGAGTAGTTAAAAATAGCCTAAACAGTGAAAACAGGGACTAAAATAAACTAAAAGCTACAAGAGCAGCCTGGAAATGTACTTTGTTACATATATAGGCTTATGTTTATAAAGCGGTGGGTACTTGCATAGTTAAAAGTACCTACTTCTTTTGGGTAGTTTTCCGACATACATTTACTCCAATTCTTAAGTGATAAAAATGAGAGTATAATAGTACTCTTACTTGAGTAAACGTTTTGGCTCCTTTTCCCACTGTGATTAAACCTACAAGTAAGATAAGATAAGATAAGCCTTTATGTGTCCACACAATGGGGAAATTTTCGATGACAAAAGCTTTATGTTGTGTAAATGTATTTGAACATTTGTGTTTCGAACGCTTTTTCAGATTATTTTCTTTTGTTTTTGTGGTCTATCCTTCAACAATAACAGATTCCGTGCATTATTTAATGTTTTGTCTGTCCGGGTACAGATAATAAAACACAGTTCAATTCAATTTATTTTTCTAACGCCCAAAATAACCACAGCGGTTGTCTCGAAGGGCGAATACATTGTAAGTAGTCTCAAGTAGTAGTTTCTCCAAATACTTTTTTACTCCTACTCGCATAATTAGTCTGGATACTACTTCATACTTCTACATTCTTAATCTTGGCTGTACCATCTGCTTTCTGAAGCTCTGTAACAGTCAAGTTCATGTTGTTGACCTTTATCTGTGGAGCACATACATATTCTGCTTCAGGACCGTTGCTCACTTGGATACGAGCGCTCCGTCTCTGTCTGAGCACAGCTTCTTCCTTGAATCCTAACCCCTTTCCCGCCTCCAAAATCAATTTGTTATTGATTTGTCAGCTCAATTTGGGGTGGATTCAAAAGCGGGGTCAAAGATGAAAACCTCAGGTCAAGACCTCAAGTGGCTCAACTGTATCCACGGTAACTGATACTTGTTTTAAAATCAATGGGAGAGAGTGATTGACATTCTCAAGTGTTGGGGTGATGGGAAATAAATGGTCAAACTGAATTTATTGCGTGGAAAATTGATATGAACACATTTTTAAAGACTTTTTTTTTTTTAGGTCTGTTGGTGGATTATTTGTTTTCAATAGTTAGTGAACAGAACTATTGTTTTTAACGCTTGTGCAAAGATAGTCAGAGAATTAAAGTGTGTGTGTGTGTGTGTGTGTGTGTGTTTCATGTCTAGCATTAAGTCACATGAATCAGTTCCCTGAGGTACAATGGAGAAACTAGAACACTTTTATTATAGTAAAGCTCCCTCTAGTGTTGAAATAAAGTATGTACACTTGAAACAAATTTGAACATTTTTAATAATGGATTTTCAATTGGCCTGGGTATACCAACAAATACTATGTACACCATTGTCCTTTTGGAAACATAACAAACCTTAAAAGTGCATACATGACATGGACATAAAAAATAAATTAAACAAGAATGTGGTCTTTTGCACTAGAATTAAAAAAGAAATATAAAAAAGCATAACAACACAATATAAAATGAAAAAAGATTAACAAAATGATTGCAAAACAAGTTCAAAAGGTATTGGTGATTTTTGTTGTATATTATTTTAGCTAAAAATTACATTCAAAGTAAAAGCAAACTGAAGGAAGTAAGTTTACAGCTTATCAATAGAAGAACTTTTGTAAAAGCAACAATGATGTGAGAAGTAAACAAAGAAGAGGTAAACATCTACACGGGAAAGAACCACCTCTCAGCAATAAAAATAAACATATTCAAATTATGCCTTTAAACATTTGAACAGCTTGCATTTGGAACTGATGAACTGCATAAAACTGACTTGGGTGCAATATCTTTGTTAAAATAATTTTCTACTAAGGATTAGAAAACACTGGGCATTATTGCCATAGTTAAATAATGAACTGCAGCGTAGACTAGATACATATTTAAACAGACGCAGCATTTCATTATTTTGTCCCATTTTGATTTGCTGTTTTTATAATGCACACATTTAATGCAGTAATGAAAGAAGATTGTGTTGACTTTGCTGGTGGATATATTAAAAGGTACACTATGTAACTTTTCTGGTGGAGGATCATCATCTCTAGGTCGTCTAGAATGTTCCGTTAGGGACATGTATTCATATACAGGTGTTTTATTGTTCAAAATGCATATTTACTGTGAGCAGCCTCGTCTCTCCACAGATCTGACTAGTAACGTCATCTGCTTGTCACCATGAGAATAACTAAATATAATGCCATACAGTGGAACATTCCAGGCAAGGCATGGAGACAGGTGGTTGACCCTACATCAGAAAAGTTCCATATTGCACCTTTAATTGTGGATATAATGTACCAGTTAGGCAGAGCACCCAGAATGCACACTGACCGGTGAAACAAGTACAAAATGTGTTTTATATAAGGAATACTAGACTTAAGAATTCATTTTACAGTTTCTTCTGTAATGAAGTGCAAATTAGGCCAAACTACACGGGTCATGCACGCATTGTTCTGTACACAGCTTAGGACTCTTGCATAGTTAATGGAAGTCATGCATTAGCACCTACATGCAACACTGCATTCTCTCCTCTACTACACATCACAGAAGTTACAGGGTTGATTGTATGGCAATGTTTCATCACATTTTCTATTGAATGTTTGACCTGGATCTCAAAAGAACGCCGCACATTTGGTTTTAGCAACTAAGAACTCAGATTTGAGATGAAGTTTATTGCTAAATGTTTGTGACTAAACTACAGAGTTGGCACCGCTGCCTTTGAGCCTAAACTGTAGCAGCAGGAAGCTAATGGTCCAGCACCAGTACAACTGCTTTTACAATATGAGGACAATGAACACAGTTCTGTAGGCAATGTGGTGAATACACACTGTTTGGATGTATACAACGAAAAGTCTGATACAATCTGTAGATCTTACTTTTATAGAAAAAATATGCTTGGAATATGTTTTAACTACATTTCACAGCAAGTATGCATATGGGGGATTAAACATTTACTTACTTATACTTTCTGCTGCGCATAGATCACAATCTGACACTCAATATCAAAAAGTACAGCACAGCATTTAGCTACAAGTATGGATTAAGAATCCTGTATATAATAAATGTAGTGTTTTCTAGCGCTATGAGGTACTCGCATGAGGTACCAACACAAGAGACAAGAGGTGAAAGAAACAGAACAGTTGTGAATAAAAGTGCCATGCTCTGAGCTTCCTGATAAAGTCTGAAATCAGCAGCTACAGGACGCCTCAGTGTCAAACACTGCACACTGAGCACTGTGAGAGGGAGGTCCTTAAAGTGTCTGAAACTAATGTAAACCACTCTGCTACAAGGAAAAAGGATTCATTATAAAGACTATTCGACACATTCACTGACTCTTTCATGAAGTGTACTCTGCTGGTAAGTAACGTATGAATATTGCAACTGCACTCGTCATTCCTCACAATGATAAAGCAGTTCGTGAATGTTCTGTTCTGTAAATGCATTAATGATGTGTGAAGCTTGTATACTGGACACAAGTTGAGTAAGTAAAGAAGTACTTGAGTGTGCAGCTGATGGGGAAGAACATGTCCAGCACCAGGTCAAACTGAGATCCACGGACAATAGAACAGCCTCAGACCCTGTAGAGAAACCCTCCTCCTCCTTTGCATTAAAGATCTGTTTCTTTTGACTTGCTAGGTGAAAATCTACTAGAACTACAAAGTGCAAATAACAATTCTACATGATGCACTACAGTAGTCCTACTGTTTCCATGTGTACTTAAAAAGGCGCTTAGATAAGACTTGTTTTGACAGAAATGTATATTGTTATGTATAGTTTATATGTACATTTAAATAATTCATGTCTGACATTTCAAAAGTGTCTCATTCCAAAAACCCAGCATCTTTTATGAGGAAAAAAGCATAACCTTCAAGAGGCTGTTAATAAAAATACATTTCTATAATAAATCTACATCGTAAACAAAAAAATAAAAATATTAAAATCTTTCAGGCCCCTAAATTACAATCCTTTCCACCTTGTGTTGCCTGTTCTTGAACAGTTAACGTGTATTGCTCATCAGTTATGAATAATCTTTAAGCTCTGATAAAACCTCAGGACAATAACAAATGGCACAGAGCCAAAACCATCGAACATAAACTTCTCCAAACTGCAAAACCATGAAGTGTGGAGAAAATGCCTGAAAATACCAGTTTAAAAACAATTCTGAAAAGTACTAACTACTAACAGATCACTGATTCTTAGAAAACAACAGGGACGTGCCAGACATGTTTTGAGAAGTACCATTTCATTTAAGTTAGCACCATTACTTTCTTAGGACTTCACACACGTTTTTTGCACCAAAATGATTGGGGAATCTTAAATTTTATCTCAGTTTTCTGAATATAATAATCCTCTTGGAGATAGTTAGGTAGAAAATGTTAATTAAATATTTAGCAATACTTTGATCTTGTATCAAAGTGGGTGGAAAACAATTTCAGATCAAAACACGTCTGAAATCCCTGCTGTTCTCAAGGAAACTGAGGCACAAAGAAAATAGCTGCTTTATGTTTTACCATGGGCTCATCGCTGTATCACTGAGGCCTTTGTGTTGTGCGAGCAGGAGACTGTACATTTGAGGCGAGCTTTCTGGAAGATGCTTTTTTCTCCAAAGGCTTTTTTCCATTTGTGGGAGACTTGAGACTGACTTCAGAAGTGGAAGACTTGGAGCGGCCCACGTGGAGCAGGCTGCGGCTCAGGGAGCTTGGGGCTTTGGAAGACTCCTTGGTGTCACACTTAGTCTGGGGCTTGGTCTCTGCTGAGGGACTTTCTACAGAGGTTTCTCCTGTCTTGGCATCAGCTCTCACATCTTTGACTTGTCCGTTCTGCTTGCACGCCCGCTCTGAGGCCTTTTTAGTAAGTACGCTGCTTTTGCCCAAATCAGCGGACCGGCGGCTCTCCCTCTGTCTCAGGGCGCTTTTGAAGAAGGACAGGCCCTTCTCCTCAGACATGCTACTGCGCTGCAGGTCCCTGGTGGACACACTGGGCGAGCGCAGGCTCGTGACGGAGGAGCTGCTGCTGGAGCTCCTCACAAACCTTCTATCGAGACGACTCTCTGCAGTCTTTGAGGGTGAGGAGCGAACAGAGGGGCTGTTGCGTACACTGTCCACCAGGGGGCTAGTGTGCATGGAGTCCCTACTGAAGCTCCTCTCTACCAGGCTCCTGCGGTTACTGGTGGAGCTGATGGTGCTCTTCTGTGCAGTAGGAGACGGAGAGGCTGAGGACTGAAGCGGAGAGCGCAGACACGCTCTGTGCTGTGGAGTTAGCTCTGTGCTCTTGGGCTCTTTCGTCTTTACTGGCGTGCCGCTGTGGGTGGAAGTGCTCTTTTTAGAAGTAACACTCTTCTCTTTCGTGCCGGTCACCTTTTTACCTTTGACGGGAGTGGTGGGGGGGGTTTCTGTGACACACTTATGAGATGCACACAAACGTTTTTTGGAGCTTTTCTCTGATTCAGCCTTGCTGTCTTTACTGCCTTTTGTGATGCCTGTGCCTTCGCTCTTTGACATGAAGCTGCCGATGCTGCTCTTGCGTTTCTGCTCTTTCACAGGAGCGGCTGGGGCAGGGATCAGGTTTTGGTCTACAGCTGAACTCTGGTTGTTGTTTTCCACAGACTCGTTTTTGGAGCCTTTCTTGTCCACTGGGGTCGGAGCTCTGCAGTGCATCAGGTCCAGGAAGTGCTTGTTGTCCTGCTCACTCACGTTGCTCTCGATCATAGACAAAGGACTCCTGTTGCCAAAGTAGCGCTCGTGACGACTGTAGCTGCCGAAACAGGACGTGGACACTTTGTCGTCGTAGACTTCGCCGATCCTTTCCAGAGGGGGAGAGCAGCGCGAGTCCAGAGAGAAGCGCGAGGGGGAGTTTGACCTCATGTGGAGTTTGGCTGAGAGCGACCACGAGGGCTTTAGGCCACTGTCGCTAAGGGCCAACGGACTGGCAATGGACGAGCGGGACGACACACTCTGACGCTGGATACTGCGCACGAACGGACGCACAGAGAAGCCCCCTGAACAAAACAGACCGATCTTTAATATCAACAACACTACTGCATCTCAGATCAATAAAGATATTGCAGTTCATGGCAGCAACTAACGATTATTTTAGAAGTCGTCACGTAAGTAATATTTTTTTCTAGTCACAGCTAGACAATTTATTTTTTCTATTGTAAATTGAGAACCAAATACATTTTGAAATACGGTGACTGGAGGCTTTTAGACAGAGAATATTTAGGGAAATTGGAAGATGTACAGTCTTTTTTTGTACACTTCGATTTTAAAAATGTCACTTTTTGTTATGAAAAGGTATTTTTGTCTGTGTTTTAGAGTCTGTATAGTTCAAATGACAATTACAATTAAAGCCGCAAGCGGCATCCAACGGCCCTCGCGGGCCGCCGGCCTTCCGACTCTGCGCTTTTGACTTGATAAAGATGGCGCCCTTATTGTGTGTTGAATTAAAAAAGAACTTGACAGACGGCGACACATTGGACATGGCCAGTCCAGTGCAAATGAACACAAGTGTCAGTCAAATTTGCTGCTCCGCCGCACAGAGACCGTAGCACTTAGAATATAAATATGGATAACTTTTGATGCCCCGCTTGTGTAAATGATATTTCCCAAAGTAAAGTTTGATCGGGCTATTGCCCACAGAGGAGTTCATTAAAGTGTGAAGCATAAATAAGAACATTTCAAGGATTTGGCGTTTTCCCATTTGTGACAGTATATTTGCAGCTCCACGGCACAGAGACCCTAGTACTTAAAATCAAAATATGGATAATTTTTGATGCCCCGCTTGTGTAGATGATTTTCCCCAAATATGAGCTTGATCGGGCAATCACCCTAGGAGGAGTTTGTTAAAGTGTGAAGCGTAAAAATGTGGTGATTTGAGCGATTTTGCGATTTTCCCATAAGGATAACATGGGATGTTTCTGTCATCGCTACGGTTACGCCGTACAAAATATGACTTTGGCTCTCATACTTTTATGATCAGGATGGCAAATTAGAATTTTGTTCAAAATATCATGTCATTTGGAAAAACTCTATTGTTTATAGGCCACTCTGAAGGCCAAATAGTCAGAATTCTGGGAAACGTTTGCGGCTCCGTCGCACAGAGACCGTAAAAGTTATCCTTAAAATTTGGATAACTTTAGAAGGCCCACATGTCTAGAGGACGTACACCGATTTTGAGGTTGGTGGACAAAACGCACTAGGAGGACTTCGTTAAAGTGTAAAACATAAAAATGTGGTAATTTGAGAGATTTTGTGGTTTTCCCATAGGGATAACATGGGAGGTTTCTGTCATCGCTACGACTACGCCGTAAAAAATTAGGCATTTTTGTGATTGGCTTTTGTGATTGGGACGGCAAAATAGAATTTTGGGTAAAGTTTAGACAATTTTGGTAAAACTAATTTTTGACCTTCAATGTTAATTTAAAGGTCACTCTGTAGGGGGCGCTATCGCGGCCATTTCAATTTTGTCAGCATAAACTGGTCCAAACTAGAAAGTTTAACAACTGATTCAAATTTGGTCCTAATCGGACTGGTTTTGATCAAATGGGAGCAATTTTTAGATCTGCAATATTCCAAAATAAGTTGTCCAACTTTGTGGCTGCGCCGCACACAGACCGTAAAAGGTATCTCAAAAAATTGGATAACTTTAGATGCCCCACTTGTCCAGAGGACGTCCGCCGATTTTGAAGTCGGTGGGCAAAACGCCCTAGGAGGAGTTCGTCAAAGTTTGACGTAAACAAAATGGCTAACTCAGCTTGTTTTCATTTTCAAAGGAAGATGGCGGCCATAGGGTAAGTCTGGGGGCGTGGCCACAATAATATTTTTTTTTTGTCCTCGCGAGAGGAATGCATGTTCCGAATTTCGTAGCTCTACGACAAAGTTGACCTTGGGGCGTCTCCCATGGGCGCAATGTATTTTGACTTTTGTCGGTGGCGCTGTCGCGCCATTTTTTAACGAAAAAAAAAATGGCCCAGAAAAAATAAAATTTTTCGCCGATTCTGAATTTTGGGCAAAGTTTGGCGAGTTTTTGAGCATGTTCCGGGGGTCAAATTAGAGATCAAAGCGCTGAAGAAGAACAAGAAAAATTAAAGCCGCAAGCGGCATCCAACGGCCCTCGCGGGCCGCCGGCCTTCCGACTCTGCTCTCTGCATTTTACAGAGATGGCGCTAACGCAATTGTCTAAGAACTAAGACAGCGACACATTGTACATGTACAATGCTGTGCTTAACCAGTGCAAATGAACACAAATGTCGGTCAAATGTGCAGCTCCAGCGCACAGAGACTGTGACACTTGGAATAAAAATATGGATAACTTTTGATGCCCCGCTTGTGTAGATTATTTTCCCAAAATATGAGCTTGATCGAGCTATTGCCCACAGAGGAGTTCATTAAAGTGTGAAGCGTAAATGTGAACATTTCAAAGATTTGGCGTTTTTCCCATTTGTGACATATATTTGCGGCTCTACTGCACAGAGACCCTAGTACTTAAAATCAAAATATGGATAACATTTGATGCCCCGCTTGTGTAGATGATTCTCCCCAAATATCAACTTGATCGGGCTTTCGCCCTAGGAGGAGTTTCTTAAAGTGTGAAGTGTAAAAATGTGGTCATTTTAGAGATTTTGCGGTTTCCCCATAGGGATAACATGGGATGTTTCTGTCATCGCTACGGCTACGCTGTACAAAATATGACTTTGGCTCTCATACTTTTATTTTGGGGATGGCAATTGAGAATTTTGTGCAAAATGTCATGTCATTTGGAAAAACTCTATTGTTTATAGGCCACTCTGAAGGCAAAATAGTCAGAAATCAGGGAAAAGTTTGCGGCTCCGTCGCACAGAAACCGTAAAAGTTATCCTTAAAATTTGGATAACTTTAGATGCCCCACTTGTCTAGAGGACGTACACCGATTTTGAGGTTGGTGGGCAAAACGCCCTAGGAGGAGTTCGTTAAAGTGTGAAACAGAAAAATGTGGATATTCGAGAGATTTAGCAACTTTCCCATAGGGATAACATGGGAGGTTTCTGTCATCGCTACGACTACGCCGTAAAAATTAAGGCATAAGTTTGATTGGCCTTTTGCTCGGGACCCCAAAATAGAATTTGGGGCAAAGTTTAGAACATTTGTGTAAAACCAGTTTTTGTCCATCAATGTTCACTCAAAGGCAACTCTGTAGGGGGCGCTATCGCACCCATTTCAATTTTGTCATCCTAAACTGGTCCAAACTTGAAAGTTTAACAACTGATTCAAATTTGGTCCTAATCGGACTGGTTTTGATCAAATGGGAGCAATTTTTAGATCTGCAATATCTCAAAATAAGTTGTCCAACTTTGCGGCTGCGCCGCACACAGACCGTAAAAGGTATCCCAAAGATTTGGATAACTTTAGATGCCCCACTTGTCCAGAGGACGTACGCCGAATTTGAAGTTGGTGGGCAAAACGCCCTAGGAGGAGTTCGTCAAAGTTTGACGTGAACAAAATGGCAAACTAAGCGTGTTTTCATTTTCAAAGGAAGATGGCGGGCATGGGGTAAGTCTGGGGGCGTGGCCACAATAATATATTTTTTTGGTCCTCACGAGAGGAATGCGTGTTCCGAATTTCGTAGCTCTACGACAAAGTTGACCTCGGGGCGTCTCCCATAGGCGCAATGTATTTTGACTTTTGTCGGTGGCGCTGTCGCGCCATTTTTTGACGAAAAAAAAAAAATGGCCCAGAAAAAACAAAATTTTTCGCCGATTCTGAATTTTGGGCAAAGTTTGGTGAGTTTTTGAGCATGTTCAGGGGGTCAAATTAGAGATCAAAGCGCAGAAGAAGAACAATAAAAATAAAAATAAAAATAATAATATTTTTAGCAAAAACAATATAGCCGTTTCCACTATAACAACAAATAATACATCGTTTGAAAGCTCTAAGCCTTCCCGATGCCGCCATGGGGTGGAATCATCATTACGAGCGCTTACGCGCTCGTCACTCCCTATTCCGTCGGGATGCCCCGCCCACTCCCCATAGACTCCCATTGATTTGAGTAGATACAAGCATGGCCCATGCCTGCGGCATGGACTCTCGCGTACAGGACGGTGCCAGGAGGGTTTTTGGAGGAATGGAGCGCTTCGCGCTGCTGTTGTCAACAATGAGTGAATGGGCTATGCCCATTCACTCATTGTTGACTATTTCTGTCAGCAGGAGTAAGTATGCATGATCCATGCCTTCGGCATGGGCTAGTTCACTGTACTTGCCAGGGGCGACGGGGCACCAAACATGCACCAGACAGTTGCAACGCTGCCGAAGGCAGCGTTGCGGGAGCAATAGGCCCTCCGCCCTGCTGGGGCTCGGGCCTAACTATAGTATTAGATATAGTATTAGAACATTTCATTCAAAATGAGTTAATCCCTGTTCGCTTTGGAGCATCAGAATACTAAACCCACTTAAAAACTCTACTACGACATGTTTGAATCTATACGTTATGGTCCTTATCTTGCACATATCATGGGCCTCACCATCGTCTTCGTTTTTCTCCGCTGGAAACTCGCCCGACTCGGCGAGAGAGGCCAGAGAGGTGCGTCTGGAGGAGGCTCCGGAGGCGAGGCTGGCCGGTCTGCTCCCGGGAAGCCTGTTGATCCAGTGGTCACACAGAGAAGAACTGGTGGAGCCTGAGGAAGCGTGAAAAATCACTTAGCATATTGCATTATAAAATAAATACTGGTCAGCATTATATTACAAGTTAATTACTATAGTACAAGCATAGCGTCATTAACAATGCAAGATAAATAAACTAGGCTGTTTATATTATGTAAAAATGTTGTTCATGGTTCAAAGCACAGGCTAATTAAAAAGGAAGGGATCAAGACAAGAACAATTACTCCCACAACACATTTTATCTGCAGCCCACTTCCCATTTATAATTATGTACTGAATATTTAAAGTCGCACGATCACAGACCTGCTACGGAGCTGTTGGCTGACCAGGACGGGATGGCGGTTCGGCGTTGGTAAAACAGAATATATGCGTTCTGCTGACAAACGTCGTCGTCTGCCACGGGCGACACCTCGCTGTCGTCAAAGCAGTACCACTGGCCATCCACAGAGTTCTTACAGTAAGCTGGGAAAACGCATAAAACATAAGCTAACTCAGCAGCACATTGGGACGTCATCTTTTACAGCTGAGAATAACAGGTGTATGGAAATAAAACTATGGTTATTCAGTTTATTAGAATCAACATTTCCTTGTACCCGTATTTTCTTATTTGTGTCTATAAGTCGGACCTTTTTTTTTTTTTTTTTTTTTTAATAGGTTTTGGCCGGGGAGCTACTTATACTAATACTTATATACTTATACTCCAGAGCGACTTATATGTGATATTATTTGTTATTTTCACACTTGCAACCGCATTTCATACTCCAGTGCGACTTATACATGTTTTTTTCTTCTCTATTATGCATTTTTTGGCTGTTGTGACGTGCGACTTATACTCCGGTGCGACTTATACTCCTTTATACTCCGGTGCGACTTATAGTGCAGAAAATATGGTAAATATCCTTATTCTTCTCTTAATTTTGCATGTACACTTTTCTCGCTGTGTGCTGCAAGTACCCAGAGAGTGTACTTGAATTTCTCCACTGTGTGACTTTCTACTTCAAAAATAATACTTTTAAATAATCTGTTTTATTGCTATTGTCAGTAACCAAAATTCACAAACTCGGAACGTGCTTCGGCAATAGGAGCAACATAAAACAGTGAACAATAATAGTATAAATAAATAAATAAATAAAGTGTTGAATGTCAAAAAGAGTAGACTAGAATATAATAAAAAATGTATGGACAGAACAACAATGCAGACAATAATAAATAATAGATTACCAGTGTAGTGTCCTCCGTGCATGCTCCCGTGGTGGTTGCACACGGCATACAGGTCGTACAGGTAGTCGTCAGGGTTTCTCCCCAGGCCGTAAGGTCGTCTCCATGGTGACCAGTGTGAGGGTAAACTCCAGCTGCTTTGACTCCTCTTCACCACGTGGGGCGCCATGTCCATGCCAATGAGAGGGAAGCGTATCATGTTCTGCATCTTCACCCTCCGGTCTCCCTCCTACAGGAGAAAATACAACATATTATTTCAATACTATTACTGCCGCTCGAGAAATATTTGCACTTCTGGGAAACCATAAGAAAAGAATGCAATTAAATATATATGCATTTTCATTTCAAAATATAAAATCAACAAACATTCTGAGTAGAAGAAACAATTGGCATTAAAATAGTCTGTGTACCACAAATACTTTTTTTGGCCAAAGTAGTGACTAAAGAGTAACATTTTGTAGTGTATTTGTAAGTACTTTAAAGGTGGTATGGACGATTTTTTTCAGCAAATTTTTTATCATATTTCCTCGTGGCGTGGATAAATCATTTGTTCTGCCACGTATCAATCATAAAACGCACCTATCGCTCACCTGCTGCCGCGTCAGGCTCGTCCCCACGTTTCCGCGTGCCTAAGCGCATGGATCTATCATAATATAGTTCCCTCAGTGTACGGGGCAAAATGAAGATGGAGAAAGACAGTTCGAGCTGACGCAGAAGTGGACAGAAATCTACGGGAGACGAGCGATGCGATGCGACACGTCGCGCTAATAAACAAACGCACGTGTGAGTTGTATCAGTCCGCACGGGGAAGTGCGCATGCGCACTTCCGCCTGCGTTCTCAAATCGCCGAAAAATCGTATGTTTAAAAGGTATAAAATAAAAGCGCCATAATTCATTGAAGAACAATATTGTAAGTAACTGTTTAATACCATATATAAAGAAGACTATTAAGTAAATCCCAAAAATTAAAACATGATTAGCGTTACAAATGTGTACTAAAGGTCACAAGGTCATGTGGAGCTGTGGAGCCGTGTCTCACACCTGTCTGAACCTCTTGAGATGCAGAATGAGCACGTCGGGCAGGGTCCAGAGGCTGAGTTTGATGCGTCCCTGCTGCAGCTGCTTACAGTGAGGGCAGCGCCAGGCGTCGTCCGGGGCCAGCTACAACACAGCCACGGCAACGCACTCATTACAAAACCTCACATGGGGAAAACTTTCCTCTCTCCGCAACCACACTGTAAAGAGCGGGCTTTTCTCAGAATTTATACAGTTTCCCAGCCCAGCGCCCGATAGAAAAATATACTTTAGCCACACAGAGACGGAACAAAACTTAACTACAGCAGGGTAATAATAAAGTCGACCAGAGAACAACGTAAACTACATTTTATATCGAATGACTGATCTTCTAACCTGCTTCTTTTATGACTTTATGCTATCTTCATAAACATATGCATAAAATCACAGGGCATAAGGCTGTTTTTTTATGTATTTATTTATTCTTTGTGTATTTATTCATTTTTTACATATTTTACTTGTGCTTGTTTTGTTCTCTGTGCAGCACTTTGGAGACTTTGTGTTGGCAAAATGTGCTATACAAATAAAGTTGGATTGGATTTTTGTTTGTGGTCAGACGGCAGTAACAATACAAATCTCTTCTAATAACCCTCACTGCTTCACTGTATTAGAAAAAGCTTCAGTTGTAGTCATCTGGACTCAGTTTGAAAAAATAGACGTTTCGACTCTCATCCAAGAGTCATTGTCAATAAAAGAATTTAGATCGAGAACTCCGATATTAATACTGTTCTGTGGTAAGACCCGCCCATTGGGAGGAGCCTTCCTGAAGTAGAAAGAGTTGTTTGTTTCAACAGAAACTCCCCCCTTGTATCTACCGAGCTAGCATATTCAGAATCTTAATGGGCTATTAGAATCCTCTTTGTCTTTGTGAGACCCTGGCTCAACCACCCTGAGTACCTGATTAGCATCTAAATGTCTCACCTATGTACCGTTCTTTACAGCTTTCTTCACTGCATTGGATCGAATAAACTACATTGCTCCGTTTTTGAGTCGGCAACTTGTCCTTAGGGTGAACCAGTTTTTGTCTTAAAGTGTTTCCTGGTTTAAAATAAACAGGCAGGACAAAACAGCCTCTACACAAGAGGCTTTATCAGCACAGAAGAAATACAAGTTCAGGACCTGAGAGTGCCGTGCATCTCCATCTTGAAGCCTCTAATCACTCGTTTGAAGACGGTGAGGTGAAGGTTTTAAGCAGGGAGAAAAGATGGTTTGAAAGAGGAGTCAAGGAAGCTATTTTTGTTAAAAAAGAAAGACCTTCTTTAAACAGAAATGGAGGGCTCAGATTCAATCTTCCTGGTATCTATAATGGAATACTGAACCCCTGGAAAGGTAGAGGACCAGGACAAGGACATTTAGATGCTAATCAGGTACTCAGGGTGGTTGAGCCAGGGTCTCACAAAGACAAAGAGGATTCTAATAGCCCATTAAAATTCTGAATAGGCTAGCTCGGTAGATACAAGGGGGGAGTTTCTGTTGAAACAAACAACTCTTTCTACTTCAGGAAGGCTCCGCCCAATGGGCGGGTCTTACCACAGAACAGTATTAATATCGGAGTTCTCAATCTAAATTCTTTTATTGACAATGACTCTTGGATGAGAGTCGAAACGTCTATTTTTTCAAACCGAGTCCAGATGACTACAACTGAAGCTTTTTCTACTATGGAACACGCCTGGACGAATGAGGGATTACACCGACACGCTTCACTGTATTGTACACAAATGAGATGTTCCGAGGCCATATTGTCTGTGTGCTGTGACCGTGACGATACCTGCTCCTCTTTGGTGTAGAGCTGGAAGCACTGGGCGAGCGTGCAGGCCTGAGGCTGGTGGTGCTGCTCGCGGTGCAGGTACACGCTCTCGGCGTCGGGGATGTACTCCTCTTCTGTGTGGCCAAACAAACTGTGGGAACATCGACACAAACCTGCATTCAGCTCAGAGTCATGGGACCGCCACAGGACCTGCTGCATGAGCACACTCCTGTCTGCACAAGTCCTACTGTAGGATTATGTCTGCACGACCAGGAAAACTGATTAGGAAAGAAGATGCATGCATTCCACCAGTGAAGATAACACTAACTTAGAAGCCTTGGTGTGTACATTTCACTCCTCGCATTAAGTTTGTGTTTTTTTCAAAATCGGCACTGGTTTAAAAAGTGTTTAATAGTCAATCAACAGTAACAAAGCCATGTGTTACTGCCACAGACTCATTTTGTTTTCCAAATATAATCCATTATTAAAAGTTGAGGTTTTGGAACCAACTTTACTTGAACCTGATCACTTCATTAAAGTCGTATAATTATCTGCATTTTGTTCTTTTGTAAACGGGGTTAGAAAAAGTAGAGGGAATGAAAACGGAAGGTAACCGCAGTTTGAATGGCTTTTTCACTAACTTTTCACACAAAGAAATAAGAATAGACTTGACCGCGGTTTGCTCGACTCACTATTCCTTGGTCTCTTTGTCCCACTCCACGACGATCTTCACATGCGGTGGTCCTCCGTGTCCACACGACTTAAACGCTCTGCAAAAAAAGAGGAGAACCACGTGATTTTTTTCAAATTTTATTCAGAATTTGAGCAGTTTCTTAGTCAGAGATTTGTTGTTGAAATGGTTATTGTTTTGGAGGGTGTTGTGACTTGTCTTAGGAGTGAAGCATGTGAAAGAGGCATTTCCACAAACAGCCCGAGTCAGGTTTGGACACGTTCCTCTAGAAACGAGAGGAACAAAAGCTGTGGTCTGGTTAAACGGAAGATTAAAGACCAACGGTGATGTAATGTAGGCCTCTCCTGCAATGACGCAACATCACTGACTTTTACTCTGGTTTTACCTGCTGAACTTTCCCTGTCAAAACCACAGACTATAATTAAGCAACAATATTTTACTGAACAACAACTGATGCTGTCTAATATCGACTTCTGACAGAAAATATTAAAGAAGCAAACATCTAAAGGCTGTGTATATTCTGACATTACACTTTGATTAGGCAAAGCATTAGTAATTCTATTGTCTTTTTTCATTAATCAATATAAAATCAAAATGATGAGTGTTATTTTTTCAATAAAAATTGTGTTTTTTATGAATCAGATAAAGATGTTTGGCTCTTAAAAATGCTCTAAATCACTAGGTGGGCAGTAAATGTTTAGGAATGTGAAGAGTATGGAGTAGACGGTAGAGTATATCATCTATTTTGGAAACTTATGAAAAAGTGGCAATAAGAGCAGCGTAATACACAGCGTGGAAGTGGAACATGAACACCACAACACACCAAGTTGTTTCCTCAAGTTGGAGAACTGTGCATTCTTGAGGCGACGGGAAATATCCGAGTTGTGACGTTTGATTGGTGAGAATCAAAGAGTTCACGACAAATGAGATTGTATCAAGAACAACAACGCCTGGAAGAACTGCTGAAATAGTTTCTGTTGTATTGAACTGAATCATCTCATCATCTTGGACAATCATCAATTATCAACTCAACATGACGGCGAGCTGAAGCAGTAGAATTAAACCGTTTATTTGAATTCCTGTAGTTGAATTACTGCCCGTTTTCAACTGTTTGATACGTGGATTTGAACAATTATTGTGTCACTCTTGTGTTTTTTTTGTTTTGTTTCTTTCATTTCATATGTTGCACCAAACTTAATGCTCTAATTCACCGACACTAAAGTTGCGTTACGCTCACCTGTCCACAGTTGGGTGACACAGCGGCCGCTCGTCTTGAGGAAGGAGGTAGGTGATTCCGACGACGCCGACCACCCTGAGACTGAAAGGTCCCACCTGAAACGGCACGACGTGATAATTTTAATCCCGACACCAGATATTTTTTACATTTCCATAAATTAAGTGAGCCGCTTCAGACCTGAATATAAACCCCAGGCCTCAGAAGATGTCGCATTTTCTCCAAGATCTCCTTCTGCAAAGTGTCCCAGGTCACAGTGCGCTCCAGGTACAGCACAAATGGCAAGCCAAATCTGAAATGTAGAGTCAGGATTACATCAACACTGGAATATAGAGATACATATTAATAGGTACAGTACAGGTAACAAAGAGGACTATGAGTAATTGTTTAATAAATAATTGTATTGAAAAAGTATACATTTTATTATAATAAACATTTATTATCGTATTTTCCGGACTATAAGGCGCACTTAAAAGCCTTTAATTTTCTCAAAAAATTGCAGTTCACTTTATAATCCAGTGCGCTTTATATATGGATTACATAATATCTCACCACTTTACACGCTTATTGCATTAATAAAGATCAACTGACCATTTTGTTTCGCTTAATGTGTCTTAAAAAAAAAATGAAATAGACCATTCATAGTCTAATCCAGTGCGCCAAATAGTGCGGAAAATACAGTATATACAGTTTTAAAAAATTGAAAACAAATATAAATCTCGTTTTTTATTTTTGGGAAATTAAAGCTGCACTGTGTAACTTTTTCTGGTGGAGGGTTTGTCATTTACTTGTTTTCATGGAAACGTTACCCTCTTTGCTAGAATGTTCCACATTATGGCATAAAACAGCGACTTGTTTTTCAAAAAAAACTTTACGAAATAAAAACATGTGTAATTGAATAACATTGATCCGTTTATTGCCATACTGTGGAACATGACAGGAAAAAACATCAAAACCGTGGAAATGACCGGAAAAGTTACAAACTATTGAAAAAGTTCAAGATGTTAGATGCACCTGAACGTTATGGCACATTACCTCTTCCCTTGATGTCCAGTGCAAGCTCTGTTACACACCAACAGGATCATTTTCTCTGGTCCAAGGTTTTTGTTGGGCGAAGCAGTCAAAGGAGTCATGGCCCCCTGCATGAACGATGGAGTCCTGCTCATCTCTGTCCCGTACTTAAAGTTATTATGATTCAGGTTTGCCAGAAGACTCCCTGAAAAAGAGTGTAAGGAATACTTATTGTTGCGAAATCCAACTCTACGGAGGATAATATGATTCCACTCGTGTGTAACCTCTTTTGTGGCGTATGTTTTCCAGTTTGAAGGTCTCGGGTGTTTCAAAGGCAAAGATGGAATCACTTTCTTGGATGATGTTAAGATCGTGTTCGTCGTCGCAAAACGAGCGGTGGAAGCCGTCGTAGTACATCTCAGTCAAAACAAACTGAGAAAGCAAAAAGTACCATCAGAAAATACAATACGGACACTTTAAGATTTACATTAGGACATCAGAAATCACAATAGTTGCAGAAAAGTTGCATAGTACACATTTAACCTAGAATTTGAAGTAAATGATAGAGGAGGACTACAGCTGGCCTTTCTGAGAGTGGGACAGATTCTACAGTAATGAGAGACTGGAATAGCACCTGGTCCAGGGGGATCTTGGTCTCTCGCGACACGGCCTCTCGGAGCCGATACACAGTGCTGTTGAGGGGGACGGCCACTCCGATCCTCATGCAGTGAGAGTACTTCCCCTGGTACACCACGGTCACATACAAGGGGCTGAGGGGGAAGCAGAGACATCTTCATAGCAATGTAGCCAGAGAAACACTAAAACAGTCATAAAATGGATAAATAAATAAAGTAACATAAGATTTAAAGTAACATTTAAGATGTCATTTGACAAAGACAACGACAAATAAGTAGAGTAAACATTATAGTATAGTTAACAGTGTTTTTTTATTCATTGGTTTATTTGGATAGAAATCAATCCAAAAACATCAATTATGGTAAACATTTCAGCGCTTACTAGTGCTACCACGATTGATCAACTACTGTATTTGTTATTAGTTGACTATAAATGTATTTATTTTGATTACATTGCACAAATTGTCTTAATGATTCAAGCATACTCTTTATTACAAAGTAGAGAATTTATAGTAATCAATCATCTTGCCATGTGCTTTTAACTTTGGAAGTTCATTGACACCTTGTGAGTAATGCTGCACACTGCACGGTATTACTGTTGAGCATGTTCAAACCTGCTGAGAAAGCATTTAATCCTCACGCCCAAAGTGGCTGCACAGCTGAGCACTCACCGCGTGTGGGGCAGCGGGATGGGCAGAGAAATGCACAGGAACGGGTCAAACGTGTTGCTCTGCTTTTGACAGTGTGGGCAAGTGAGAGATGACCTAAGGTGAAAATGCAAAAATATATGTGCATAAGAGGAAGAATTTAGACCGAGTTAATGTCAAAGCACAAAAATCTACAAAGGGGAGTGGTCTTACTTGTACTGCGCCTGAAACAGCTCCTGCACAAACGATCCAGCCGAAAGGGGAGGAGACGGCCCTTCTACGCTCTGGTCGTCCTCTTCTATTGGAGGCTGATGAAGAGGAGCAAGAGTTTGAAAAATGCACAAAACAAGCAGCCCGCCAGGTTTCAGACACGCAACACAAGAGTTGAAGTCAGTGATTATTGCTGTTACTCCAGCAGGGAAGGAACACCATAAAAGGAAGGAAAATAAGATAAGATATATAGAAGATATTCCTTTATTGTCCACACATGGGGAAATTTCATTGTTGCAACGCAGGTAGATACAGAGGAAAAGGACAGATAACTTATGGGAAGTTTAAAAAACACTCTTAATAGAAGAACTCTTATAAACAAAAACTCCTATAGACAAAACCTCTCATTTCCTAATAAGGAATGGAGGGGTAAAATAAAGATAAAATAAAATAAAAACAGCTAGCGTAAGACAAGATAATACTACTAATAATAATAATGGTAAAATAAACACTCTATTTTCATCAGTTATATGCACATGAATGTGACATAATTGCATGTGAGTATGACAGTAATTGCACATGAATATGACAGTATTGCACATGGTTAAGTCAGTATTGCAAGTGTTCAGGGCTAGCAGTGGAAGGAAAGACCTGCGAAACCTCAGTCTCTCACTGAAGCTGCTCTCCAGAGCGGACAGAGTGTCCTGCAGGGGGTGACACTCACGGTCCAGCATAGATGTGAATTCAGCCAGGACCCTTCTGTCCCCCACCTCCTGCACCGAGTCCAGAGCACAGCCAAGGACGGAGCTGGACTTCTTGATGACTTTGTCCAGCTTCTTCCTCTCCCTCTCTGTGATGCTGCTGCTCCAGCAGGCCACACCGTACAGGAGGGCTGATGCCACCACAGAGTCGTAGAAGGTCTTCAGGAGTGGCCCTGTCACTCCAAAAGACCTGAGTCTCCTCAGGAGGTAGAGCAGACTCTGGCTCTTCCTGTACAGTGCGTCTGTGTTATGAGTCCAGTCCAGCTTGTGGTTCAGATGAACACCCAGGTAGTTGTATGAGTTCACTCTCTCAATGTCCCGTCCCTGGATGTTCACTGGTGAGGGGGCAGTGGGGTGACGTCTGCGGAAATCCACCACCATCTCCTTGGTCTTCCCCGCGTTGATGAGGAGGTGGTTCCGCTGACACCAGTCCACAAAGTCCTGCGCCAGTCCTCTGTACTCCGCGTCATCGTCGTCCGTGATGAGTCCGATGATGGCAGAGTCGTCAGAGAACTTCTGCAGGACACAGCTGTCCGTGTCGTGTCTGAAGTCTGCAGTGTAGAGGGTGAAGAGAAAGGGCGCGAGGACAGCGCCCTGGGGCGCCCCCACACTGCAGGTCCGAGTGTGAATTGGGCACAGGTTCCAGACAGGAGGTCTTCCAGACCTGTGGTACCACCCTCAGCTTCAGGCTCATGTTGAAGACATGCTCCATAACTCCACACAGTTCATCTGCGCAGGACTTAAGAAGCCTGGGGCTGATGCCGTCAGGTCCTGCTGCCTTCCTCACTTTAATCCTATTCAGCTCTCTCCTCACCTGAGCTGTTGAGACAGTCAGTGGATGGCAGGGGGACTGTGTGCTGGGGGGATGGGCGAGTCCTGGTGAAGTGGGGAGCTGATGGGCCGGGGCAGAGATGTGAAGAGGAGCGGATGCAGGCCATTGTCTAGCTGTGGAAGAGGGAGCATGCAGCTGTGCAGGGGGAGGGGCGGGCGACTGATCAGGAAGTGAGAATTTAGCTCATTCACCCACTGTAGGTCCCCCTCTGTCTGGGCAGGGGGGGATTTTGAAGCCCGAGATGGTTTTTAGGCTCCTCCACACTCCCTGAATGTTCTTCTGCTGCTGCTGCTCCTCCATCCTCCTCTTGTAGCCGGCTTCAGCCTGCCTGATCTTCCTCCTCAGCTCCTTCTGCAGTCCTCAGCTCCTCCTTGTTCCCTGACCTCAAGGCCCTCTTCTTCTCCTTCAGCAGAGCCTTCAGTTCACGGTTAATCCATGGCTTGTTGTTTGGAAAACACTGCACCGTCCGGGAGGGAACAGTGTTCCTCAAAACAGAAGTTGATGTAGTCCGTGATGCACTCTGTGATGGTGTTGATGTCCTTCCCATGTGGGCCATAGAGCTCAGTCCAGACAGTGGTGCTGAAGCAGTCCCTCAGAGCCTCCTCGCTCTCAGCAGACCACCTCCTCACCACACGGGGCACCACAGGCTGCCTGCGCACAATGGGTTCATACACAGGCCTCAGATGTACAAAGTTATGGTCTGAGCTGCCCAGGGGAGGGAGGGGGGAAGAAGAATAAGCCTCCTTGGTGTTGGCAAAAAACAAGTCCAATGTTCTATTGTCTCTGGTGGGGCAGGTAACATACTGGGTGTGTGTTGGTAGAACAGAAGAGGGAGAAGCGTGGTTAAAGTCACCAGAGACGAGGAAGAGCGCCTGTGGATGCCGTGTTTGCAGCCTACAAGTGGAGGAGAGCAATGCTTCACAAGCATTATCGGCATGCACAGACGGGGCCACATAGACTGCGATCAAATTCACATGTGAGAACTCCTCAGGCAGATAATATGGCCTCATGCCAACAGCCAATAGTTCAATGTCTTTGTTACATAGCTGTTCCTTCACTGTGCAATGTTCCGAATTACACCAGCTCGTGTTTACATACACAGCCAGCCCTCCACCTCTCTTCTTCCCGCATTCTCTCGTTCTGTACGCCCGCAGCAGATGAAAATTGTCCAAACTGACAATAGGGTCCTGAATTTCCTCTGGGACCACATGAGGCTAGCTATTTCCGACATTTTATTTTGAAGGGACCTCACGTTACCCATGATTACGGCGGGAACCGGCTTCCTGTGGTGCCCTCACCTTTCCCGGAGTTCGCGTCCCGCTCTCCGGCTCCTCTGTGTTTTCCTTAGGATGTCCGCCGGGATAACGTGACGATCCCCGGGTAAGACCACGGCTTTCCGCAGTTTCATGAGTTCCTCCTTTGTATAAACGCGTACCGGCGGCCGGGGGGCGCGCGGGGGCTCGGAGCCAGCACACGTCTCGGAGCCAGCGCACATCACGACGACAACACTCAATAATAAACCAGCCGAACAAAGTCAAAACAAGATGAATTAAAGCGATTCCAGCGCGTTCCCCGATCGTACAAGTAAAGTAGAAAAAATATTTACATAAATACAATACATAAAGCACAATAAGTGTGAAAAAAGTGTGAAAAAGTGTGAAAAAAAGAGCGTTGCACCGGGCTGCCAGCAGTGCCAGCGCCTTTATGACGTATATGCCGGTTACCTTTACTGCCGGGCGGCTGTTCGGGTTGACAATGTTGATGTCTTCGTGTACTCGGTCCAGCAGCCACAAGAGAAACTCCTGAGCGTCGTGTTGAGCGTTGCCTTTGAACTGAGTGGCATTTTTTGATACTATACTCTGCAAGACAAACAAGGACACAGATTGCATTTGGTGTTGCACAGTGTGTTGTAATATCAGGAAATCTAATGCCATATATTTCAATTAATAAAACAAAGTAAACCCTGTAGTAGGAGCATTGAGACCAAATTAGATTGACAATTTAGTTTATTTTACAGGCCTTTACAGTACATTTTATACAATCATTATTAAAGGCCTTCCATGGAATGAAACGAGTCTTTGTTCTTGCCATGTTTCTTATTATTCTTCTTGCATGGTCATTTTGCCACAACTCCGGCAATTTTTGACCCCCTGAACATTGATAAAAGTCCCACATTGGGGACATAGACGCGATCGGCTTGGCCCGAACTCGAATAAAATGGAGCTTGCGAGAACGCCCGTCACAACAGTGCCAACTAGTTCAAAAAAGAAAAAAGATGAAACTCTTAATCTTTGGCCTAGGCACATGAGACTTGGGACAGTGATAGAGCTACCTTTGACCTCTGACCTTTGACGAGTAAAACACACCTGGCAGCATCGCTCTATGATAAACAGGAAATCAGCCATGTCGAATCAAACTCGTACTTAGTTTTTCGTCCAATCGAGCTCAAAACAACACTTTTTGCATCTACAGACGTTGAAATTTGATAAAGATTTAAAAAATATTGACATTCCTTACGGTCTCCGCGTAACAGGCCCTCAAAAAAGGCTTAATTTTTCAAGGATAAGTCGCACCTAATGGAATTGATCTATGGAGCTCATATTTCACTCACTAATGCGTTTTTATGGTCTGATTGGAAATAATTAATACCATGTAACAAATTTACTCTATAGCGCCCCCTACCCATTGTGTGAAAAACTCAACATTGTCTGATTTGTTTGACATTCTCCTCAAGACGCCATGAAAAAAAGGTTATTGCAGATATTGTGTATTTACACAATTGGCCAGGAGGGGCGCAATGAATGCCTTCACTTCCTCTTCCTCTTTTATATTGATGGAATATTTCCTCTCGTGCCGTGGTCTTAGCATTAGCGGTAGCATCAGCATTAGCGGCGGGTCTCTGTTGCTAGGTGACGGGGGTACAGGGAGGAGGGGGTTTAAAGAATAAAGTCTAAGAGAATAAAGTCTAAGAGAATGAAGTATCGGGGCAATCGCGATCAAAAGGGGGTCGCGCGGGTGGCGAGAGCAATCATCGCCGCTACCGCGGCTTCAATTAAGATTTTACTTCTTCTATTTGTATTTTTTTGTTAAGAATTGTTTTATATTGTATTTTCAGCCACTGTGTCCAAGTAAGTACAGCTAGTCAGTGTTTTTTTTAGTGCACTAAGGTGCACTATGTTATTTATTATGTTGGCCACCGGTTTGTTATTGCTTTTCCTGGAAAGTTCAACTATCTTGCATTTATTCCCTCGCGGGTGGTTTTTATTGCTAAAAACACATTTGGGAAAACATCTTAATAAGAAAACACTATAAATGGGGTCACCTCTCCACAGCTCTAACCTGTAATGTGGCCCTCACCTGTTTGACTACATAGATAAGTTTACTGCCATACTGTGGAACATTCAACGCAAATCCATAACATCTCCATTGAGACAAGCAGGTGGGTGGCAGACAAAGTTAGGTGCAGGGCTGCAAGTTGAAATTAACAATTATTCCAACTATTATTCTTTTGATTACTCGTTGTTAGGATTGTGAAAGGCCGTGACTATGAGATGTTTACCAATTTTGATGAAGCCAAACTGATGTAACTTGAGGTCATCCTGACGGAGAAACAGACAAAATAAGCTCTGTAACAAAAACCCTTCATTCAAACGTGTTATTTTGTCCGAGCCATATACCACTTCTCTCAGCACATAGTAAGTTTGGAGGAATATTCCACAAATAATCACTAATTTTACATGTAGAGCCTTAATATACAGTGGCAAATTGTACCACATTTTGAGTAATGCATATCTGCCTGCCTAAAGTCCCCAGAGTAGTAGAAGCTCCGTGTAAGCCATTCTTTGTATCTGCCAAATCAAATGACAGAAGCATGAATAATGAATGGCCCACCACTTACCTTGAAATCCCTGCTATGCTGCGGCGTGTACTCAAAGGTCCATAACGCCCTCACCAGCCCGGACAGCTGCTCGGTCACCTCCCCTTTGGCCAGTGGTCCTCTCCTCTGCAGATGGAGCCCGTTTGTCCTCGGCTTCTCCTCGTGTTGCCCCTCTTCTCCTTTATAATGCTCCAAAACCAGATACTCTGCGAACAGATCCGTGTTGCTCAGGCACTGCAGGACCGCGTTCATGAAGCAGGTGTTCCCGTGGTTTTTCAGCCCGGACACTCCCGGGATCTTGTCTCCCGAAAAGAAAAGGTCCCCGTCCTCCATTGGGACATCTTTGCTCCCAGTTTTGAACGCGGAAAAGCCCCCATCGTCCTTCTCGTCCTCGGCGTGCACTTCTGATCCAAAATGTGACAAAGCTGTGAGCGTCCGGAGAAACCTGCTCATGAAACTGCCCACGGATCTGACAGAGCCTCTCCTGAACAGCTTCTTACTAAAGCTGGTCTTCTTGTCCTTCATGGCAGCTTTGCAAGACATGATGTTGGGACCTTTTGCGGGACAGATGACACTTCGGCCGCCGTTTACTTCACGTCATTCAGCCACGCACCCCATGCAAAAGTTGTCGTTTCCCCATCGTAACACTTACATTTTAGACGAGAAGCCTTAAACGTGGTCTTGACACTTCAAAGCGAGGAATTTGTGCGTGCGCATCGAAAAATGCACACATTTTACTCTGCATGTTTGCCAAATTCCACCAAACACGGTCTTGATTGCGCAAAATTAGCACCACAAACGAGTATCGGGGTGTTTTCTTTGGCACATCCAAACCTTTCCCCGGAGTCAGCTTGGTGTGTGGCTTCCCTGGCCGCAGGAATGAATCAAAATGGGCTGGTTTTGCTCTGAGCGTAGACAGGACAGACAGCTAATTTCATGCTAACGCTAGCTACAATAACAACACGATCCGAGGCAGTAGCGTTGACAGTCCCGTATCCGCGGCAGCTCCAATGGACCATCGAAGTCATCCATAGTGTTTGACAGGTCTGTAAAAGTCTGTCAAATTAAGCCTGAATCCGTGTGACCCCGCGCTTTGGTTCCTGCATTCCTGCATTTTCAGAAGCACATTTCAGTGCTTAAGCTAAAAAAAAAAAACAAGAATCGGTGCACTTATTTTTCTTTTGCTGATTTGATTCGACAGCGGTCACACAGTTCAGAGACGCGTTACTGCCACCTGCTGGACTGGGGCGGAAGAGCTACTGTTTATGCCAATTAAACCATGTGTCTCTATTATCAAAGGCATTAACTACACCGTAATGATCCTTAATACAGCAATAAATTGTGTATTAAGAAAAAATAGACTCAATATCTACTCAACCCATTATTTATAATTATTATTGTTTTTCATTTTGGATGGTTTTACTGCACTAAAATATAGTGTAGTCTATTAAAAAACATGTGTGCTTACTGTGAGTGGGCTTACATCACCACAAATCTAACTCGTATATAATTGACCCTCAGCTATCAATTTGCACAGTGTGGTATTAAGCTTATCCATTTGTTCCGGAGCTTTTAATATTCTATATCCATGGAATTATACAAGTGACTTTCCACCTCCAGACAGTTACATTCTATCCCAATTCATAATGAACAAACTACTTAATCATGACTCTTACCTTCTTATCCTAACTCCTTAATTCATTTTTTTACTAAGCCAATTCTTAATAAACTATTGGTTCAATATGAATTTAACTTAATTTGTTCATGCTTTATTAAGGCTAAATAAGGTTACTTTGGCCAATGCCCAATCCTGTCAGATATTGGAAGCTAAGCAGGACAGGGCCTGGTTAGTACTTGGAGTCTGCCCCAAAGCATCTGTGGCTATAATAGAAGCTAAACACCACCACGTGAATGAATAATACAATGTGAAGCATCTTGTGTCTAGAAAAGTGCTATATAAGTAGTATTTATTATTAAGGTGCAGATATTATACAGGGGTACTGACATTTTTGTGTTATTATGGGTAGTCTTTAATGCCTAGGAATAATGATAGTTTGTCAGTTTTCTCTACTGCCAGGGGGAGGCACAGCAACCCTACAAGATCAAAACATTATTATTTCTATGTGCAAATTATAAAGACAATCTTTAGCCTAAGCTTATTCTACAGATAAACAATGAATAAAACAAAATGTATTGGTAGAAATGATGCATTTCTCTATCTCACTTAGTTTGTTTTGTCCTCAGTACGATAACACACCTAAGAATATATGAACGCCTTTTGGGCCAACATGACACAAGAGTTTCCAGCTATTTTCTGTTCTGTGTCATGTATGTTAGAGAAATGATAGGATATGATTTTGATTGACAGCTGATAAGTGGTGCTCGGAGCATGGTGTGTTCCCTCTGATGAAGAGGATTGGACTTGAACACTGACCATGCTGATGGCAAGCCACTCCAGTCTATAAATATGTTTGAGACTGCTTCCAATTTGTCACTGCTTTGGGCACAGGGGATTGCATGAATCAGAAATCTTCACTAGAAAGATAATATAGACAATCAGTGCTTGAAAAATATAATGATGATGGTAGATTTTTGTCACAAATGTTAATGTAATCTGTGTCAATATAGAAATATGCAGTTTTTTTGTTTTGTTTTTAATTATTATTTAGGCCCAGTTCAAACTCTACTGCATCTGCTTCAAGAATTAAACATTTTTGATTTTCTATGTTTTGTTTACAACTATCACAGTGATTCAAGCAAACCATATTGTGCATTAGATTCAGTCCAGAACGTGTGCCATGTCCATCACTTGAATGTGTTCGATATGGGGAATAAAAGTGTGTTTTGTTTCATGGCGGGGCTAAATGCTTCTCTTGTTATTCTCTACAGACGCTCGAAACAGTCGGAGCCAGATGGGGAAGTTCTCTAATGATGTGTCCATGGAAACAAGGCGAAGGGTCACATGTGTCTCTTCATTGCAGGAGGAGCCATATGCTCTCTTTCTATGGCTCAGATTTTTTGGAACAGTGTCACAACTCATCACATCTCAGTGTCACAACAGCAGACATGATTGGTGAAACAGCTTCTTCCGAGGTGACACGTTTCCTCTTTATTTGCCTGATGATCCACGAAGCGTGGAGCACAGGTACCAAAAAGTGCAAAGGCTTCATTTGAGTAAAAAATGCTAAGAGTGCTTCGATAATACACCTTATGCGTGTATTTTTCTTATTTTTGATACAGAAAGTTTGGGTACTACAGTTCTTGTGAATTATGTGAATTAAAGAACTCAACAGGACAAGAAATATACAATTGTCAGATGGCTTAATGAATAAAGAGGTTTACTTAACCCTAAACTAAAAGATTTATCAACAGCCTGTATGTTTCTTAGGTCACACAGGTCAGACCTTTCTTTTCAACATTGCATTTTCTTTACTCTCTGATAAAGTGGCTCACTCCTCTTGTTTCATTATAGTTAATGTATGTAAATATATTTGAGGTAATCACTAATGACGCCTCTGAAGAACATCCTGATCTCGAGGCGCTGCTCCAAGGAGGGTTCATCTTGTAAAGTGACAAAGCCGAAGCAGGGAGCACTAGTGGCGGTGGTGGCTGCTGCGGCTGTTGTGGAGATGTGTGAAATCATTCTGAGCTTATACGCGCACCTCTTCCCGACAGCCGTATAATTAATGTCCCTGAGCCTATTTAAAGCCTGTGCACTGGCCTTCCTTCCACACGTGGCTTATTGTGCAAATGAGTGAGAAAACGCAGGGTGAGCTGCACTGTAGTGTGGGTTTAGTCCGCTGTAATTAGAAAGGCAATTGGCTGGTATTGTTCAACAGGTTTTGGCAAGAGTTCAACATAGACACCTGGAGTTAAGGTAATTCAGGACTCTAGACCAGCCACTGAGACGTCTCACTTTTGCCAACACCAGATGGCACTCTACTTCTTTACTTTCCACACAAAAGTCTCTCCATCTAGCCTAATCTATAGGCCTTGATCTACCTGTCCTGAAAAAAAAAAACTTCTTTATTTAGAACTACCTGGATAAAATATTGCACATTGATTGAAAAGTGCAAGCATGCGGACATGTAATACCAAATGACAATAATTTGTAGTCCGAATAGATGTAAATATTTAAAAGTACACAGTGTAACTTTTCAAGTGGGGGGATAGCACCTGCTTGGTGTTATGGCGTTGCTGGGGAGATTACACAGCATTACATTAAACACATCTATCTTCACAAGTAGGTGATACCTAAGGGCCCAGGTCAGGTGAGATCTGTGGAGTAATGCATGTTTTTCAATTATATTTTAACAATGTATCACATGATCTCTCTGGGTGGAGTTTGCATGTTCTCCCCGTGTTACCGTGGGTTCTCTCCGGGTTCTCCAGCTTCCTCCCACCGTCCAAAGACATGCATGTGTTAGGTAAAAATTGGTAACTCTAAATTGGCCCTAGTGAATGAATGTGAGAGTGAACTGTCTGTAATGTCTATGTCTCTGTGTTGGCCCTGCGACAAGTTGGCCACTGTCCAGGGTGTACCCCGCCTAAGGCCCGAAGTCACTGGGATAGGCTCCAGTCACCCGCGACCCCGAAAGGGAACAAGCGGTAGAAAAAAAAAATAAAAAAATGGATGGATGGATTTTAACAATGAATACACACCTGTAATTGGGGCAAGATACGTCGAATGTCATATTGTGGAACATTCCAAGTAAAGCGATCTACGCATGGAGACTCCCAAAAAGTTACATGCTGCACCTTTAAACGATACACCACAATAACTTGGTGGTAAGTAACTTGCTTTAAAAGAACCTTATTTTTCATGATTGGTCTTTTGGTCAAATCTAAACATAACGTAATGTAAATAAGAAATACATTGCTCTCTGCTCGAGCCTGTAGCCCTTTCGAGGCAACTGCTGTTGTGATTTTGGGGGTCACAAAATGTATTTAATTGAAAAGAATTGAGCTAATATCATTGGCCAAAAGAAACACAATTACACATTTTAGCCACTTTTTTCTTCAACTATTTTTCTGTTGGTAAAAGCCATAGCAGACAGCTTTGGGGAAAACCCAGACCTCCAGACTGAGATAATGTGGGCTTAATCAACGGAGTAAAAGTGCGTTAATGAGTAATGATTGACAGCTCTGCTCTTGCGACGCACGGGTTTTTCTCCGCGGCATCCCTCAGCAACAGCCAGAAGATATGTTCAGGTACACTGCGGAAATCACAAGTTAGACTCAGACTGTCACTCACTACATGAATGAAAGTCAATTCCAATTAAACTGTTTCGTTTCACCCCCTTTCCACTGTAATATAGTTTACTCTATGAAGCCTGTTTATTTTGTTAATAGATACAAACTCTAAACATACAATTGGCTAAATCTATTGAAGAAGATCAGACTCAGAGGAGGATGTTGTCCAAAATCATGACTATGCTGGATTTTCCCTCTTACCCACTCCACAATGTGCTAGTCATCTACAAGCGCTCGTTCAGTGATAGACTTTTACTTCCAGGCTGCTCCACTGTAAACTTGCCAGCAAGAGGAATTCAAAAACTCTTGAGAATCCATCTTGTTAGGCTCCCGCCGATTCATTTGAAGTCCGTTCCAGTTGTAAACGGGCCAATCACATGACATTTAGGGGCCTGCAGGCGGGACTGGAACCAATCACACAACAGCATTGAGGTTGGGTGGAATTCAAAACAAGCCAAACCTATTTCGGCCTATTTTAGGAGAAATACTGTACGGACTATTTTGTTTTTCAAAAATGGGCACACGATGGTGCTTTGTACATTTGGGGATGATAGTGAGGACTCTGCTTTTCTGAACACTAGATTTAAAACAATTTTAAAAGTTTCTGCTTCTTTTGCTGTTGTGCCGCTTCAACCGATCAACATTAAGTATTTAACGCACTGACAATTACGTAACAAAGCTTTTGTAACACGTGACCACACAAAAAAGTGAATCACCTGAAAATAGGCAAAAATGTCCTCAAAAGCCGACCTTTGTAAAGCTGTAGGTGGCCTGTCAGCCGAACACGAGCAGTTGGTTTTTACATTGCGCTCAATTGGAACAATCTTTTCTGGGTCGCAGAGTATTTTTTTGCTGCAGTTCCAAGGGACTGGCCACTGAGGCACTCACCACAGTAATTGTAAAATTATTATTGTTGTTTTTTATAACTAAAAAGTATTTTCCCTTGGGAATTAACTAAATTAATTCTGATGATTTGATACTCCCCTAAAAACGTTTAGACATGTATACCAAAAAGTTGCTTTTTAATACAAAATGTCTTGCTTATTTATTTTTACATTCAAACAACTACGATCGTTTAGAGAGATCTAGAAAACCTCCTTATCGGTCCCCAGTTTTGCGTTTCCCCACCCTGCGCTGCCACCCTGAAGCACACACGCACTTCCTATGTCCATATTTGGCGGAGCATCAGTGGCGGTGGTGCGCGTGAGCTGGGGGAGAAAGGCATTTGAAAAGGTTCTTAAATGATCTTAAGTCCGTCGTGCATCATAAGAAAACCACAGGAAGCTTGTTTTGGTACAAGTTGTGAGACGAGGAGCCGCGCGCTGTGAGCCACGGACGCATTGACCACTGTTTTTGATCCGCTCCAACTCTGACAAGACGCACCAGCGACCACCGACACCGGCCAACTGTTAGGGACCAGGTAAGGCTCTGTCGACACCAGGCTGCACCTTCCACCTTCACACTCCAGTACAGTGGGCCATAGTTCACTTTTGGCATCTGTGTTGGGAAAAAGACACCTGTTGATTTGAATACGTGCATGCGTAAAAGTTGTTTTGGTGTAATTGAAACATAACTGCATTGGAACACATGGTATTATTATTATTATAAAAGGGTTGTTTTTGCATACTGCTAGATATATTTTAGTCTTTCAATTGTTGCTGTTGTTTTCACATTGATCTTTTTGCTTATTAATTATCCTCTTGAAAGATGTTGCTTGCACTGAATCTCCAAAGACTCATTGTTGTGGAAAAATAATTAATTAATAATGATAATGATATTATTATTATCGTTGTTATGATGATTATTATTAACTTCTAAGGCAATATTCTGCACTGTAGAATGAAGGAAAGATCTAAAGTTAAATCATGTTTCTTCTGATTTGACCAATTTTCAGAATTACAATTTATACTGCATAATGAGCTTGTATATGGGTGTTATGTAGGACCAATTTTCTTTGCAGTTGCTGCTCCCTTTCACACCAATGATCTTTCTCCCCAAGTGACAACAATTTTGACGCTGAAATTAAATCACAAATGAAAGCAGCATTTATTATGAAACAGCAGAGGGCTTGCTTCGTCTGCCGTCTGTTGGAGACCAGTTCACCACATTTAGTTCCACTCAATAGCATTTATAGTTAATTCGATGGTTTTGTTTATTTCTTTGTTGCCGTAATTACACCCAAGACTTGTTGTAAGCCATGACCAGCCGTTATCTACAATGCTTATGTTAATGCTGGATAAATAAGACCTCAAAGTTGTAGACAATAATTGCTGTGCGTGGTATAAGTGTAAGTAGGTGGTGGTTTTGTATGCATGAATTTTCAGCTTCTGCAATTTCCAGTGGCAGGATTACAAAGGTTGCAAAGTGGGCAATGAAAAGTCATTTTAGGGAAATGTTTTTGTTGTTATTTCAACTATTTCATACTAAATTAACAAATATTTATCTGTAAAATAAATGGCCAAATATTACATTTTGTGATGTAAATGGAGGCACATATTCAAATATAAACCTTTTTGAATGAAAAAAAAGTCCTAAAATGTTTCACAAAACAGGAAGCTGAAACCCATAAATACCATAAAAAAACATAATAATAATGTATTGAAGACATTTTTGTAGTTTGGTAGGGCAAGTAACTTAATCTCCATGGAGAAAAGTGATGCCTCCAGGCCAAATCACAGATTAGATCTGTGGAGAGACGATCCCAGCAAGACTGTTTGTAAATTAAAATATATTTAACATTCCAGGGCAGACATAGCATCTCCATGGAAACAAACAGGTGGTGATCCCCCCCACCAGAAAGGTTACATGGTGTAAAGTTGCAAGATATTACTTAAGATATTAAACTGGTAACACAGGAAAATCTGATCCTACATCACAGGGAGCGTATGGAAGTAGACAGCTGGAGTTTCTTTAGGGGCTAAATGCATGCTGGGAAATGGATTATGTGTTATCTGCAGAAAGCACAGAGTTCCCTCACACCAGCCTCCACACCAGTCCCCAAGAAAACGCTCTGTAAGGATCTGAAATGGAAGTGGCACTTTGATATATTGCTTCCTGTTGAAAACTGGTGATATATGAAAGGTCAGATAATGAAGTGGTGCCTTGACGCCAGTGTTGTTCATGTAAGTTGTTTCCATGCCGTTTTTACAGGACTTTTTATTATGTTTTTTTAAATTTGTATTGACCTTGATTTAAACCAGGTAAGAAAAAATACTGAGATTGGAACCTTTTTTTCAAGGGTAGGCCATGATGAACTGCAGCACACATCATAAAAATATTTGCACCAAAAAAAAAAAATCGTAAAAACACAGACACTGTTTATAAGATTCTTGCTCTTTTTTAACAGATAAAAAATCACTTAAAGAAACTAGCGAGCAAAATGTTTTCAGTTAAGATTGAAAAGGTACTGAACGCTCCCTTCCCCAAGTCAGTTCTCGAGGGACAAACAAACAATAAACAAACAAAATGTTATGTTACAATTGTCTATTAATTGTAATCATAAAGACAAATGTGTTCAAATCAATTCAGTTAATTTTTATACCACCCAAAATCACAACAGCAGTTGCCTCGGTGGTTAACCAACAGAGGGTTACAGAATCAAGCAATGAAACATTCAAAATCTGATTAAACACATCACAGGAATTTGGCTGTCCCAGCCTCTGTCCTTAGACCCGCCTTCTCGACAAGGAAAAATGATTAAAAACCCTGTGGGAAAAACAGACCTCGTGGAGAACCACAGTGAATGAGAGATCGTACTCCCACGGATGGACAGGCTGCAGATGGTCCAGGACTGACACGCTTGCTTTTTCATCTAGAGTAGAAAGAGTTCACCCAGGCAGATGAGGAGTAGTTCATCTAGTGTAGAAAGAGTTAACCCAGGCAGATGAGGAGCAGTTAATCTAGTGTAGAGTTCATCCAGGCAGATGAGGAGCAGTTAATCTAATGTAGAGTTCATCCAGGCAGATGAGGAGCAGTTAATCTAATGTAGAGTTCATCCAGGCAGATGAGGAGTAGTTAATCTAGTGTAGAAAGAGTTCATCCAGGCGGATGAGGAGTAGTTCATCTAGTGTAGAAAGAGTTAACCCAGGCAGATGAGGAGCAGTTAATCTAGTGTAGAGTTCATCCAGGCAGATGAGGAGTAGTTAATCTAGTGTAGAAAGAGTTCATCCAGGCGGATGAGGAGTAGTTCATCTAGTGTAGAAAGAGTTAACCCAGGCAGATGAGGAGCAGTTAATCTAGTGTAGAGTTCATCCAGGCAGATGAGGAGCAGTTCATCTAGTGTAGAGTTCATCCAGGAAGATGAGGAGTAGTTAATCTAGTGTAGAAAGAGTTCATCCAGGCGGATGAGGAGTAGTTCATCTAGTGTAGAAAGAGTTAACCCAGGCAGATGAGGAGCAGTTAATCTAGTGTAGAGTTCATCCAGGCAGATGAGGAGCAGTTCTAGTGTAGAGTTCATCCAGGCAGATGAGGAGTAGTTAATCTAGTGTAGAAAGAGTTCATCCAGGCGGATGAGGAGTAGTTCATCTAGTGTAGAAAGAGTTAACCCAGGCAGATGAGGAGCAGTTCATCTAGTCTAGAGTTCATCCAGGCAGATGAGGAGCAGTTCATCTAGTGTAGAGTTCATCCAGGCAGATGAGGAGCAGTCCATCTAGTGTAGAGTTCATCCAGGCAGATGAGGAGCAGTTCATCTAGTGTAGAGTTCATCCAGGCAGATGAGGAGCAGTTCATCTAGTGTAGAGTTCATCCAGGCAGATGAGGAGCAGTTCATCTAGTGTAGAGGTCATCCAGGCAGATGAGCAGCATCTGGGTCTACAGGTAAGGGTCACGAGATGGGATGGGGCATCTAAGGTGCAGTCACTGGAGCAGCATCAGCAGTGTCTGAAGGCTGCTAATGTGGATCTGTACCCTACACGCTGTTACTCTATTGACCCTTGTAATATTGCTCACTTGCTTTACTGAAAAGGTAAAGCATTTAAAGTAGAGATCGTCCGATATGTCTTGTTTTTTTCTGCGGATATGATTGTTTAGAAACCAGGTTGAGAAACCGATAGCCGAAACACTTTTTGGCTGATACGTATTAGGGCTGACTTTGATTATTTT
This sequence comes from Eucyclogobius newberryi, assembly GCF_026437365.1. Lineage (NCBI taxonomy): Eukaryota > Metazoa > Chordata > Actinopteri > Gobiiformes > Gobiidae > Eucyclogobius > Eucyclogobius newberryi. The sequence goes on from NW_027315757.1 coordinate 25,348,238, forward strand.
CTCCAAATTTTATTATTTGAAATATCAAATTCAGGTATGCAGAGTATTAGGGCTGAAGAAGAAAAACATGGGCATGAGGCAAACATGAGGCACTATACTACAGGTAACACAGGTATAATTGTATCGTCACTTTTCAATTTAATGTTAAAAACGCTGTTTTATTTTATTGCATTTTGTCAGCAAGATTTTAAAGCTGGATTCATGGATACCGTTTTGGTACTGACACTTGCACTACTTTTTTTGTTCCTTTTCATGTTTTATTATTATAATTTATTATTTAGAACAACAAAACAGAATAATGCCACTAGGCATCAAAACATTTTTTCCATGATTTGTACTATGCCCTTGCTTCCAACATAATTAATTGCAGTGGATTAATTTATTGCACAAACTATCCTAATAATTGATTTTACTGAGTTGTTGATATTTTTCTCTTGTTTGACTTCACAAGTAAAATAAGACCTTTTATCTATTGTATGTAATCCATCCATCTTTCTTCTATCCCGGGCCGGGTTGCGTGGGCAGCAGTCTAAGCAGGGGCTCCGGAACTTCCCACTCCCCAGACACTTCCTCCAACTCCTCCAGGGGGATCCCGAGGCGTTCTCAGGCCAGCCGAGAGACATAATCTCTCCAGCTTGTCCTGGGTCTTCCCTGGGGCCTCTTCCCAGTGGGACATGCCCAAAATACCACCCCAGGGAGGCGCGAAGGAGGCATCCGGAACAGATGCCCGAGCCACCTCAGCAAGCTCCTCTTAAAGTGGAGGAGCAATTGCTCTACTCCGAGCTCCTCCCGTGTGACGGAACTCCTGACCCTATCTCTAAGGGAGCATCGAGCCACCCAGCAATGGAAACTCATTTCAACCGCTTGTATCCGTGATCTTATCCTTTTTTTCATTACCCAAAGCTCATGACCATAGATGATGGAAGGAATGTAGATTGACCGGTAAATCGAGAGCTTTGTCTTTCGTCTCAGTGTCTTCTTCACCACAACAATCCGATGCAGCGCACTGATCCACCTGTCCATCCTTCCCTCACTCGTGAACAAGACCCCAATATACTTTAACTCCTCCACTTGGGGAAAGGACTCCCCACCCACCTGGAGAGGGCAAGCCACCTTTTCCCGGCTGAAAACCATGGCCTCAGATTTGGAGGTGCTGATTCTCATCCCAGCTGCTTCACACTCGGCTGCAAACCGTCCCAGTGCATGCTGCAGGTCCGGGTTTGATGGAGCCATCAGGACAACATCGTCTGCAAACAGCAGAGATGAGATCCTGTAGTCCCCAAACCGGACAGCTTCCAACCCTTGACTGCACCTAGAAATTCTGTCCATAAAAAATATGAACAGAACCGATGGAGTCCACCACGCACTGGGAACATGTCCGACTTACTGCGGGCAATGCAAACACAGCTCCTGCTTCGGTCATACAGAGACCGGACAGCCCTGAGCAAAGGGCCCCAGACCTCATACTCCCGGAGCATCTCCCAAAAGACACCCCAAAGGACACGGTCAAAAGCCTTCTCCAGATCCACAAAGCACATGAGAACTGTTTGGACAAGCACCCGATGGAGAGTATAAAGCTGGTCCAGTGTTCCACGACCAAGACGAAAACCACTCTGCTCCTCCTGAATGCAAGGTTATCAGTCGGATTCTCCACTCCAGTTCCCTGGAATAGACCTTACCGGGGAGGCTGAGGAGTGTGATCCCTCTATAGTCCGGGTCCCCCTTCCCACAATCTCAGTGGCTTCAGATGGGGTGATGGACGAGTCAGCTTCTGAGTCCTCAGTCTCTGCGTCCTCTTTGGAAGACGTGACAGTGGGATTAAGGAGGTCCTCAAAGTATTCCTTCCACCGTCCGATGACATCCCCAGTCGAGGTCAGCAGGTCTTCACCCGCATCATAAACGGTGTTGGTGAAGCAGTGCTTCCCCCTCCTGAAGCACCAGATGGTTTGCCAGAATTTTTTTTGGGGCCGACCAATAGCCCTCCTTCTCGGCCTTCCCTGAACTCCTCCCAGCCTCGGGTTTTTGCCTCTGCGGCAGCACAAGCTGCGGTACGCCTGGCCCACCGATACCTTTGATCTGCCTCAGGAGTCGTACAAGCCTGCGGCAGATCACAGCCTGATGGCATTCCTTACTTCCAGTGTCCACCACCGGGTTCGAAGGTTGCCGCTGCGACAGGCACCTGAGATCTTGTATGTATGTAATCCAAATCAACCAATAATTTCCTACGTGAAAACATTCTCTTTGAACATATGTATGCAAATATTCAAATGTAAAATATATCCTTAAGTGCATACCATCAAAGCGCCCACATTGTTTGAAGTTGGTACCGAAAAGAATGACATTTGGCATAATAGACTTTTAAGAATTAATTAAATATGCAATTTGCATGTTTTTTTTCTTGTTATGCCAATCATTTTTCAGAGAAGTCTTGCAGTATGCACGGTTAAACAATTACCTGTAGTGAATACTCTTAAATATTCTCATTATTTGTTGTAATCTACTCACACATAATTGAGGTCGTAACCGCACCTCTTTTGAACCTCAAACACCACTCCAGCGTTCATGCTCAAGCAGACACTTTGACAACAAAAGACTAATGACTTAGGAAGGATGTTATTGAGCGTCTGAGAAAGACTGATCCGAGGATAATGGTGCTGTGTGTTTGAAGGCTGCTAATGTGGATCTGTACCCTACACGCTGTTACTCTATTGACCCTTGTAATATTGCTCACTTGCTTTACTGAAAAGGTAAAGCATTTAAAGTAGAGATCGGCCGGTATGTTTTGTTTTTTTCTGCGGATATGATTGTTTAGAAACCAGGTTGAGAAACCGATAGCCGAAACACTTTTTGGCTGATACGTATTAGGGCTGACTTTGATTATTTTCTCCAAATTTTATTATTTGAAATATCAAATTCAGGCATGCAGAGTACCGTGTATCTTCATCTTAAAGCCACAAACCACTCCTTTGAGAACAGTGAGGTGAAGATTCTTCTAAGATTTTTTTTGTTAAAAAAGAGAACCCGACTTTGAACAGAAATGGAGGTTTGATGTTCAATCTCCCGGCAGTGTACAGCATCATTTTGAAACCATGGATCGGCATCAGCCCTGGGGTGCTCAGTGTTGAGGGAGTTGCAGCCAGCTGACAAAAGGATTTCAATGGCTGTTCGGGTAAACAAAGAATATTTGTTTCAGGTGAAACTCGGTGTAAACAAAAACTATTTGGCTGAGCAAAATAATATGTATGTTTGCCAAAACATTTTCCACCATTGACTGTTGAAGCCTGACCCCTGGCGGTCACTCAGAGTCAAAAAATGGCAAAATTTGAATCTTTTTTTTTTGCCTTCAAAGTAAAAAAAATAAGAATTTACCTACTGACCGACCCACTTGAAAAAATGTTGGGTCGGGTTACAGCAAATAGACAATTCATTTGGGGTAGCCTTATCAGGAGGCTCTGCCAGATGGGTAGGGCTTACTCAGAGTAAGTTAAGTATCCGAGGTCTCAGACTAGATCCGCAGATTGAGAATGACTCTTGGGTGAGAGTCAAAATGTCTTGTTTTTTTTTAAAATAGTGTCCAGATGACTACAACTGAAGCTTCTACAATTGATCACTCCTGGATGAATGAGGAATTACATTGATTTATTTGAATTTACTACAAACTCATCCACAAATCTGTTTTACTATAAACTGAATAAGATCTGTGTAATAGTGCGTTCACACTTCAGCATCAAAGCATCCAGTTTACATTCGAAGTTTGTGTGGATGCACGTTCTGAGCGTCCAGCGTTTTTTTTGGTGCAAATCCTGCGTTTTTGCGGCAAATCCGTCAGCGGTGTTTGAGCGTCGTCAAGAGCACCCAGAGTGGCCGACGCAGAAAAGTTGCACAAAGCTGAACTTTTTGGCAGCCGACGCAGTGCGGCAACCAATCAGAGATTACGCTCCAGTGACGTACCTACCCATTTCACTATATGGAAGAAGAACCAAAACAAACCCTGCACCGGTAAAAATCATTCAGACACAGCTCTTGGAACAAATTATGATATTCACTAAACTCTGCTCACCTCTGAAGTACCTCGTGGACAAGCCGCTGAGCTTGATTTAAAGTCGGAAGAATCTCATTTTCAGGGGAGTCCTGGTCCCAGTAGGGAAAATATTGTAATTTGTTCAAGTCGTGGAGGAAATCGAAACCTGTGTAGGGAGAACATGCAAACTCCTCACAGAAAGGCCCAGCTCCGCCCGGGAATAAAACCCAGGACCTTTTTGCTGTGAGGCGAGATGATGACATTGAAGACGTAGATAAAGTGACTCCGTTTTAGAACTAACTCCATACTCCCTTTAATTTTCAACGTTTTCCCCAACTTTGCTTCTTATACTGCCACCTTTTGTAAAACTATGATAAATATTGACCACGGATACTTTCCTGACATTAACTAATTATTTTTTAAATGTAGTGTGGGGCTTATGACGATTTTATATGGAGCACAGCAGAGGGTAGAAGATATGAGGAGTGAGTCCAAATGGTTTATACGTCTCATACACTTGGATGATTTTGAGTGCACTCCTGAGCTTGGGATCGTCAAGTGCAGTTTGGGTCAGATACATGGTCAGAGTATGTGATGTGAGATATTATGTTTTGAGAGTAGGACTGACAATATGACATGAAGTTAAGTGTAGTGAATCATCATTAATTGTTGAAGGGGAAGAAATACAAACAACACCCTAAAAACTGACTTTAAAATCACACACTGAAAACGTCAAAATATCAAGTTATTGCTGTATTACATGACGCAAAAGTGTCATGAAACAGGAGTGCATTGGTTTTGTTTTATAATTCACTGGTTGTTTCATATCTGACTTATTGTATTGAAGTATGGGGAAGTGCCTGTTAACCCAATTTTCTTTTTACAGAAAAGAGATGTAAGAATCAGTGGAAGTGGATACAGAGATTCGACAAGCCAATCATTTACAAAAAAATATTTTTTTTTTTGACTTAAAGAAACTGAAGCCTTTCAAAAAGCTTATGGAATATATTTGATGTATTCAAATAGTACATAAAACTGTCATGAGATTTTGAATTTAGCGACTGTGATAACATTGTATTGTCACCATTTTACTTCATGGAGTTTGCAGGTCCTTCCCATGTCACGGCTTCCTCTCACCAACATCTAAAGTGACGCATGAATGTGCAATCAGTATTTATTCTTCCTTTTCAACTAGAGATAGAAAGGCTATTCAGCACCGCCTCAAACTGATTCTGCCCAGGTCAAGCTGAACCCACCTCAGGCACGTTGTTGCTGAAATGTCTTAAGAGATTGGGTCAGTGTGGACTTGTTGGAGTAATATCCATTGTAGGTTATGAATTGACACGACTGAGCATAATTTTCACTATTGTCTTTTAGGACTTCAGGTGAAGTAAAGATGTTAATGTTGCAACAAACATGTGTACCTTGCACTGAAATTGTACACTGTCGAGATAAAATAAGTGAAAAATGACATTTACCAGTACTGTTCTTTACTTTTTACACAATGCAATCATTCCTTTAATCAAATGTTCATGGCGTATCCCATATTTACTTTTTCAAGTAGATAGATATAAACGGAAAAAGTGAAAGAAATTTTCATTTTTGTGTTTTGGGTATCGGCTTTAAATCTCCAACATATGCCGATATTTTGTTTAGGCTTATTGGCTCGAGCCATTCCATGGAATGGAATGCGACGAGTCTTTGTTCTTGCCATGTTTCTTCTTCTTCTTCTTCTTCTTCTTCTTCTTCTTCTTCTTCTTCTTCTTCTTCTTCTTCTTCTTCTTCTTATTCTTTCATGGTCATTTTGCCACAACTCGGGCATTTTTGACTCCCTCAACATTGATGAAAGTCACACATGGGGACATAGACGCGATCGGCTCGGCCCGAACTTGAATAAAATGGAGGTTGCGAGAACGCCCGTCGTTAATCTTTGGCCTAGGCACATGAAACTTAGGACAGTGATAGAGCTACCTTTGACGAGTAAAACACACCTGGCAGCATCGCTGTATGATAAACAGGAAGTCAGCCATGTTGAATCAAAGTGGCGCCGCCACGTTTGACTTTCTTTTGGTCAAAATCGTACTTGTCCTAGGTTTTTTGTCCGATCGAGCTCAAAACAATGCTTTTTGCTTCTTAAGACATTAAAATTTAATAAATATTCAAAATGAATGTTGACATTCCTTACGATCTCTGCGTAACACGCCCTCAAAGGCTCAATTCCCTGTTTTTTCAAGGACAAGTCACGCCTATTGGAAATGATCTACGGAGCTCATATTTCACTCACTAATGCATTTTTTTGTTTTGATTGGAAATAATTAATACCCATGTAACAAATTTACTCTATAGCGCCCCCTACCCATTGTGTTAAAAACTCAACATTTGTTTGAAACTCATGGATTATTATTCTCCTCGAGACGCCATGAAAAACAGTGCATTAGAGATATTGTATATTTTCTCAATTGGCCAGCAGAGCAATTAATGCCTTCACTTCCTCTTCCTCTTTTATTTTGATGAAACATTTCCTCTCGTGCCGTGGTCTTAGCATTAGCGTTAGCATCAGCATTAGCGGCGGGTCTCTGTTGCTAGGAGATACAGGGAGGAGGGGGTCTAAAGAATAACGTCTAAAGAATAAAGCCTAACGAATAAAGTCTAACGAATAAAGGCTCTCGCCACCAGCGCGACCGCCTTCCTGCGCGACCTTAATTATGGTTATTATTATATACTAGACATGAAGATTTACTTTCATGCTTAAATGTGACTGTGTTATTGCACAAAAGGTGATTGCGCCTTACATTCAAATCATGCATTTTGGGGATAAAAATAGGGCTCAGCTTATTGTCTATCAGCTGTGAGATATATATATCTCACAATCACAATATACAAAACTCCCCAAAATGGTCCACAAATACTTTTCCAGTATTGTATTTTTCCACCCGAAGCAAACAAAAAACAAACATTCGAAATAGAATCTTGCACAACTTTGGACTTGGTGTCATCATGTGTCTGTGCGGCGAGTGGATCTATCCATCTCCAATTCTGTGATGTCTCTGTGGGTTTTTGTGTGTCTTCCTTGGGGTGTGCCAAATGTGCCTTTTATATTTTTACAGACTTTGGGGACAGCCATGTCGAAAATACTAGACCGAATTGTTACTTATTGCGCAATCTATTATTAACCAAGCGAAGTCATTGCACAAAGCTTTCCAGAATACAGTTTCTCTATTTCTCTCCGGTAATGATAATTTCGTTTTGTCCAGTTTCATTTACCTGTATTTGCCAGCCCCTTCGTGTCTGCTGTTTCCATAGAGACACTCCATCCCTAACAGCAAGGCTCCTCAGACAGACGCACCGGTAAAGCTGCGTGTTTCTGTGGAACGCCGTTGATACCAATGTAGCCAGAGTGTCATTTGCTTGGCTCTGTCTATGTCTCCCTGGCAGCCGTGGTACAACCGCTTCTTTTGTCACTTAGGTTTGTGACGGCTCTGACAGTGAAAACCCAGATGAGAGAGATCCACTGGTGTAATTGAAATGGGGCCACCTGGGACACAGCCTGCCAACAACACGCCACCACTCAAGATGGTTTTTAGCACAATATAGTTAGGTGTTGTACATAGGGGACATTGCTAACAGCACAACATATAACAACATATTTCGTGTATATAAGATGCGAGAAACATGGAGCTGAATGCAGAGAACTACTTCAAGAGCAAAAAGAGCTGTGCTACATGAGTCATCTCAGAAACCTTCAGTTCATGCCATGCACACAAAATTAAGAAGAAAGAATACTTAGGAACATAGTGTTCACGTGCGCTGGAATGTAACAAGTGATATTTTACACTCTTTCAATGGACTCTGTTCTGACGTAGAAGAAGAGTTCATCCAGATATGAACAGAGGGTCCAACAACATTGTCCTCCAAATTGAAAGATAGTGGATATCCAGTGGCATCTGCTTTCACATTTGCCTCCCAACAGCATTTGTAAACTCTTTGCTTTTTCTTTGCTTTTTCTGTCACATGCAGCTACATTTCTGTTACTGAAGTGGGCAACAGCACAGCAATAATTTGCACTTGACATTTGAAGTGGATAGCCACTCTTTATAGTGTGAATACGTACCAATAGAGTACTCTTTTACCCCGATGATTTGGTATGAAATTAAAATGAATTCCGTTTGCAAAGAATGATGTATAATAAGAAAAAGAAATATCCATAGAATTTTAAAGCTCAAAACCTTCAGAATTCTATTCAATTAAGTCACTGAGTTCGTTCAACATTTTATACGAATTTAACATATTTAATGTTTTATAGTTGTAAAGTTACTGTAATGGACGTGCAAATTATATTATTACCATATTGTAATGGTAGTAATAACTCTTGTCTTAGGAATGTTTTGATTACATGTTAAAGTAGTTTTAAGGAAAGTAACCTGATATTGTTGATACTGTGTTGGGTATTGGCAGCTCTCAAAACCCTTATATTGATATCTGTATCAGAACTGAAAGCTAGAGTGCAGTGTAGTTGCATTTTGTGCTGTGCTTTAAGTGTTCAAACAAGTGCTGAGCAAATTAGTCTTATGCTGGAAGAAAATTGACATATTATGTGCAGATATTAGCACTTTCAAGTCGAGACCGTACTGTGTTCATGGGCACATTCACATCCAAATATCTTGCACAAGATGTGACTCATGCTGCTCTGTAAGACATGGCAGTCTTTGGAGTTAATGAAGTTGTACATTAATGTACAAAACTTGTCCTGAGTCCATATCATCTTGTTTTAGACCTGTAGGATTGTTTTTTACACCAGGCAAAATCTCTTTGCCGAGATTGTGATTGGTATGAGAAGAGCTTCAGCTGTTGATTGACAAGTTTTCCTTCTTCACAAGCTTTTCAAATACTGACAGCCAAAGTCTGTATGAAAAAAACTGTATTGTACTGACTTTTCCCCAACAAATGACTCAATAAACACTGTCATTAAGTGTAGATAATGAAACACAATTAGCTCTTTGTGCTGCTGCAAAGAGAGTCTGAGCTTATGTTACTACTTTCTAAACCAGACTACGTTTTAGACTACAATAGTCGCAAAAAATATCTTATGCAAATGTCCCATTTATGTATCCTCCCAATGTTACTAGTACAACGCATATTCTGAAAAAGAAGTCAAAGATGTAAGCTAAATGAAACCAATTTGTTTGTAATGATAGTACAGTATCCAGGTGTAGCAGTAGCATAATTGATAGACGTGTTTGCCCTCTGACCTGACGGTTTTTGGTTCAATCCCCTGCTACCAACATCTCCTACTGTTGTTGTTGCTGCTCATGTTTTCCTCATTTATTGTAACTATTTTGTCTAAATATTCATTTTTTTTGGAAGTTGCTATATAACACTAACACATTGTTGTGAATGCAAACAATTGGTGTTGATAGATTTTATTCAAATGCATTTTATCAACCAAAAAGGTTTAAAAGGTTCCACATTTCAACAAGACAAGAAGCCCAAGAACATAATTCAGGAACCTGTCCATCATCCTACTTTCTTAGAGAGTTTTTCATTGATGAATTATTAAAACAAAAGTGAGATTTACACAGAATCATATGTTTTCTAGCGAAGAAATCAAGACTTGTGTGTAAATTTGCTGTCATTGTTGTCATTTGTTGGGGCGTTAACGCTGATAAAAAGCTAAAAATCACTAGGTGTTTTTGCATTAATATCAATGTGTTTAAAGTTCCTGTGTCACCATAGCAGTGAGAACAATAACTATAATCATCTCTCGACAAATCCCTGCCTAATATTTTTTTAACAAGAATCACAAATGTATTTCAAATTGCATTGTTTGTATTTGCACATAGGTTAACCTAGAACAACTTAATTCAACCAATCAACAGCTTGTATTGTTTGAAATGGTTGGATGGGGGACTTTTTTATGTTCATCCCCTCAGACGTTGATGTCACACGTAGCATCTGCGACTCAAGCCCTGGACAGTAGGTCATCGATCCACATTTTGTTATCTGCTCTTTACTCTATTAGACTCAAGTGGCCATTCTTCTTCCCTGTCACACAACCTCAAACTGACAAGTTCAAATTGCTCCTGGGCTAAAAGTGCCACAAATTCTCCTCTTCAGACGAAATGAAAAATGGCTCAGGGCATTGTAAATTGTCCCCAAAGAGAATAAACGTTGATGGCAGTTTAAGAACATTGGCTCTTGATGGTTTTCAGATTGTAGATGATGATGAGGATGTTACACTCCCAGATGGGGCAAGAGACAGGTTTTCCTATCGATAACGTTGTATTTTGCCATGAAATATCAAAAGGTTCACAAAAGTTAAACTTGATGATTTATATTCGTGACGAGACCCAAGAACATGCTGCATTTGTACTAATCTAACACTGTTAGCTACTCTCCTCTGTATTAGATTTGTGTTGGAGCTGGTGACCCAACAGTAATTAAAACACTGTAAACAAGGAAAGGAAGACAAGACAGATTAATATATTTTACTCGCGAGGAGAACGGTCAAGGATAAACGACTCAGTCACAATAAGCGACCAGGGTCAGATCCCTGCTCGTTCTGAGCTCCTTTGGCCGTTCTCACCGCATTTATTGAAACTTCTTCACGCCCATAGTTACATAAAACAAGTTGCTCGAGCCTGAGGGGAGGGGGGATAAACGCCAAGGCAACTTGAAACATAAGATAAAAATAAAAGACATCAAACATATAATGAGCAAAAGGGAAAGGGAGCTTCCCTTTTCCCGTTCACTCCTAAAACCGTGATTCCGCTGCAGATGTTCACAGCACTCAGGGCAGGTCGACCTTGAGCGTTACTGGGCACATCTCTGTTGCTCAAAAAACACATCATTAATACAGTTCATTTCACGACACAGTATAATAAGAGTAAAATAATAGGAGATAATTATATACATTTTTCTAACATTTCCCTCCTGTTTATCGATATTATTTTGCTCATCTATTAACCACTTCTTGTTAGGATTTTCGGTTACAGAATCATCATGTCTTACACCCAGAGGTTACGTTAGTTTTAGACTGTAAGAGAGTTTTCTTCTTCAAACATGGCAATTAGGTCCTCCTCGAGGCCCTCAATGTCACCTGCTAGCAAAGGCATCAACGCCTGCCCACTTGTGGGGTCAGGAGTGATAGCAGTGGTGATTAATCTATTTAGCAAGGCTCGAATACACGGAATGCAACAACATCCACACAAGGTGAGCAGGGCCGCAAATATAGCGACAGACAAAAGCAGAGAAGTTATTAGACTTTTCCATCTTCCGAACACGTCTAGCCAACCATCCCACATTGATGAATCAATTCCAGATTGGTCTTTCATGCGTCTGTTCATTGTACGCAGATCGTCAAGTGTGAGTTTTCCCCCTGGAGCAGTGTTGTTTGGGATAAACGTACAGCACTCATCATTGCTGAATAAAGCGCACACCCCATGCTTCTCCGCTAGGAGCATATGAAGCGCTATTTTGTTCTGAAAAGCCATCAGGGAAGTGGCGGCTAACTGTTCATGTACAGCCTGTAGACTGGCTTCGGTGTAGTTTCCCAGCTTTTGCATGTTGTAATGGATGAAGTTGATTCTATCAACATTCTTGTTAGGAGTTATAGGAAATAGAGCCGATATTATAGGAATATTCTCAAATCCTGCAGTTACTTGATCAGCTAATTTATATTCATCTGGGACACCTCGAGGAACACCTATTGCGTCTATATAAGTTGGATCATCGTCGCTGTGCCATGGCATGTAAGATACTGATCTTCTCTCTCTCTTCCAAGTTCCAGGAATGAAATTCTCATGCATCTCCCATATCTCTGCAGCCGAGGATGGTATAACTGATATCGGTAACAACAACAATATCAGTGCACACGTTCCAGTTGTGTTTCTAGGCAGTCTGTCATATATTTTATCTGCACCGCACCACCACCATACGTCAGCTCTGGATTTTGGTGAAAACCTGTGCGGAGCGGTGATGTTCTTCTGGCACAGATCAACTGGTATATCTCCCAACTGGTGCTTTGATCCATTAAATATGATACATGTCCAATTAAACTGCGCTATGTTTTTGTCAAACAGAGGTTTTATCTTTTCTGGGGAGGTCAGCGGGTGAATTTCGTCCCATTTTGAGCAGTTTTTGCTTGGATTGTCATTAGTCATTAAGTCTAGTGTGGTTGTTTCATTTACAAAATGTGTACCATTATCAGATCTTATAATTTCAGGAATTCCATATCTTGGGATTATGTCTTTGCATATTGCTTTTGCTCCCGTTAAAGCGTCTGGATTTTTTGTTGGAAATATTTCTGTCCATTGTGAGAATACATCTATTATCACTAAAGCATATTTCATTCCTTCACTGTTATTTAGTTTTATATAGTCCATTTGAATTTCCTGGAATGGGTAGGTAGGTGGAGGAAATTTTCCTCTTTTTGGCCTTAGATTTTCTTGTGAGTTGTGTTTTGCACAAATTAAACAGCAAATTAAAATTTTGAGTAATTATTGAATCCATATGTAGTATATGTCTTATTTATTGTAGATACCATCCCTCCTGTTGAGACATGTGACTTACCATGGCTCAATATAGCTGCGTATCTAAATACATTTTTTGGTAGTATTGTTTTCGTAGTTGTGATTGCGTAACCTGTTTGCGTTTTACCATATGTATCTTTTTTTTTAAAATATATATATATATGTATATATATAATCACATGAGTCTGGATTCTTAATCTTCTTTTTATTAAATAATTATTTACGTTTTATTTATTTATTCATGTATTTATTTGTTCATTTATTTTGAATCTTATATTTATTTCAGTTGTTTGTTGTTTTATGTTGCACTGAATCATCAAAGTAAGTTCCTATGTTTGTAAATTCAATTCAATTAAATTCAATTTATTTTTGCAACGCACAAAATCACAACTTTTGCCTTTGAGCGCGAATTCTGCTCATCGCCTCGTCTTTAGCTCTCAAGGGAGGGCTAAAGCTCCGCCTTCCAGGTCCTCCTCGCCCCCACCTTTTTTCTCTTCATTCTCTCCCTCTCTCTCTGTCTGAGCCTGTGTACGTGCAAACTCCTCACATGAACGCGCAAACTCTCCCCACCTTTGCTCAAACAGTACTTTCTACAACTTAAAGGGGACCTATAGTTTTTTTTTTTTTTAATTTATTTATTTTTCATACCTATTGGCTAAATTGACCGCTATTTCATGCTACCCAAGTGTCTCTTGGCCACCTCAACCGTTGTTTTACGCTATTCCGTTTCTTGGCTATTACAGCCTTTAAATCACGCGATCACCAAAATTGTCTTATCTTATCAGCCACCATAGCTGTCTATCCATTCTGGACAATCTTGCTTGAAGTATCCTTTCTTTCCACAATGCCAACATTCATCTCTATCTTGACTTTGTTCACCTTCATCCTGTTTTCGATCCTGTCAAATTCCTTTCTCCTGCCATTGTCCTCTTGTGAAGTATATGTCTGTCCCGTTGTCTGAAGTCACAACAAAAGCAGCCTTTTCCTGTTGTTTCTTCTTTTTCTTTTCTCTACAACACCTGTCTGCATGCGTAGCTTGTTCTATATATGCATCTAACGTGCCTGTCCCAAAACCTACATAGTGCTTTCCTATCCACTCATGTATTTCTGGTTCGGAATTTGCATGTAATGCATTCTTCAACTGTTGTTTGTACACACTTTCTCCTTGTTCATCAGTTAGCCCACTGTGTACTCTGAAAACTTCCCTCATTCTGGTCAAAAACTCTTCAAATGACTCTGTATCATTCTGCTTTGTTCTATTTATTACACCATAATTTGGAGTTCTTATTTTTTTTCTTTTATTCTATCGAGAAGAGCTGTTTGTCTTTGTCCCAATTCTGCCGAGTCATGTTCTAATATTGGTCTGTTTTGGTTATTACCCACTTGTGGTCCTTGTGCATTCCCATTCTCCCACTACACTTGTCCACTTATGTCCTAATGCTCTTCTCAGGCATCTTTCAATTTCTGCACCATTCAATCTGTATGAGGTGAATAACATTGTCATTTCCTCACAAAATGCAGTCACGTCTGTGGTGGGTGGAGTTATTTCTTTTATTGCGTCACTAACGTCTGCGTCCGTCCATGGTCGGAAAACTAACATTGTATCAGGATACGGTGGGTTGTTTACGCTACGGCTACGGCTTCCATGTTTGGTCTCTGTCCTGCTCTAGGATGCGCTACTTCAATCATAGGTGCCAAAATGTCATCTTGGTGAAATGGATTTGTTGGTTGCGATACAAATGTCTCTTGTGGTGCTGTTGGTGTTTCTGAATGTGGTATATATCTTATTGTCGAGTCCCCTATTGATTTTGATAGGTCTAATGTTCCATGTGCTTTCATTTGTTTTCGGGTCCTTGCGTCAGGTGGTAATGGGGTTTTCGGTGATTGGCCTTTGCCTGCTTGTTCTAGTTCCTCTTGTGGATAAAGAGTTCTAATTTTGGTTCTGCGACTATTTGTGTCATATGGTGGAGGAGCGCCTTTGGGTGAATCATGGGTCTCGCTATGTGCAGCTCCTGCTTTAAAAATTTCGTCATCTGTGTCTTCTGACTCATCATTTCTATATACTGTTACTAGGCTTGAACCCGCTGTGGTGGGTTTTGTCTTCTTGGGCGTTGGTTTTGTTCTTGGCTGGGCCCTGTTTCCAAATCATCTGTTTGTTGCCACAACATGGTAGATTTTTTATGTCCTTTTTCTCTTTTATTTGCTAGATCTAGCCATACTTTGCTTTCTTTCCATCCCTTTTTATCATTTTTGCTTCTATGCCCCCGCAATTATTGTAAATTTGTTCACGTAGTTTTGTCACTTCTTGTGAATTTAGCCTGCCTTTGAATCCATATTTAGTTTGAGGGGTTTTAGCGCTTTCGGTTCAACTTGTTTTACCGTCTTATAGTCTTTTGATGCTAATTTCCCATACTTGTTTCCCATTTTGAAAGTTTTTAGTCCAGTTGTATGAACCTAGGGTTCGGCTAAAACTGGAATTTTTCTTCGTCCAGACAGTGATAATCGTAGTCACAGTATTCTCACTTTAACCTGTGGCCAGGTGGAGAATCTTTCCTATGTATCTGTGACCCGTCACTGTATTTTTCTGAACGTTTTTATATGGACAGGAATGTTAACGGTTTCCAGCCCCATACACACACACACTTCCACAATCACACTGGGACTTTTAGTTACGTACGTTTTCAGCGCTTTTAACCAGTATTTATTACCTGCCAGTGACGAAATAGTCACCCGATAAAAGGTTACCAAACCTAACCAGTATTTATTACCTGCCAGTGGCTGGCCCGCCACCCGATAAAAGGCTACCAAACCTAGTTTTACCTGTCAGAGCTTAAGTTTTACAGGGTTTTTCTTCGCGCTATGTCCCTCAGTCACACACGTTTTTAATACAAGACATACTCACTACTTATTGTTCTTGTCTCCCTCCTTCGGTATGTCGTCAACCGTCAGACTCCCGTCGACGGCCAGAGAGTCAGCCGGGAAAAGGTCTTTCTGCAGTGGCCACTGTCTTATCTGAGTCTTTGTCGCCTCCAGGAGTCCTCAGGTGTCTTGACATCCGGCTCTCGAAGGACCAATTTGTTGGAGCTGGTGACCCAACAGTAATTAAAACACTGTAAACAAGGAAAGGAAGACAAGACAGATTAATATATTTTACTCGCGAGGAGAACGGTCAAGGATAAACGACTCAGTCACAATAAGCGACCAGGGTCAGATCCCTGCTCGTTCTGAGCTCCTTTGGCCGTTCTCACCGCATTTATTGAAACTTCTTCACGCCCATAGTTACATAAAACAAGTTGCCCGAGCCTGAGGGGAGGGGGGATAAACGCCAAGGCAACTTGAAACATAAGATAAAAATAAAAGACATCAAACATATAATGAGCAAAAGGGAAAGGGAGCTTCCGCTGCAGATGTTCACAGCACTCAGGGCAGGTCGACCTTGAGCGTTACTAGACACATCTCTGTTGCTCAAAAAACACATCATTAATACAGTTCATTTCACGACACAGTATAATAAGAGTAAAATAATAGGAGATAATTATATACATTTTTCTAACAATTTAATTGTGATGTGATCTGAAACCCAACAGTTCATTATATTGTAGTTTTCCATAAAATATCCAAAGGTAAATTGACAAAATGTTGAAGCTGATAATTTCCATGATTAACTACAGCCTAGAACAACAATATTAATTGTAGTTTCCCCCATCTGTATAAAATATTATTGCACTTTAGAATGTTGTGAAGCTATAGATTCACCCTGTAAGGCCAGAGCCAAGAAATACTGTTAAGTTTGAACTTGTCCTGGTCCAAACTAGTTTATTATTTTTTGTCTACATAAGTGTTCTCAACATCACATCTGATTCAGTATTTGTGAAACTAAGTCACCAGAATCCAATGTTATTCACCAAAAAACTAAAACTCCATTAGTGCCCATCAAATCTGATATAATGATTTTGTTTAGTTAACTACCATTAATAGAAATAAAAAGTTCACTTATTATGAAATGCCTTAAAAGAGTTGTTTTTCATGTTGAAATATTTGTAGATTGAAAGTTGAAGTCTCAAAATAGAAAATCTCCTTCACTCGTGGTAGTCACTCTGTCAGAGGGATTGAAGTGCAAAAAACGCTCCAGGGGGCAGATTGAAGAAATTGTATTCATTTGATTTTTGAGCAACGTTTTGTCACAATGAAGAGATGCTGTGGGTCTCAGAAAAGTATGTATCAAATACCATACGCCCTATAAAATGGTGTCCATTCTTCTACATGTCACTTGTGTTTTGTCTAATTAAAAAAAAATGATAATGGCTTTCAAAATTGCAAAACAGAGTTTCAAAATTGCAATTCACAGTCAAAAGTCTTAACTCCACATGCTTTTACAGAAAGGATCAGCTATGGACCTCTCAATTAAAAAGATCCAATATAACCATTGACCAAAATGACAGAATCTTGATAAAAAGAAAAAGAAAGGTCCATGTAATGTCCCTTGTGGCTCAGTAAAGTTTGTCTCAGTCTAAAATGAGATTAATTTCCCAAAACTACCTGTCACTTTTTCATTTTATCAGATGTTATAGTTTTTACATATCTCTCCACTCCACAAACACATACAAACTGTTTTCCTACAGTGACATAATCTTACGCTGTTATTTTGAATCTCGGCGTTTGCAGGACGACTTTTGTGGCACGTTGAGCTCTTGCATTTGTTCCGTCTCTCCTGACTCTGTGATGGCAGGCGTTTTTTTTCCTTCCCTGTTTCGAATGTCACAGCTGAAACAGGGAACCGGAGAAAGCCCCTTTTCATGTCTGCTGCAGGATCGTGACTTGTTCTCACGCTGCTGTCAATCACGGGCTAAAAAAGCACTGAATAATGTTGGAAAATGTGACGATTGGAAACTGCATAATGTCTCGGTATCTGCCAGTATAAGATGCTAAATTTAGGCTTTTCTCTCATTTCTTATTTCTTATATCATAGCACATGAAAACAAATGTATTAATACACTAATTGGACATAACAGTCTGACTATACCGTTCAATGCTGACTAATTAAATAGTTCAACACTGTCTGACTTTTGAGATCAAAATATTCACTCCACACGCACACACTACAAAATGTTGCTTTGGAGACAGTTTAATTAATCACTTCATGTACCTGCTTGCTCAAACGTTTGTCATTTGTTGTATTTAGTTTTACTTCCTGACTTTAAAGGCAAAATGTGTGGTTGCTGCCTGTGTGGTTGAGCAGAGAGATATTCGACAAAGTGTTGGTTTCATGGAGTGCGCTGAATTGAATCTGAGTGTGGGGTTAAGAGCACAAACACACCCAATGTCAGCAGGCAGTTTGCTTTTTGCTGTTTTACTAAATCTATTTTGCAAGCCCTTGTCACGACTCAAGCTTTATTGGCACTGTACTAACTTCACAAATGTGTCATGAAGCCCCCTTTGCGTTCAAAAGCCAAAACACTCAAAGTAATTTATTTAGCAAGTGCTTAATGAACAATGTGCTATTTACTCAGAATGGGAAACCAACCGTGGGTGATCTTGATCTAATGCCGTACTTTTGACTCAGCGACTTAAAACACAGGCCAAGATTTGGAAAATAACAAACAAAAACAGGACTTAAAAATTTGGCTCCATAATTCATACAAGTCAAATTCGAAGTGAGTTTTTCGCAGCGAGTCTCTCTGGCTTCTGGCTGGTTAAACCTCTATCCAATATTGAATGAAAGTGAATTTTCTCAACGCCTCTGTTCCAGCCAAATTTGATTCTCTGGTGTTGTCAAACAAAAAATCATACTTGATTTCAGTATACTGGAGCATTTTGATACCTGATTTCAATACCACGACGGTAAAACCAACCTATATGACACAGATTAGAATTAGTAGATTTATAGTCCTACATTGAACTACTGTACATTTTATAACAATGGTACATGTTGAAATCATGTCATATCATTATTATTATCCGTTATCAACTACTGTTATAATCATTCATCACCTTACAATATAATAGAATATTTATACAATAATATAGAACAGGGGTGTCCAAACTTTTTTCACCAAGTGCCGCATTTTGACACTTAAACGGGGCAGAGGGCCACAAACAACTTGACAATGTCGAATTTGTTGAATGACAAAGTGAATCATTCAAAATTTGGCATTTGACGTAATTGCGATGAAATGCCTCCACACCTTTAATTAGACATAGAACATTAATGATAGGTTGGTATAACATCAATATGCCTGAATTTTCCCAATTCCACAGTAAAAAGTACTACTTTTTGTTGTTTGGGCCGACATAGCAGGAAGCTGGAGGGCCATAAAAAATTGGTCTGAGGGCCGCTTTTGGCCCCCGGGCCCTAGTTTGGACATGCCTGATATAGAACATGGAACATGGAACATTATTTCTTTATGTATTTATATTCTCAATACCTGCTCAGAAGAGTATTTATTTATGATAAATACTCAGTTCAGATATACAGTGTGGCAGCAGTGGTTCAAACTGTGTTACAATACAGCAGAGTGTGGAGTGAAAGAATGATGCAATGTTGAGTGCTTTGGGTGTTTGAAAGGCTATTATTTCAAGTTTATTTTTTTTTTGTAAAATCAGTACTTGTAGGCCCTCCATCACTCCCTTGGAAAGCTTCTTCAAAAACATAAATGGCCTTTCTTCCCCTCATTAGTTGTCTTTTTACTCCACATGGTCATCAAGACTGCCTTTCTGTAAGAGTGTCTTGAAAGATGTTGCCGCCAACATGCATCTTGTTCCAGTGAGGATTGTTCCCCGACTTCAATATTGAACTGTGTGTATTTATCCAACCTTCTGTTCAGATTACAGGGATTAACTCTTAATAAAAGGTAGACCTACTGCACATATGTTAGGACAGCTAGTGTCTGCACACTAAGGAAAGAAAACAAACTGTGTATACCGTATTTTCTGGATTATAAATCGCACCAGCCAAAAATGCATAATAGAGAAGAAAAAAACATACATAAGTCACACTGTAGTATATGTTTTTGGGGAATTCATCTTGAAATGCAAACTAAAATAATAATATATTTGAGAACATGATGCAGATTCTTCTTCTGCGTCACTTAGAGCCTAGAGGGCCCTCATGTGAAATGCGGTTGCCGGTGTGAAAATAACGAATAATATCACATATAAATCGGGCCAAAAAGGTGCAATTTATAATCCGGAAAATATGGTAATAATATCTTGTCTTGTTTATTTATATAAACCTTTTATGATCAGTAGACAACCATTCACACTCAAAATCACACCATTTATTTGGCAGTGTTTTGAAGGGTGTATGGCAACAGCTCTAACTGACTAAACCAGATATAGAAACATTCATGACTGAGGTTCAATTATAGTTTCATGATCAGTTTAACTTTGATGCTTGGACCCTGGCAGGTAGTGACATCATTCATGTATTTGAGGAAAGTATAATAGATTTATTTAGATCATCTTTCCACTGGGACTAGACTCTGGTGGTCGTGAAGAGGAGCTCTTCAGCAAAGAGATTCATCAGAGAGAAAGTGGTACACATGAGGAGATCCAATTAGACATGAGCTGCTGAACAGCTGAAAGAGCGCGAGAATGGAGAAAAGGTGCATTCCCTTGAACTACTTGGGATGTGATCGGTTGAGAGGTAAAGGCAGTTGGCTGTAATTGACTGAAAGTGATGGACAGGTGATGGTAGGAAATACAGGAATTTCATTTACATTTCACGCACAAGAGAGAAAGCCAATGTAACTTGTAGTAACATTTTATAATAACTTCACTTTTTTTTTTTACATAAGGATTAAAAAAAAAACATTTTTTTCAAGGCTTTGTAACTTAATTAATACCCTAATTCCATAACCCCTCAAATCAGTAGATACTAAGGCTGAGTCATTTTCATGAACCTATTTCTTATATAGGCTAAAGACTTATTTAAGTTTTGTTCATGCTTTTTAATGGCTAATTTAGGTCTTATTAATGTAAACTCAAATTTAGGACTGGGACAATATGCTTTTGTCACAATATGATACAATCGGAATGTATATAGGGCCCAATACAATATACATACACAATATATTGTGCTTTGTCTGTAAACATATGTAACATAAAACCTTATACAAGTCACAGTATTTGATCATGTTTGGCAGATCAGGTAAATAGTACTCTCTTTTGTCCTGCAGAATTCATGTCACTGTATCTGTGAAAGTAGTGAAGCACTGCAGCTTTATGGATAATATTATGTCATTAAAGTATTGCGACACAAGGTTTATGATATGATACAATACGAACAAAGTAAGAATATATTGCAAAACGATATATTGTCCCAGCCCTACTAAAATGTATAACATGTTTTATTAACTACCCTTATTCCTGCCTTAATATAACATGAACAAAGACTTCATTCACAGTGAACAAATAGTCTATTAAGGATTAGTAGGCAAGGCAAGGCAGGTTTATTTGTAGAACACAATTCGTTCACAAGGCAATTCAAAGTGCTTCACACAAACAGGAAAAAAAAGCTTTAAAAACACAAAGACATGACAGAAACACAAAACTGTCTAAGACATAAAAGAGAAGAGGGCAAATAGAATAATTTCAGTCATATGCACTGCTAAACAGAACTGTTTTTAGCTTATTTAGAATTGCCGGAGTAGAGCTTTTGAAAAAACAACTCGTGTGTATGTTTTGGTGGATTGCTATAGCAACACTGTGCAAATCTTTTGAGGTTTGACAGGTAAGTCCTAAATATCTTTATCATGTCCTTATTATAGTTTTTTTGTGATGACAGCTTAATATTAGAAAAGCATGCAATTTTATGTTGTGATTACATGGTGTTTGGATCAACATCAGGTTTTATGAATGCAAACAGATCGTTCAATTCAGAAAAAGATTGCAAATTGCAAATCTAGCATTTACATCAACCCCGATCCAAACCAGGACAATGTCTAAACCCCGAAAAAATGGGGCCTGGATTCATCCAAGTATAAATCCAATCCAGGTCTTCTATTTAACCTGGAGCGTTCTATTGAGATTAAAAAACTCGTTTTCAAGGGAGTCAAAGCTCAACACAGTTAGAACACATACATACAAACAACATTCAAATAACTCGGCAAACACATTTGCATATTTTTATTAAGTCTCCATTGCTTTAAACTTGGTTTGAAAGGCATTTAATGACAGTGGTGGTAGATGTGAAGAGAAGGTAGAGGATGAGGGGAATGTAGAGGAGGAGCTGAGGAGGTGGTGGGTCGCAGTACAGTTTGAACGGCCGAGCCATCTGCCTGAGGGCTTAAATGCGACCGCCTGGGCGATGATTGGAGCGGGGAGGAGTCACTTGAGAGCGTTGATTGGGGATGAGGAGCAGGTGTGAGGGCCATGGTACAGACGCCCCCTGACCTTTCACCCTCCTTCTTGGCCGGGAAAAACTGCATAACCTCTTTGGGATAAGCGCAGAAACCTGGGAGAGTCCATGGTGAAGTGAGGGATCTGACTCTCTCAGACGGACAGGCGGACGCCGCTTGAGTGCGATGATGGCGCTGGGGAGAGGGGACCTTCCATGGAGGCCGACGCAGATTTAAGTTAGGTCTTCCAGGTGAATTTACGCAGGCTTCATGTGTGGTTTATTGGAGTCATCAATCAAGACACCAACTGAATCATCTTTAAAAGGTGTAAGGTGTAACTTTTTTGATGCAGGGTTCGCAACCTGCCATATTTATTCAGGTGTTTTCATTGCTAAAACTTTACCTTGATGAAGATGCCTTCCTTCTATCGCCACATGTTTCCTCAATTCTCATGGGATTTGTGTCTTGTGGACAAATTTGAAGTGTTTTCAATAAAAACTGTAGGAGGAGTACGGCATGGTGCACTTTTGTCAGTGCCGTGTTTGACTTCCTGTATGACTTAGGGCGGGGTCATAATATCATTTTTTACATGTCCTCTTTTTTGGACTGAGCGTCACATTTTTACTGACTTTTTTGGCGTCGGGCTCCCATTGGCCCCATTTTTGAGGTGGCGCTATTGAGCTGTCTTTCAATACTTTTTCATGGAACCTTCACTCAAAATTAAAAGTCACAGAGTTCTAAGTTTTAATACCACTCACTAGCATATCCGTCCTTGTTTACTACTTGATTTTTGCGTTTTTCCAGCCCCCGGATAGAATTTTAATAAGTCCCTCGTCGGGACGATTCTCGTCCTTCGGCTCAGCCTAATTATAATAATGCACTTTTTAGCCACTTAACATTGCATTATTCATTCACTTCACACCTGTTGAGGGTAAAACTACATCTGTATGAAAAAAATAATAGCTAATAATGATAGCATTGTCAATACCACAGTGATGTTAACTATAGTATTGTTCAACATGGATTTGTATTAGACTTGGCTTTGTGTTCTGCCCCAATTACATATTTTATAACACTCTCAGAATAAAGCTCTTTGACTCCAGTGGCAAAAACATGAAGTCTGAGGATAAATAGTGAGTCAGACAGAAATAGCACACACCTTTTCCAAGTGGAGGAAGACAAATTATGTTAAGAGTCAGGGGGGCATCATTATGCAGCTGATTATTCTAAAAGAGTCCCTCAAATTTAATGTATTCCCACCTCTCATAGATTTAGCCCCACCGCTTCCATCAGACATTCCAGTTCTCCTCTGTCTGAAATACTACCAAAAAAAGCCCTTCATTTGACAAAAAAAAATAAAAAATCAAGGTCCTTTTTAATGATACCACTACTTATGGTGTTTTTTTTTTTCTTTCATTTTTAGTAAAGCAAGAGGGACAATTGTTTGTAAGCTACATTTGGGCTCTGGTCCCAGGGTTTCTATGATAGATTATAGAGTAAACCAGGGCCAGACTGGGCATTTCTGTGAGGAGTTTCCATGTTTTTCCCTGTGTCTGGGTGTCTTTTCCCCCATGAAACCAAGCAGCTCACCGCTCCTGTCAGATTGCCCTAGCAACATTGAACGATGGGTCAAATGCAGAGATTAAATTTCCCTTGGGATTGATTGCGTGTATCTTAACCCTTGACTTGCCATAGCTGAATAATGCCGATTCCTTTATGGGCATAATTTCACAGTCCAACAAAATAATTATTGTGTGTGCAAACATTGTCATTCACAAACACTTAAAGATCATCGAGAGAGGCTTTTATGCTAATGTGGAATACTATAGCTATTTGCCTCTGTTGAACCTGATTAGAAATGTTGTCTTGCACCGGCAGTTCATGAGTTCAGTGCTAAAGTTAAAGTGACCACAGTTACTTTCTATTCGCATCACAATGTTAGATTCCCATATTGATATAAGATAGTAATTACATGTTTCTAATTTTACTGACCACACTCTTCGCCTGTTTCCCAGGACAACACCATGACAACACTGCTAGACCTGAAGAGCAGTGTGCTGCGGCAGGTGCAGAGAAGCCAATCCCTGAGGAGTAGACGGGACCCACCCACTCCCACTCACAGCAGCCCCCTCACACATGTTCCCGAGCCTCTGTCACGCAGGTAAGCCCCGCCCCTTTACCACACAGGTACACCCACAGTCTCTATCACGCAGGTAAGCACCGCCCCTTTACCGCACAGGTACACCCACAGTCTCTATCACGCAGGTAAGCACCGCCCCTTTACCGCACAGGTACACCCACAGTCTCTATCACGCAGGTAAGCACCGCCCCTTTACCGCACAGGTACACCCACAGTCTCTACCACACAGGTAAGCCCCGCCCCTTTACCGCACAGGTACACCCACAGTCTCTACCACACAGGTAAGCCCCGCCCCTTTACCGCACAGGTACACCCACAGTCTCTACCACACAGGTAAGCCCCGCCCCTTTACCGCACAGGTACACCCACAGTCTCTACCACACAGGTAAGCCCCGCCCCTTTACCGCACAGGTACACCCACAGTCTCTATCACAGAGGTAAGCTCCGCCCCTTTACCACACAGGTACACCCACAGTCTCTACCACACAGGTAAGCCCCGCCCGTTTACCACACAGGTACACCCACAGTCTCTACCACGCAGGTAAGCCCCGCCCCTTTACCACACAGGTACACCCACAGTCTCTATCACAGAGGTAAGCCCCGCCCCTTTACCACACAGGTACACCACCGACAGAACATGTCACATGTGACTATAGCAGGGCGATATGGAGAAAAAAAGTATTGTTTTCCTCATATCGATCAATCTCAATTTTTGATTTGATTTAACTTTTTCTTTTCAAAAAACAAAATAAAAATGGCTTTCAGTATTGATTTCACAAACAAGACAGACTTTTAATAATTTCCATTTAACACAACAAACCATATGCTTTCACTGGCAGAATGCGAGTTATCTTTTCAAATTATAATTTCCTTTGGGGCATCTTATAAAAGGCTGACCACTGTCTTACATGTCTGAACTGCACATGTATCTTTCATATTTAGCTCATCTAAATTCTGTTCCTCATTGAGCTTGGGTCTCCATTAACATTACTTATGCTATTATGAATCTGTAAAACTGATTGATGGTTCAATTATTGAAAGAGTCCAGCACAATGTGTTTTTAGGTGTAGTTTTAGATCAAAAGATTTCCTGGAAATCCCACATAATCCATTTACATTCAAAAGCTGCTAAATGTGTTGGTGTCATGAAGAGTCATGGGCTTAGTCAAAATGTGTTACTATTATTATATGACTTATTTATAATAAATAAGTCAACTTAAATTATTGCTTAGAAGTTTATATAATACAAATTTATTGCCTCTGATTACGCTCCAAAAAAGAGCAATTAGACCAATCAGCTTTTTCTTAAAAAATATGAGTTAATGTTATATGTTTTTTTGATTATAAAACTGCTCAAAGCATGTTTAGAGCATTGCAAACCTCTCTTCCACTTTACATTCAACATCTATTTTTAGATAGAGATGCTCATTACAGATTCACTCTAAAAGGTATTCATAAACTGTATCCAGCACAAAGCCAGTTTAAAATCCGTGTGTATTTCAGTGGGTTACTTTGTGGAATGGGTTCACGGAGGAAATGAAAAATTAAATTGTTTAAATCTTAAACTGTTTAATGTTTTTAAAAGCGAGGAGAGGGGAAGTAGAGGTTAGTGAGTGTCTGACTCTGAACCTGTAATAATCTATAAATTGAAACCAGGCAGTTTCTCTGTATGTATGAGTGTTGGAAATGTCAACTAACTAACATTACTACACAGCATTTTGCAGATTAACATTGAGAGAACATCTCTGCTCCTGCTTCTTGTGCACAGTAGCACTCAAGAGAGGGAAAGGAAGCAAAGGAAAGACTCAAACTCCCTGTTCATTTTATATTATTATTAGTCTTCTCGGCTAATTAATTAGTCAAAATGCAGTGTCACTAAGGTTTAAAGCTTTAGAGCGTTCAGATATTGACATTGCATTTTTAAGGGACATGGGGCAGGTTGAATAAATGGTGTAGCCTGGAACAGGACCGAGAACGCCAACATGGCAGGAGCTGCATCACTGTTGTGGACCTCATTGATGATTAGAAATAACTGAATCTCAAACTTGATTAATTGCAGCTCACATCTACAGGGATTTCAAAAATTTCCCTAAGGTTCTGTCTCAAACCCCTTGCCCCCGCCACACAAACGTAGGATATGGTAAGTCCACATCCCACATGACTTTAGGACTGAATAACGACAAGTATGAAATCACCACTGATAACTCTAGTACTAGTAATTTGTCTAATTTGATTTAAGATGGCCGTTGCTGTCCACTGTTGATGCATTGTGGGATACTCGACCTGCACTAAAAATATGCAGTCATTGACCAGAGAAAAATGTAATATTAGTACATAGTAAAGTTCACTATCACTGTCGGCAAAGAGATACTTTATTCAATACCATAGCACTCAGTGGAATAAGCTTAAAGATGATGCTGCTACGCTGAAGTGGCTGAGCAAAGCACAGTGTGGTTTAAAACTGTTCCAAAGTTGAGTTTAGATGTATTGTTTTCAACAAGGTCTCTTCAAACATACTATTGCGGGTCTCAGTCTGAAGGGAGATCAAATTCTCCTTTCTTGAATAAAGTAAAAGCATTTACAACTGTGGGGCAATAACCTAAAAGCCTGACATTTGTGTACTCTTTGGCTTGTTTTGTCAAATTGCATTATCTAAAATGCACATGCAACTAAATGATGCTTATCTGCGACCACATCCTACAACCAAAATCATAATGTGAAAGTGACTATTGTAACATTCACATGTATGACCCAGGAGTCTTTTCCTTGAATCTGTTCTTGTTATTCTTCTTGTTAAAGCCTTTTTTTCTCTTCTCTGCTTCTGTGAGGTAGCAACAAATGAGGTAGAGTAGGTTAAATCAGCTCTTGATTTTTTTTCTACCTTGTCTTGTTTTGAAGCAGAAAGTAATAGTATGAACCTGGGGTTTCTATAGCAACCTAAACACGGCTGCCGATGCAAACATACTCACAATGACAGCGCCGGCTATTTTTAACGTGGAGGATAACCTTACATGGGATCAGTTGAAATTATTGTGTTATGAGTCAACTCTAGTCTCACTTTGCAGTTTCCATACATTTACAAGGCCACTGAGTATTGATTACTGATTGATTGATTGATTGATTGATTGATTGATTGATTGATTGAGTGATTGATTATTGTCAGATGCTTATGCTGATCTATGCTAATTCAGAACCAAATCACAAGAATAAAGTAGATGGCGGTAAATGTACCTTTGCAGTCGGCTGTCGTCAACAAAAACAACTTCATCAACAATTTGAGACTCAGTAGTGCCTCATTTTCACCTGATCATTAAAGTTGCACCGTGTAACTTTTTCATGGAGATTTGGCCACTTGCTTTACTCCATGAAGCTGTCATTGCTTTGCCTAGAATGTTCCACACAGTTCGACACTAAACATATCTGTCTCCGTGGAGCACCACCAGGCCAAGTTACAGGTCAGAGCTGTGGAGAGGCGATGCCGCTCACGAAAGCAATACAAGTTTTTCAAGGTATTTATTTGGCACTAAAAATACCTGTAATTGAATAAATGCAAAATGGATTTTAATGCAGAACATTCCAGGCAAAGCGATGAGATTTCCATGGAGATGAGCTGGTGGCCGACCCTTCACCAGAGCAGTTACATAGTGCACTTTTTAGGGAATCATAATATGAAATTTGAGTGTTATGATTATTGTGAGAAGAAACCTCACAAGTTTATAACAACAGTGAAATACTTGATGTAGTATTATTCACAGCTAGGGCTACAACCAGCAATTATTTTATTCAATTAATCTTGTGGTTATTATTTTGGTTAATCAATTGTTTGGATTGCGAGTGTGACATATTCTCTCAATTTGACCCAACAGAAGATAAAGTGATGCTGCTTGAGACCATAGTCATAGTTTTTTGACCAAAAATACAAAATTTACATGTTTTCTGTCTCATTTCGATGTAATTCCTGCTTTGCTTCTCTCAGAACATGGCATGTTTAGGAGTCTGTGAATAGTCAGATAAATTTTTTTCAAGTACGTAATAAATCAGTAGAATATAGATTAGTTGCAATTAATCAATAAGCTTGTTTCAGCCCCATCAAGATCACCTTTTCTCCATGACTCAATTTATAAAATGTAACTTTCTGTATGAAGTAAAGTTAATGTGACATAAACAGGAATACATTTACGATTACTTTTTTTTATAGAATTGAAATGACTTATTTTTTCCTTTTTAATTATGAGGGTTATTATATTGTGACGAAGTTTTGTCCATTAACCAATTAATATTGACATCCATAATGACCACAAGGGGCAGAATTCTCTCTGTCTTCATCACAAAAATTATAAAACAAACCTGTAATTATCCCATTAACCCATCAATGATGTTATCCCTGATCAATTTACCTCCAGTGAGAAATTGTCTGTGTTTTATGGTCATTATATTCACTGCTCTTCTCATTTCCCATGCTCCACCGCGCTGCACGGCCTCCCCGTCGTGCCTTAGCCGTGCCGGTGACACTCACGGTGCCCTTACCATTAGACGCTGCTTGTTAATCTTTGTTGTTCGTTCTGACTGCAGCTGATCCACCTGCGCTCGCCTCAAATGGAGGATTTGCAAATGAGACCCAGTGTGTTTGGGCAGCTCGCTTACAAGTCTTTCCACCATCGCTGAGGTCTCCCGAGCATGAGCTGCAGCCACACAAAGAAGGTCATGTTTTCAATACAGTCCTGTGATTTCTTGTGAGGTCCCATATCATGCAAAATCGACTTTTCAGAGCTTTTAACCTTCTTACAGTGCTATTTGTGCCTCATATATGTGCCCAAAGTGTTTTTTTGATTGATTCCCGCAGTTTTTAGCTAGAGAACAGTCTACAGTATATCCTTACCTCGGATCTGCAAATAGACAGGGGCTTCTCACAAGGGCGCGTCATAATCACGGACTTGCACCACCATTCCAATACAAGGCCGATGTATTAGGAAGTTGGAGGTGGCGATTAGGGATGACCAGATTATTATATAAAAATGATAATCATGACAGTTTTAGAAACAATATTAAAGGAATTGTGGAGGATTTTTTGGCGCCAAATCTGAGTTTCATTTCCTCGTGGCGTGGACAGCCGAGTAGTTCATTCACATGTCAATCATAGAACGCACCTACTTCTCACCTGCAGCCTCTTTCTGGCTCGTCCCCAGCAGTCGCTTGAGTTCTCAAATCGGTGAAAAATAGACCTAAATGTATATAACTTTTTTATGGCTGGCTTTTGTCACATTTAACTTTTTTCTTTTGTATTTCAGAAAGTTAGGTTTAGTAAAGCCAGTCACAAAAAAAAAAAATTAGACCACGAGAATGGAATAAAATGTAAGATTTCACTGTTGTTTGGTCACATTCTTAGTAATCGGGAATAATTGTTAAACTGCTGATCTATTTAGTAATGTAAAATAAACAGTTTATTGGCTGCTGATTATAAAGTGTGTCAGGTTCTCTTCATTTTAAATTGGATTTATTATGGCATCATTTACTGTTATTCTGCATCTCAATAGTACATTTTAAAGGCTGAATGTTTGTGTGTGCCGCGGTAATTAATATACATAAATTCCACCCATTAACATCTCTATTCACGACACGTTTACATGTCAATGTCAGTCTAGTAAAATACAGCCATAATGACTTCACAGTAGCCAATGAGAGCAAAGGCAATGTTTACAGTGTTGTGGTACTTCATGTGCTAAGCACTAACCAGAGTGAACGGAAGAAGCAAAGCAGCAACATTTACAACACACATCAGATCCCAACTCTTCACAAATAAGATTTGTTTTTAATTCTAACTTGAGTTAGTTGTTGATCCAGCGCTGTCTCAGTCAGTCATGAATGGTCAGAGCGCACAAAAGGTCATTCTGGAGCTGCATTCAGCTGCACTACGGCATCTCAGACACACAACCAAACTACTGCACAGAAAAATAGAGCTGTGCTAAATATGATCACATAAATCTGTCAGTAATTTAGATGGTTGTTTTCTCGAGAGTCTGAGGTTTAAATGTATGTGTAACAAGCCCAGGTGGAATTTTCGCCATATTGGCCAGAGCTTGGCCTTTAGCCGATAGTTCTCAAATATCGGCTGACAATATCGGCCGACCATTATATGGGTCAGGCCCTAGTGATTATACTGCTGACAAGATCGCCAATGAGGATTTTAATATAATTTGTTCACTAGCCGAGTTGTCATCTTCAAGAGTCACCAATTTAGTTGTGTCTGTTTTGTTTTAGGAATTGGGTCTCTTCTCATTCTCATTCACGGATGTGACTCCTGTGTGTCAACATTTATGTCATGACTTTGAATTAAGGGCTGAATAACTCGCTCTCATTTGCATACAATGATTAGAAGCACGCTGATGCATATTCAGATACATATTTTTGTGTTTTCACAGCAAATTTATGGAAATATACAGGGGCAACACTAGAATGAATAATCTAGTCTGTCTTTGAGGAAACTTGAACACCAAAAACAAAAAAACAAAAAATCAAATAACAACTTTTTTCATTATTGAATAATAAGGAGATTATTGGTTTGATTCCTGGGCCAAACCAACATCACATGATCTCTCTGGGTGGAATCTTGGGTTAGGGCAACTCTGAATTGCTCTTAGTGAATGAAAGTGAAAGTGAACGTGTGCGTGTGTATATATATGTGTATATATATATATATATATATATATATATATATATATATATATATATATATATATATAATTAGTCAAATCAGACAGCATACCATGTCTTTAGTAGTAGACATATCCCAGACTGTGACAAATCCATTGTTTATCTGTGGTTGTAAATTAGACAATGTCACTGTAAACAATTCATTCAAGTACAATATAGGTGAAAAGTATTGTCTATATTTCCCTATATTACTGGATAAACTATGAAAGAGAGACGTCTCATTGACACAAGACATTCTTGAAATGCCGGCCCTTGACCTCATCAAACATAAATCTCATTACTGTTCCCTTAGACCTCTGGGTACAGTTCATGTAATAATTACTGCACAGAGACATGATAATGCGGTCTGACCATTCCACTTCTGCCACTCAAGTCTGCACATCCTGTTGTACATCAATTAAAAGCGCTGCCCATCATTGAAGACAAGACATTTACTGTTTATTGTCATAGATTTTTATACTGTAAAATTAGGATATACTTTGATTTATGGTAAAATGTGATAACATTTACTCTATTTTTAACATATAATCTTACTGCATAACTGTGTTTATGTTCATTGTTATTTAACCTCAAGAAATACATCAAACCCACTATTTGTGCCTGTGATGGAATAAGGTATGGGATGGGCAGGATCAATGAAAAAGTCTACAAATAGAAAACGCTAATATAGCAACAAATTGTATTATAGTATTATTACTTCACATTATAGCTGCATATATGACTGTACGGGCGTTATGACACAAAAGACATTGTAGAGTCTACAATGTATACTTTTGAAATAACCCCTCTCTAGTGTCATTTTACACACACCATAACCCTGTTTATCCTTCCAAAGTTTGAACTCTGCTCCAAACCACATGCTGCATGTACATTTTTAAAAGTAAGCATATAAAAGCGATCTACAAACAATTAGCTCTTGAGTTTATTACAATTAATTGCCCAGCCCTAACACTGCGCCCATCACATCCACTCTACTGCAATTAGTTTTGTTTAAACACTTAACAAACTAGTTCATGGGGGTTTACTGTATTTATTGCTCTGTACAAGGAAATGAAAGACTAATTGCTTCTTTTAAACACATTTCAGCAAATAACTTGTGGGTAAAAAATAGACTTGTCCCCTAGCAACATCAAATCAGATTGTTATTACAACGGCGTGAGCATGCTGAAAGCCGGAAAATACAAAGGTACAAAGATAATCATTTTGGAGATGTTGTATCATCGCGAGGCAGAGTTGTAATGAGTTGGACTTTATTTCTGCTCATGAACACACCGTTCCCCAAAGCCCCAAACAAAAGGCAGCAGACTGTCTGTACAAATCCACAAGCTGTTTGAGTGACAGAAGTGGAGGCCACGTCGTGAGGAAACTGAAAAATGTGGCAAGAAACGGAGAAATGCGAAGTTCTTACAATCAAACGGGATCTTATTGGTTTAAAACGTACTCGTGAGTCACACAGTGTAAGACAAAAGGCCATCCAAGTAACGTCAGAGGAGCTGGCTTCCACGAGTCATTCAGTGATTAAACAAGGCAGAAACATGTTGGAAAATATAGAGATTCAACCTAAATTGTATGCTCTTATTGTAGATATATTTAACCAGGATCAATCAATTTAGCACTTAGTCATCTTATATTTGTGGCAAGTCTAATAATTTGTTGAATATGGTAAAATAGAACCAGATACATAAGTACAAAAAACAAAAACTACCACAACTGCTAATCTGTATCACGTGTCTCTCAAATGCAGAGTATTCTCATAATATTCAGAATAAAATATAACATTTATTTCAAATACTTCATTCTGCAAAAATTAGAATAGTTTCTCAATCCTATGTGTTATTTTTTCTTTTAATTTCTCCCTCGTAAGCCGCCACGATTGTTTAAAGACGAACAAACCATGTGTTTCTCTGATTGGTTATTCCGACTGTCAATCATGCCCATTTGAAATCGGGAAGACGGCTTTGTAAAGTGTCAAAGCGTGCGGTATTGGCTGGTAACATTGGTCAGCTGGAAAATGAAATCCAACAACGTGAAATAATGTTGATAACGGGACAAAATCCAGTTCAATTTAGTCCTTAAATGCAACAGTTTAATTGAATTGTTTTAATTGGCATCTGAACAAGGAAAGTCTATTCAATGCGGCACCCATGTCCTTTAAAACCACTAACCACAGACCACCTGCTGTGCTCTGCCTGTGTCTTCATTTGTTTACACGGGAATGACATTTGGGTAAAGAAAGTAAAAACCCAGAGAAACTTAAACACTGGTTATCCATTTAGCCCAAACACGGCAATGTCTACGCCGCGTATTGACCTTTCTCATACACAAGTTGCATTGACATATTGTGGACAAAGCTAACAAGCATAGCAACAGTAACCGTGCAAGACGCAGATCCAGCTTCCTTTTTGTTTTTGTTGTTTTGCCAATCCCTGCCTCGGATCAAAGTGTCGAAAAAACACATTTCTGGAATAATATCAGTGAGACCAAATTGAATTCTTGTTTTCATTTGCTCGACAAGGAGATGTGCGCAGCGGAATATTATAGCTTTGATTGGATCTGGCAGTGCTCGAAACTGGACCGGTCTGTGCAGCGTGACTAGGATTCGGTTCGGTCTGTACCTCAGGGGTTCGTCCCCCGCCTCACTGAGAGCGTAAAGGCCTCGCTATACCTGTCCCACTACTATAAATTGCGGCTAATAAAGGGGTGTCTCCATGGACTCTGCCCCCGTTTGCATAATGTGATGGGAGCTGAGGCACAGGGGGGGCCGACGGAGGCTGGGAGACAGACAGCTTGGCAGATCCCGGAGTTTTGGCGATGGGCCGGACCGCTCATTTGCATACAGTCTGCCAGAGATACCCCGCAGCGAGAGGGAGGGAGAGGCTGGTGAAGGCTTTAGAGAGGATTGGGGCTGTGTTACGTAAGGCTTCTACTCGGGGGGGGGGGGGGGGTTCTTCTTGCCACGCTTAACTCAATTGGTTGAAGCGTACGATTTGTAACCCAGAAATTGTTTGTAAGATGTGGCTTTCCTGTGAGGCGATTTGATGATGCCAAAAAATCCTAAATGCTGGGCAGAGGCTAATACTGTTTAACTGTGTGGGTGAGGGCATTTTTTTAAAGGCAAGGCAAGTTTATTTGTTGAGCACATTTCATACACAAGGCAATTCAATGTGCTTCACACAGCAGGAAAAATGCATTAAAATCACAAAGAAATTACAGAAACAGAAATACAATAAAATTAAAAACAATTTAAGCCATAAAAGAGAAGAGTGCAAAGAAAATTCCTTTCAGTCATATGCACAGCTAAACAAAACTGTTTTTAGCTTAGATTTGAACATTGTCAGAGTAGAAGCCTGTCTCACATCTTCAAGAAGAATGTTCCAGATTTTAGCTGCATAAAACTGAAACGCAGATTCCCCATGTTTTGTCCTGACTCTGGGCACCAGCAGGAGGCCAGTCCCTGAGGTCCTGAGAGTCCGAGATGGTTCATATGGCACTAACATATCCAAGATGTACTTTGGTGCTAGGCCATGGAGAGACTTGTACACAAGCAGAGCTGCTTTAAAGTCGATTATCTGAGCCACAAGGAGCCAGTGCAGAGACCTGAGAACAGGACTAATGTGATCATACTTCCTGGTTCTAGTCAGGACCCGAGCAGCAGCGTTCTGGATGTACTGCAGCTGTTTTACAGCTCGTTTGGAGAGACCAGTGAGCAGGCCGTTACAGTAGTCTAAACTACTGGAGACAAACGCATGGATAAGTCTCTCCAAATCTGGTTCAGACACTATATTTTTGATTTTGGCAATGTTTTTAGATGGATAACAGCTGCTGATGTTATTGATTTGATGTGGCTGTTAAAATTCAAGTCTGAGGTTTTAGAGCAAGACTCTGGAGGTGACCACTAACACTTTCTCTTTGTTTCTGTGGCAAAAATGATGATTTCAGTCTGAAAGTTGTTTTGCATCCACAAACTGATCTGTTGAATCCACTGGTCCATATTCACCTGCCAACAGTGAAACATAGATCTGAGTGTCATCTGCATAATTGTGATAGGACACATTTTCACTGCGTATCAACTGACCTAACGGCAGCATGTAGAGGTTGAACAGAAGGGGACCCAGGACTGACCCGCAGCACTCAGATCTAACAGAATTAAGACTGAGGCTTTGCCCGTGTCAGTGTTCAGGCGGATGTCATTTGTTACCTTGACAAGAGCAGTCTCAGTGCTGTGATGAGGTCCGAAACCTGACTGAAAAACATCAAATGAGTTGTTTATTAAGAGTAAATCTGTGAGCTGTTGGTAGACAACCTTTTCAAGGACTTTGCCCCAAAATGGCAGATTAGAGATGGGCCGGTAATTACTACTGCGACATCAAGACTGCTCTTCTTTAGGAGAGGCTTTAGGACCACAGTTTTCAAAGACATTGGGAATGTTCCAGATTGAAGCGAACTATTAACTATGTGAGTGAGTGGTGCAAGTAGATTGTACAGCACAGACTTTAGAAATCTGGTGGGTAACACATCGAGGCAGCATGTAGATGAACTCAGACTGGTGATGATCTCCTGGACAGTTTTGTTTTAAGGTATTTTTTTGCATTGTGGGATTTATTGCTTTTTAATGCCCTGAACTTTGTCATTAAAGAATAATGCAAACTCATTACACTTGGATGTGGAAATTAGTTCTAACGGCAGCTGAGCTGGAGGGTTTGTTAATCTGTTTACTGTGGCAAACAGGACACACTATTTCAGAAAAATATCTTTCCCTAGTTCTACATAAGATTAGGTTGTACATGTTCAGCTTCTCTTTGTAAATCTCTTTTTGAACCTGGAGCTTTGACTTGCGCCATTTCCGTTCGGCCCTGCGGCACTCCCTTTTCTGTGCCCTGACCGAATCATCATTTCTCCACGGCGCCTTCTGCTTATTTTTAACCATTTTAGCCTTCATAGGGACAATGGTGTCTAGAACATTCAAAACACTAGATGTAACAGAGTTCAACAAACCATTTACATTAGAACATGAGATATTTTCAAAGTTTCTCATTTCCATAAACAGTGTACCTGTGCCATCATTTATGTGTCTCCTCTGAACAACTGGAGGACCAGCTGGTGGTTTGGGAAAAGGCCGTGGCTACAGAGCCGCGGCACGGTCAAATAGCCCATCAGTTTCAGGAGCCGCGGCACAAAATAGCCTAGCAGTTTCGGCCGCGCGCCGTGGCTCTGTAGACACTTCCTTGGGAAAAATAGACAAAGCAGCATCGACCACATTGACATTTGAAATATTTACCCTCTTTGTAATTATGAGATCTAGAGTGTGCCCTCTGCTGTGGGTGGGCCCTCTCACATGCTGAGTAAGACTGAAGGTTTCAAGGACAGCGTCAAGCTCTTTAGCGTTTCTGTCACAAATATTATCAACATGCACATTGAAATCACCTGTAATGACCAAACCATCAAAGTCTGTGCATACGACTGAAAGCATCTCAGTAAAATCATCAATAAAACTTTGGCAGTGCTGGGGAGGCTTGTATAAAACAATGAAGAAAATGGATGGAGACTGTTTTAGCTCCATTTTAAAGGATACATACTCAAATGAGGAAAACACCCCCAAAGACAACCTGCGGGTAATTATTTCATCCCTAAAGATAGCACAGACTCCACCCCCTTTTTTGTTTTCTCGTGTTTCAGATTCAAACTTAAAGTTGGGTGGAGCAGATTCTATCAGAACTACATTTCCTGTGTTTTTGTCAAGCCATGTTTCAGTTAAAAACATAAAATCAAGATTAGAAGAAGAAATACAATTATTAATTAAGAGTCATTTGTTACATAAGGATCTGACATTTAGCACAGCAAGTTTCAGACTAGTTTCAGTGGGACTGGGCTTTATCTTTTTCACAGGGAATATGAATCAACTTTCCCAGATTGGGCAGCCTTTTGTTTTCCCATCTGTGTGATGTGACTACAGAAATAGCACTAGGGGAGGCTATTTTTACATAGGGCCCCGGGTTGGTTTGATTTTTAATATAACAATAAGTCCTGGTAACGCTGAGACCCACGTTCTCAATGGTTTCAGCTTCTTCTTATGACTTTGAAGATGTAATATTTTGGTTTAAAGTGTTCATTACTATGGCAACGGCCTTAATTTCTCATCATTCTGTGAAACCCATGGATACCAAACAAATTGAAATGTGTATTTTTATGTATGTATGAATGTATCTCCTAATGTCTCAACTTCCTCAAACTGAACAGTGACAAAACAGAGCTCCTCCTCATTGGCACCAAATCCACTCTCAATAAAACTGGTCCCTTTTCACTCAGCATCGACACCTCGACCATCACCCCCTCTACCCTGGTACGCAATCTCGGTGTCATCATGGACCCCACCCTCTCCTTCACTCCCCATGTCAGCCACATCGTCAAGACCTCATACTTCCACCTCCGCCGCATCGCCAAAATCCGACACTGCCTCACCCTCCCCGCTGCTGAATCCCTCATCCATGCCTTCATCTCCTCCCGCCTCGACTACTGCAACTCCCTCCTCACTGGCATCTCCTCCCATTCCCTCCACAGACTCCAAATGGTCCAAAACTCCGCAGCCCGCCTCCTCACCCACACCCGGTCCCGTGATCACATCACTCCCGTTCTCCGCTCTCTCCACTGGCTCCCCATCAAGCAGCGCATAAACTTTAAAATACTCCTCCTCACCTTCAAAGCTCTTCACCACCTTGCCCCCCCCTACCTGTCTGACCTCCTCATCCCCCACCGCCCCACCCGAGCTCTCCGATCCTCCTCCTCTCTCACCCTGGCTGCACCAACATCCCGACTCAAAACTTTTGGCGACAGAGCATTCTCCCGAACAGCACCCCGACTCTGGAACTCCCTCCCCCAACCTGTCCGCCACTCTCCCTCACTCACAACATTCAAATCCCGCCTAAAAACATACCTCTTCACCCAAGCTTATGACCTCCCCTACCCCTAGCCTCCTCTACCCCATTGCCTACTCTTCTACCCCCTGTTACATCCCCATCTTTTTCTCTCTACTTCTTCTGTCTTGTTCATTTTATCTGTATATTAATGTGTTCTGTACGTGTTGTCCCCCCTGTCTGTAAATACCCCCCCCCCTTTTTTATTATGTTCAGCGTCTTTGGGTCACTGAAAAGCGCTATATAAATAAAAGTTATTATTATTATTATTATTATTAATGTATGTATTTATTATGGTAAAAGTCAGAAAGGTGAAGCACAAAATAGTAAAAAAGCAAAAAAAAAGGTGGTTAGGCCAATTGATTAAAAGATTATAACATGTTTTTGTTGTTGCTATCCACAAACTTTAATACCAGTCATCTTCTTACTTAAAGTATCTGAGCTTTTCGACTGAAAACAACATCTACCATTTTGACACTATATGTCAAAATACATTTTATATGTTGGTGCTGCCCAAACAAATCTCACTCTTAGACATTACGTAATTGCATACACAGATTCATGTAATCTAGTGATCAAAAACCTTAATATTTTGATGTCCTCCTGTGAGGCCTGCCCATTGTATCTTGTTATCACTCGAGTTAACGGCGATAGAAAACAGTGGGTGGTGTATTAGTTGGAGAGGGGTGGGGGGGGGGGGGTTTCCCGAGGTGTCTATCCAGTTAGTCCCTCTGCTGTCTCCATGACAACTGGAGTCAACGGGAGGCCGGGGTTTCACACACCTGGGACGAGAGAGAAGCCATCATCACGCACACACCTGCTAATCAGAGCACGGACATGAGCAGTAAACATCCCCAGGTTCCTCTTGTTACAATTTTTGACAGACCATTTTGTCCCAGTCTGGATGCAGGTCAAAGATCAAAATAGGCGCTAATGAGGTGCTAAGAGATGTTCAGGGCGTCTAGTTATTCATTTAATTTAACGTTTCTTTCTTTGAGCCTCTTATTACTTTACTTTATCTTAAATGCATTACTGTCTTATGTGCAAAGAGGGGGTGCTCAAAAATAGTTGGTGAAATTAAAAATGTATAGTTTCCTTCCCCCTCTTCCAAGGTTAAGCAGTACACCTACTGTGTTTGCAGAATTAGATACAATATGAATCAAAAATATACTGTACTTACATATGACATTGTTTAGCATTAGCAATAAAAAGTGGTAGTTGTAATTGCTAATAAAAACTTTCATACATGGTGAACATAAAACAGCACAATGAACGTTTGATCTTCAGACATGCTAAGAACTGCGTCACTCACAATTTCTCCATGTCACTAATAAACACATTGAGTTCCGGTCTTGTTTAATTTCATTTAAAATAATTAAACGACCCAAACTTGGACCATAATTTGTGTTTAAAAAGCATATGTCTGGCCATTTTCCCCCTGGTACTGGTGAATACCTCTGTGATGTAAGTGTGCTGTTACATGCAGCAGGATTCAGATGTGTTTATGTGATCTGGGAGATTCTAATCAGTCAAAGCTGCCAGGTTTACTTGCATTTTGAAAATCCTGTTTACATCGACCTGTTTTGCGGCAGATCCCCTGACGTGTCTGCAAACGTTCAGTGTTTTTTGAACCATCCTCGTGCATACTGACTTCTTTTACACATGTTCAAATGCTATTTCTGGACCTGTTTTATCTGCTCTTCCTCTCTGGCAGGGTTTCAGAGGAGAGCGCTGAATTCTTTGAACGCGTCAATGGCATCATGCAGAAGCAAGAGAACATGCTGCGTGCCGCCCAGGCCGAGGTAACGTCCGTCCCCATCCACCGGAGCCTTGTTGTAGATGTAGTTATAGTGATGTAGAGTGGGCCATATTTGTCTGTGTGACATGTCCAGACAGAAGGGTTGGGTTGCGCAGGGCGGCAGGATCAGCTGTGACAAGCTGCTAACTCGTGCTCCCCATGCTGTCTCCAGTGGACAAGCCTTTCATTTAGAGCTGATGGTTGTGCAAATACAGATTAATAACCATGGATTCATTTAGTGTTATTTTCTCATACAGCGTGGCGCATAATTATGTATGTGACTGCACTGCCAAAAGTACACGAAAAGTACACTGAATATTACTAGATATTACTACACAATGTTTATTTTGATTTCAGTTTTTACCTTTTTACCTGTTAAATTTACACTTTATTGTACATGACACATTTCAGAGCGAATTCGTGTACTAAAACAATTTTGTTTATTTTGGATCTCCATTAGTCTTCCTTAGGTCCACATCATAATAACTAGTCAAAACAGGATTAAATTATGAGCTTGTCCAAATACAGATACAAGTCCATTTTATTATACAGAAACAGTTCCCAAGTTGCTGAACAAACACAAAACAGTAAAAAACAACTAAAAGTGCTCAATTTTATTTTACTAGTCTCAAAACGATAAAAACAATTAAACCATAAAATAGCAATTCATAATTAAAATAAATCAAATGTGTTCAGAATTACAGTATTTTGATTATTTCAGCAAAATGTCATACAGTGCATCTGGAACGTATTTAAATTGTATGTTATGTTACAGCCTTATTCTAAAAAAGGAATTAAGGCATCTTTTGCCTCAAAATTCTACAAACAATACTCCATAATGACAACTTGAAAGAAGATTGTTAGAATTATTTACAAAAAAGCACACAAAAGCACCATTATACAATTACCATCAGTGACAACATATTTTATCATATGTTGTTTCATATGATAAAATGAAACAACATAATGAATCCACATTTTTACATTCACTTATATTATTGGGCTCTTCATCAACCCACTCTCACTATAGATGGCCCCATGCAGGGCATCTGGCATACAAATCTGGTCTGATCCTGAGCAAAGCAAGAGAAGGCAATACCATTTCCTGTCAAGTGTGCAGATCAATTATACTGCACCTTTTTGTGACTTGAAGTGTTCTTTGGTACCAGAACAAGTCTGGATTAGTGTTCCTTTGTGCTGGTTTCACTCATTGATTGACTTCAACACTTTGTGTAAGCTCGGTCTCTCACCTCGACCGACCTTTAGAGCCGTAGGGTTTTGAACATTTTTCTGTGGATTTTGTCCAGAGCCAAAGGGGGCCGTGCACAGTGCCTCCACCTCAGGAACACGTGGACCAGGCCTTCATCGCAGAGCGGATCAGCCGGACCGAGGTGATTATGATGAACCTTATTTAAACCTGTGTCAATGTCACTACAAAAGACAGACTTACAGTCCATATCATTTAATGACATGCAATGTATATTCATACTTGGGTTTAAAAGAAACAGATGGGACCTTAGTAAGATGATATAATATATTAGCGTTAAGATACATAAAAACATGATTTATTTATTCATCTTTCCTATAGTTGAACACATTACAATTCCTCAAGATTGTGACCCGCTTTAAAAATACATAAATGTATGAATGACAAAATAAACTTAACTGGACTAAAAAAAAAAAAATACTTCTGAAATAACCATGATTATTATTTTTTAGTTCTTGTGTGACCTGAATATTCACAATTGAGCTAAGAATCCCTTGAAACGAATTAAATATGCTAAATTTACTTTCTAAAATCACTATATTCCATTTTTTTCTGAAACAACCATAAATATTTGCTCCATAGAAAGGGAAAAATGTTTGTTCAAATATATAGTGGTTGAGTAAATACTAATCAAATGTATCAAGAATGATTCAAAAGAAAAGCAGTTCATAATAAAGTGGCACCAATATTAATGACGGGAAGCAAGTCATTTTGTCCATCAGTTCCAGTGTATGTTCCACTTGTCATTTGCAGTTGGACCTACTTTATGAGGAGGCAGTGTACACAGTGGTGAACCGAGTGGGCGTGGCACCTCCAGAACACATAAAGAGTGACGAGGAGCTGTTTGCTTATCTGCTGAAGGTACAGTCTGGTCCACAACTGCTCCTGACACTGTTACTCCGTGTTATTAGGCTGGTGTTTGTTTTCCTGTGAGGATTAAACATTGGAGTCACACTTGTCGTATTAATATTCAGCTGTGTTACATCTGTTCAGAGCAGCCACCATCCCGCTGTTTGGAAACACTCTGTTTATGTAAATAGACAGTAATGCATTTGTGCTTTTTGTGGGTTTTACATAAAATATGATTCTTAATGTTTTCAGGTGTTTGATATGGGGGAAGAGGAGCAGGAAATCATTCTTCAAAAAGTACAAGAATCTAAGGTTGGATTATTTTATAAATTG
This sequence comes from Eucyclogobius newberryi, assembly GCF_026437365.1. Taxonomy (NCBI): domain Eukaryota; kingdom Metazoa; phylum Chordata; class Actinopteri; order Gobiiformes; family Gobiidae; genus Eucyclogobius; species Eucyclogobius newberryi. Next base: position 25,390,133 of record NW_027315757.1, read on the forward strand.
TACATATACTACATTTTCATTGAGGCTAATCTCTAAATGCAATGCAAGAAAATGTGACCTATCAACCAACAAGTATTACATATAGATATTTTACAAAAAAGTGTATACACAAAACTCTCTTCAGCCATCTAAGTAAGGAGTGCAGTTTTAGCTGGATAATTGAGATTCTTTTTGGACTTGTTTCTCTCTGTGATATTAACAGTCTTTTTTCAGATGTACTTTTGAATCGGAGTAAAGGGTTATTTTGTGGAGTGGGCACATGGCGGTATTGTGTGTTAAATGCTCTTGTGAGGGGCTCGGCACAGCTGGGGCCTGAGTGCTGCTCTGACAGTTTGTCCGGTGTCTGCCGCAGTAATAAAGTGAAAGTGAAAGCCTGTAGAGCCACAGTCTGAGACCACAGGTCTCCAAAAACATCCAAATTCAGACATGTTCAGACACTCCAAGACTGCACCAAAATGTTGTTTGCAGTTATTTGTACCAAATACATAATATAGACTGGTTGTGGGAGCTGGGTGTGTTACTAGGAACTGACTGTAGATCAGTAGTTTAGTGGATAACATGCATGCAAAAGTGAGTTTCGGTCTCGTACATGATGAGCAGATACCTATCCCACTGAGCTAAACTCCCATATCAATAAACTAAATAGAACTGGACGTGACTAAATAGGCTGACTTCGCCGATCAATTCCTTATACGTTTTGTGCAATAATGACTAGCGCTATGGTATTAAAATACTTCATGTATTTCTAACTTACATCTAATCATTAGAAACGTTAACAGAGCCTTAGCTACAAACAGAGACTTGTCTCTAAAATACAGTTTTAAGTGTGTTTGTTGAAACTTGGCCTTGCTGTTACTTCACACGCTCCAAGATTCCTACACAGGTTTATTCAGCAGGTTTATTAAAAACACTGCTGTTGTGACACAGTAATTTAATTTTATTGGTCAATCACTGCTTGCCTTGATTGCCCTGACCGCATGCCTGTTCAGTAGATTAATTGTAGTAGCTGTAGCTGTAGCTGTAGCTGTAGTTGTAGCTGTTGTAGTAGTACCTTGTAGTTGTTGTTTTTGTTGTAGTTGTTCTTGTCGTGGATGTAGTTGTTGCTGTAGAGTGTTGTAATAGTTGTTTATTACATTGAAAAGCGCTATATAAAACAGATGTATTATTATTATTATTAGTTGTTGTATTGGCAGTTGTTATAGTTGTAGTTATTGTAGTAGTATTTGTGTTTGCAAAGTGATGCCATGTTGCAGTTCTGTTGCAGTGGTGAAGGTTGCAGTAGTTGTAACAGGCTTTTGGTCGGAGTTGTTCACTGTTACTCTTAAACTTCAGCCTCAACTTCCCCAGGGCGGACAGGGTCAGACTGAGATGTAGCTGCCATTATGTGACTACTAGAGCCCATCCGATCTAAATACTACCAAATACACACACATGAAAGTGTCTTACCCAACGCTAAAATGAAAGACTGCATTATGTTTAAGTATTGCCACTTTCACTTTGATCAAATTGCTTTAAAGTAGTAGCAATAGAAGTAACTCTATGATCCGTTCATCTCTGTTCACTAATATTTGTTATTTTTGCTTCATTACAGCGTGCCAACTTTTCTTTGCGAGTATCTGTATTAAAAGCAAAGAATCTCATGGCCAAGGACGCCAATGGTGAGGGCGTCAAAGTGCTCAATAAATCTATCTAATACAAAGTACTTGAATGTGAACAAATGAACCACAAAAAGGCTTACAAAAATTGGTTTGAATTTGTGCCTGTATGTCTGTCCAGGATACAGTGACCCCTATTGCATGCTGGGAATTCTGGAGGGTCAAAGCCCACATGACACAGAGGAGAAGAAAGAGAGAAAGTTCAGCTTCAGGAAAAGGAAGGAGAAACTGGAGAAGCGTTTAAGCACAAAAGAGGTGTTACCGGCGCGATGTATCCAAGTGACCGAAGTCAAACCGGAGACACTCAACCCTGTGTGGGAGGAGCACTTTGTTTTGTGAGGATGAGTGATTTTATGTCTAACTTGACGTAAATCTGTATCAATATAATGGCGACATCCTTGAAAGACAAATTCACATTTCTTCATCTACATGTCAACACAACTTACTGGCGGAAATCTTGCGAGAAACCTCATAATTGTTCTGTTAATTTCTTTTAATCTTCTAATATAATTGTCAGATGCAAGTGTGTCTTAAAATAGCAATTGAAATGGAGATCTTGTTTTTCTGTTTTTAGTGAAATTGATGACGTCCACAATGATCTGCTACATCTGGACATATGGTACGATGACTGTGCTCTACGCTAACCACCAGATGTCTTCAACATATTACATTCCTGCCTTTTGGCTTATTAATTGTTTCACTATTCATTTTAATAAACAATCTTTGTACGTTTTAGTGTCATCTAATTTTTAAAGGTGCACTGCGTAATTTTTCTGGTGGGGGCACCTGCTTTTCTTCATGGAGCTGTTAGTGATTTACCTAAAATGTTCCAAATGTATTTAGCTAGAACATATTGACTTCCTACATTAAAATGCATTTCGTACTGAGTTCTGAATACTTGGAAAACTTTCACTTGCACTATGTTGTAGTCTAAAAACACAACATAGGATTAAAACTGTTTGATTTAATTGGAGTATTATTGTTTTTGCAGTATAGTGTAAAAACACAACATAGGATTAAAACAGTTTTATATGTGGTTTACAGTTTATGTTGCATTTATTTACTATTTATCACTGGTTAGAGAAGGCAAAACCACACATACTCACCACAAGAGCGGCACTCTCACTGAGGCTGTACAGCTGGAAACCTAAATGCCCGTTCTTTGATATTAGAAAAGTAATTGTATTCTCAAAACCAAAATACACTTGATACACAAAATACACAAAATATGTATTTTTACAGTTTCTTCCCAACACCATCCACAGCGTGCATGTTCAACTGTCCACAGATCTGACCTGTAACTTGGCTTTCCTGCCATACTGTTCTAAATGCTAGGCAAAGCAATAATGTCTCCATGGAGACCAGAAAATCCTCAACCAGAAACGTTACGTTGTGTACCTTTTTAAAGTAATTTATTTTTATTGTGATACTTTTGTTTCAGCTAAAACGCTTTATTGGTTTTGTTGAAGTCTTCACTTGTTTTCAGGGATCATGACGACGATGTGTCTGTGGCTGAAGCATGTAAAAAACTCAATGAAATAAGTGGTCTTCGAGGAATGGGCAGGTACGTCTAAAAAATCTTATATATAATCCTCATAAATATTTAACAAAATGTGCTTAAATGTCCAGAGCCTTTATTAAACTGACATCTTGTCTTTCTTTGAGTTTCCCATTAGTGAGTTATGGCATTAGTCTGTGGTAGAGTGAGTCATGCACTTGAGAACGAAGACTCTCAGAATGAAAACATTGGCCCCTTGTTTGTGGAGTTCATCTGACACAAAGTCCTTTCACCTGACATGGTCTTATAGGAGTCTATTAGCTATATAGATGTGTATATTAGCAGCAGCTGAACCAGGTCAAGGGAAGGCCAGTGAAAACACACTATTTTCGCAGTCCCAGTAGTATTTATCATGGGAAAGGTTGCAGCAATATAGAATCAATAATAATGATACTTGTAGTTATAGCTACGTTTTAGTAGTAACCGCAGACATAATGCAAAGAGGAGAAAATGTAGTACTGGTTGTGGTTCTATGAATACTCGTGACTGTATATTTAGCAGCAGCAGAGCAGAACATTAGTAGCAGCAGCAGTAGTAGTTGTTGTTGTTGTTGTTGTAGAGTAGATATCAAAGTAATACAATGATGGTTTAATATTTGTACTTATTGCCCACTGATTGTCAATGTAGCAGTCATTGTTATAGTGTTAGTGTTATTAGTTTTTGTATATAACATTTAAAAAGTATTTTAAAGAGTATTTTTTCCGTATGCACACTTGGGTTGAGTGACGATTTTGAAGACTATTTACAACCTGTGGCTGTATAAGAAATGGAATAATTAAGCAAGCAAGAAGAAGGAATAATGCTACACAAATAATCTGGGTTGCTTTTGTGAAAGGTATTTTAAGCAGATAGCCAAATCAGTGCGCGCCAACGGCTCTGCTTCTTCTGGATCTGAGGAGAATGCAGACGACTTTCTCGGCTGCATCAACATCCCTTTGAATGTGAGTGAAAGAATATACTCTCAAAAGTGCCAAACTGTGGATGCTATTTGAAAACATGTACAAATAAGCTGTCTGCAGTAGATAAAGGAGTGTTTTTTCTTTTTCTTATATATGGTTTGGGTTGATGCGGCTGTTATATTTGTGCAGGAGATGCCTGTGTCCGGATATGACACTTGGTTCAAACTGGAGCCGCGTTCGAGTGCGTCCAAAGTTCAGGGAGAGTGTCATCTGATCTTAAAGCTCTTCACCAGTCAGGTTAGACTCTGGTACAAGCGTTGCTGAAATAACAAGTCTGTCGGCTGAATCTAAGAAATGTGTGTCCCTCTATTTTTCTTCTATAGAGAGACATTACTCTGTCAAAGAAGGACTCTAACGTCTCTATTCACAGAAAGTTACTGAGTCAGATAGTGGAGTATGAACACACTCACATCAAGGTCTGTTACTGTCAAAAACATTTCATACCATTATCAAACATCATGTACAATGTTTAGGGCAGTAGCAATATAGTCACTTTTAATAAGAGATTAAAAACAGATCTCATGTTTAGCGTGAGCCGTACAACTGGACAGGGCAGGTGAGTCCTCCTGCCTGGACAGTCCTCACTCATCACGCGGTGCAGACGGACCTGTCCCCGGTGCAGCAGGCCATTATGTAAGAGCTCATCAGTGCAGCATTCATCTGAATCTGTTGTGAGCTTCATGTGAAGCCTTGTGTTTGTGTGAGCAGCCGCTGGCAGTGCTACAGCAGCCATCACCGCGCTCAGAGAGTGTGTTACTCCCTGCTGCTGCGCCTCCTGAGGAGCATCGATGCAGAGTGGGACGCCCCCACTGTGCGGGGTGACCTGGTAGGTTCTGCACATTTGGACACGCTCTTTACAGCCATCATCAGGAAGCACTCATCATTAGCCCCTCACTTACATTCATTAAGGTTTTTGGTTAATCCAAAAATGTGCTGAGCCAGGTCATCTCCTGTGTCCAGGAGAGGCAGCTGTCAGACAGTTTCAGGCTGTACACAGAACACAGTCTGTGTCTGATGAAGAACATGAGGCAGGTGTTCCCCTGCTCCAGCGCTGCCGCCATTACACGCTACGAACTCATGCTCAGGTAACGACCTCATCCTCACTGCTTCAGCCCTCACGGCTCTCACTGCTCACAGAGAGACTACAGACCAACCCTCCCCAGATCATCCCATCACCCTTGGCTCGGCGATTAAAGGCAAACTATGGAGCTTTTAATCAGAAATTCAATTAAATCCCACTTCAAAGAAATGCATGTGAATCCACACATAATATGGGTCAGTAATCTGCTACAGTTTTTGTAATTATTTAGTGTTAGAATGAAGGTGTTATTAGCACATCTAGTTCTGCGTTTGAGAGTGGAAACGCACCTCTCACCTCCAACCGCCTTCATTTCCTGACGGATTATTTAAAGCCACACATGAGGCAGGCTAAAGTGGTTTCACTAAAAAGCCTCTTCCTTTTCAGACCAGCTTGAAACAACCTCTAAAATGTCTCGCACATTTTGGACACCATAAAACGCACATTATTCCTTCAACAGTAATCAGCTAAAAAGCCAATAATTGATGTCATCAGTTTCAATCATGGCTTTTTCAATATTAAAGACATAGACTTGAAGTAGTGTTGATTTGTCACTTTGAAAGCGGCTGCTTGTCTGCCAACGCACTCCAGAGATCATAAAACATTTGTCAGAGATATAAGATTACAGGATAACTGGATATCACGAAGTGTGTGGGAAGCTGCTGACGTTAATTTAAGTAGCCTGTTTGCAATAAATGTCACGAAGCAAATTTAGCTAATTACCAAAGTTCACGTGTCAGACTAATTTATGCAATGGTGTTTTTTCTCCCTGGTGAGTAAAGTCTAGCCTCTAGTCTCTATCTCCACACATGCTAAAGTACAACCATGTCATAATTAGCGTAATGAATGTACCGGTACTATAATTTGTGTTTGCATGTTCATATCCTTGTCTTTTGTAATCGTGGAAACCAGGGGGATTGGTTATATGCAGAACATGCGGGCCTTTAAGACTGTCTGCCCTCTTCGAAATGAACTCCATCTTGACATCACTACAGCAATTAAGGTAACCACAAGTGTGATACTGTACATAATGAACATTTGTACGTTAAAGGCTAAGCTGGAAAGGTGTTATTGGTTTCCCTAAAATGTATGGTATCAATCAAGACCACGCTTTCTGCATGGTGGAAAGCCAATCAATACTGTAAATATAACCGTATAAGTGTCTTTTCCATTATGTACAGTTAAAACAACAGGAAATACAGCAAAATGACCTCCAGGACAATACAACACCATTCATTTCCAAACTTAAATGACTTGAAACTATCAGATTACCATCACAGATCTATATTTTTCTCCCAGCATGACAAATCCATACACACAAACCACCAAACACTCGACTGGTCACCAATCTGCAATAGCACTTTTAGTAAGTTACGAAACACTAAAGTACAGCTCATCCAATACAGTACAAAACCCTACACAGAATGCACATTACGGCACATAAGAAATGCACGGTTGGCCTGACTGACCCCCAACACTGGCACACATTGTCCATCATAAATAGAAGATCACCATCACGTCACACAGTCTGATCTAACCGTCCTTCTCCTGCCCAAACAGTTACACAACTTCCTCCTATATGCAATTACCTTGGCAAGAAAAACGACCCTCACAAACTGGAAAAACAGATCGAACATTCCCAACAAACAAAAAAAAACACCGGCTAAACATCCTAACAAACCACTGCACACTTGAAAAACTCAACATAACTCTTAAGATTTAGATTCCTTTCACACCGACCTGTGCCATTGACCTCTCATATGCAATAACAAGAAATGTATTGGAATCATTTTTCATCACTTGCGACCATATTGGTTCTAGATACTAATCTTAACAAATGTAAACTCCACGGAAACATGTGTTAACTGTCCAGATTATCTTTATTAAATTAGTTTTTGGGTCATTTTGAGCTTTCGTTTTTTTCTCGTTATTATCCTTAAAAAGCCATAGAAAATCCATAGATCTACGTTGAGTCCATTGGGTGATGCTATACAGTTGGCAAAAGCAATGTAATTATATACCTCTTTGAGCAGTGTGTACTTTTCACTGTTTTAGAGGAAATAACATGGTATGTGAACAGAAGTAACAGTAAACAGTGAAAATAGAATAAGCAGTAGAACTTGTAGTGATAGTACTGTTCAAACAAGTATATTACTGCCAACATTCACTTAAAATACATCACATGAGATGATTTGGGCATGAACAAAGTAGCGATAGGAAATATAATAAGGTAAGGAATTTTGAGGAATTTTGCAAAATGAACCAAAAAAGAAGGCATAACTATAATTCTTAAGTGAAACCAATATTTAAAAAAACCCTTGTGGGACGTACTTTCCAAATTTTAATTATTCTTCAGTTCATTAAAGACTCATTATATTGTCCCCACAGCGCTATAATATAATGTAATATTACTCCCACTGTTCTTCAGTGCCATTACGCGCCTGAGCGCCACTTCCGCCGCTCTCAACATGACCAAGGCTAAACACAACGCGAAAAGAGCAAACACCGGAATAATAACCTCAGCACTAATCTGAACAACAACCGATTCTAATATCTCTAATTATTCTATCTGCAGAAAGGAACAGCCGAGTGGTACGAGAGCCTAATCACGAAATACAAACCGGAAGCAGGGGTGAGCACTTTTAAACCTTACACCGTCTGGCCTTTTTTGATATTTGACACTGTTTTTGAGTCTAGACGCTGGAGGAGCAGCTGAAGAAGTTGATACAAGTTGTAGATGCCGTGTGCGTGGATGTACAAAGTGCACAGAATATCTACAACAAACTTTTTTACAGGTAAAACAACAACTATTTAAAAGATTAAACAAAAAGAGATCATTTTAATGCTGATGTTTGTCTTGTGTTCCCACAGTGCGGTCAAAGTGGATTTCTTCAGCATTACGTACAGACAACTGGAGAAACTTGTACGTGGTGATGCTTTAAAATAAGTGTCAAGCTGTGTTTTTCTTCTAGTAAAGAAGATAATGCAAAAACAAAGCCATGCGCTTATTTACAACAAATGATAATTAGTTAAAAATAGTTTTATAGCGCATTGAAAAAGAGTTCATCCCTGAATTAGAAGATCACAGTCTTGAAAAATGAGGGAAATGCTTTAAAATAAGGTTCATTAGTAACTTATGTAGAAAGCATTAATAAGCATGTGTTCATAAGCTCTTACAAGAGGTTTACTAGCGATTGTAGATTGCACATAATATCTTATTATTTTTTAATAAGACTACAAAAAATATGTCTGTTAGTGTTACTAAACCATGTACAAATAGTTTGTAAGAACATTAATAAGTGATAATTGCAAATACCTTCTATTCTCTATTGTCTGCACTTAAAGTGTTACTCACACTAAGTGCAGACTCCTCTCAAGACTTATTCAGGGATGAATGCTTATTGTCAGTTTTTTACAATATGTCAAAGTTGGACAAATCCATTAAATGCATATAACTTTATAATATAATATTCATAATCATATTTTTCCTAATACCTTATATTTACATCAGTGTTTGTAAAGACATACAGTACAGTAATGGAATGGGATAGAAATAGAAACTGGGATGACAAAAGATCATTTCCTATTATTTCCTAAGAAAATGGTTTCCTGGTAGTTTTTATGAAATCAAGTAGAACAATAGACGTGTCTCTATTTCCAATTCCAATTTCCCCATGTGTGGACAATAAAGGCATATTTTATCTTATCTTATCTTAATGACCATGTATTTATCTAAATTAGACTTTTAGTTGCCATGGTATTTCCATTGCATTAGCATCAGCTGTGAAGTTGGCCTTGTTTCTTGCAGGTAGCAGATGATGTGAACGTGGCCATGGAGCGCATGTGTGGGACTCTAGAGCAGGAGAGCTCTAGACTGACCCAGACAATGGGAGAGACCATCTTTGAACTCTTCATGTCCCTCAAGATCCTCAAAGGCTTTCGAGAGTTCCTGCCTCTCAAGTGCGTCTCTCTGCTCGTCTCAATCACTCTTCAAAAGTCATCCGCAGTCGTAGTTATCCGTGTGAAATGTCACTCAGGATATTGAGGAGGAAGTTTGGCGCTTGATTGAAAAAAGTTTTTTCTTTATAAACAGGGACGCAAAGATGTTGGCTCTCACTGGATTTCACAACTGGTTCAAGTCGTCCATTCACAAGTGGCTGCAGATCGTTCACGACAGGTCATGTGACAGGATCTCCAAAGCTGTGGACGCAGACAAGGTGAGACCAAGCATCATGTACAGTACAATCATATTATACTGTATATGTACGACCGCTTTACAAATAATGTAAACACGATATATGTTAGGGTTATTAATGACAGTAATAATGACATTTGAAATTTTGCAAACACAATTATTATGATTATGATTTATTTATTTTGGGCAATTGATTTGGGATATTTTTATACATTCTCTTCTACTCTACATGTAAAATATGTAAATGTAAAAAGAAGTGAAAAAAGTCATGTAAATTGTTTGAATTAATCACATTTTCAAGTTTGTCTGCAACAAAAGTTTCTGTGCTGAAAAGGGAGAGGGATGAAGTACTACTTTAAATTCCACCTGTGTCTTGTGCAGGTAAAATATATTTCTAATGAGCTTCCTGTACATGCCTTATCAAAACTCGTAATATTAACAATAACTACTATACACAGAATTTTGACGGAATTTTGAAATGTACCTTTGATCTAATCACTTAATCACTATAGTCTTAATTACCGTGTAGTATTTAATAATGTACTTATTATTGAAAGATGTATTTGGTAAAATAAACATATCCAACATGTCCAACATATTTCCCATCTACAACAAATACTGGAATGTGTCTTTGGCATGCACGTTCACAATGTTCACAATCCTTTTGATCTCAGCATTGTGAGATCATTTCTGATAATTTGCTGAATGTCCTCCCTGCTCTTCACCCTTATTTCACTCCATCATTCTGTACAAGTACTGAAATGACTTGACAAGTACATGTGCATATGCATGTGTCAGACCCAAAAACAAACATATTGCACCTTTAACTAATTCAGTTCTCTGTTGGCGACGGGTCAAAGGGAGTTTCTTTAGAATTGTTTGGCCTTTGGCACATTATGTCCATATTATGACTATGTCAAACACATTGTTCCACAATGTTTCTCTGCTGCTCCTCTTGCAGTTGGAGCAGTTAGGCCTGGCTAAGCACAGCGCCTCTGCCGTGGAGGTGACGCTCTGCTTTAATCAGGTGAGAGAGATGTGGCAGCAGCTGTCCTGGCCCGACTCCGCAGGGGCCTTCATCTTCATCACCAGACTGACAGACGTGAGTAACTCCAACATCACACCAGAGATTATATGTCTCACCCTCTGGGACAGACCAAATGCCCTGTGACTCCAGCTTCTGTCCAACCAGGATATGAAGTTTCCAAACACAGATAACTGGAAGTAAAAGGTGTAAGTCTAAAAACAAAGGCTGAATAGAAAAAATGTACTATCACAGAGCAGTAGTGAAAGGGTCAGGGTAAGATTGTCACATCAAACCACATGTCACAACACACCTTTTCAACTCAAGGCTCGTGGGGGGCCCGATCCCTCCAGAAACCAGCTTTACTTATTCTTATATTTAACAAAGAAAATCTAGGCGGGATTTAAAATCTAAATTCCTCTGTGCAGAGTTTGTTTTTACTTACAATTAGAGTAAAACAGACATCAGAGTCCTAAACTACAGTCTCAGCTTCATTAAAGTTCCAACCAATAGTTAAACATTTCACTGTTGTTTGTTCACAGTCTCAATAATCATGAATTAACTCGTGATATTTTTTCTCACAGGAACTTTATATCGTGACATCTCTAATAGTGACTGAAGGCTTCTAGACGGATAATATTTACGAATAAAGCATATTATTGATTGCTTTTTCTTTTTTGACATTTTGATTTAAGAATGCTAATCTCTGTGTTCATTTTGTATGTATCGTTCAGTCAGTATGTCTGTCCAGTTAACAATTCCGATGATCAAAATACAGCTACAACGATTATTGTTTTGTCAACTAGTCACATTAATTGATTAATCTTCGCAGCCACAGTTGGCAGTCAGCTTCTGGACAACTGAGTCTAATGAAACTTAAAACCTGGTCCAATTAAACACCTTTGAAACCTTTGTTACTATGCCACATCATTATTTTACTTCAAGCTAAAGCTATCATTATCAAAATCAATCAAATATGTTATTGTTACTATAACCTTTGGATCCTCTCACTCACACCATGATCACTCCAGTGCTGAAAAAAACGTGACATCACTACAATTCCACGATCGTTGTTGTTGTTTTTTTTCAGAATTTCTGCAACGAGGCCGTGTGTTACTCTGAGATGATGACCCGTAAGATTGAAAGGAGCCAGCTGGGCCGAGACCACAAGAGTTTCACTGTGCAGGTAACACCTTTAGCCAACGCCGCCGAGGAGGAAGAGGGGGAGTGAGCGCGATGACGCAGGAAGTGAAATGTCAGCAAGTGTCCTCCCAGGCAACACAGCGGCCGCAGCAGGCGACGGGCGAGATGATAGGTGCAAACAAACACAAGCAAAACAGAGACGAGGCTTGTTAGCGCCTTGTAGGAGGAGAACTGCTGCGAAATACAAAGATGAAAACGATAGAGAATGTCATCGGAAATAAATAAAGAGGACAGCAAAAACGAACTGCGAAATGTATTTGGAAAAGATTTGCATTTTAAAAGCGCAGTAGCAGATTTTCTAGTGAGGGATCCACCATAGTCTTGTCTCTTGAATATTAAACTTATCTATAATGCATTTATTCAATTACAGATATTCTAAAAAGTTTCTCCAATAAGGCTGAGCAAAATGATATGTCTATATCAGCATTTCAGCATTTTGTTGAAAAAACGTCAAAGTCTTTTATTTTTCAATTATTTCGCTGACTCACCGACCGGTCTTTCGCAAACCTCCGTGTCGAATATTTTTATCACGTTGGTGAACTTGTCTTTCATCCAAAAGGACTGATAACGCACTGCACAACACATGTGTGTCGTCATATTCGGTCCTCAACATGCTTCTGTAACGTAACAGAATGCGCGTCCGAGTCAAAAAATTGCCTTCAAAGTAAAAAAAATAAGAATTTGCCTATCGTCCGACCCACTTGAAAAATGTTGGCTCGGGTTACAGCAAATAGACAATTTATTTGGGGCAGCCTAACCTTTAACATGGCCTGGTGGCTCCATGGAGATATAGAAACATGTGGAACATTCTACGCTCCACAGAGCCAAGCCGGTTACTCCGCCAGATAAAAGTTACATAGTGCACCTTTAAATACCTGGATGTACAGATGGGAGTTTATCATCTAGAAGTTAAAACGACTGTATTGAAAATTATCTCAAAAAAGCGGCGAAAACGTCCAGCGTAATCTCTCAAACAAGATCATTAAGTGTTATTTCTGCCCTTTTGTGGAGAATTTTGTGGCCCATTTTGTGTAATATTTGAACCTCAATTAAGGCCTTTCATATCTGCGACGCTAGATAAAGGAATAGCCATAACTCTGGATGATAGGAGGTAAATGATTTTCCATGGCAACCGAAGGAAATAATAGACAAATGTGTGTTTAAGGGCCGACCTTGGTCATTATATTTATAACAACTGCCATCTCAGGCTAGCAAAACTAATAACAAATTCACACTGTAATATTGTGTTTCTGGGGCTCCTGCTGTAACCAACTGACCATTATTCTGAATAAGTGGAGGGTAAAGCAGGGTAACTAACAGTATATGATTAAAAGTCTCAAGAAAACTACGCCATTATGTTAATTTGAGTCATATAATTTAAGTGAAACAGCTGGAGAGACCTTGCAAAAAGGTTGTCAAATGTGTCAAAAATCAGACACTAATCAATACCAAAATGAGTATTGAAACCAGATACTCATTTGATCAAGTTTCGATACAAAACAAACAAGAACATATGACATTTCTTGAACAGAACGGTCTTGAGCTTTATCAGAACTAGACCACATGGGAACAAATTCAGCCTGGAAGACCAAACTCCACCCTGTCTACGTCCACTGCTACACCAGGGCCACCCGCTCTCCAGCCTCCATCAATGTTACTCCTCCCCGTGGCACCTCCTCTGTTCCCAATCCTCATGCAGTTCGACTCGGCCGCTTCAGACCGTACTGCGACCCACCACCTCCCCATCTCCTCCTCTGCATCCCTCACATCGTACTCATCATCTATAGATATGAGGAGGAGCCACCAGTCTTCAGGCCCCGGGGGGAGACTTCTAATACAATTCTATTATGGAACTTTCATAATCACAATGTCTCCTGTTAAGGTCTGAGCACCAAATAACCCATGTAATAAAGCATGCTAAACAGCTCTTTCTTTGTTGTTTCTCCGGGGGAATTACAGTTTGTATTCCCAAAAATGCTTAGAAACGCTAAGAGGACAGGAGTTTCCACACATTTTACAAAAACGTAGTTAACATGATTATTTTTTAACAGTTACCTCCAAAAAATTTCAGTTTGCCCAGTTTGACAACTTTGATGAAGTTACTGTCAGAAAATCCTGTCAGTTGTGGGTAAATTGTCCTGCATTTTGATGAAATGCCACTTATTAATGACATAGACAGAGGGATTTATAACAGTTTTATAACTCAGCTCTACCTACTGTAATTTTCAACTTCATTTTTTTCACAATCTGTCACTCGACTGCTGTAAAACAAAAATAAACATTTACTATCCCACCAAAAAAAGTGATAATTATAAAAACATGAGAGCCTGTCACTAAGTTTCTCTCTGCATTATACATAAATGTAACACTACGTTCATCCCTGTACGCTTCTATAGCCCTGCTGCTTTTCCTCTCCCACCTCTCCACCTTCTCCTTTGTTTCTGCTCTTGCTCTCGGCTTTCCCGCTCAGCTCTGCATCGCGCTGAACAGCATGGAGCACGTGAGGGTGTTCTTGGGTCGCCTGCCGCAGGACCTAGACTGGTGCGGCGTGGAGCGTGCCATGGAGGAGTCGTGCGGTGCGGAGGGCAAAGACCAGGTCTACAAGGCTCTGAACGGACAGCTCTTCAACATGGACCTTGACCTGCAGCGAGAAGCCAAGCGGCTGATCTCTGTGCTCACTGACAAGGTACTGCACAGAAAATATCTGATTGGGCACGAGGGGTTAGGACTTGTCATAAAATGTATATCTAGATTCAAATTAATCATAATTTATTGTACAGCACTTTTATGTTAATGTCATTCTTTACACATGACATAAAACACTCTCATTGGAAGTATTTTCACACATATAATTATTTTGAATCACCTCACAAATCTAAATAAATTAGCCTATTTAAAAGCCCTTTAAAAGGCTTCAATTTGTCTGTTTCATAATGAATCTGTGTATTCACAAAGTTACAGGACCAAACAAGGGTTCAAGGACCTTCATTGCCGCTTGCGGATGTAAGTGGCTCTTATGACAGATTATAATCACCAGGTATACCTTTATTTAACCGGCGGCCCCATTAATATTCAGAATCTCTTTTGCAAAAGAGACCTGGCAAAGGGTCTTTGGTTTGTTCTGCCACACGGAGCAAAGCCAAAACTCTCAACCAACTCTGCACTCGCAAACATCAGAAGCTGAGTGATCTGCGCTTCTCCAGATTGTGACTTATGGGACTTATTAGGTATTAATATAACCACTTGATATCAGCGCAGCTCCTGTGTCTTCCTCTTCCTTTTAGATAAAGCCTCTTTGCATAATCTAGAAGAGTGTGTTTGGTCTAAAGAGACTGTGTGATTAAGCTGCATCAATTCATGAATAATGCGGCCATTTTCTATGATTAATTGCATGAGTTAACGAGTTAAATTTGACAGCTCTAGTTTGAATTATTATTGTAATATGAAATCTGGGATCGCCAAGCCTTGTCTTTAGTATTGGAATAGACTTTTTTTTTGTTTTAATATAATGATCTCTGAGTAGTGTTCGCCCACAAAACCAAAGGCTGTAGTTTGATCCCAGCTCTGTCTTTTGTTCACTGTTGTCATGTCCTTGAGCCCCCCTAAGGCAAGAGGTTGTACGCATCCTTCTGTCGAGTCTAGCTCCAGCCACTTACACGGCCCCTGACAGAAATCAAATGTCTAATAATGTTTAGAAAAAGGTGGAGCCACTGCTTTATTGTGTACTGTATATAATTGTAGCTTGTGGACCATAGGTGTTGTAAGATAAGATAAGATATTCCTTTATTGTCCCACATGGGGAAAATTCATCGGTGCAACGCAGGTAGATACAGAAGAAAAGAACAGATCACTTATAGGAAGTCTGAAAAACACTTTCAGTAGAAGATCTCCTATAAATAAATTAAAAAAAATTAAAAAAACTCCCATAGACAAATAAATAAATACATAAACACCATTGCATGTGATCACGACAGTAATTGCACATGAATATGTGTCACGACAGCACATAGATTGCACATGAATTTCACAGTAATTGCACATGAATTGCACATGAATTCCAACAGCAATTGCACATATGACAGAATTGCACATCAGTAATAGGTTAGGTCAGTATTGCGAGTGTTCAGTACTAACAGTTTTTGTTATAAAGTCTGACAGCAGCAGGAAGGAAAGACCTACGGAACCTTTCCTTCACACAGCGAGGGTGGATCAGTCTCTCACTGAAGCTGCTCTCCAGAGCGGATAGAGTGTCCTGCAGGGGGTGACACTCATGGTCCAGCATAGATGTGAATCTAGCCAGGACCCTCCTGTCCCCCACCTCCTGCACCGAGTCCAGAGCACAGCCCAGGACGGAGCTGGACTTCTTGATGACTCTGTCCAGCCTCTTCCTCTCCCTCTCTGTGATGCTGCTGCTCCAGCAGGCCACACCGTACAGGAGGGCTGATGCCACCACAGAGTCGTAGAAGGTATTCAGGAGTGGCCGTGTCACTCCAAAAGACCTGAGTCTCCTCAGGAGGTAGAGCCGACTCTGGCTCTTCCTGTACAGTGCGTCTGTGTTATGAGTCCAGTCCAGTTTGTGGTTCAGATGAACACCCAGGTACTTGTATGAGTCCACTCTCTCAATGTCCCGTCCCTGGATGTTCACTGGCGAGGGGGCAGTGGGGTGGCGTCTGCGGAAATCCACCACCATCTCCTTGGTCTTCCCCACGTTGATGAGGAGGTGGTTCCGCTGACACCAGTCCACAAAGTCCTGCGCCAGTCCTCTGTACTCCGCGTCATCGTCGTCCGTGATGAGTCCGATGATGGCAGAGTCGTCAGAGAACTTCTGCAGGACACAGCTGTCCGTGTCATGTCTGAAGTCTGCAGTGTAAAGGGTGAAGAGAAAGGGCGCGAGGACAGTGCCCTGGGGCGCCCCCACACTGCAGGTCCGAGTGTCAGACACACAGTTCCGGGCTCTCACAAACTGGGGTCGGTCTGTGAGGTAGTCCAGGATCCACTCTGCCAGGTCATACTCCACACCAGCCGTCTCCAGCTTGTCCCTCAGGAGCAGCGGCTGGATGGTGTTGAAGGCGCTGGAAAGATCGAAGAACAGAATCCTCACAGAGCTGCCAGGCTTTTCCAGGTGAGAGAGAGAGCGGTGCAGCAGGGAGATGACAGCGTCCTCCACTCCGATGCCAGACCGATATGCAAACTGCAGCGGGTCCATGGCTGAGCTCACGGTGGAGCGGAGGTGGTCCAGGACCAGCCGCTCCAGTGTCTTCATCAGGTGGGACGTGAGAGCCACTGGCCTGAAGCTGTTGAGGAGGGGCGGGTGACCGATCAAACCTCAAGAAGTGAGCATTTAAATCATTCACCCACTGTAGATCCCCCTCTGTCTGGGCAGGCGGGATTTTGAAGCCCGAGATGGTTTTCAGGCTCCTCCACACTCCCTGAATGTTCTTTTGCTGCAGCTGCTCCTCCATCCTCCTCTTGTAGCCGGCCTCAGCCTGCCTGATCTTCCTCCTCAGCTCCTTCTGCACAGTCCTCAGCTCCTCCTTGTTCCCTGACCTGAAGGCTCTCTTCTTCTCCTTCAGCAGAGCCTTCAGTTCACGGTTAATCCATGGCTTGTTGTTTGGAAAACATCGCACCGTCCGGGAGGGAACAATGTTTTCAAAACAGAAGTTGATGTAGTCCGTGATGCACTCTGTGATGGTGTTGATGTCCTCCCCATGTGGGTCATAAAGCTCAGTCCAGACAGTGGTGCTGAAGCAGTCCCTCAGAGCCTCCTCGCTCTCAGCAGACCACATCCTCACCTCAGGGCACACCACAGACTGCCTGCGCACGATGGGTTCATACACAGGCCTCAGATGTACAAGGTTGTGGTCCGAGCTGCCCAGGGGAGGGAGGGGGGAAGAGGAATAAGCCTCCTTGGTGTTGGCAAAAAAACAAGTCCAATGTTCTATTCTCTCTGGTGGGGCAGGTAACATACTGGGTGTATGTTGGTAGAACAGAAGAGGGAGAAGCGTGGTTAAAGTCACCAGAGATGAGGAAGAGAGCCTGTGGATGCTGTGTTTGCAGCCTACAAGTGCAGGAGAGCAGTGCTTCACAAGCATTTTCAGCATTGGCAGACGGGGCCACATAGACTGCGATCAAAATCGCATGTGAGAACTCCCGGGGCAGATAATATGGCCTTATGCCAATAGCCAATAGTTCAATATCCTTGTTACATAGCTGCTCCCTCACTGTGCAGTGTTCGGGTTTGGACCAGCTCGTGTTCACATACACCGCCAGACCTCCACCTCTTTTCTTCCCGCATTCTCTCGTTCTGTCCGCCCGCAGCAGATGAAAATTGTCCAAACCTACAATAGAGTCTGGCACTTTCTGTACTTTCATTGCCATCGCCTCTCTTCCAAGGTAGTCCTAAAAATGATAAATCAATACATTTCTCTGTTGGTTTTTATTCTACTGTGCAATCATTACACTTTTTTTTTAGGGTTGTAGTTGACTAAAGACGTGCCCTAATGACCGAAACTGTACTCAAAAGACGACAAGTGGAGCAACAGGAGCAACAAACAACTAATATATGCAGCAAAATACTTGGAAACAGTGTATTTATTTGTAAAAAGGAAGATTAAATGATTCAGTGCTTAATCTTCAGATGGCTCACTGCGTCCTTTCTGCTCTTATCCCAGACAAATACTTACAATTGGTCGACTAACACAAATTTTAGTCAACTAAAACACCATTGTTAAATTATCAACTAAATGATTAAAGGCAGAAAGCACTCAACTCTTTATTCACATTTTCTATTTAAATATGAATAGGACCTGATGCATTTGAGTGATTGAAATTAGGGCTCCACGATATTGAAAACTATCGCGATATGAGATATTGCTGTTAAATGCTGCCATAACAGAATTATTGCAATATTTGAATTATTGCGATATATGAATGTTGTTGTTGTTTTAATTTATCTTATACCGGTATTAAAACAAAAACAATTGTACTGTAATGTATTAGTCAAACAGACAAAACCAAGGTTAAATCAAGGATAATTTAGCCTGAAAATATGAATAAAATCTGCCTTTTCAACAGTACATTCCTGTCAGGCGGAGGACCTTGGTGTCATTGGGATATATTCTATTGTTGCGCTATTAGCCGTCGATATATTACGCGGCCGTAATTGAAATCTTTCCCTTCAGATGCTGCCTGAGCTGCGCAGGTACATCCAGCACATCAGCCTGTCTCCAGACTCCATCAACAACGACGAGGTGAGACCTGAAGACCACTCGCGGGTTTATCTGTCAAAGTCATTTTTCACAATCAATACGTGCAGTCGGAGTTTGGACACGTGTTAATGATTTTTTTTCCCAGGCCGTGTCCCCGCTCATGAAGTATCTGCAGGACACAATGAACATCCTGACTGACAACCTGGTCAAGGAGAATCTGACAAGGTAACGTAATACTGTCTATTTGTATTATGTGAACAAATCTGTTTTCACGGCTCTTAAAAAAGGCCTTATTTTATTATACTTATTATATATTATATTATTATTATATATTATATTATATTCTTATACTGTGATACAATATTGTTTTGTTTTTTTTAAGTACATGGGGTTTGTTTTGGGGGTGTGTTCATCTCAATTGGGACAAAACCTAAACTAGATAAGGAATAAACTAGGACAAGATCAAACCAAGTCCTCATCATGATCAATTTAGGACCAAATAAAGACGAAGTATGAACGCATATAGTAGATTTAGCAAAACATTTACAGATTTTATTTTTTGTTTTTGCTTTGTAGAAAACCGTATTTAATATATTTATTTTATCTTACAGTTACCATTTTTTAATGGCTGTTGCCTTAATGCTCTTCTTGGTCTTTCAATGTTTATATTGGTTGAATCATCATATATTCTCACAAACCAATTTATCTACGCATATCCTCTTCTTATTTATAGTGCAGGTTGTTATTTATATCCTTGAGATTTTTTCGTACATATAGGTGTTAATGAACGGTTTCCCTCGCACGTGCTGACAGTAAGTGCTAACTGTGTTCTGAGTAAAGAGGAGGCCAATACGAACGTAACCGCACATTTCTTGTAATGCGTTTCGTAGGTCGAGGCGTTAAATGAGACGCTGTGGAGATTGCGGTCGAGAATGTAACCCTCAGTTTGACCCGGCAGGTTGCTTCAGAGCATGTGGGAGCTGCTGCTCAGGATGATCCTGGACGCAGTGACTGAAAACAGAGGGGTGCAAATCGAGTTTTACAACCGCTTTCAATACGCGGTCGAGGTTGGTGGTAATCTTTGAAATCTCCTATGTTAATGTCGGTTTTCCTTCATAGTTGTGTTTTTTCTATTCATTTTTATTTTTTTCACAAAGCCTTACCATAAATGATTAATTAGACAGTTATAACAAGGCAAGTTTACTTGCATAGCCCAATTCGTGAACAAAGTAATTCCACAGTTCATTACAAATCAGGAAAAGGTGCATTAAAATGACAATACAAAGATAAAAACATAAATAATTAATGTGGTTAATAGATGAAAATCACACTGCTGAACAAATCCTAATTTTACAGTAAATAAATATATTTGCAGTAACAATAAATACGATCAGAAATTAGTATATGATTACCGTATTTTCCGGACTATAAGTTGCACTGGATTACAAGTCGCACCAGCCAAAAAATGCCTAATAGAGAAGAAAAAAAATATATAAGTTGCACTGGAGTATGAAATGCAGTTGCAAGTGTGAAAATAACAAATAATATCACATATAAGTCGCTTCGGAGTAAGTATAAGTATATAAGTATAAAATTAAGTATAAGTTGCATCTCGGCCAAAACGATGAAAAAAGGTGCGACTTACAGTCCGGAAAATACGATATACAGTACTATGTTTTTTGTTAAGATTATTTATATTTTTATTTACTAGAGCAACTTTTCTGTCAGATATGTTATACGTTTGGTGTTTTAATAAAATCCTGATACTTTATAGCCGTAGTTCTGCGCCACAACGTCGAACTTAACTTTAACATGGCATATTTTGAAAGAATGCTTATCACCGCGTTCGCCATCACCTTTAATTAGCGCCGAATGAGCTCTGGCTGCTTCTCAAGTTGTTAGCATACATCAGATATTTATGAAGCGACTCGGAAGCACGCCCCATGAATGACAACTATAAGAGTCTCCTGTAAAAAGCCCACAGTAAATAGGCCAGTTGGACCGGATGGCGGAGGGGAAAAGTCATGCTAAACGTGTGGGCTGAGTGTTGAAAGCGACGACGAGACGGACATGAGTTCACGCTGTTTATGTGAAAATGTATTGATCCTTTTATTTTATTATTTTCCTCTCTCTTTGAACTGGAATGATTAGACACTGCTGCAGTTCTTTCACGCCGATGGAGGAGGTCTCGCCGTGGACGACATGAAGAGCGGAGACTTCAAGGTACAGCTGTTGTTCAAGCTGTCAAAGCAACTGTGTCATTTGAAGATCAGGCTTCGTATTATAACATTAGGGCCGCTGACGTGCGCGGTGAATAATGCATTTACTGTTAATCATTGTAGCACCTGTCAGCGCTTAGAATAAATAGGCAACAAGTGTTTTTTGTTTCCGAAGCTTGTTAGTTTAGACGCAATACAAATGGAGAAAGTATTAACTGCTCTACCACCTGTTTCTTCTTTGAGTCTTATCCTTTTTCACGTTTAGTTTTCAAAAGATGTTTTAGAAGCGTGAAAAGAAGAGTAAAATATGTATTTTTTAACAGATTGACTGCCAGTACTCCATCTGTCTGTGTGGAGTTTGCATGTTCCTAACGTGTCTCCAGCAACTCAAAACCTAAACATGCACAAAACTGATCCTGAATTTAACCTTTTTTAGAGATTAATAAAGTATTCATCCATCTATCTCCAGCGGCATTGAAGTCAAATGCAGAGGACAAATTACTAAGGCTGGGTTACTTGGGCTATTAATAAAATTGATTTGATGACTTTCTCTGCTAAAATGTAACTGAAAAACTGAAAAATAATCAAAACAGAAATAACTGTTTAATTGTAGTGGAATAAAAGTAATACATTGAGCTAAAAGGATTTTAAAGAGAAAAGGCCTAAGTATTGTACAAAAGCTGATCTTGCTGTAGGAAAGCATGCAGTGTTATGTAATACGTTTATTGATTATACTAAATTTGATCAATGGAGGAAATCGATTCCTTTTATGTAAATCTCAACCTCAGTGCTACGCAGTACTGGTCTTTGAATCAGAGGTGTTTTTTAACTGTGGTGTGTCGGTTTTTTACCCTGGATCATGAGTCTGTGATGAAGTTTTGATGATGATGATGATGATGGTGATGATGATGATGATGATGATGATGATGATGATGATGATGATGATGATGATGATGATGATGATGATGATGATGATGATGATGATGATGATGATGATGACATCACAGGGAAAAATCACAAATATAGTTTCAAAAAAGTCTTGATTTTCAACAAAAAACAGTAATATCGACCTATAATTTGATTCTCAATTCCCAATCTATTTTTGTCCGTCCCTCCAAATTACCTTCAGGAACGACAAAGTGTACTTGACTTCCTTTCTTAGACTTAGACAGTGGTTCTACGTCGTTATGGCAATAGCGCAATTCAAATCTAAATACTGTATAATATCGTTTGAACGGGGGAAATGTTCTCACAAAATCCTTCAAACCCATGAACGGCTCCTACAGCTAAAGAGACCTTGGTCGAATCGACGTAACCGTTGTTGTTGTTTTAGACTCTGGAGGAGGAGCTGAAGCTGAACAAGTGCTCATCCTTTGAGTTGATTGAACAATACTATCTGGAGAAGATTTCCCATCAGGTGCGTTTGGGTCGACAGACGACTATCGATCTGGTCACGTTTGTTTTCTTCTATTCCTTTGTACAAGCCAGTGCTATGACAGTCTTTAAATAAAGGACCTCACAGTTTGCACAGTTGTATTTCTTTATCTTTAAACAGATGACGCTATAAGGAAACAGAGACAAATATTAGTTATAACACAGCTTGTGCAATGACTCATACATGAAACAAGGAGAACCCGAGTTGAAAAAAGCAGATACAATTATAGTACATCAAGAAAACATGCCCTGGCTCATGTGGATGTAAGACTTATTATGCTTCAAATGTATACCTCTAAATTGGCTTAAAGTGACTGATTAGGGAAACGTCATTGTTGCAGCTATTTTAACCAGTTATGTCTATTTCAGAAAACACTCAAACACACTCGATTTGGCCGAATCAGTGTCAAGTGCTACTACGAGGCTTCGGAGCAGAGACTCACGGTGGAGATGCTTCACGCGGCTGATATCCTCGCACTTGACGCCAATGGTAGAAAATCAAATTAGCATATCTGAAGCACTGTCTCTCATGTACTCGTTTTTATATACGTCTGTTTTAGGTCTGAGTGATCCGTTTGTCATCGTGGAGCTCTGCCCTCACCACCTTTTCCCTTTGGCAAAGAGTCAGCGCACACAAGTCAAGCTCAAAACTCTGCATCCTGTTTTTGATGAGCTTTTTTACTTGTAAGTCCAGCCTTAGCGGTTTTGTTGTATTCTATATGTTTTTTTTTGTTTTTATATCCAGACACTAATTGATACTTAAACTAATATATAAACTTGAGTACTTGAGAATCGAGACTGAAAATATTCAAATAATAGGACGCAACTTTGCTTTCCTTTAATAGTTTTAGCATGGTCTTCATCTGCAAACAATGGCAACATCTTAAAATTAAGGAAATTACTATTTATTTAGTTGAAAATGACATTCTATTGTTTAAAATTGTGATATTGAAAGCCATACCTAGCTTTTTTCTAACTGTTGAAATCTAGTTAGAAATGTCTGTATTGTGGCATCTGTAATTTCCTCTCTGTTTATCTCCAGCCACGTCAGTCCGGAGCAGTACCGCCACAGATTTGCGTGTTTAACCTTCACTGTGATGGACTATGACTGGTTGTCCACGAATGATTTTGCGGGCGAAGCCGTGGCTCCTCTGAGTGACTTCTGCTGGCCGGGCCGACCGAACGCTTCAGCGCAAGGGAAGAGCGTGCAGCCCATCATCCTGCACCTGTCCCGCAGTAAACCCAGTGGTACATGGAGACATATTCATTAACTGCAGGGTGCACCACAGGGAACAGACACTGGCTTTCAATTGTTCTTTAATTTCCCACAAGGTGAAATTTGTCTTAGGTGCAATGAAATCACAATGCACGAAGGAATTAGTGCAGACATTTGTAAAAATCAGTGCAATCAACTCAAGCAATGGGAAAAATACCTTTTTTTTTATTTTAATTTTTTTTTACAACCTTTTTTAACGCAAATCGGATGAATAATTATTTGTTATATATGTTTTTGGTTCGTTTTTTTTTATTACTTAAAACAGGCCATTGATAAAAGGGGGAGCTGATATTAGGGAATTTGGCATAAGGACCTGGAAATATGAAATCCATGCACACTAAAATAAAGATAAGATCTGTTGAATTGGTATGTGCGCTGGGAGGAGGAGCATACTTTAGAAATATCTTTTGCAGTTGTTCTGTAAAACCTGCTACTGTTGCTACTTAGTTGCTACATACTGGACCCTCTAATTGCAAGTAAAAAACATGGTATTAAATTCACCACCAAAATATTAGAGCCGCTAAATTAAATGATATTTATTATAAACATTTATCTCACAAATTGAAATAAAAAGGTTAAAATGCAAATGTTTTAGATGTTTCTTTCAAACACCAATAGTAAAAGTAATATTCTCCATCTATCTATCCATCACCCTGAGCTGTATCTCTTGTTTTCTCTCTTTTTCAATATTGCCTTGGAATACCACAGGGCATAGCGCTTGGCCCTCCATTTTTCTCCCCCTATCACAACGTAGACAGGCATTCAATCGTGTTTTATTTGTGTCTGGAGTGGTGACCGGTCTCATCTGTTTGCTCTCCTCTCCAGAGAAGCCAATCATGGGGATGCTGGACGCACGTATCGGAGACAGAGAAGCCCAGGAGTTTGTCCGCCGGCTGAAAGAGATCGAGAAATCAATGGAGAATGAAGAGTGAGAAGTGTTGTCAGACCTGTCTGAACACATGTGCTTTTGTACTGGTAATCCGTTTACAGTATTTAACACTTTTTCAATGTTGATTGTTCCGTATCTATACCAAAATGAAAAAAATACAAAGCTTTTTCCTATTGCATCTTGCCACTGTGCGAACCGTCTACTTCTATATTTTACAGGTTTATAAATTAACCTAAATGTGACCGGTCTATATTTTTTGTAACGTTATCTTTGTTGTATAATCTTTGATATGATAGAACTATTTTGTGAAAGTAGCGTACCAATAGTATGACTTTAGACTCGATACCTCAGATTAGTTGCAGGGTTCAGACATTTATGTGGAATTAATGCATGAAAAGACTCTCTGACGCCGCGCTCATAAATTGCATGTGGAAATCCAAAAGGCAAACACACAAGTCTCGATGGAGGTGCACCGAGAGAAAGTTGGTGTTTTTAATATCAGTCAGACAGTGGAGTAGCTCGCCTCCCCAGAGGAGGAGGACACGCTCAGGTTCATTCAGCTCCTCAGATTGCTCTTCACTCGGCTCAACAGGTCGATCAGAAAAGGCCAAAGCGGTGGGAGAAATTCTCTTTAACACGTTCCTCACTTTGTTACGAATTGTTCAGTTGAGGCTGGAAAAATAAAGGGATTTAGAGACTATAGTGTCACATACAATATTGAAAAAATATTGTGGTTTCAATTGGGAACGCCAATATTACCTTACAGATCCAGTACATTGTTTATCTTTCATTTTTATGGCTTGCAACTAGGGGTGGGTGATTTTGACAAAAATGTATATCTAGATATTTTTTGAGAATATCTTTGTCAATCAGAACAACAGAAATGTGTTGAAAACATGTTTTAAAACGTTGTAGTTAAGGTTTAATTAACAGACAATGTAAAATGTCTGTAAAATTGTAAAAATGTCTGCAGAAATATGAACTTATTACATTGAATCAGCTCTTTTTGAAGCATTTTATACGAGAAATTATATACTCAGGATTCAAATTTTGCATATCTTAAAAACACCATAATATTATCTAAATTTCAATATATTGCTCACCTGTACTTGCCACTTATTAATTCAAGCAGACACTGGTTACAGAATTGCCCCAGAAACCCAAAGGTCGTCAATTTGATTCCGGCTTCGACCAGCACATACCTCATCTTGACTCTTAATCAAAGGGTTGTCAGGATTGCACAAATAAATGAATAATACAGTTAATTTGTTAAAGGCACGCACGTACTTGGCTCCGAGGTAAAAAAAAAAAGTCTCATACACAGAAAACAAAGATCAATATATTATTTACTACATAATTAATGTGTTATTGTGGGCAGGGTCTACAATGTCTATTACCAACCTCTTCATTCTGGACTGAAGCCTGAACGCACTCAGCCATATGACAACGCTTATAATTCTTTATTTAAAAGACCCAACTCCTCCATCGTTGTGGTTTGCTGGTATTGAAATCCTGTCTCTGCATAATCTCTAGCAAACAATAAATTATTTGGCCAATTTGTATCTACTATTTTTTTTTTTTTTTAAACCTGAGCTCCCAGACCTGATTTGCATATTGCAAATTACTCTTGAGAGTCGAAACGTTTTGTTTGTCTAAAAACAGAGTTCAGATGATTTTTTTCTACAATGGAACACTTCTGGACGAATGAGGGATGAGAGACTGTCCACTCCCAATCCATTCAATAAAGCACTTACCCTCCACTCAAACACATAAGTTTACTTTTTTCCAACTTTTTACTTAGTCAATCTACTTATTTATGTGTTTCTGGTAGCGTTTGTGTATTTTACAGAAAATGTATCAAAAGTCTCACTGGCATATTCAAAACCTGGCATGCTCAAAGGACAATATGCTGCTCAGTGGGAATTCTATGTCCAGGCTTCGAAAGATTTATTTGCAGAAACACATTTAATTGCCGCTAATGAGCTTGTGTCACAGTAAGACAAAGTTTCCGAATGGCCTCTAAATGCCTTTCAAGGCAAATAAGGAGTTTAATGAGACTGATATAATTAGGGAAACATAAGGGAAAGGAAGGTCCTCTGTACGGCCCTCATGCCAACAATACTTTCTGTTTGAGACTCAACTTTGAAACATATATTCAGTGCATATTAACTTAAAGCATAGCCTTAATCCTTGGCATGCATTAGTATTAATACAGCCATGGACAATAAAAGCACACTTGGCTTAACCTGTCGTACCAAGTGAAATAGATGTAGGAAATATTCGATCGTACAAGACTTTGTTGTAATACCACAAATGTAAATATGTTTATGCTAATAGTGAAATATAGTCCAAAATATGATTTATAAACCAGATCGATATTTTAAATGGAGCAATACAACAAAGACAGAAACATGGAAATTTGTTCAAAATTGTATTTGAAAATACAATTGAACAGAGTACACTCAGTTCTTGTAGTGGAGTATTATTGGTGTCATACAGTCCCTGAGCAAAGGTGTTTTTTCTGCTCTACTCAAGCAGTTTTTCCTTTTAGAACTCTGAGTCCTCAGGAGCCAAATCACTAAGTGTGTTGTTGTGATGAAAAGAAGTCTTATAAAAAAGTTTAAAGAATACATTCAACAAAAGTACTGCAGTTAAAAGCTCGTAGATATTCAATGGAGGGTGACTCCTTGATCTAGCTGTGTTTATTTCTTATTTGTTTTTCTGTCATGGCTTGTAGAACTTTAAAGATGCACTATGCCACTTTTCTGGTGGGGGTCCGCCTCCTGCTTTTCTCCATGGAGATGTTTTTTTTTTTTTCCTGGAATGTTCTATAAAATGGCATTAAACATAATCTAACTAGCACTCATTAGGAGTCTTTTTATTGCTCAAAAATGCCTTGGAAATATTGTAGTCTTTACTTTTTCTGTTGCTTGTAGAATACACTCTGAGGAGGGAAAAATAACTAATTTAAAAGAATGAAGTTTGGTACCCCAGCTCCAATGCCATACTGTGGAACATTCTAGGTAAAAGGCAATAACATCTCCATGGAGACAAGCAGGTGGTAAACCGTCCACCACGCAAAAGTTACACAGTGCAACGTTAAGCTTGATACAGACTCAAATCCCAGTATTTTATGCATAACCCAAACCGGACTCATTTACATTGTGTTCAAAAGAAAATGTTAGAAAATACAATCTTAGCTTCTACTCACTGCCACAAATGTAGCTTCAGGTTTTACTCTTGTAGATGTCATCTCATTTCTACAGAATACTATTATTATTAGAATTATAGAGTATTGCAAAATATGTCTATATAAAAGCATTTATAAGATGTAAGAAGGATTTATCTGCTGCTGACTGGGCAAGTGCTTTGTAGTGAAAATGCACAATAGTAACACTAGTGTGTAAAGAGGATAACACTGTAGCAAGTGCAGAGATTTATACTTAGCACCAAACTGTCACCGACAGCGTTTTGATCGTGATGTATTTTACAGTAGCTGCTTGTGCCGTGCTTTGTCATTATTAATGTGTGAAATTGTGAGGATGAAGCACTCAAAACACACATTTATGCCTAAGGAGTTTGCTGTTGGTCCATACAGAGCCACTCAGCAAATATACTACTTATGTGTCTTTTGACTTTGTTTGTAATTGTGAAAAGACTGTTTATTTTACTTGTTTCAATTCAACATTATTGCGATGCATAATGGGCAGTGGCTTTGCACCATCACTAATTCATTTAGAAATCTGGATGAATATATTACATTGACATATATGATATTAAAGGTGGACTATGTAACTTTTCTGGTGAGACGTCTGCCACTTTCTTTCAATTACAATGTGATTGCTTTTTCTGGGTTGCATTGTGTCTGTTTTTTATTGCAAAAACAAAGAATGTGGAAAAACATGCACTGTTTTTGTGAGTGGGTTCTCCTTTCCACAGATCTAACCTGTGACTTGTCCTGATAGTGCAGTGGTTACATAGTACACCTTTAATTATCATATGTTCTCATGCAGTAATTGGATTCTGCTCTAAATAGGTTGTATTGCTGCACAAAAAAAAATATTTATTTTTTGAATTGAACTATATAAAAATATTTCTACATAATATTTTTTCTTTACATATGCAAGCTAAAATACAGTTTTGTCCTGGTTTATTTGACTGCACAAGGAAAACAATATGTATTTATTGCTTATTATTGGTGTAAGTTAAATGAAGTTATGGTATGGTATAGTATTGTTTTATTATAGACTACTGCATTGTACAATAGAAAACCATGGTAAAACAAACATACTATGAATTTCAATGCATTCATGTCTATGATAAAGAGAATATATTTAGAATTGATATTTTGTCAGCATTTTAAGGCTAGTAACGAGTAGCTTTGAGAGGTTAGAATAACTTCAGTGTGTTATTGCACCAGTGAAATATTGTCCTTTAACTGTGCTGCCTGTGTTGCTGTTTAATAAATGGATTATACATTTGAGAGCTGTCCACGACCTTGAATAAAGAGTTGTTAAAATTTGCACCGGCTCTTTTTTTTCTCACATGTTTTGACAAAAATTCAATAACATTTAGGCTTGTGTTTTGTTAGCCCATGTTAGTCGATACAGTAATGTGTGTTATGTGTTCACTTCAACCTTCACTTCAAAACAGACTATTGAATTAATCCCCTGATATTTTTCTTATTTCAATTAACGAGACATAAATGTGATAATTATGTATACAGAAATAAGCAACAACTAGCCTAAATATGGTTGTTATTTTTAAACAATGCCAGCGTAAGGTGTTGTAGGGTGTGTTGGGTGAGGAAGGAGACCACAGACACACTTCTCTGGCACGCTCTAATTTAATGGAACAAAAAGACCATTCATCTTTGGCACCACAGGTTTCTCCCAGCTTCCAGAAAGTTCTGCCGAGGAGACAGATGGGGCGTTTCTACCAGCCATAGACCGTATATCAGCTACATTTACAGTCAGCTGGAGAAGGTTGTTTTGCATCCACACATTGATCTGTTGGATGCAGAGACAGAGTGAATCCACTGGTCCATATTCACCTGCCGACAGGAAACATAGATCTGAGTGTCGTCTGCATCATTGTGATAGGACAGATTTTTGCTGCATATCAACTGACCTAACGGCAGCATGTAGAGGTTGAACAGAAGGGGTCCTAGGATTGACCCTTGGGGTTAGGGGCATGTGGTCTGAGACACAATTACCAATTTCAACAAAGTACTTCCTGTCTTCCAGATAAGACTTTTGTTGTTGTAGCAGGAGTTAGAGACACAGGTTGGTGTGGTGAAGAGTCCATCAGTGTTGACATAATTTCTTGATCTTGCAATATTAGGCGTGAGTGGAACCATCTTAATGCCTGATTTGATCAGATATTCAAGATGGCTGGTAAGGAGAGTGAGGAATCTGTAGTGGCAGTGGATGTTGTAGGGGGGGACCCAAGGCTGCTCTGAGGGCAGGGGCGATGACAGGGATGTTGTTGGGTCTGTCACAGATGGGTCTTTGATGAGGACCCTGTGGAAAATAACTTGAATGACTCCTGCACTGGCCACGGTGAAGATTGTTGTGGTGCTGCTGATGAGCCCTTCGCTGGAGGCGGTGGAGATTGTGGAGCAGCTGGATCTGAATCCTTTGCTGCTGGTGGTGGAGCGGCTGCTGATGAATCCTGGGGTGGAGACGGTGGCTGTAGTGCTGTTGATGTTGGTGCTGTTGATGTTGAATCCATGGTTACTATGGAGTTCCATGAATCTTGATTTGTTGTGGGCTGTTTCCATGGATACTGTACCAGATTCTAAATAGTAATGGGAATACAACCAGTCCAAGTAGGGCCGAGTAGAGTGGTGGTAGAAATGCCTAAAGGATTTGATTTGCCCACAGTTACCCCTGACAACCAGTGGCTCTAACGGACCAATCATAACAGAGCATCACTGTTGGTGAAATTAACCAACTTTTTAACTCTTACTCCAACCAACACAGCTTTGGATTATTTATTGAAGTCTTTATTGAATACAATTCATTTTTATTTATTGTTCTTAACTCTATCCCAAAGTTCAGAATGGTTAGAAAGTCATGTGACAAGTTCAATATAGTTATATAGTTAATACGGCTGGATGCTTCAGCCCATTCCCCATTATCTTAAAGGAACCTGGCCATTGGTAATTATGAGGGGACTCTGGGTGTATAAAGCTGGAGGTGGCTCAGGTGCTGTGAGGAGGGATCGTGCCCTCTAGTCACCGCAGCGAGCACTGCATCTGTCCGCACACAACATCTTTGATCAGCACAAGTCACACGGGTCAAAGCTGGTCGTGGTTATTGGCGCTGACCATGGTGCTGACCTCGGCTGGACATTGTTGTTGTTATCACGCGCGCAGGAAAAGATACAACTCGGTGGTGGTGGATGAAGGTGGATCGAGATTGAGCTGTTGCAGTGCAGTGCAGTGTCGTTTCTGCCACTAGATGTCCTCGTAGAGTAACAAATCCACTGGGAGTGTGATTTTTGATACTACACAAGCAAAGTCAACAACAATCAAAGCAGTAGGTTCAAATTATTGCAATAGTATAACATAATTAATAAGTTAAACATGAAATAAACTGTAGCCCTTATAGTTTATAGATACAAAAAAATTACTCCAATTTAGGGTACCATAACTATCTGATATTGTAGAAAAAAGAGAAACGTTGCAATAACACTACAGTATATGCTTGCAGTTTAATCATTCCTAACTCATTTAAATTGGTATAGAAATAGTTCCTAACATGTAACAACTCTTAAAGCCAGTACATCCAAAAAGTTTTGATT
The DNA here is from genome assembly GCF_026437365.1 of Eucyclogobius newberryi. NCBI lineage: Eukaryota > Metazoa > Chordata > Actinopteri > Gobiiformes > Gobiidae > Eucyclogobius > Eucyclogobius newberryi. The sequence continues at coordinate 25,421,638 of NW_027315757.1, forward strand.
TGCTTGCCAGAAAAAAATCTATATCATCACGTTTTCTATGTAAAACTCATCGTTAATACAATACCCACATTCTCTAAATAAGAGATTCTAGAAATTTAAAGACATGTGTTTGATTGACTTGACTTCATTTGAAAAACAGACCAGTCTATAACTAATATAGCCTATTCTAATGTTGTTGTAATGGATATGAGAAAATAAATAACCAGTTTACCAACTTTAAAAACATTAAGAAATGCCCTAAATAGTCAGCCATAAGAACTGCAATAAATCTTTATGTTTTGATGTTTGTTTTGGACTATTCTCAGCCTGCGCCACATGGGAGGAAAGCCTCTGTTTATTTGGTGGGAAGCAGAACTTTTAGGAAACATGTATTTTTGTACTCCAGTTGGGATTAATTAACATAAACACTATAAAAATTATTACCAGTGTGCGCAGGTGTGAGTCCCATCAGCCCAGAGATGGAGGAAGTTCCTGGTTTTAATTTCACGATTATAGTATGAGTAATAATACATTTTCATATCTTTCTTGTTCTCCCTTGTGTTTATTTCCCTTACGCTGTTTATTTGCTGTTCTTCGTGGCTTTCTGGAAGAATATTTTTAGCTAGACGAATGCCGGCCGAGTGGTCAGCCTCTGTTGATGTCTCAGTCCTGGCTGGCACTCACACGTTTAACATCACTGTACTGTCTTATCACTCCTCAGACAAGTCTAATCCCTTAACAAAATGTTACCCTGTGTACTCCCCCCACACAGAGAGGGAGAAGGAGAGAGAGAGAGGCGCGTCCTCTGCTTTCATCTCAGCCAGATTTCAGATTACACACCTGCACAGCGCCTGACACAGCACCTGATCCACCCACATCTCAGCACGACCAGGGGGGCTGCGTGTGCACACTTGTTTTGGAAGGAGATAGTAAGAGGTATTGTGTTACTAAATGTGAGCTTAAAAACGTTATATTTCTAAAGTGTTCAACGGTTTAGTTTGATGTTTCTCATTCCAGTGTTTCTCAACCAGGGGTACTTTGATGATTTGATGAATGATTTCGGATTTTACCTCATAACAGGCTGAACTTTTTGTCCACCATCTGATAACTGATGAAAATAGAGTGTTTATTTTATCATTATTATTAGTATTATCTTGTCTTACGCTAGCTGTTTTTTTAATTTAATTTTTGTTTCATTTTTATCTTTATTTATTTTTCCCCTCAATTCCTTATTAGGAAATGAGAGGTTTTGTCTATAAGAGTTTTTGTTTATAAGAGTTTTTGTTGATAAGAGTTCTTCTATTAAGAGTGTTTTTTAAACTTCCTTTATGTTATCTGTCCTTTTTCCTCTGTAGCTACCTGCGTTGCAACAATGAAATTTCCTCATGTGTGGACAATAAAGGATTATCTTATCTTATCTTATAAAAGGAATCAAGGAATCAAGCTGGTGATGAGCATGTTAAATACTCTTATTTCCAGTAAAATAAAACATTCTGGGATAAATTATAGGCATTTTAAATGGATTCCCCCTGGACTTTTTCACCTAAATGCATTTTTTGTGAAATTAGCTTCAGCTTTAAAGAGGAATTGTCAACAAATGTTCAAACTATTGTCAATCACATCATCCCTCCAGCAACCAGCTTTAATCCTCATATTTACTAAAGACAATTTAGGCAGGATCTGATTTTCCTCTATGCAGACCTTGTTCCCACTTATAATCAGAGTAAATCCGACATCAGAGGCCAAAACTAGAGTCTCGGCTTCGTAAAGAGTCCAGCCATTTGTTTATAATTCAAAGGCTTCAGGAATAGCTTCAGTTTGAATTTGGGTTGTTTTAGGGGGAAAAAAGGCTCTGAGCTTGAATTGAATTGGACTGGAATGTGAAATGTTTGTTATATTTGCATCTTAAATCATGTTTTTTGTTGGATAATTCCAGCATGATTATCATTACAATAAGAAAATATAATAAATACAGTAATAGTTGGCAATATACTAGAAAATGTATTTAAAAGACAAAAGAAACACCTGTACATGATCAGAACATGAGACAGCGCTTAGGGGATACTCGAGACATAAAAGGTTGGAAAACACCGAATGTTTATAAAGATTTTAACACTTCTTCCACTTTGACTGATGTGATGATCCAATGGCATAAAGAGGCAGCCACATTTCCACCAGTCGCCCCTGGGCAGACACAGAATTAATTCATCAAAGCTGCAGAAAAGTTAATCTTGTTTTGTCCCGTATAAACTATAGATCACTGCCTTGGCCAATCTGTGACAATAAAGAAAAGTGAAACTGATTCCCTCTTGTAAATTATTCAAAATAGCTTCAGGTGATCCCAAACCAGGTGAGAGCCAGGTTTGGGAAGAGAATTACACCTTCTATCTAATATGCCTGTGATATTTAATAGATGATACTCAGTAAATATGAACTAGTGCCAGAGGGGTTTGCACACGTTTTCGCACAGACTTCAGACACCTGTTGAGTGCAGGTGCATGCGCCGTAATGAGCTCCATGTGAAGCCTGCAGCCAGTTCTGGGGGCCCCGGCAAGGAGGGGCCGACACAGCGGGCTCTTTGTGGCTTCGGGGGCCTCAGACGAAGCGAGAGCAGATAAAATTGGATAGCTCGCTCCGAGGAATGCAAATGGGACGCGTTTTTGGTCCGGAGCCAGTGATTCCGTCCAGGCTTTTAACAGGTCCCATCAAATAAAGTCATGCCTTCATCATCTCGGCGCTGCGTCAGCTGATCGGCCCCACCACCTCTGCTCCTCACACAATTTGACTTTATAATTACTTCACTGAGCCAAAAGTTCAGCTGCCACATTTATGTAAACCATTCAACCACAAGGCCCATTGCGATACTGAGAGGGGAGCCACGCTGTCTGCGAGGTGACATTTGAGTTTCCATCTTCAAACATATGAATAATATAATACTTTACATGACATGATTACGTAAAAGTCTAATAATTTTGTAGTCACACGTGTCAATGCTGCACAACTGTACATTTGAATTGGAACACAAGCTTTAATGCAGATAAACAGGTAAATAAATGTGAACATAAAAGTATGCTAATGTTTTTATTTGCATGTTAAAAGTTCTCACTTGAGGAGTTTCCGCAGGTCTCAGTTGGTCCTCTCTGTGTTCTTATGTCCACCAAGCTTCTCTTCTTCTTCCTCCTGCTGTTGGGGACTTCTAAGTAGACCTCGTCTTCAGAATCTGGAATAAACATGAGCTGAAAGTCGTTCTATTGCTTCATTGCCTTTTCCTGTTTGGGTTTGGGTTCTGCTTGTTTATTCTTCTGTCCGTTTCTTTTGGACCAGGTCGCTTTTGGCTGTGCAGAGGTTTTCTTGTTCCGTTTCATTTGTTTATTCACGTCAGCTTCTCTTGTCGTGTCTTTAGGCTCTGATGCCTCCCGAGCATCATGGTCGCCATTTTCCTCTTTTCTGCAGTTTTTCATTGAGTTTTGGCAGTTGTGACAGTTGAACTCCAGTTGTGACGGCTCCTCCACGTTGGTCAGGATGGCCTCTGTATCAGTTGGTGGTACAAAACATTTCCCGTCATTCTCAGCTTCATTGGGCTCTGGTGAATTGACTACAGTCTCCTCCACAGCCAGGTTGATGACAGGCCCCTGTACCTGGTCCCCATGAAAGCATTTCCGGGCTCTTCCATTTTGTTAATGGGAGCCTCTCCATCAGCCAGAGTTTCTGAGGAATCTTCATGTTCAGTTTTGGTTACCTCAACCTCTGTCACTTCCCCTGAATATTCAGTTGCTGATGTGCCTGGATCACTCTTGACGTCTTGGGACTGTATAATTTCAACCTCTAGCGCTTCAGTTTGGGACTTTGAGGTGATGTTTTCTATCTGGACCTCGATTGCCTCTTCAGGAGTTTTAAGTCTGTGTCCTGGGGCACTATTGAAGGCTCTTTAGAAACCGGGACCTCAGTTGACTTTGCCTTCTTCCTTCTCTTCTTTCTTTTTTCTTGCTTATCCGCTTCAGGAAGATCAGCAGGAGCGTCTGGTGCCTTTAAAGTTTCTTAACATTGACATAGTAAACCATGGTTAAATGGATCTGTTTGAGGTCATAGAATCTTTGTGATCTACTATATCTGTACTCTCTACTCACTACATTTTTGAAAAGGACTGAAAAGTAAAAAGTATTCTTTGTTCTTTATTGAGATCACAATATTTGACTTTTTAATAGTTATCATAAAGCTGCGTGATCTACTTTCGCTGTAAAAAAAAAACTAAACTTTTTATATGTAATACGTTTTACTTTTCCTGTATCTGTACTTTTACTTCACTAAAAAAATGCAGTACTTCTTCCATCAATGTGGCCAGAAATTCTTTACAATGAAAATAAATGAAAGATGACTGAATACACATGATTTGCCCACCAGGGACTACGTAAAGTGTCTATACAACACTATAACTACCAGCAAGAAGTGTGATCGTGAACAGAAGAATGAGCTTGACCTGCTTTATCATGATTCACAGTCATTCTCCACAGTCAGTGCCTCCAGTCTGTTCTCTCTCCTCATATCTCGTATAGAAGACACAGACCGTGCACTGTGTCTTCTATATTGAAGCCCAGAGAACTTTTAAATTGGTCTGAACTCGATATGTGTTTCCCATCACATGAACACCAGCTGATACACTTTGTCCTGGTACAGTACAACGTGTCTGAGTTGTGTCCAGCATCCAAAGGAAAGATGTATAAGTTTATTACGTGGATGATTTTGCACTTATCTCATCTTCGGAGTTGATTCAGCAATAAGTGTTTGTTCTTTCCTCATTGTGACAGCATAAAAGATGTACTGGTGATGTTTATGTTGGAACTTTGTATTCTTGAGTGTTAATTAACTCAGCTGTAAACATGAATCCCTTACTAATCCTGTACAAATGAGCAAACACATTGAAGACTTTCCTTTTACTATAAAATGTAAAATTAAGATGCATTGCCTGCTCTATAACAAGCCACAGTCTAGACATGTATGCTCTGCCTTAGACCATATGCAATAGGATTCTTAGTTGCCAAATGTTAGATTATTCACCCTTCGAGATCATCCAACTCATGGTATATTATTATTTAAGTTAAAGGCTACCGTGGACAGTTTGAGCTCACACTTGTACCTGGTGGAGCCCAATTTGCGTCTGCACCGTCTGTTTAATCCAGAAAACATTTCCGGAAGATATAATAGAAGCCCTGTTTTTGTCAGTGATAAGTCCCTAATGCCTAATAATGAAAAGCGCTTTCAGTTACTGCCAGACTCGGAACAATTTGTATCTGCTGAAAGCTGTGTCTTCTTTAATTGCACCCAGTGGACGGCGAGGTCAGTGAAGGGGAAGGATACGAGTAGAGCGCTCCGCAGCGTGTCTCTGGCCTCTGTGACATTAAAGATGACATTTTGACCACAGCTATTTACTCTACGAGATGTTTTTTCCGAGCTGCCCTTTTTGATAAATATCATCGACAAACCCCTTGAAAGCTGCAGCCAGACGTGCCACCCAAAGAACGGCCTAATTGAATCTGCAGAGCTACCACTATCTCCCCCCTTACTACAAAGGTTAATGCTCATATTTTATATGCCTTGCTTTTCTATTCCCCCACTGATTATTGCTAGACTAATCTTCTATTCATTCCCCATTAAAGCTGACCAGAAAGAGCAAAGCTAGGGCTCAAGTGCACAGTTGCAAAGGCAAAGTTTTCACAAGAGCCTCTTTGAAGTCTTGGAAAACCTCAAACCAACAAAGGCCACTGTATCCATGGCCACTGGTGCAACAGGGGGGGGGGAATGTGACCGGAGATTGTAATCTATGGTTTACTAGAAGGTTAGCAGACTTTTCACACTTGTGCATGCAAAAAAGAAACACTAACAGTTGACTGATCTGTAGAAGACATTAAGGAAGCATGTGTTTCCTCTTCCTCTCATTGTCGATAGCTCGAAGCAGGTTTAACGGAAGACATTTAACAGGGTTTCAGGGTGAGTTCACACTTTAATTTCATCGGTTTACTTCTGATGTAAACTTGACTTGGTCCTGTTTTAGTCCTGGGTCAGCCCCGGCCTTGTTCATGTTAAGTTACATTTATAGTCCAAGTTGAGACTTAGTCCCACAGTATTTCATTTTTATTTAAACTATAGAGCCTTTAAAGGTGCGTTATGTAAGTTTTCTGCAACCAGCTTGTCTCCATGGAAATGACACTGTTTTGCCAGGAATGGTTAGGAATTTCACAGTTTGGCATTAAACTCTACTGTATCCAATGGTTGAAAGGTGCTTCCATTTATTACCTCTTAACATGGTTGCAAATATCATAAAAAAAACACTGCGCTGCTGTTTCTTATATCCAGGCGCTTCAAATGGTCCAAAACAAGGCCGCTCGATGTGCTCTTCGATGTCTGCGCATGTTATCCTGGTTCAACAAATGTGCTTTATCAAGAGCTATGCTTTAGTTCTGTGGAGCACAATTATGAAACCAGACATGCCACAGAGGGCAGATTGAAATCACTCAAAGAAAAAACAAACCATGGAAAAAGCACTATTATAATCAAATACACAGATTCATGTCTTCTTGGAACAACCTTTCAAGTTATTAATGCAAACAGTAGTTAGTAATTAAATAATCATTATTTGGACTATAAACAGACGCCAACATGAATTACATCAAAATGACACAGGACACATGCACTTTAGCATTTTTGATCAAAAGGCTATCAGGACGACCTCAAGCAGCGTCATCTTAACTTCATCTGGGTCAAAGTAGTAGTGAAAACCTGATATTTACAGGCATTTTGTGTTCTAAACAACTAATTGATTGCTCGAAATAGTAATCGCTAGACAAATGGAAGAGCAAAATAATCGTTAGTTGCAGCCCACATCCTGAAGTCCTCCTGAAAAGGTCTCTTCTTTCACTTGAGTATCCAAGAAAGAAAAATAAATTGAATTTTCTATTGAAATGTCTATTGTATTTTAGGGACTTCCTATTAACCCAATATCCATGTAAATGCCTTATGGTTGATGGAAAAATAGCAGTGACTTCACAGCTAATGGAGATCCAAAGAAATACAAATAGCTTCTGGATGTTTTAAGACTGTTTCTCCACCATTCTCATCATTTCAATGGTTAGATTTCCATGACAAGAAAACAACTATTGTCAGTGCCATGTTGTTTATTACTGTGCCTGTTAATATTCCATTTGAACACATCAATTTCAATTTCTCATTGCCCTGCACCTGAATTTTATTTCTTTCATTTATATCATGCAGTGAAATTGCAAAGTGAGGGGAAAATGTGATTCATAAAAGGCATTCATATAAAAGCATCAGCCAAGGACACAGTTTTTTGTCCTCTCAGTTCCATTGTTGGGTGAGAACCATCTCGCTGCTTGTAACTCTCCCAGACAATGGCTCAAGATCAGAGTGAGAGAAAGGACTAAAAGCTAGCAGCTCAAACCAAAACATGTCCTTCACTCATCTTCATAGGTCATAATGTGATTTAAATCATGAACTATCTATGCAAAAGTGTCAAAGCATTTCATAAAAATCTGTGTGGAGCCTTGTTTTGAGTAGTTCAGTTCCTTGACAGTCCCTTAAAAAGGTCCCTGCAGTCCCCCCAGAGTCCAGCGGGCGGGCGCTCCAGCTGTCTGCGTGTGTCGCGACTGTGCTCTCACATGAAGTCTGTGGGAATGATCTGTGACCGCCGTCCCAAAGGGGGAACGAGGGTGAGAAACGCCACCATCTCTAAAGAAGAGCCTTTGTGGTGCCTGCAGGGCCCTGGGCACTGCATCACTCTCCCATGCCCTCGGAACGTCTCATAACACTGGTGCTGTTCATCCAGAAACTGCAATAAACTGTAGCACTCTGTAAGTACTTCGTGTTGGGAGGCGGGGGGTCGTCGTAAAGAGGTGGTGCTACTTTCATGTCGTGTTTGCTCATGACAGGAGCAGCTGTTAAAATGTTATCCTGATGCTGTCCGAATGCACTGGGTCATAGCAACTGCCCCAGCTGTCCTGTGTCTGGACCGCTGTGGGATCAATGTGAGCTTGCTTTTTACTTTGAACTCATTCATCTTCAGAGGGCAATACGAGCTAAACCAAAGCACATGACAAGCGTACAGTATAAGCTCATATACTGTATAAAGTGATTGAGCTGATTCAGTCATGAATTCACCCGATTTGACTCCAAAATAACTCCTGTCTTAAAGAAGCTTCTAAATGTGTTTGTTGCATCTTATCAATATCATTTCTGCAAGTATTATTGAGCCTTGAGCTTAATTGACCCCTGATGACCCCATGCACAAGCCCACCAGGGAAAGGAAACAAGCTTCAGGTGTTAAGCTTTGGGCATATTTTTCACTTTAATGTTGAATTTACTTGTACTCCTTATGAATAATAATGTTGTTTTGAATACTTTTGTCACTTTTGTGGAGTTTTGCTTGAAAGAAACCCCAGTGTGCTTCAACAAAAGCATTCCTCAGCTTGATGTTGTGTGGATAAACAACAATAAAACATTGTGATACTAGCACTAACTCTAGCCTTTATAAAGTATTGAAAAAGAAAAAATACTTTCTAAAAAATATTCAGGCTTAGTAACTGCTTAATTATGACCCTAACTTCTAACCCTAACCCCTTAACTAAGCCGTTATTTACTCATTCTTAATACACTATATGTTAATTATGGACAAAGTTTCTGTTCATGATTTTCAAAGGATAATTAAGATAGTAGTAGTTATTTTAAAGTGGTACCTAAAACATTTGCATTACCTTACTTATACTATATTATAGTAGTATAATGTATTTTATAGTGTAACAGTACTTTTACTTCAGTGAATTCTTCCCACTGTGAGTAAGACAACAAAATTGTAAATAGTAAATAGTAAATACCAGATTTTCTTCATGTTTTAATCCTGTAAAAAACTTCAAATTCTAAATAAGTTAGTCCAGAAACTTACTCTTACAACTTCTCTTTTCTTGGTCATCTCTTGCACCACTATATGGTCTTGAGTAACATATGAAGTAACAGTACTCTTACATGAGTACAATGTTTGGTTACTCTCCACATCTCTGCTCATCAAGGCTAACCAAACAAATTGAAGGAAACAATTTACTTTAGAGAACAGAACGAACCCTAATGTGTTGAAATCTTTTACTCTGAGTCAGGATCTAGTCTAAACTCCTGCATTCAGCCTGGTTGGTCGGCCATAAGCCTGATGGATGTCCCTGTTGATTTGCACGGACCACCATCACGGCCGCCAAAGCTCTCGTCTTGTATTGTGGGACCGGCTCGGTGGTGTTTTTGTATCGTGCGGACGTCATGTGGTGAGTTTTTCAAAAGGACCTGCCATCCTCAACAGCACAACAGTTGCCCGCTCAGAAACACACCTCCCGCTTTTTGGTAAAGGATCTGGATACAAGTTAATGCTTGGTAAGTCTGGCAGACATAAAAAAAAAAAGAAAAGGAAAAAACGTGAGATCTCAATTACTGACAACCCTGTGGAAATGTGAATAATTAAGTGTGAACTCTTTTTGTACAGCGACATGTTATGATTAGAGCTATAGAGGCACAGTTGTATGTAATGGCATGGTAAAAGCACTAAAAGGTGTAGTAAAATGTTGACAACGTCATGAAACCTCGCGTTTAAAAGGAACATGTGTAGAAAATGTGTAAAAGTTTGACAGTAATCCCTTGAATAATTGAAAAACATTGTTCTTGTTAACGTATCATTGCCCCAACGTGCCACAAATGTAAAAAATATACAGTCAAATACAGTATGCATATGAATCTGGACTCAAAATGTCAATACTTCATGGCATTACAGAGAACACCACACATAAAGTAGATGTTAAAGTTAGCACACAGCGGATTAACTAAAAATCTTCACGCACCACCATCTGCCCCAAATCCGCCCGACAAATTGTTTGTTCCGAGCTACAAATCCTGCCCACGGAATCTAAATTACAAGTTTCAATCCCCAGCACTTTTTCACCCCCTAAAGCTAACGGGACTGGACGGGCTGTGTGCTGATCAATCATCGCTCCTATGCATAACAAATGAAGCCTCGCCTGTCTTAACCGCAGTGCTCAGAGGAAGCGCGCTCTCTCCCCCCGCGGGACGTTATTAAAACTGGCCCTCTGACAAGAGCGCAGGAACGGGCGCATGTGTAAAGGCTATACCCCTCTGCTTCTAATCAGTGTTGTGTTGCTTGTTTGGCCAGGAACAACTGCTCAGGCCAGGGCCCCAGCGGGTGAAACGCAATCCAGATGCCTTCCTTTTTTTTGCGCAATGCCCCAAAATGTCCCGAGACCTCTCTCTCCCTCCGTCTCTGTAGTCCTGACCCCACTTCCACCCAAACATGGCTCGTCCTGAACACGTCCGTCACGTCTCTGATACCTCGGAGTAGTCAAACTTCATTAGCCGATGGAGTAATCTGATACAATGAAAACAACCATCAGGAGAAAATTGCAGTGTAGGGTGTAATTTTTGGGCTACAGTGCGTGGCTGATGACAAGCATGTGTGCAGTACCAAGACAAATCCATCTGTCTTTTTATCGGGCATCACGATGAGCCAAAACACATAATACAAAATGTCAATTGTTGTTAACTGTTTTCTTGTTGGATTGTCGTACCATGAAAAGCATGAAGATGAGCTCACTTTCAGGGCTGCTTTTTTTAAATCGCATTGTTTTTTTGAGCTATGCATGGGTTTCAGCATAAGAAGCCCATTGCGTTGGCATTAACAATTGAAAACTAAATATTACATCTTTTGAATGGGAAAAAGTTCTCAAAATGTCACTTATAACAGGAAGTTGAAACTCATATTGTAAAAACTCCCTGGCCACAGTGACCTTTGCTGAACAATGTGATGTTTTTTATATTAAATAGCCCGTTCCAGATATTAATAAAGGTTATTTTGTGGATAAACCTTACTAACGCTGAAACATGACCCCAAACGGCAAACAATTTAGACTGGAGCCACAACATAAGAGAACATGCTGAAGGTTTGAATTCTGTTTTACATGTAATGAGTTTATATGGAGGTTGGCTCACAATTTATGATAATGGAGCCGTTTAAAGCTATCATCCCTCTGATTTTAGAAGTTGAGCAGATCCTACATTTGACTAAAAGCTCCTAAAACACAGAGGATATCATCGGCGTACAGTATCAGATCAAGTGCACTCAGCCGCCCCGCACCCTCACCGCTCCCCCTCCCTCTACGTTACTCTCACATCCTCGAAACCTCCTCGGCCGCTTGCACAACAGACAAATCCTACAGTCCGGCCCAGAATGCACCGCTCTCTTTGATGTGGGAGAAGTGCGCTGCGTCTCTGAGGGAAGGACCCCCACTGCACCGCCTCCGGAGTCCGCCTATGTTTTAATCTACCTTTGGTCCATTCTCAAAAGAACTGTTGTTTGTTTCCAAAAGGGCCAAGCAGAGGCCTCAACAAGTATTTGCATTTGTAAGAAACAAAACATGCTAATAGTTGACAAGAGTAGCGTTTTAAATTCATTTTTGCAAGGAAGAAAACTGTTAGAAACCTCGAACTGTTGTCTTACGAGTTTTGGCTTTTTCCATAGCAACAGTTACCCTGACTGATGGATTTTTTGAGCCAATGGCAGCGCTAATTGTGTCACCAATTTAGCCTTTAGCGGCTTGCTACATTTAGAGCAGAGCAAGCCAAAACTAGCTATTTAAAAACGTTTGAATTTTGAGCCAGACAAAAACCACCACAAAATCCGACCTTCATTTAGGCTGTAGGGCCCTATCAACGGAACACAACAGTTTGTTATTTGCTTTGTACTCTTTGGCCACTACCGTAAAATACAGACTAGTCACCTTATTCTAACCCCGCCCACTTTTCCCTCTATTTTCCACGGATCTAAACTTCGGTTCTAATTGCACTTCCAGCTATTTTTTTCAAATTAGGAATGACGGTAAAGTCTCGCCACTAAAATTATGCTATAGTAGATTGATTTGTGTGAAATGTCCAGTGGGCGGCCTGAAAACGGCTTTTTATTCTGTGTAGAACTTATTTTCTCTCAAGGTCGGCAAACCTATGTTAACAACCAGAAGAAGGATTACGTGGAATGGCAGAATAAGGTGCAGGAGCACATTTTTCACACGCTTTGAACCCTATAACCTATACAAAGATGCGGCTAATGTATAGATTTTTAGGGGAAAACGGCCTCTAGCGTAGGAAGCTCTCTCTCTCTTGCTTATTCTGTAAGTACAAGCGTAGGAGCAGAGCCAGATGTGGAGGAAGACAGACACAGGTAAATCAGTTCACACAGAGAAATCAAGGACCAATTAAAGTGGTACCATGGATTGCTTCGCCATGGAGACAAGCAGATGACCCCACCAGGCCAAGTTACAGATCAGAGCTGTGGAATGGCAAGCCCAATAACATTAAGAATGAAGGTTTTTGGTTTTAGATTTTTGAGCAATAAAAACACCTGTAGTTGAAATAATCCTAAATAATGCTATATTGTGGAACTTTCCAAGCAAGGCAAAAGCATCTCCATGGAAACGAGCAGGTGGCGGACCTCCCACGAGAAAAGTTACATAGTATAGACCTTGGTTTAGTCCAACTTTAGTTATGGAAGGACTAGAAAAAGCCAAACATTTCCCTCCATTGTACTTTAAGTAGTTGTAAATTTGCTATTTCCATCTGTCCAGTGACATTACAATCATGTAATTGATATGATTCTAAATTGGATTAGAAAAAACCCTTTATGCTTTTCAACACTTCTCAACACCACAACATTTTCCTGGAAGAAGATTATTAGTCATGCTCAATCTTGTCTGTTTTTCCTTGTTAAGTCATTCAAGTTTATTTCATAGGGACATGATTAAACACAACACAACTGCAATTCAACTTCCTTGTAGTCATAAATCAAGTGTTTACGGAAAGTGCGAGCGTTATAAATTATTATCTACGAGCCGCCGCAGCATAAATCACGTTTGTTTGTCTCACGGGTTATAATTAGAAAACTTTGAATTGTGTGTAACGGGCTGCGCCGGTGAGAAACGTCCCAGAGGCGTCTACATATAATCATAGTATACCTTTGCACTATCTGTGTACTATGTCTTCTTAATAAGTGCAGTGAATAGTGACAGGTCTTTCAAGTTGAGCCGGTTGAGTAAGGTAATAATATAATATAATAATAATAATAATAATAATAATAATAATAATAATAATAGAGGGATAGGCCGGAAGTAGATTGACCCACTGTATAGTAAAATATAAGAGGTTGATAGACGTGTAAAGATAAACTGTTATCTTTTGAATAAGATTAGTCCAGAAAATAAGTTGAGGGATGGCACAGTCATTTGATATTGTATTTGGTGCTTTTTCTGAGTAAGTTAATCCAAAACTCAAAATATTACCATACAAATATTTCTACCAACAAGATATTCACACATATGTTCATCGCCGAGCCACACAATTCTGGACCTGTTTTTGGTTGTTCCTCTGCTCTTTTAATGTCTTTCAAGAAATCCACATTGAGTTTTAAACGTTTTGTGGTCATACTTTAAATTTTCTCTTTGGTCAATGCAATATAAATAAAAACACGTTCCTTTTCATGTTAACTTTCTTTAAGTGCATATGGCAGGTGAGACTATTATTTCACTAAGGAAACATGATTGTATTTAAGATTTAACTTTTTTTGTTACTTCCTGGTTGGGCATTAAAAGATTTAGAGGTAATTGTTACCTAGCAACCATATTGTAAACAAGGGCAAAATCCATTCACAATATGTATGGTTTGAAAAACAATGATATCTGACACTTTTGAGAAGTAGCATTTCTTTTTCAGGAGAAGAGCTCATTGCACATGTTTTTAGTAGGGGAAACGAGAGCACCCAGAGGAATGGGCAGAACATGCAAATCACACAGAAAGTCCCCACTCCACCTGGGAATTGATCCCAGCGCTAAATTATAGTTTAAAATGTCACAAATTGGTGTCTATTGTGCGTGAGTTGTCTCTGCATTATCAGCGGAATTTTGAGGGTTTCCGTTTTCTCAACTTCCTGTCAAACACCCACATGACATATACTATGACACATATTCACCACAGGGACTCTCCACCAAACAAAGTCATAAGTAAAACAACATTCTGTCATCTTCAATTCTTTAAATGATCTCTTTGGTCACTGCAGTAATTGCGTTCAATCTCGAAATAATAAATAAAATGTTGTGTTTCTTACAAACTACAAACTATATTTTTTCATTTGAACTTTCTCGACCTTTGGAGCCTAAATGATGATTTGTATCAGTTTCCACTTCCATTTCTTATCTCATAGTGTCTGTATGCCTCTGTATCTGATGCCTCCTCTGCCCGGTCCAGTTGATGCAAACCATAATCACTTTATCTTTCTCTCAGCCTATCGAAAGTCACTAAAGGCTTCTGTATCTAATAAACAAATAACTGCATCTCATAGGTTTCTGCAGGGCCAGTGGAAATATCTGGCACACAAAGCAGCCTTGTGTGTAGCCAAGAATGCCCAGGATAGTCCTCGCATGCTTCCTGGACTTATCTGATCGAAAGCCAAAGGAGGCCTACGCTTTTATCCATCATTCATGTTTGTTTTAACTCGTACAATCTACAGCTTGTTCCAGATGAACTTTGGACCGTGCGGTTTTCGTGCAGTCGATCCGTCTTAGTATCGGGAGACGCAGGAATTGAGTTTGTGTTCTCCAAAAGCATGAAACGCAACGTGTATGTAAGAGCGTGTGTTTCTGGGTGTGAAGGAAATGCGCTGGATGTAAGAAAACTCTGTAATGACACCCTTGTGGCTCCAGCACGTGTTGCCTATAAACACACCTCTGCGTGACCTCACTGTCCTCTTAAATGCTTTTATTGCAAACAATCGCAGTCACTGCTCACATAGTGCTCTACTTCTGTGTAGGTTCTGCGGTAAATGATCCATTGCCTGAAATCATAATCCAAATTTAAGGATGAACTATGTAGATGTTCCGGTGGGACAATACCAACACGACTTTTGTTTTCTAAGGTATTTTTGGGGCAATAAAATACCTTTAATTGAACAGGGGTAGAAGAAGTACTATTATTTGAGTACATTATAGTTACAGGAGCAAAAGAAAAAATTCAAGTTAAGGCAAAAGCAGCACATAAGAAGTACGCTTCAGTAAAGGTTTCGAAATACCTGTTCTTCTGTGTAAATATTTTTGCTTGCTCAAAGCTGGGACTTGAACTCAAAACCTTTATGCAAGATGTCATCATGAATGTGCTAAAATGACCCCTCAAAACTTATGAAGCACCTTTGCTTTTCAGTCCAGCTCAAAAATGTAGAGTAGAAGGTACAGATTCCTGCTCTGAAATGTAGTGAAGTATCCACTGTAAATAATGACTTAAGTAAAGTACAGATTTCGACTACATTGATTAAAGTGCAGTACTTTTACTTTCATTCGTAAATTAATAAATGCAAGAAAGCCAAATGTAATGCCTTATACATAATCGTAAGTCAGACACTACTTACAGCTTATTTTGCAATTTAGTTTAATTATTTATAGTTTAGTTTTACCTCAAAGGTTACAAAGCTGTTACACATTTTATGGACAGCTCTAATTGCCTTCGCAGCAGTATTGCTTTTAGATAAATAATGTGTTAATCACATCAAACTTCCTCGTACTGTAACACACTTCTGAAATGAATTTCTTCTCTGTGTGGGAGTTTTGTTTCAGTCAATGTTTCTCCGATGCGGTGAAGCCTCCCCTCCCATAAAACAGGCCTGCCAGACAAGAGAGGCCACCTCAGCTCTACCTCAGCACACAAGTATCCCACAATGCACTAAAAAAGACCAATGAACGGGGCTCGCTGGCAGGGGAACGGAGTCGTGACTGCCCCGGGAGTGAAGAGAACTTGGTGACAAAGGCAGATCCGTGAGTCGATTACCTCTGTGTAATGTTATGGTCGTCGAGACGATCGTTTCGCAGAGAGCAGCAGCAGAGTAAAGCCCCTTGGAGATATTTATGTAGTTGGATGGCTGATAAGGCACAGAATACAGGAACAATGGGGGAGTTGGAGGGCCCTGCGAGGGGAATGGGGCCCAGAACAGGGGCAATTCTCAGCCACAGAGGCAGAAAGAGAGAGAGTGGGCATATAGTGCAAAGGACACACATTTTGAACTAGACAGAGACATTTTCTGGTTCTTCGAAGGTTCTTTATTGCATTTACGAAAGAATACATTTTGTGTGCAGAAATTCAGTTCCTATTTTTGTCAAGTTAAAAAAAAAAGTCCATTCACTGAAGCCGAAACCTTTACAGATTCACAATATAGATTTGACGTCAACATATGTTTGCAATTGTATGTCAACATTGAAGAAAAAACTGTTTTTTTTTTATTTTTTTAAGCGTGCCTTTCATTTCTAGGTAGGAGAAATAAAATGCTGCTGAAAGGTTTCCATTTTTTAGGTTGAGTAACATTGTTGATTTTGGAACCTAAGCTTGAATATAATGTACAGACAGAGAAATGTGCAGGTTCTTCAAAAGCCTTTTCATGGGTTTCAGCTTTCTGTTTATGCATAAGATAATATTTTAAAAAATGTCATTGTTAATTGCTCATCATTCTGAAACGCATAACTATTAAAGAACGGAAATGTACAGGTCCGATTTGAAAGTCAAGTTTTTTTTAAAAATCCATTAATTGAATACAAAATCTCTGACTTAACTGGCAATTTGATGTCAACATATGTT
This sequence comes from Eucyclogobius newberryi, assembly GCF_026437365.1. Taxonomy (NCBI): domain Eukaryota; kingdom Metazoa; phylum Chordata; class Actinopteri; order Gobiiformes; family Gobiidae; genus Eucyclogobius; species Eucyclogobius newberryi. Next base: position 25,438,333 of record NW_027315757.1, read on the forward strand.
TGCTATTATATGTTGGGTTATGCGTTGAACAAAAGAGCTCACTGTTACTGTATGTGCTTAGTTTTTTAAGAGTACCTTTCATTTCCAAATAAGAGAAATATATGAGATATGTCAGCTGCAGAAAGGTTTCCATTACAGGTTGAGTAACATTGTTGATTTTGGAAAAGAAGCTTGAATATACAGTAACATGAAAGAGCCCTACAATTCTTTAATCAGTTGTTAATAGCGTGCAATCAAAATGTTCAGGGTTATTTTAATTTTCTTTCACACGGGACAGAAAGCTGACCACAATCGAGCGCAAAAAAATACTTTAATAGTTTAATGGCCTTGGAAAACATTGTTGAATTTATACTTTGCATTTGGAAAAACTGGATCAATTTCAGTCGATTCTGTGGCCTAAATGTGCTAACAGATGACACATTTCTTTGTAATAATACACACTTTAGCTGACCCGTTGAGAAACCATAATTTGATCTATTGCAGTTTATTCACATTTGTGAGCCAACATACGTGCCTGTGAGACATGTGGTCCTTCTGGGCCTGGTTAGATCTCCTACTGGCTGCCATTTGGTTCACCACAAGGGTGAAGAAAGATAAATCTTGTAGAAAGTGCGGTTTTGTGTGATGGGGCGGCACAGCTAACATGCATGCATTTAACCACAATAAAAAGGTATGGCGTTCTCAGATTAGACAACATATGTGTTTAAATGTATTGGAAGTGAGCTACAAATGGAGGCATTAAAGCTAAAAGAAATATGCCATAATGTTTCACAAAGTGGTATCAGCAGGAGACACGTCGAGCCAATGACTTCACTCACAAAGAAAAATATAGTACAGATTATTATATTATTATACACATTAAAAGAGCATTTACCCCTGAACTATGGCTCAGAGCAGTCATCACATTTTGGTGAACTACAGTTTGCTTTGGTGGTGAATGTTTGACATTTTTTCTCTTAAAACTTCCTCTTACAATTTATATTTACTCATGTATTCAACACAAGCATAGAAAAGAAAATGGTCTAAAAGGTCATATTGCAAAAAAAAAAAAAAATGTCTAACGACAATATACCTTTAGTAATCTTTCCTAAAATATCCACATCTTAGGCTTAGCAAGCCTATTGTGCACAGGTTTCTACTGGGGGTCCTCAGAGGCACCGCAAAGGGGCCCAAACATGTCCACATAACAAGGCATAAAAGAAAATGTTATTTGAAATCACTTTGGAAACTGTCATGTTTATAAAATGTTCAATATAAATAAAGCCGATTGAATTGGATTCAGCAGACTTTTGGAATAGCTGCTGTAGTGTATAATTGTGCGCTGAAGATATAACGTCTCTCAGACAGATGGCAGACTTGGTTATCTGCGCTGTTATCAGATGGCAGGAGCAGAGGAGTTTTGTGGGAGGTGAAAGAGACGAACTACAGAGGCACAGCACCATTAAGAGACTGGACTTTCAAGTATCTCTATATGTCTGCTTGCTTCCTTAGGACAAGGAAGCAAGCAGACACAAAAAGAGCAATCTTTCACATTATTCTTCTTAAGTTGCACCTCAAGGCTCATCTCTCGCTCCATGTAAAAGGTGCAGTACAATTGAGGGCTCCATCTTGTCTCTAAACCATTATGTCGTCAAAACACAAAGCCAAAAAGAGCAGATTTCTTGTTTTCTTTGCTTCACTTGAACTCAACGGGACATTTTGACATCAGCCTGCCCTGGCCGCTGTCTCAGATTCCAAGTGTTAGTAAATTACTCCAAAAGGTCATGAGCGTCTATCAGAACTAAGATGTATGTCACATTTATTGGCCATAAAGATCATTAACATTTCCCCCCTGCAGTCTTCTGTCCCCTTGTGCAAACATCCACAGCACATTTCCATTCGCCACAGTCAGATGCCCCGGACTCTCAGTTCTGCCCACAAACACAGCCTTATATGTACCAGACGAGGTCTCCCTTCAGGCTTCGCGCAAAGAAAATACACTATTATCCGAGAATAATAGCTCTCTCAGATGAAGCATCATTTTTTTGTTTTCATAAATACCTCTTTGTGTAAACATATGTTTAGAATAAACCATGCTGGACTTTGGTTGCATTGTAAGTATTTTTAGAGGTGTACTTTTTGGTAGAAGATCTCCACTTTATTAAGGATGAATCAGTCATGCAGTACTTTTGCAAACGCACAGAGTTTTAAATGCATCCACTTCTGGTGGGAATGTATAAAATATAGATGAGTTTGCTGCATAAGTAATATTCTCTTTAATTTCACGTTTTTGCCTATAGCTGCTGCTGCTGCTGCTGCTGCTGCTGCTGCTCTTACACCAGAGACGTCATATCAGCCTTATCATGTTTGACGCTCTCGCCTAAAAGTTTTTGAAAAAGGCCCATATGAGGCTGCAGGCATCACGTCAGTGCAGCTCGGCTCCCTTTAGCTGACAAAGTGAAAGAACAGTTTTAACATGATAAGCCCGACTCCTAACTGTGAATGTGATTAAAGAAGATGGATCTCATCTAAAAGTTATGAACATGTTCTGTTGGCGCTGTGCCTCTCCTGTAATGAGCTTATGACCTGCCTCAGTGTAATGTATGCTGTAAGATGGTGAATGAGCTGAAAAACATCAGCTGACTGGAGGCTGCAGCTCAGCTGGCTCTGATCCAGGGACATTTTTGCACTTACCTTCAAGACTATACAAGTCAAGATGGAGCTACACTTCCGCCTGCATATGTACTGCTAATGTGAAAACTGTTATCTTGGAATGGGAAAGATACCTTTCACCTGCTTTTGCCACAACTTTTCTATGCTGTCAAATATCATGCTACATTTGGGCATCTCTCCTCATGCAGCTGAGATACAATGTTAAAGCATTGTGAAATTTGTGCATTGCTCGTGGATGTGCATATTATAAGATGCATATTTAGTACATCCATTCAAGCCATCCTGCTGACCACAGGGAGTAGGCAGAGAGCCAGTCAGTCAGAGTAAGGCCTGGAGTAACCACTTTGAAATGAACGCTTTAGAGGACAGCCAAAACCACGACATCAAACACCGGCAGGGAGAGAGAGGAGACACCCAATCCAAACAGTTGTTAGCATTGTTATGTGTGTAAAAAGGTCTTTGAGTAAAATCTCTTACAGAGAAAACAATTTCCACGTTACAATTTAGTGGGAACTCCTTTGAGGAAAAGGTTTTTCAAAAGATTGGAGCAAACAAAGAAGAAACACAGAGAAAGAAAGGTATGGCCCACATCTTTAAATCTTGCTGGAGTAGATTGTGTTTCTTTACAATATTTTGTGACTCAGAGAAAGCCGCTGATTGGCCCACAAAAGACACGGAAGACAAGAGATCTGCAAACAAAGACCAATTCTACCAAAGAAAACTTGACTTAGTAGTTTAGACATAACCAAACTTTGAATTGCAGCAACTTTCAAAGGTTAAACGCAGACTGGTGGTTCAGATGCTCAAATTTCACCTTAAAAATCATCAAGAGGATTAGCAAAGCACCATGCTCAAAACTGTTTTTCAACCAACTAAAATATTTTCCTCTCGCAATTCAGAAAGCAAAATGGTATTCCGACAATGTTTCCAATGTTGTGATAAATCCAGTGCAGAATCAGGTCCATCCGCCAAAAGCTCTTCTAAAGCTGTTTCTTTTTCATGATCTATTTCTCAGCTGACATTTTCCAGCGAGCGTCCGTCCATCAGGATTGTTTAGTGTAAATAGAAAGTCAGCGGTGAACAGTGGCTGCTATGGAGACCCGAAACTCGATCACGCTCCGAGACATAAACAGGAGCTGGCAGCCTCACCTGCACAAAGGCAATTATCTGCACCAGCCAGGACAACAGAGAGGCTGCTTTCAAACACTCTTTTAGTCACAGTGGGAGGAGAAGCAAGTCATTATTACACTGAACATGAGCTTCCAAGACGTATTACTGGAAAAGGACAACTGAAAGAAAATTGTATCGAGGATTATGCACTATTCAAAGGAAGTTTCGAATAAGACAAAGAAAAGGGAGGAGTTGTGTTCAGTCATTAACATATGAAGATAAGAAAGGCGCACTATATTTTGTAACATTTTGTTTGGGTATCCGCCATGTGCTTGTCCCCTGGAACTTTCAAACTCATTCCCCAGTATATTGCATTTATTCAATTACAGTTGATCTGGGGTCTCGTTTATAATACTTTATTCACACTGAAAATGCATGCAAGGACAAAACCCAAACTTCAACTCGTTTGTCTTCTCTCTGAGCACAGATTGTCTTCTTCCTCGTCTCTGAAAGCCCAAATGCACAAAATTCTGACTTTTTGGACTTTTTGTAGATTCATTTAACAGGGAAAAGTCAGATATGTAACATTTTCGTATGTACACGTGCTTCATAAATGAGAGCTAGAACTTGGCTTGTCTCCATACGTTAAATGCCATACTGTAGAACATTCTAGGCAAAGCAAAAGCCACCAAAATGTTATGCAACGTACCTTTAAAACCTATTTGATTATGTTTGATAGCCCCTATATGGAGCTCGGACACCGCCCACCACTTGGGTACAGAAGTATATTTTCCATTCATTTTTCCCATAGCCTTTCCGGGGTAAAAAAGTATATAAATAATTGAAAGCTTGCTCTGGGCTCGTCAGCTCTGTGGTTACTAATAACAAAAGAGTAACCTATCCTTTTATGTCGAGCTCCATTTATTTTTGAGGAACCAGTTATTTGTTGATAAGCACCGTTTCTAGCATTTGTAGATGGGTTATAATTCCTTAAAAAAATGATTAAGCCATTAACCAAAACTGTTGAGCTCCATGGGGTAAAGTGGTTATTTGAACATTTCTTTAAGTGAGTATTGTTGAAGCTGCTGTAAAGTAAAAGTCATATTAAAACAAACTCAATCCAAACCCATTGCTGCTCATAATGTGTTGATCGGAGTACTCTTTCTCTTTAAAGACTGACCGCAGAAATGTCCAGGTTCCTGCGCGTCGTCCAGTTTCTAAGGTCGAGCCAGAGGCCGAAGCATTATGAAACACACAAACTCACAGCTGTGTGTGCACAGTCACCCACAGCTCTCTATCCTCCAAAACAGGCCCTAATCCCTCAGATCTGCTCCGGGCCGGGCCATGCTGCCCAGTGCCACTGCTGCCTCTGCCTCAGCCACACAACAATAATCTGAGAGGTTTAGAGCAGAGCAGGGGCCCATGGAGCTGCAGCACTGGGGGCCACACTCTCTGATCCCCTGCAGTACTACAAAAACAAGCAACAACTATATTGTATTCAATCATAAGTGAAATATATGAAGAACTTTGAAAAATACACCCTTTTTTACTGATGCTTTTAATTAAAGATGCTTTGCCTTCGGCAAAAACCTTAAAAACTGATCTTAAAATGCACCCACATGATTTTATGCTTTTTATTTGGGCTCGTTGCTCATATTCTGTGTTTGTTGTCTAATGTATTCAATGTTTAATGTTTAATGTCAAGTTATGTGTCAGTTGTTGTCTTAAATATTAAATGTTTTTCCCGTAGGACAATGGATTCAATTGTGCTAACGTAGCTGCTGCTGAAACTTTGATTATTACACACTGTTCTAATTTAGATGGATAAATCTAATTTCGGTAGGATGATAAAGTTATGACAAAGACAAAACTTTGGTCCCATTATTATCTTGGTCAATTTCAAAGAAAGGCTGACGAAGGGCATAAAGTTTAACAGGAGGACAATGAACCTTGACTTTGAGTCGAGATGTTTACATGATACACTTTCTGCCTGCACTTGAGCCACTGCCAAATATGAGAAAGTCCATTATAAAACATGGACACTAAGCAGAAATGTGATTGGCTTCACAAAAGGGTTTAGCTTCTGTAAATTCTTAACAAGAGTAGGTCCAAGAGGATTTGCATTGCTTCCTCTGACTATGGGGCTGCAGTAAGAGAAAACAGCTGAGTGAGAGCTGGCTTCCATTTGATATATCCTCTGTGTGTATTTTAATCCATTTACAAAATAACAAATGTAAAGACAAAGACAGCTTGTTCCAAAACATGATATTAAGAACTTGAAAAATGACACTCATTGATTAGAGGACAGTTTTCATGATTGTATAAAAGCTAAAAGCACTTTCCTTTTTGCTGCAACCATATTTGGAATCCCATTATGTGTAGAAAGGCAAGTGATAAATTCCCCCCGAGAGACACAGAAAATCTATGGAACGTGCCATAAAACTACTGCTTAAGCATACAGCCGAGGTGGATGTTATTGAAAAAGATATATTACAGGGTTGAGGCAAGGTCGGGGCGCTCTTTTTCACCCGGAACAGGCCCAGAGCAGGACACTGGGTGGAAGGCTGCATGTTTTTAGAGTGCACCACCTCTATTACAACACTGCCTTTTGACACACCCATTCTGAAAACATGAACTGTCTTTCTCATTTAGTGGAAGATTCCTGCTGAACGCTGCAGACCTAGTGCACTGGTATTATTGTATGTATCTGCATGTAGCTATTGGCATTCACGCCGTCATCAGCCTTGGCCCAAGTAGAATCCTATACGCCAAGTTCAATATATACATCACTGAACATTTGATTTGTATTTGACTTATGCCATGTGTTTTTGCTATGGGCAGCATATCTGAATACTTACTACAATACATACTGAATGGGGGAAGATTATACATTTCAAGACTGGTTAGAGCTACATTTCGCATTCTGTAGCACAAAATGTTAAATAGCGTATTTTCCGGACTATAAGTCGCACTGGAGTATAAGTCGCACCAGCCAAAAAATGCATAATAGAGAAGAAAAAAAAACATATAAGTTGCACTGGAGTATGAAATAAGGTTGCAAGTGTGAAAATAACAAATAATATTATAAGTCGCTCCGGGGTATAAGTATAAGTATAAGTATAAGTTGCACCACGGCCAAAACTATGAAAAAATGTGCGACTTATAGTCCGGTAAATACGGTAAATGTGGTGTGGCATGACCAGGTGACCAATTGTATTACTAGTTACATATTGCAAGTATATGAATATGTTAATGGCATGCGTTTTCATATAAACTATTCTAATTGTATTCTCAGGTTATGAGACAAGCTTGGTTTTATGCATACATCATCATATCTTGGTTGTCATATTCGCAGTTTATTTTTATTCTTTATCTCTTTTTTTAAATAAAACAAAAAAACACACACAAAAGACCAAACATGAATCTCAAACTGAGATTGTGACCCATATCCACAGTAAAAAGGCAACTGTATCAGTGAAAGGGGAAACAATTATGTTATTTATTTATGAAGCAGATGATTTTTAAAAACAACATTTCAAAAAGCAAGTCTAGAATCAGATCACTGTCTCAAATAAAAACAAGTAAACCGCAATACTGTCAGTTGGTGTCGACAACGACTCGTCCCCACAAGGGACAACGGTTTCCAGGAAGCGCTCTGACAGGATGACAGAGCAGATCACAAACAACATCACGCTGAAGGCATCACTGTCCATGTAGATTATTAACAGACTGTCACAATGCTTCATGTCATGGCTCTGTGGGATATTTATATACTGCAGATGGGAAGTTTTTAAATGCATTTGTGGCAGCTTTCCTGGAAAAGAGGAACAGACAGAGGAACAGTTTCTGCTTTTGGTCTTTAGCTTTGCGGTACATCTGTTAAATTTTGTGTATTAAGTTAAATTTGTTTAGGAACAGTAGATTAATAAACTTGTATTACTGGTTAGGACTAAAGACATACATTAAAAATAATCTATTAGTCTTATATAGTGGTTTTCCAGAACCTCAAAGTTGCTTTACACTTTTGTATATGTAGCAATAAATAAGATATCGAGCTTCTAACATACATCTTAACCAACGCAATAGGCTCATAATCTCGACACATGCTCCCACTTTGCTTCTACACCAACCCATTTCCACACAACATGAAAACAACAAACCTGGCGTGATTGGAGTACAGCAATACCGAGCGACGTCGCCGCACTTCCTGTTTGCATTATGTAAATGAGCAGACCTCTCAGTGACAGGAGGGCTGTGGCTGGACGCAGTAATCTCCGACACACACCTAATGAGCTCAACGTCCGACGTCTCAGAGCTCCGAGACATGTGCCTGCAGGACGGCGGCGCGCTGGCCTCCGCTAATGGGCCGCACGGGTCACTTTTGAGTCGCGTCTCCCACCAATACTACACTATATCACACCGTATCATCACCCGCGTTATGGTGATGTTCTTATGCGATTAGACTATTGTTAATTTCCATCCGGCCGCAGAAAGAGGATTTAATCATCATCCTTAAACTAGCAGGACATCCATGTGGCCATCTGGTGCAATACCGTATGGATCCAGAGCCCGGGCATAGACTTTAATTCGTAAACAAGCCACGGTCCATGTTGTCGCGCTGCCTTTAAAGTCTGTGGGGAACAGAAAGTACGAGAACGAGCGAGAAGCGCCCAACAATAGGTCCAGATTTGACAGGCTGATTGGGGATAAAGTGTGATTTAGTCCTAAGACCCGCAGCCTCTTTGGCCCCAAACAATAAACCCTAACTTTCTCTTAAGCTTAAAAGTAGAGGAGAGCTATAAACACAGCGCAATGAAATCTGATGGTATCTCTGTGCCATGCACCGGCAACAAAATATTGATATTCATAAATGTAGCTTTTCTCTCTCACGCTCTCTCTCTATCAGCTCCTCCCTGTCTCAGATGCCCTGCCGGTCACGACCAATGGGTAAAGTGTCTCGCCCGGGGACAACTGGTCTCGAAAGGCTGGCTAAGATGAACTTTTAGCTAAACCATCAAATGTTTTATTGGCATTTCCATCCCGCTCCCCCTTTACTTCCATCCCAAATGTCTTTCTGTGAATTGCATTATCCGAAACATTAAGATAGCCTCAAGGAATGTCAGATAAGTAAGCAGAGGTACAAATATTGATTAGTGGAAGACTTCCTCTCTGGCCTGCAGTGCTTTTATAAGAGGCTGACCTCCATGGATACATATACTGAGACAGAATTCAATATTGTTATTTGTAGGTTCGTATGTGGCAAGTACTAGTACACACAAGGAAACATACACATTAAAGCAGTGGGATAAACTTGTTGTTTTTTAAAGTCATATGGTTTTGGGTTATTCTACAAAAAAACATCAACCGAGACAGCCAGAGCTAGTTTTGAAACGGTCGAATGATGATTGGAAATGCTATTCTTACACCTTCCTCTCACACCATAGCAACACGTCTTCCCCAAAGTGTCTCCTTTTTCATCACAGATCTTAGTAAACACCGGTTGGAAATAGCAACTTTCAGCTTCGTAGTTTAAGCCTTTGTTGTTCTTCCTTCGCCTTCAATTCGGTCCCAGATGCTAAACAGGAAACTAATGATAGATGATACTGAGCTAATGAACACCTTTTGTTGTCCTGCAGCATGTGTTGAAATGAACTGCTCGCCAAAGGTCTGCTGCTCGGATGTATTTGCTGAGAGATTTGCAAGACAATGAACAGTTTATCAGTGGTGAAGTTGCTGGGCGGTGCTGAGGAAATCACTAACAACACATCACAGCATGGTCTGAAGACAGTATGTATTGTATGTAAAGTCAAGATAAATCCACCGTAGTCCCGGATTATGATTTGTACCAAAAAAGAATTATGTTTTAGATGAACTGTAATCTCTTTAGCGCATTGCTCTATTGAACTGAATTGAACATCGCTTGTTATAGTTTGTTGTGTTGCTTTTTCAGGGACACACATTTATTTGACTTAAGCTGTTGTTGCCTAAGTAAGAAATATACTTTCACATAATACAAGTGTCATTAGTTGTAATAATAGCTATAGATGGTATTGCAGTAGTAATAACAGGTCAATGGAGGCTCTCTAAAGTCAACATTTCTGGTGAGGGTGATTACATTTATTTAATTTAGCTTTTCTTCTACACTGTTCACAGTGACGTCATACTTTGATGTTGGCAATAGTTTAGCTGTAGTTTTGGCATGTTTATGTTTTGTCTATGCCTTTAATGTGGCAATCAGCTGTCACGGATAAAATATAGACCACAACAGAGAAACTCAGAGTTTTACACAACAATGACTAAAAGGACAAAAGACAAATCAATTGAATGGCCTAAAAACACAAACACAGAGACATTTCATTAGAAGAAAGGGTGAGGAGACAATGGGACCACTTTATTTTGCAATTAAACCAACAACCATCAAGTGTAGAAAGACACATTTATATATGATTTATTCTGGGTGGGTTACACGTTATTTGAGACTTCTTTCTCTTATAGAGCGTTAAAGGTGTGTTTGTCTGATTAGATGTAAACTAAAGCCTCAAGTCGTCTTCTCAAACACACAAAATCCAATAGTAAAGTTTTTATGTGTGTGTGTGTGTGTGTGTATGTATGTGTGTGTGTGTGTGTGTTTGTGAACGTGTGTGTGTGTGTTTGTGAACGTGTGTGTGTGTTTGTGAACGTGTGTGTGTGTGTGTGTTTGTGAACGTGTGTGTGTGTGTGTGTGTTTGTGAACGTGTGTGTGTGTGTGTGTGTTTGTGAACGTGTGTGTGTGTGTGTGTTTGTGAACGTGTGTGTGTGTTTGTGAACGTGTGTGTGTGTGTGTGTGTGTGTTTGTGAACGTGTGTGTGTGTGTGTTTGTGAACGTGTGTGTGTGTGTTTGTGAACGTGTGTGTGTGTTTGTGAACGTGTGTGTGTGTGTGTTTGTGAACGTGTGTGTGTGTGTGTGTGTGTGTTTGTGAACGTGTGTGTGTGTGTTTGTGAACGTGTGTGTGTGTGTTTGTGAACGTGTGTGTGCGTGTGTGTGTGTGTGTGTTTGTGAACGTGTGTGTGCGTGTGTGTGTGTGTGTGTTTGTGAACGTGTGTGTGTGTGTGTGTGTTTGTGAACGTGTGTGTGTGTGTGTGTTTGTGAACGTGTGTGTGTGTGTGTGTGTTTGTGAACGTGTGTGTGTGTGTGTGTGTGTGTGTGTTTGTGAACGTGTGTGTGTGTGTTTGTGAACGTGTGTGTGTGTGTTTGTGAACGTGTGTGTGTGTGTTTGTGAACGTGTGTGTGCGTGTGTGTGTGTGTTTGTGAACGTGTGTGTGCGTGTGTGTGTGTGTTTGTGAACGTGTGTGTGCGTGTGTGTGTGTGTGTGTGTGTGTTTGTGAACGTGTGTGTGTGTGTGCGTGTGTGTGTGTGTGTGTGTGTGTGCCCGCGCGCGTGCTCCCCTCCAGTACCCCCGCTGTGTCCCACCTCCACAGTGGCTGACCAATGGGAGCGCAGGACTGGCACCGGAGCCGCGCGCGCGGCGGTGGGGGAGGGTCACGTGTGTGTGTACACAGCTCGCGGCAGCACCAGCAGCGCTCCTCCAGCCGTAGTAAAGTGTGCATCGGACGGACGGCCCCTTTCCAGAACAAGTCTCGGCTGAAAAGTTGATGGTGGAGGACCGCACGGGACCGAAATGCAGTAAAGCGACACTTTTGGCCGTTTCGAGGCTTTACCAGGGCGGAGAAAGTGCGAGCGCGTATTTTTGGACGAGTTTGTCAAATGAAACGAATGAGCGACGCCAATGGAAACGCTACATCCAAACCAAATGCCTCCGTAGGTTGGTCACAGAGCCAGAGCTATACGTTTCTGGTAGGTTTACTCCAAATGTACTCTTTTCTTTTTCTTTCTATTCTCTCTCTTCAGTTATGACTTGTAAATGATTTCGGGGAGCACTAGTCCTGTTAGAGTAAACTAGTGTGAGCCGCTTTGGTTTGGGCAACAATAGCCGTGGAAATGCTCGTATAATGGCAGAACCGTGACAGCTATCCACGCTTTGATCTGCTCAGTCAAGTGTGATGGAAAGACACAATGTCTGCACCAAAATAAAGAGAGCGCGATATGGGTTCATTACGACTGTGTGTTCAGCTGCAGACTCATTCAGAAAACAGCAGGATTGTGATAGGAAAAAAACAGCACAAAACTATCAGCTTCTGATGGGGTTAAGTTGTATCAGCGATAAACGTGGGCCATACAGAAAAAGGTCATGAGATGTTTTGTGCTCTGTCTGCATTAAAAGCCTCTAGGAGACACCCCTATTGTGCAAATGCTTAGATTTGCTGATTAAACATTCTCCTCCCCGCCACAGATGCACTTCTCATCACAATGAACTTGAAGTAAGTGTCTCAGTGCATTCATAATACAATAATCTTGTGATGTAAACATGTCATTTTGTAGTCATCGGTCTATGGGACATTACGTTTACAGTTTGGCTGTGTCTTTTAAAATCCATAAATCCCTCTTTGAAATGATAACTCCTTGTGACATTAATCGTCTGCACATTTGTCCACACTGAAACCGCACGGTGACACAAGCACAGTCTTAGCCCGTGTTGTGATGGATGCTTACACGCCTCCAGCATAATGTGGACAGTGAAACTTTGGTTTGTAAGTGAAGACGTTGCTCTTATCGTTGCTTGGTCCATGTGAGTGTTGTGGACATGGGCGTGTGTGCTCGGGCTTAATCGATGTAAGCCGGCTTTGTGCTGGCCACTGACTGAACTTGGGTCTAGCTCTGGCAGTCCGGCACGGCAGGCGGAAAGACCGGACGTAGGTGACCTAAACGTGACCAGGTAATGAGGGGAAACTGCAAACATGACACTGTCCATCCTCTGCAAAGTGCATTAAGAGCTTTGCGTAGGAGATTCTGTCGGGATGTTGACTAGACATTGACGTAGACAAAGTTCTAGGTGCTAAAAGTAGAAGTGGCAAAATGATCAGAAGGACTGAAAAGAATGTGTAAGTATGAGCAATATGGACAAAAATCTTGATATTTTTTAGATTGTCTTTAACAGTATTCTAGCAAACCATCAGAAATGTGCTAAAACGTGTCTGTAACTGTGATGTTGAGGCTCAAGTATCAGACAAAAGTTAAGACAATGTAAAATGTAATGGGCAAATGCAGAAATATCACTTAAACTAAGATAAGACTGCAAGTTTCAGTTATTTTCTCCATTTTAATCAAGTGTTTTTGCTGTATTTTTAATCACAAAATTAAGTTTGTATCTGCAAAACAGGAATTACAATATTAATTATCCGTCAAGTATTATTAGTAAGTATGTAAGCAAGTAAGATTATGAATTATTCATCAAGTACAACTTAAAGTACTACAATTTCTAAGTAATTTTGACAATCTTAAATGAAACCACAGCATTTGACTTATCTGCAAATGTTCTGTTTTCTTAAATGAATCCAGGTTTTAAGGCAGCAGTATTTTTTGGTAGAGTTAAAATGCCCCCAATAATTAATGGCTGCTATTATAATCAGCCAGTGAAAGCTGAATAATTTGAATTTGTTAAATGTTGTCATGTTTTAGTATGCACCAGAAATGAGAAAACACTTTGGAAAATGTGCTGCTTTCCTGGAACAATAGTCTGCAGACACATTCAAGCAAGCAATTTGACAGCTTTGTGTTTTAGAAATAGTGATAATGCAAAGTTCTATATGCAGTAAAAGTTTGATAAAAATTGTAGGACATAGGCAAACTCTATATATGACAGCTATGGTAATAAATAAAGATGAAAGGTTTATTAAACACTAGGGTGTGCCAAAATATCAATAAGATAAGATATTCCTTTATTGTCCACATTTCCCCATGAAAAATTATGTACCAAATTTGGTCATACAGTATCGATGTCGTGGGCTGTTTTATTGTTATATTGTCATTTTTGGCATCATTTCCTGAATTATTTTATGACCGCACTACAATTTTGTTCCTTGTTTAAAGAGAGGAAACATTTGACCTGTTTTGATGATTCAAAAATGTGGTTTAACAAAGAAAAATGTTAAAATGTATTGAGTTCTTTAGAAAATAGTGATATATCGTAGCATATCATGAGCAATATATCGAGTATCGCAAAATTGTGATATTATCGTACAATAAACCATGCATAAGCGTATTGCATCGCGAGGGACCCACTGTGTCTCTGTGATTCTCGGTGATTCCCAGTGATTCTCTGTGATTCCCTGTGATTCCCAGTGATTCTCTTTCCCAGTGATTCCCAGTGAGTCTCTGTGATTATCTGTGATTCCCAGTGATTCTCTTTCCCAGTGATTCCCAGTGAGTCTCTGTGATTATCTGTGATTCCCAGTGATTCTCTTTCCCAGTGATTCCCAGTGAGTCTCTGTGATTATCTGTGATTCCCAGTGATTCTCTTTCCCAGTGATTCCCAGTGAGTCTCTGTGATTATCTGTGATTCCCAGTGATTCTCTTTCCCAGTGATTCCCAGTGAGTCTCTGTGATTATCTGTGATTCCCAGTGATTCTCTTTCCCAGTGATTCCCAGTGAGTCTCTGTGATTATCTGTGATTCCCAGTGATTCTCTTTCCCAGTGATTCCCAGTGAGTCTCTGTGATTATCTGTGATTCCCAGTGATTCTCTTTCCCAGTGATTCCCAGTGAGTCTCTGTGATTATCTGTGATTCCCAGTGATTCTCTTTCCCAGTGATTCCCAGTGAGTCTCTGTGATTATCTGTGATTCCCAGTGATTCTCTTTCCCAGTGATTCCCAGTGAGTCTCTGTGAGTCTCTGTGATTCCCAGTGATTATCTGTGATTCCCAGTGATTCCCAGTGAGTCTCTGTGATTCTCTGTGATTCTCAGCGATTCTCTGTGATTCCCAGTGATTCCCAGTGATTCCCTGTGATTCCCAGTGATTCTCTTTCCCAGTGATTCCCAGTGATTATCTGTGATTCTCTGTGATTCTCTGTGATTCCCTGTGACTCCCTGTGATTCCCAGTGATTCCCAGTGATTATCTGTGATTCCCAGTGATTCCCAGTGATTATCTGTGATTCCCTGTGATTCCCAGTGATTCCCTGTAATTCCCGGCCCTGAGCCAGACTCTCGGTAATCCCCGTTTAACCCGCTGGAAGTTCCATCAAAGGAAATGTTGGCGACAGTAAAAATGCTTTGTTTCAATAATGCAACTGGTAAAACTGGTTGCGGTGGACTTCCCAGTGTCGGAGATGATAGTTTCACTGACGTTACCCGCTCTCAAAGGGATCCAGGACAAACTGAAACTGAAAACTGTATTCTACGATGATACATTACACTGACACTATGATGACGTATGGATACTCTTTACAAGTCAAGCAGTGGTCAAAACGTAAAGACTAAACATGAACAAAGTCTGCCTGAACTAAACTTCAGGTCATGGCCTTACTATGCTCCATGTTTAGGAAATAATGATCATGATTTATAGTTTTCCCTGATAGTCCCTTGTAAAATATGCTTTTGTGACACAATCAGACCGCTGCACCCTTCCTGCGTCTAATAATAAAGTATTGTTCTCGATCGCAAACCTGTAATAAAGCGCTGTAGTCAAGCTGGTTCAAAAAAATAATAATCGTCTTTTTTTTTTTTATTAATTAATTTGTTTCTTTTTGGAAACTAGCTAAAAAAAAGGGTCTCTCAGTATTGATTTTGTGATCATAAACACAGTGCCGTTTGACACTAAAAATAGACCAACTTTTTCCTCCAAAGTCCAAACTGTGCCAAACAACATACCTTTACTGACTGTTGACCCCTTGATTAAACAAATTAAACAGAAAGAATAAGCAATCTGACTCATACATTCACAAGTGTCGCTAAAATGTACTCAGAGTTGCACTTTACCATCTGAAAAAGTGAAAAGTAGCGACGTGCATAGGAGTTTGTGAGAGCTAGGAACTAGTTAGACATTAAATAAAATAAAACACCTATACTTCCTTTTTTCGCAGTTTGAAAATGTGGTCATTTTGTTTTAACGCGCATGTTTTTTTTCCTTGCTTAAACATGAAAACGATGATTCCTCTCAGCTTCCTTCTCAGTGAGCGAGACCCAGTCATAAGAAGGCCCACCTCACTTCTGCAGAATCACAACAAGACTGACTCATGCGAGCGCTGTTTTCATTTCAGCTGTAGTACCGTAGTTCTGCTCGGATACGTACGCGCACGGGGGGGGGGTCTCGTGACATCACCGGGTACATTCTGAGAAAAAGGCGGTAAATTCCAGTAAGGATATACGAGGGGTGTGGGCTACAGCGCTATGTCACTCTACTCCCATCCAGGCAGATCTGAATTCACAACTCCACCACGCCAAGGACACGTGCGTCACTCCAAAAAAAAAAAAAAAACAGAGCGTGTTTTTCTGGCGGGGCCGGAGCGTGCTGTAACGGGGCCTCCCACCCTCCGGGAATATTTCACTTAACCACGTTTGACATTGAGTAGTGCACAAAAGTTCACATGGGGCTTAATCACGTACACACAACTGCAGTAACGACATGTGCAAGAAGAGCAGGAGGGTTGTTGCTTTTTTTTGTCCTCTTTCTCTTGACAGCTCTGTGCATTTCTCCTTTTTTTGAATCCAAATGTTTGAATAGTTTGAAGGACGTGGGAGGTCGTTTGTTTTGTCAAAGTTTGATGCAAAATTGCAAGTGGAAGTTTCCAAACGCGAATTGCACAAACCACATTACGGTTAGTTGTGTCTCTGTGACTCTATCTTTAGAGGAAAAAAAAAAATCACCAGCACGCAGAATGTTGTTGTTGTTGTTGTTGTTGTTGTTTTATGGCGGTTGGCATCCGAGTGTTGCATTACCGCCAGACTTTATTCCTCAGACGTTTCGTAGTCGCAGAATGTTTAGGCTGAAGCTCTTTAGACTGACCAGGAAGCTCAAACAAAGTGTCATAAAAGCACAAGAACAAAGCCAAAACGTGGACGTACTAAAACTTAAACTGTAACGTCTCTGGTGGAGAAGTTAGTAAGTAAGGAAACTTTTTATATTACATTTTGTTTATTAGACAGATGGACCCTCAGTCGCCCAGGTAGGTTCCATTTCAATTTTCTTTAGCTGTTTTGTGTTTATTGTAACACAATATTGAGGAAATGTAACAAACCTGTCCATTTGCTTTCTGTTTAAAATGACAAAATTGATTATTTGCTGCTGGCGTTTCACAGTGGCAAGCGGTGGATTTTTAAATAGCGTGTGTGTGTGTTTCTTTGAACATTTGTATACAACCCATAGTCTGCATTTTTGGACAGGGATCGATGAAAACAGTAATATCAGCACTTCCTCTTCAAATGCAGGATGATATGAGATTTCCTAATGCATGAATCACAATCAAGATTCCACTTTAGAATGATGTGAAAAATACGTCTCCTGTAAGTTAGATGTGGTAAGAAGTGTTATTTTCTCGTCTTTTCCAATCACGCCGTCAAGGTGCATTTCAGCTGAAGGTGGATTACAGTCCGCCTGTGACACTGTAACATGCTAAAATGACCTCACTGTAATGAAACCATTTTAGAAGATGTCCGACATCCGCTCTCGCCCTAATCACTTTCATCTCCGCCGCACAGCGCAAAAAAGAAGATCATTTCTGTTCACGCCGAAGCAGAGAGTACATGCGGCGAAGAATAGACTTTTCCTGTCGCCACTTGTTTTTCCCTTCAGGGGAAAAAATAAAAAACTCCCGAGATTTCATTATCACGGGCTGCTGGCTGGCACAATATGCAAACCTCAAGCATTGTGTTTTTTTCGTGAACAACACCGAGGCCGATTGTGCTGTCGGGGAGTGGACTGACGGGGGAGAGGGACTGGAAGTAGCTGTTCAAGGATATACGTGTGAATAAATCCATATTGTAAGATGGATTTACTGTAATTATACTGTCTTTACTTATATCAATGCATGTCTGTCACGTAAAGAGGAGTATAGAAGAGTATAGAAGAGTATAGAAGAGTATAGAAGAGTATAGAAGAGTATAGAAGAGTATAGAGGAGAGTATAGAGGAGAGTATAGAGGAGAGTATAGAGGAGAGTATAGAGTTAATACTGTTGTGTCGAAACCTCGAAAAACTGCAGCTTTTGTCATTATTGCGCCTCGTTGTCTAGTATTGGTCGAAATCCTAGCATTTATTACTATATTGGATTTTTTTTGTCTCCGCATACATCGGTATCAGTTCGATGTTGAATTTTCTTTTTATACTTGGCTTCAATATTTTGTCTAAACCTGCCGGTCACTCACAGATTATGCTCGGCCTTTTTAAACAGTTTAGTGGGTTAAAAATCCATTTAAATATGACACCAATGAAGCTGAAGATGTGGCTGCGTGTTCACATTGTGAATTGAAGTGTATTTTGTGAACTTCACTCCAACGTCACTTTAATTTATCAACCACAATGGCACGACGGATATCAGATTACCATATTGGCTTAGGTTATCTTAACATCGCCTTTTAAATTGGACTTTGACAACATTAGAAAAAAACCACCATACGGACGTGCTGAAGGATGCGTTTCCTCGTTACGAAACGGAGGGGATTTATTTTTGTTCTTACTCAAACATCTCCAAAAGTTGAATAAAAACCATCACTCTTTGATTCTCTGGAGGCCTGCGTTCAAGCTGCTGTGCTCCGGACTCCTCTCAGCCAAAACCGTGAGGTACTTCTGGGGTCCCTAGAGCCACCCATTGAGAAAGAAACCCACAACTCCCTCTGTAGTTGTGTAACGCTTTTGATCGTTGGCTCCGCTGTTGATGTTTGTTTTTCAATTGGATTTGAAGTGGTAAAGCTTTCGAGGACAAAAAAAAACAATGCATATTTTTGTTTTTTTCTTATTTGGGAGAGTAGAGTATTGTGTTTACAGCTTTAAATGCCTGAATTTGACCTCTGAATCAATACTATGCATGTTTAAACAGTGTCCTCGTTCGACTTTCCAATTCTAAGTGCTTGCTCAAAAACTCGATACCTCGCCCGCTGACGTCTCATTCTTCCTTCCTTCCTGATTACATGATCGGCAGGTTTCTCATCAGCTAAACTTAGCATCGCTGGTTATAAAACGCAACCTCGCTGCTTTCGAACGGGGCTTAATAGCTGCAGATGGGCGCCCTGTACTTGATTTTCTTTAGGTCTTGATTACGGTAGGAAACTGCCTTTGGGTGTCAATGTGGTAATGAAAGGGTGCTAGATATGTCTTTATAAAGCAGGCGCTAATGAAAGGGGACTAGTTACCCACAATGCCGCTCTCTGTCTTTTATAATCAGCAGCAAACCCCTCTTCAAGTCGTTTCGTTTGTACAGTAGGTGATGAAAGGTAGAGTAGGCGGGAAAGACTGGAGCTGCACCGAATGTGAGAAGGTTTTCACATTTTAACAACACAATTATAGAACAAATGCTGGGTTTTCTTGGACAATAAACTGTAATCTTCAGCACAGAATAAGAGTACTTTCTTTATGTTAACGTTTGGATTTATTATACTAGTTCAGAAAAGCTCAAGATCGTTCTAAAACTGTTAAAACTAAAATTCAATCCCAAAAATAGCTCAAAAGAGAATCTAGTTTCTATCGCTTTAGCTTCTATTAATATCTGATTTGTGATACTTTTGACAATCCTACCAGGACGTAATCAACCAGGACTAAATATATCAAGACTATTTATAAAACAACTAAACCTGCTCTAGACAAGGAATAAACTAGGACAAAATCAGCACTAAATCAGCAGGAACAACTCAAACCAAGACTAGTCCATTTACTTTTTTGGTTATGAAACTTTTCTCTCTCCATGTTGGCTTTCTAATTGGACAATTATTATGACGGCCTACTCTTAAAACCCACAAACACATTAGCAAACAAGAAAAGACTAGATAATCTTAGTGGGACCATTAGCTAATTATGCCTTGTCCGTAAAGCCCTGGTTCAGTGAATGAGTCACTGGGCTGCTTGTTGTTGTAGGGTGTGTTTACAAAAAGGCCAGACCGCTGTTCCTGTCCTGGACTAGACAGGCCTTTGTAAAGAGTAACCCTACACTTTTCTTCCTCTACTATAGTATGATTACAGCCAATCAGAGTGCGGCATGGGCGGGGCCAAGGCCGAGGGCTTGTGCATGTGTGTCTCAGGGCTTATGGCCAAAACAGCCCCTCTGAAGTGGAGAGTTACATAAGTGAATGGAAGAATGTTCCTCTGCTCTTCTGGTATTGTTGCTCACCTTCTAAACCAGAATCTAGCCTATTGTAATTTTCCCACATGTAGAAAATATACTAGGAATTGAACCACTCGCATTAAATTAAAATGCGTTTGTGTTTTCTGGTCGTCTACAAGATGGACATTTTTTATAAGATTATTGACTTTAATATACCAATGTGGCTGCATGTTGTTTGATTTTGTTTTTATGACACATTGCTGTAGCTGCTGTGGTTGTTATTTGTTTTATTCTTTATTAAATCTTTCATTTTATTTCATTCCCGTAGTCTTAACACATTACTTTTCCTCAAGTTTGTGTCCAGCTTTACAAAATTCAACTTTCTGAAGACTTAATAAGATATTTCTGACAAAAATAGCCAGAAAACAAGTAGTTGAAGTCAT
This sequence comes from Eucyclogobius newberryi, assembly GCF_026437365.1. NCBI lineage: Eukaryota > Metazoa > Chordata > Actinopteri > Gobiiformes > Gobiidae > Eucyclogobius > Eucyclogobius newberryi. The sequence goes on from NW_027315757.1 coordinate 25,458,662, forward strand.
TTAAAATTCATAATGTTTCTTTTTTTTGGTCACAATTCTTATTTTTTAGTTCTTATTATTATATTGTGACATGAATAATCATGAATATCAATTAACCAACTCATTTTGACTTCCCTATTTGAGACGAGACTGAAATATGAACTGCTGAACTTGTTGTTTGTTTGTTTGTGTGTTTGTAAAGATATATGGAACAGCGTTGGCAGGTTTTACACCCAAAAGGAAATTATGATTCCTTAAATAACTGCTGTATTTGCGACCATTCAAAATCCAATCTCGATTTTATTCTTGGTGCAAAATATCTTGCAGACCTAATTATAAATGATTTGATTTTCCTCAGTCAATCAAATCATTTCGTCCCAAAAGAACAATTCAGGTCAGTTTTGCATTCTTCCAGTCATTTAATGTAAACTGAATCGACGGACAGTGTAGAACGAACAGTGAATTACCTTTTAAACAACCTTGATCAATAATGCAATAGGACTTCTCCTCAGTCTGAGCTGCCCGTCATTCATCCTGTGTTTTCTTGCTGCTTTCGCTGACCCTTCCCTAAACTTTGAACTCTCCTTGGGCTCTACCTCCTCATATCCCCGCCATAAATCTGTCCATCACCACATTCCCGAGCGTCTGCAACCGGAACAGAGAGGCAGAGCTACTTCAAGTTTCTACCCAGATGAGAGCAGCTCTTATCGGGCGAGTTAGTCATGTGGAAAGCCCTGACCGTGGCCTTCATACAGGAGGCGCTAATGAAAGACGACAACTGCCCACAATGCAAAAGTAGGAGAGGAGTTCACAACAAACGCGCTCTTGTTCTTTTAAAGGGCCTCATTTGCTCAGGACAGTGTGGCTCTGGTCCTGGGGTTGAAGGCAGAGCCAGCAAATGGAGCTGAAATGAATTGTGAGGTGTTCGCATTCAGCCAGTGAGAGGCAGTGGAGTGAAATTAACAGTGTTACCCGGGGATAATGGCCGGGCCGTGTCTGACGTGACGGCCCACTCCGGACTGCACTGAGGGACGGGGCTATTTCAGTAAACACCATTACTACACATTACTTTTACCGGTGTGCGGGCTCGTCTGGCGGGAACGGGGGAAATGGCGTTGTCTTCGGATTACATTTTGAACCAGGAAAATACAGACTTCTTGTGTCCTTGTGATTAAAAATCTGTCTCTTTGAATGTTAAATGGCCTCTTTTGTTGCAGTTGGCGTGCTGAGGAGCCCGTGTCGGAGCCCGCGATGTGGATGTGCTTGGTTTACAATGAGACAGACTCCAGTGTGGACCAGCAGCTGTGCCACGACCTCGGGCTCATCCTCTCCATTCTCTCCCTTGTCTACCTCCTGGTGTGCTTCCCGCTGGGGCTGTGCTACAACGTGCTGCTGGTGGTGGTCAACCTGTCCAATAAGGTGTCCATGACGATGCCAGACGTCTACTTTGTCAACATGGCCATCGCGGGGCTGGTGCTTAACTTGGTGGCCCCGGTGGAGCTGTTGAGCTCTAGCTTCAGCCGCTGGTTTGTCTGGGAGTACAATAACGAGGTGTACATCACTTTGCTGATTCTGTTCAACATTTCCTCACTGGTCATTATGTACTCCACCACGCTACTCAGTCTAGACTACTACATTGAGCGGGCGCTGCCTCGAACGTACATGTCCAGTGTCTACAACACGAAACACGTGTGTGGATTCATTTGGGGCGGGGCTGTGCTCACCAGCTTCTCCTCTCTGCTCTTTTATGTCTGCAATCACGTCTCCACCAAGATGATCGAGTGCTCCAAAATGCAGAATAAGGAGGCGGCGGATGCCATCATGATGTTTATTGGGTATGTGGTCCCAGCAGTGGCAGTGCTTTATGCATTTGTGCTCATTTTACGGATTCGTAAGGAGTCCACCCCTCTGGACCAGGACTCAGCCCGCCTGGACCCTTCTATCCACAGATTGCTGCTGGCCTCTGTGTGTGTCCAGTTTGTGCTGTGGACCCCTTACTACATGACTCTGTTAGTGCACACTATAGCTGGGAACTCGGGCTCTTTCAGTAACAGACACCACTATCCCACCTATCACTTCCTCAGATGTGTGGCCAAACTGTTGGCCTTCTCCAGCAGCTTTGCCATGCCGCTCATGTATCGACAAATGAATAAAAACTTCTCAAACAAACTCCAGCGGCTGCTGCGGAGGCTGCATTGCTCAGACCAGTCGTGCCCACATGAACGCTCTGCGGTGCAGCAGGTGGTGACGTGAGCTCACCCACTGGGAGACCCTCTGACCCCAGCAGCACTTATCTCTGCTCTATAGCCACAGTCCACTGGAGACCTGCCTGTGGAGCCCAGCTCTGGACCGTTACAGCCAAAGCAGACTGTGGAATTTCCTGTCACCTGTAAGAGGTCCATCTGATAAATGCAGCTCTGCAGTGAGGACACAAGCTATACCACTAAGTGCTATTAGGCTTGGTACAAGCTAACGCTAGGATTCTAGTTTGAGGGCATTAGGCACAAACAGCAGCAGCTGACCATGAAGGAAACATGCTTTTAACGAGGACTCGCAATCAGAATATCGGCTTTCACTCCAGCGCATGTCTAATTTACAACCTTTAGGTTTGCATGTTTTTAGCGCATGTTCACCGGGCATTATTTCAACTACAGGATAATAATAAATACTTGAAGAAGGAAATTACTCATTCATAAATGTAAACGTAAATATTATCTGACCATTATAGAAAATGTTCCCTCAAACTAGATACCTTTATCACTTGAATAAAATGTAGTGTATTCATGTATTGATTGCTTATAACCTGTGTTTAAATTAACACTTTGAAAGTGGTGTACTATATTATTGGCCTTTTTAATTTGTAAAATGCGGTAGCTTGTCATCATTCAAGAACATTCAACATCAGGTTTTCGGCCATAACTCTTATACTGTACTTCTAATGATCGCTGCTGATATTGCATGTATTGAAGCACTTCAGTGATACTCTGTCATTGCTTTACAAAGTCTCTTTATAAACTGGTGTGAAGTCTATGATGTGAGAAGAAGAGCATTTTGTACATTCCCCACATTGTAGGAGTGTTTGAGAAGGTCTTGTACGGTGGAAAAATGTCAACGGCGCAAACACTGCCACAGACCTTCACTTAAATATGAGAGGATTGCCTTTTAAGCTCCCACCAAATTCTAGTTGTGTGAAGAGCGAATTAGAGGCTGCTTTGTTCTGATTATCAATAGAAAGTGTCCATTGAATTGAGCTTGTTTCTTAAGACTGGCCTTCTCATTTACAGTACTTTTGACCAGTTAATTCTACAGTGTCAGCCTCAATTCAATACACAGTGACTCCTTTTTAACTTTAAACATCCATCATATCCTACTGTAGCTGCTGCTCCTAAAATCACGGCATATGAAGCAGTTAATCATTACTTGGAGCCAGTTCAAAGTCCTGGTATTTATTTAGGATTTGAATGCAAACAGTGGAAGCGGGTCAACTGTTGATGAGGGAAATAAAGGCGTCTGATCATGTGAGCTTAAAATCCCCCTTCATGTCTCTTATCGCACCATAAAGGCAAACACCAGTACAGTACGCTGTCAGGAGAAGCCTGCGTGTGTGTCAGTCCTAACCAACTGTCAAAAAGTAGGTATTTATTTCAAGCATTTACAATAAATAAATTATTCTTTATTTTGAAACGATGATGACTTGTTATTAAACACACAATTCAAAATGGCATACAACGTTACCTAAATATGTCATGTTAGTCCACACACAACACAACATTGAAGGACAATCATACAAGATTAAAACGGGATGCTAATATGTTTGTAAGTGAGTAAAATGATCGGGTCCCGGCTAAGCAGACACGTCCCTTTGAACCACTGCCAGCTTCTGTCCCAGTCCATCCATACAGTCTGTTCTGCACTCCCAGTTCAGACACATTTTTTGGCAGCACTAATTATACCTTCACCCACAAATGAACTGCACGATATCCGTTATTATTAGACGTTCTCTAATGAAGCTCAGTGAAGAAACTTGTTGAAAGTAACAGCTCGTATTACTGTTCGTGATTAGAGTTTGCTTTTCCACGGGGGCCGACACCTTCTGTAAGTGTATCGATAATGACGCAGAAATACTCGAGCTATTATTCAAAAAACCTCAAGAATCCGACGCACCTTCAGATGTGATGACTGGGTGCATGTATGTTTAAAGTACAGAGTAATGTGTACATATTGTATGTGAATAATGGTCCTGCAGAGACCAGGCTCTTTCAAACGTACAGTGTTATTTCATGAGAGATATATTTAGATTCTGTAAGTAATCGACTTTCACGTGAGTCAAAGACTGATTAAACAATAAACTAACGTGAAAATCACTGCCGTGTCTTCCTCATTTTTCAGTTGTGGTAATGTTGAATGTCAAATCATCTGATGTTGAAGTAATTGTGTGTATGATATGTATACATTATTGATAAAACAGCCACGTTCATCTGATATTCTGGTCACAATTTTAAAATATAAGATAAGATATTCCTTTATTGTCCACACATGGGGAAATTTCATTGTTGCAACGCAGGTAGATACAGAGGAAAAGGACAGATAACATATAGGAAGTTTAAAAAACACTTCTTAATAGAAGAACTCTTATAAACAAAACTCCTATAGACAAAACCTCTCATTTCCTATAAGGAATGGAGGGGAAAAATAAATATTAAAAGAAAATAAAAAACAGCTAGTGTAAGACAAGATAATACTAATAATAATGGAAAATATAGTTGTTATAGTTGGTATTCTTAGGCTTATATATTAAAAAAAAATCAATGCTCTTCTACTTCCTTACTATATTTCATCAAATCTCAACATAATTTATTTATTTTAATTTAATTTCATACATCGCTAAATTAGGGGTTAATAAAAACAAGGAAACTAGATGCTTTCTTCAGGTTTTCCACCAGGCATACTTTTATAAACCAACAACTATTTCTGCCAGTGTAGGAAAATCAACAATAATCAGCTGTCTCAATACAACAACATCATGAAACATTTCCCTCTATGTACGCTATTACTTTTCCAACCAATGTTAAGATATTTGGGCAGAAAGCAAAGACTGAGCTGTTGTGTTGAGTCTGTTGACATGCATGTTTTATGAATGCCACCATGTTGTAGTGGTATAAGGCAGATCGCTTGCGGCGAGGCCCTGTAACCACGCCATTCAGACTCGGAAAAAATAGCAGCATTCCTCACATTCTGGGGATTGTTTAGTCTTCGCTGCGTCTAACAATCCGATATTGTTGTAGTTTCCAGGAAAAACAATGCCGCGTAGGCCACATCTGATAATAAAGCTATACGCGGAGACAAACAGCAAGTTCGTTATGTACTGTATAGGAGAACAGATGTAAAAGCGATGGGATTTCTCCATATGATTATAAGTTCAGCACTTCAAACATTTAGATTCATTCAAGTAGATATTTGTCTATTTAATCTGTCATTTAATGTAGTTTGCATTTAACCAGGTCACTGTCAAAAATGAGGGCTCAAGCTCAACACGTTCTCACCTTTTTATCGTATACAAGGTAACAGTTGTACATGTGGTTATAAAAATATAAATAGTGTACCTGTAGTAATGTTTTTTTTTCCAGTGGTGTAAAGTAACAAAGTACAAAATGAAAAGTACTGTACTAAAATGTGTTGGTCTTTAGTACATTTTACAGTGGGTACTTTTACTTCACTTAATTTGAGAGCAGGAATATTTACTCCACTACACTTTTAAATGGACCAAAAAGTAGATATGGTTCGTTTTGAGCATTTTAATGGTCGCGTATTGAGGGAAACTTTTGACTTCAAGACCCTGGAAAAAAATATATGCAAAAAAAATGGGAAATACATTGGAATTGCTACTTTTGTACATAAATCTACACAATTCTTTATCAAAATCACCACAATTAATGATTTATCTTTTAACTCTTAAAGTTAATTTTTTAAAAGATACTACAATTTACTTAAAGTCTATATGACAGGTTAGATGACACATTTTACTAAATGTAGTGAACATTTTGCCTATTTGTCCCAAGTTTTTGTAAAGTTTATAATTGTACTTGCTCGTTGGACATGAGCAGCAAATATGACATGTAGAGGTCATTCTACAACTGTTTCAAAGCAACATAATGAAAACAAGAGCCAATCCATCCATCCATCCATCCATCCATCTTCTTCCGCTTTATCCGGGGCCGGGTCGCGGGGGGCAGCAGTCTGAGCAGGGACTCCCAGACTTCCTTCTCCCCAGACACTTCCTCTAACTCCTCCGGGGGGATCCCGAGAAGTTTCCAGGCCAGCCGAGAGACATAGTCTCTCCAGTGTGTCCTGGGTCTTCCCCGGGGCCTCTTCCCGGTGGGACATGCCTGAAACACCTCCCGAGGGAGGCGCCCAGGAGGCATCCGGAACAGATGCCCGAGCCACCTCAGCTGGCTCCTCTCGACGTGGAGGAGCAGCGGCTCTACTCCGAGCTCCCCCCGTGTGGCCGAGCTCCTCACCTTATCTCTAAGGGAGCGCCCAGCCACACGGCGGAGGAAACTCATTTCGACCGCTTGTATCCGCGATCTTGTTCTTTCGGTCACTCACCCAAAGCTCATGACCATAGGTGAGGGTAGGAATGTAGACCGACCGGTAAATAGAGAGCTTTGCCTTTCGACTCAGCTCCTTCTTTACCACAACGGTCCGATGCAGCGACTGCATCACTGCAGCCGCTGCACCGATCCGCCTGTCAATCTCACGCTCCATCCTTCCCTCACTCGTGAACAAGACCCCGAGATACTTGAACTCCTCCACTTGGGGCAAGGACACCCCACCCACCTGGAGAGGGCAAGCCACCTTTTTCCGGTCGAGAACCATGGCCTCGGATTTGGAGGTGCTGATTCTCATCCCAGCCGCTTCAGACTCGGCTGCAAACCGTCCCAGTGCATGTTGCAGGTCCGGGTTTGATGGAGCCATCAGGACAACATCGTCTGCAAACAGCAGAGATGAGATCCTGTGGTCCCCAAACCGGACACCCTCCGACCCCTGACTGCGCCTAGAAATTCTGTCCATGAAAACTATGAACAGAACCGGTGACAAAGGGCAGCCCTGGCGGAGTCCAACATGCACTGGGAACAGGTCTGACTTACTGCCGGCAATGCGAACACAGCTCCTGCTCCGGTCATACAGGGAGCGGACAGCCCTGAGCAAAGGGCCCCGGACCCCGCACTCCCGGAGCACGCCCCAAAGGACACCCCGAGGGACACGGTCAAAAGCCTTCTCCAGATCCACAAAGCACATGTGGACTGGTTGGGCAAACTCCCATGAGCCCTCGAGTACCCGATGGAGGGTACAGAGCTGGTCCAGTGTTCCACAACCGGGACGAAAACCACTCTGCTCCTCCTGAATCCGAGGTTCGACTATCGGTCGGATTCTCCTCTCCAGTACCTTGGAATAGACCTTACCCGGGAGGCTGAGGAGTGTGATCCCTCTGTAGTTGGAACACACCCTCCAGTCCCCCTTCTTGAACAGAGGGACCACCACCCCGGTCTGCCAGTCCAGAGGCACGGTCCCCGACCGCCACGCGATGTTGCAGAGACGTGTCAACCAAGACAGTCCTACAACATCCAGAGACTTTAGGTACTCAGGGCGGATCTCATCCACCCCCGGAGCCCTGCCACTGAGGAGTTTGCGAACAACCTCAGTGACTTCAGCTTGGGTGATGGACGAGCCAGCCTCCGAGTCCCCGGTCTCTACTTCCTCTTCGGAAGACGTGACTGAGGGATTAAGGAGGTCCTCAAAGTATTCCTTCCACGGTCCGACGAAACAAGAGCCAAAATCCTTATAAATGACACAGTAGTTATTATTTGACAGACAATAATACCATATAACATATTTACTGTGTTGAATGATCGTTTAAACTGTCAGTTAAGTGTAAATTGTCTCTGTGTTTTCAACGGCTCGTCGCCTTTTGATGACATCACAAATTTCAGTTTTAAAACTCTGCAAAATGTCCTTACAAACTGCGACTGAACAGAAGTAAATCTATGATAAATAGTTAACACGAGTACTATCCCACCAAACGAAGACATCATTAGAAAAAACGGAGAACCTGTCATGTAGACTCTAAGTAGATTCCTGCATGTGTTACTCATACTTTTACTTCAGAATTTTTGTTTTGTTTTTGTTCCTGTTTCTATACTTTGGCTAGTTGGCAAAAGTTGTAGGCTTATTTCAAAGTAGTGTTAGGAACAAGAGCAGCAAATTTTGTGCGTCTATTTGTTTCATAATAAAACCTCACTTTGACTTCAGCCCAACTACATCTGGTTTAACATTAAATTACACAATATAAAATGTGTTTGGAACAGGTTATGAGCCAGAAATGCAGAAAGCTGGCAGTAAATTGTGTTTTTAGGGGGCTTACATGTATTGCACATCTGGAGTTGATAATGACATTATAATGAAGTCTGTAGAATAAAGAATAAAAATGCTTCAGTAAAACATTATTATTTTTGTTTGTGTGTACTGAATCCCTGGATAGTCAAACTTAGTATATTAAGCACATTAGAGCCAATGTATTCAGTTGAACATCTTCCTAGCGTGCCACATTTACACTAACCATGTTTTCCTTGAGCAGAACTTCAGGCCAGACCAAAACTATGAGTCTGGTCTGGTCCCGTGAACACAGACCACCTACAGCACGGCGCACTGGCAGCCCCTTTGGATTGTGGTTTTCAATATTTGATTTGGCTGTTGCACAAGTTTCACACAAAGGCTAAGACCACCAGTGTTTTTCCTAATGTGGGTCAAGTTTGGCTGTGTTTAAGTTACACAGTTTAAGCCAAGGGGAGGTGATTTTTAAACCAACGTGATAATTGAAGGGAAATGAAGCACAGTGGAAGGGAACTAAATGTGAGAATTTGAAAATATGAATATGATAGAGGTGTTAAGCAAAAGGAAATCATTTGAATGCATTGAAAATACAGTACAGATTATATAAATTTGAATCGTGAAATTTCAAATTCTGGACTCAGATTATTTCAATTTGAATCGTGAAATTTCGAATTCTTACCAAGCGATGGAAGTGTGCCACTAAACATGAGAATTGCACGTTCCTAAATATGCATTTGCTGACAATATTCCATTGTGGCAATGTTAAATCTGTAAATTGGTTAACTTGTTGTAAACTTTGAATAAAATGTGTAAAATAAAAAAAATATTTGGTTCAGGTTCCCATGTCTCATGAAAAGATTGAAAACATCTCCCTGACATTAGAGCCTTGGACACAGCAGCAGTGCTTTTCACTGCACCACAGCAGTTCAATCACACTAACTCACATTAACAACACTGTAACGCTTTTATGGGAGAGCAGAGACTTGTTTTTGCAGACTGACTAAATTTGCTTTTTACAAAATGAAAAGTATTATTAAAATGATGGTCAACATAATTAAGTGTGTGTGTTGCTGCATTCACGTAAATAAATAAAACCGTGTTCTATATTACAACAGTAGCAGCTATAATCGAGCTGATTACACAAACTTCTCATGTATAAGGTATAGTTACATTTACCTCTGTCTAAGTTTACCTTCTAAAGAGTCACTCTGAATCGAGCTGAATCTCTACTTGTTAGGTTAGTGCGCCACACAGTGTACAAAAGTGGAATCACAGCACAATACTCAAACTGTGTGTTGCCTTTAGGGTGTGAAAATTAAATTGACTGAATACATGTAATAATGTGTAATGCATTAAATAAAGAGCTGTATTTAGGTTTCTTCTATACAAATCAAATAATAGTTAGAAAAAAAGTAATTAATTATTTAATTATTCAATTATTAGGCCCGAGCGCCACAAGCTGGTGAGAGGCCTATTAATCTCGTAAGGCCGTGCGAAGCACGGCTGCGAAAGTGCGCACGTAGTGCGCACGAAATCGAGCGCAAAGCGCTCGCCCACTTCCAAACACTCACTAACGCACTCCTCCACTCATGCACGCCCCGTGCATACTAATTAGTAGTAGGAAAATGGAACATTACCGTTGTAAACGGGCGAAGCCCGTGCAAAAGTGCGCACTAAACGAGCACTTTACATATAAAGCACTCATTTGCGCTAAGTACCTCACGAATACGTTCCCCATCTCTTGCATGTTCCGTGCATATAAGCATGTAATGCAAAAATTGAACATTATTACTGTATAGAGGGCCAAAAACACAAAGTGGGCGGAGCCCACTCAAAATTAACGAAAGTACCCGTCAGTGACCAGGGACCCACACCATGAGGTAGGAAAGCGCGAGCGCTTTCCGAAAATGTATAGTTTATGATATTTGAAAAATGGGAAACATTGTTTTCGCATCGGAATATTATTAGGCCCGAGCCCCAGCAGGGCGGAGGGCCTATTGCTCCCGCAACGCTTCGGCAGCGTTGCGGGGCACCCGCATGTTTGGTGCCCCGTCGCCCCTGGCAAGTACAGTGAACTAGCCCATGCCGAAGGCATGGATCATGCATACTTACTCCTGCTATGACAGAAATAGTCAACAATTAGTGAATGGGCGTAGCCCATTCACTAATTGTTGACAACAGCAGCGCGAAGCGCTGCATTCCTTCAAAAACCCTCCTGGCATCGTCCCGTACGCGAGAATCCATGCCGCAGGCATGGGCCATGCTTGTATCTGCTCAAATCAATGGAAGTCTATGGGGAGTGGGCGGGGCATCCCGACGGAATAGGGAGTGACGAACGCGTAAGCGCTCGTAATGATGATTCCACCCCATGGCGGCATCGGGAAGGCTTAGAGCTTTCAAACGATGTATAATTTGTTGTTATAGTGCAAACGGCTATATTGTTTTTGCTAAAAATATTATTATTATTATTAGGCCCGAGCCCCAGCAGGGCGGAGGGCCTATTGCTCCCGCAACGCTGCCGAAGGCCGAAGGCAGCGTTGCAACATGCGCAGCCCGCATGTTTGGTACCCCGTCGCCCCTGGCAAGTACAGTGAACCAGCCCATGCCGAAGGCATGGATCATGCATACTTACTCCTGCTATGACAGAAATAGTCAACAATGAGTGAATGGGCGTAGCCCATTCACTCATTGTTGACAACAGCAGCGCGAAGCGCTGCATTCCTCCAAAAACCCTCCTGGCATCGTCCCGTACGCGAAAATCCATGCCGCAGGCATGGGTCATGCTTGTATCTGCTCAAATCAATGGAAGTCTATGGGGAGTGGGCGGGGCATCCCAACGGAATAGGGAGTGACGAGCGTGTAAGCGCTCGTAATGATGATTCCACCCCATGACGGCATCGGGAAGGCTTAGAGCTTTCAAACGATGTATCATTTGTTGTTATAGTGGAAACGGCTATATTGTTTTTGCTAAAAATATTATTATTATTATTATTATTTTTCTTGTTCTTCATCGCTTTGAACTCTAATTTGACCCCCTGAACATGCTCAAAAACTCACCAAACTTTGCCCAAAATTCAGAATCGGCGAAAAATTTTGTTTTTTCTGGGCAATTTTTTTTTTTCTAAAAAAATGGCGCGACAGCGCCACCGACAAAAGTCAAAATACATTGCGCCTATGGGAGACGCCCCGAGGTCAACTTTGTCGTAAAGCTACGAGATTCGGAACACGCATTCCTCTTGTGAGGACAAAAAACAAATATTATTGTGGCCACGCCCCCAGACTTACCCTATGGCCGCCATCTTCCTTTGAAAATGAAAACACGCTGTGTTAGCCATTTTGTTCACGTCAAACTTTGACAAACTCCTCCTGGGGCGTTTTGCCCACCAACCTGCAAATCGGCGTACGTCCTCTGGACAAGTGGGGCATCTAAAGTTATCCAATTTTTTGGTATACCTCTTATGGTCTGTGTGCGGCGCAGCCGCAAAGTTGGACAACTTATTTTGGGATATTGCAGATCTAAAAATTGTTCCCATTTGATCAAAACAAGTCCGATTAGGACCAAATTTGAATCAGTTGTTCAACTTTCTAGTTTGGACCAGTTTATGATGACAAAATTGAAATGGCCGCGATAGCGCCCCCTACAGAGTGACCTTTAAATTAACATTGAAGGTCAAAAATTAGTTTTACCAAATTTTTCTAAACTTTACCCAAAATTCTATTTTGGCGTCCCGATCAAAAAAGCCAATCAGACAAATGCCTTAATTTTTACGGCGTAGTCGTAGCGATGACATAAGCCTCCCATGTTATCCCTATGGGAAAACCGCTAAATCTCTCGAATATCCACATTTTTCTGTTTCACACTTTAACAAACTCCTCCTAGTGCGTTTTGCCCACCGACCTCAAAATCGGTGTACGTCCTCTAGACAAGTGGGGCATCTAAAGTTATCCAAATTTTAAGGATAGCTTTTACGGTCTCTGTGCGACGGAGCCGCAAACGTTTCCCAGAATTCTGACTATTTGGCCTTCAGAGTGGCCTATAAACAATAGAGTTTTTCCAAATGACATGATATTTTGAACAAAATTCTAATTTGCCATCCTGATCATAAAAGTATGAGAGACAAAGTCATATTTTGTACGGCGTAACCGTAGCGATGACAGAAACATCCCATGTTATCCTTATGGGAAAATCGTAGAATCGCTCAAATCACCACATTTTTACGCTTCACACTTTAACAAACTCCTCCTAGGGCGATTGTCCGATCAAACTCATATTTGGAGAATATCATCTACACAAGCGGGGCATCAAAACTTATCCTTATTTTGATTCTAAGTGCTACTGTCTCTGTGTGGCGGACCCGCAAATATTTGTCAGAAATGGGAAAACAGCGAAATCTCTGAAATGTTTACATTTACGCTTCACACTTTAACGAACTCCTCCGTGGGCAATAGCTCGATCAAGCTTTACTTTGGGAAATATCATCTACACAAGCGGGGCATCAAAAGTTATCCATATTTTTATTCCAAGTGTCACGGTCTCTGTGCGGCGGACCCGCACATTTGACCGACACTTGTGTTCATTTGCACTGGATTGGCCATGTCAATTGTGTCGCCGTCTGTCAAGTTCTTTTTTAATCCAACACAATAAGGGCGCCATCTTTATCAAGTCGAAAGCGCAGAGTCGGAAGGCCGGCGGCCCGCGAGGGCCGTTGGATGCCGCTTGCGGCTTTAATATTCTTTCTTCTTTCTTTCTTTCTTTCTTTCTTCTCGGGACCAACCCCCCTATTTTTCACCCTGTGAACATTGACAAAAAGTCACAAAAATGTTCACACCTCTAAAAATCGTGCCTCTCTACATTCTGGCTATTTCCCTTTTCTAAAATAAAAAAAATTGGCGCGTCAGCGCCCCCAAATGTACCAAAAATGCATTGAGAGATGGGAAATGACCCAAAAAAAATCTGATCGTAGAATCATGAAATTTGGCGCAGAGGTAGATGGTGACAAAAGAAGTAAAAAATATTATTACGGCAACGCCGTCCGCCCAACCAAATGTCGGCCATATTGCTTCAAAAATGGCTAAACATGACTTCGGAGTTTTTCCAAACGTGGTACTTTTACGAACTCCTCCCAGGGCGTTGGCCCTAAAAAGCTGAAATTTGGTGAAAATGCTACTGAGGAGTGGGACATCAAAAGTTATCCAAATTACATTGATACCTGTCACGGTCTCTGTGCGGCGAAGCCGCAAACTGTAGCTAGAATTTCAGAAATCTCCCAAATTTAACATTTCTGCCGTTTGCACAGATAAAGTCCGAATTGCGTCAAATTAGAATCAGTTGTTAAACTCTTTGCCCTAAACCTACTTGAAGTGAAATAAATTAATTTGGAGCCACAGCGCCCCCTACAGATTTTATATGGAGGTTAAATATTTAGTTTTGCGAAATTATATGAAATTTGACACACAACTCAATTTTGGCATCCCCATCAAAAAAGTCAATGAGACCCATGTCATAATTGTTATGGCGTTGCCGTAACGATGACCGAAACCTTCCATGTTATTCCAATGGGGAAATCGCCAGAACATGTTTACACTTTAGACTTTCACAAACTCCTCTTAGGGCGTCAGCCCTATTAACCTGAAATTTGGTGAGACTCATCTTCAGGGGTGGACCATCAAAAGTTATCCACATTTTTATTCAAAGAGTCACGATGTCTGTGCGGCAGACGCACATTTTGCCAAGAATTCAAAATAAAATTGCTTTTTGATGGTAAAACAAAGGGGAGAAGATGTGACAGCGTCACAGATTCAGCAGTAGGCGTAATAAAAGGACAATTGGGGCGCGTTAGCGCCCCCTCCTCTTGCGGCGTGGCAGCGGCGGCGTGGCGAGGGCCGATCATTGCCGCTTGCGGCTATATTTTTTCTTGTTCTTCATCGCTTTGAACTCTAATTTGACCCCCTGAACATGCTCAAAAACTCACCAAACTTTGCCCAAAATTCAGAATCGGCGAAAAATTTTGTTTTTTCTGGGCCATTTTTTTTTCCCTAAAAAAATGGCGCGACAGCGCCACCGACAAAAGTCAAAATACATTGCGCCTATGGGAGACGCCCCGATGTCAACTTTGTCGTAAAGCTACGAAATTCGGAACACGCATTCCTCTTGTGAGGACAAAAAACAAATATTATTGTGGCCACGCCCCCAGACTTACCCTATGGCCGCCATCTTCCTTTGAAAATGAAAACACGCTGTGTTAGCCATTTTGTTCACGTCAAACTTTGACGAACTCCTCCTAGGGCATTTTGCCCACCAACTTCAAAATCGGCGGACGTCCTCCGGACAAGTGGAGCATCTAAAGTTATCCAATTTTTTGAGATACCTTTTACGGTCTGTGTGCGGCGCAGCCGCAAAGTTGGACAATTTATTTTGGAATATTGCAGATCTAAAAATTGCTCCCATTTGATCAAAACCAGTCCGATTAGGACCAAATTTGAATCAGTTGTTAAACTTTCTAGTTTGGACCAGTTTATGATGACAAAATTGAAATGGGCGCGATAGCGCCCCCTACAGAGTGACCTTTAAATTAACATTGAAGGTCAAAAATTAGTTTTACCAAAATGTTCTAAACTTTACCCAAAATTCTATTTTGCCGTCCCGATCACAAAAGCCAATCAGACAAATGCCTTATTTTTTACGGCGTAGTCGTAGCGATGACAGAAACCTCCCATGTTATCCCTATGGGAAAACCGCAAAATCTCTCAAATATCCACATTTTTATGTTTCACACTTTCACACGAACTCCTCCTAGGGCGTTTTGCCCACGAACCTCAAAATCGGTGTACGTCCTCTAGACAAGTGGGGCATCTAAAGTTATCCAAATTTTAAGGATAACTTTTACGGTCTCTGTGCGACGGAGCCGCAAACGTTTCCCAGAATTCTGACTATTTGGCCTTCAGAGTGGCCTATAAACAATAGAGTTTTTCCAAATGACATGATATTTTGCACAAAATTCTAATTTGCCATCCTGATCATACAAGTATGAGAGCCAAAGTCATATTTTGTACGGCGTAACCGTAGCGATGACAGAAACATCCCATGTTATCCATATGGGAAAATCGCAAAATCGCTCAAATCACCACATTTTTACGCTTCACACTTTAACAAACTCCTCCTAGGGCGATTGTCCTATCAAACTCATATTTGGGGAAAATCATCTACACAAACGGGGCATCAAAACTTATCCATATTTTGATTTTAAGTGCTACGGTCTCTGTGCTGTGGAGCTGCAAATATACTGTCACAAATGGGAAAAACGCCAAATCCTTGAAATGTTCACATTTACGCTTCACACTTTAATGAACTCCTCTGTGGGCAATAGCTCGATCAAGCTCATATTTTGGGAAAATAATCTACACAAGCGGAGCATCAAAAGTTATCCATATTTTTATTCCAAGTGTCACGGTCTCTGTGCGCTGGAGCTGCACATTTGACCGACATTTGTGTTCATTTGCACTGGTTAAGCACAGCATTGTACATGTACAATGTGTCGTTGTCTTAGTTCTTGCGTTATCGCCATCTCTGTAAAATGCAGAGAGCAGAGTCGGAAGGCCGGCGGCCCGCGAGGGCCGTTGGATGCCGCTTGCGGCTTTAATATTCTTTCTTTCTTTCTTTCTTTCTTCTCGGGACCAACCCCCCTATTTTTCACCCAGTGAACATTGACGAAAAGTCACAAAAATTTGCACACCTCTAAAAATCGTGCCTCTCTACATTCTGGCTATTTCCCTTTTCTAAAATTAAAAAAATTGGCGCGTCAGCGCCCCCAAATGTACCAAAAATGCATTGAGAGATGGGAAATGACCCAAAAAAAAATCTGATCGTAGAATCATGAAATTTGGCGCAGAGGTAGATGGTGACAAGAGAAGTAAAAAATATTATTACGGCAACGCCGTCCGCCCAACCAAATGTCGGCCATATTGCTTCAAAAATGGCTAAACATGACTTCGGAGTTTTTCCAAACGTCGTACTTTTACGAACTCCTCCCAGGGCGTTGGCCCTAAAAGGCTGAAATTTGGTGAAAATGCTACTGAGGAGTGGGACATCAAAAGTTATCCAAATTACATTGATACCTGTCACGGTCTCGGTGCGGCGAAGCCGCAAACTGTAGCAAGAATTTCAGAAATCTCCCAAATTTAACATTTCTGCCGTTTGCGCAGATAAAGTCCGAATTGTGTCAAATTAGAATCAGTTGTTAAACTCTTTGCCCTAAACCTACTTGAAGTGAAATAAATTAATTTGGAGCCACAGCACCCCCTACAGATTTTATATGGAGGTTAAATATTTAGTTTTGCAAAATTATATGAAATTTGACACACAACTCAATTTTAGCATCCCCATCAAAAAAGTCAATGAGACCCATGTCATAATTGTTATGGCTTTGCCGTAACGATGACCGAAACCTTCCATGTTATTCCAATGGGGAAATCGCCAGAACATGTTTACACTTTAGACTTTCACAAACTCCTCCCCCTCAGGGCGTCAGCCCTATTAACCTGAAATTTGGTGAGACTCATCTTCAGGGGTGGACCATCAAAAGTTATCCACATTTTTATTCAAAGAGTCACGGTGTCTGTGCGGCAAAGCCGCACATTTTGCCAAGAATTCAAAATAAAATTGCTTTTTGATGGTAAAACAAAGGGGAGAAGATGTGACAGCGTCACAGATTCAGCAGTAGGTGTAATAAAAGGACAATTGAGGCGCGTTAGCGCCCCCTCCTCTTGCGGCGTGGCGGCGGCGGCGTGGCGAGGGCCGATCATTGCCGCTTGCGGCTATATTTCTTTCTTCTTTCTTCTTTCTTCTTTCTTCTTTCTTCTTTCTTTCTTTCTTTCTTTCTTCTCGGGACCAACCCCCCTATTTTTCACCCTGTGAACATTGACGAAAAGTCACAAAAATTTGCACACCTCTAAAAATCGTGCCTCTCTACATTCTGGCTATTTCCCTTCTCAAAAATAAAAAAAATTGGCGCGTCAGCGCCCCCAAATGTACCAAAAATGCATCGAGAGATGGGAAATGACCCAAAAAAAATCTGATCGTAGAATCATGAAATTTGGCGCAGAGGTAGATGGTGACAAGAGAAGTAAAAAATATTATTACGGCAACGCCGTCCGCCCAACCAAATGTCGGCCATATTGCTTCAAAAATGGCTAAACATGACTTCGGAGTTTTTCCAAACGTCGTACTTTTACGAACTCCTCCCAGGGCGTTGGCCCTAAAAAGCTGAAATTTGGTGAAAATGCTACTGAGGAGTGGGACATCAAAAGTTATCCAAATTACATTGATACCTGTCACGGTCTCTGTGCGGCGAAGCCGCAAACTGTAGCTAGAATTTCAGAAATCTCCCAAATTTAACATTTCTGCCGTTTGCGCAGATAAAGTCCGAATTGCGTCAAATTAGAATCAGTTGTTAAACTCTTTGCCCTAAACCTACTTGAAGTGAAATAAATGAATTTGGAGCCACAGCGCCCCCTACAGATTTTATATGGAGGTTAAATATTTAGTTTTGCGAAATTATATGAAATTTGACACACAACTCAATTTTGGCATCCCCATCAAAAAAGTCAATGAGACCCATGTCATAATTGTTATGGCTTTGCCGTAACGATGACCGAAACCTTCCATGTTATTCCAATGGGGAAATCGCCAGAACATGTTTACACTTTAGACTTTCACAAACTCCTCTTAGCGCGTCAGCCCTATTAACCTGAAATTTGGTGAGACTCATCTTCAGGGGTGGACCATCAAAAGTTATCCACATTTTTATTCAAAGAGTCACGGTGTCTGTGCGGCAAAGCCGCACATTTTGCCAAGAATTCAAAATAAAATTGCTTTTTGATGGTAAAACAAAGGGGAGAAGATGTGACAGCGTCACAGATTCAGCAGTAGGCGTAATAAAAGGACAATTGGGGCCCCCTCCTCTTGTGGCGTGGCAGCGGCGGCGTGGCGAGGGCCGATCATTGCCGCTTGCGGCTATATTTATTATTATTATTATTATTATTATTAACTAATATTTATGCTAAGAAATATTAATTATTCAATTATTATTATTAACTAATATTTATGCTAAGAAATATTAATACATTATTCAATGATTATTATTATTAACTAATTTATTAACTAGTTAACTAGTTTTTGCTTAAAAGTACTAAATTTCAGATGACAATCTCTGCAACCAGACCACTATTTATAGGTTTCATCTTACCTTGAGACATTCTGAAGACTTTATCCCATTCAAAAATTATAATGCTTTGCTTTTTACAATTGATAATTGCTATGGCAACCGTTCTAATTACTCAAGAAGAGCCCGCTGTGCATGAGGCTGCAGGCCACCAGCTGCCTCACTGTCTGTGTAGTTTCAGACAATAATCAATTTGTGCTCAATATCATAACATCCAACCACGGTCATTTTTCAAGATGACAGAAATTAACGACCCAACTATCACGTACATTATAAAAAGGTTACCCTGTCACAATGGCTTATATTTTCTTCAAATGTTTGCCTAAGGCCTATTTTTAATGTCATATCACAAGGCACTGCCTCAACAGGCTCTGTGAATATAATAATACATTATACCAGACACAGTCAGTCAGTAAAACATCAACATACATTTCTAGTGATGCTCTCAGAGTTTTTACATTCAAAGTTGCAGTAGGCTATTGATAAGATAAGATAATCCTTTATTGTCCACACATGGGGAAATTTCATTGATACAACGCAGTAGATGCAGAGGAAAAGGACAGATCACAGAATATAGGAAGTTTAAAAAAACACTCTTGATGCTGCTAATATTGCTTTTACACAACCGTACAAATCTCTTATGCAACTGTTTAGGCTCAATCATGACATTAATTTGGTACAGTAGCATCAGCACGTTGAGGTGGACCACCGGTACTCACTGTATGTTCTTTACCACAAATCAGACCATAGATTGTAACGTAAACATGATAAATAAACTACTTCACCCACAAGAGTCGGGCACGCAGACAGACATTTTATTCTGTGTTTGGTCTGAGACGTATTAGTTTATATTATGTAGATGTGACCGTGTCCTCAGAGCACTGCAGAGTCTGCTCTGTTTCCTCCTTATTGGCTTTGATGGTGAACTCCTCAGTCAGGTCAACATTTTAGGCCTCAGGTTGTTTGTATCTATTGATTTCCCTTTAACTACATTTTCAAGATAACTCACAAAATGGGAGCCTTCCTTTAATAAACTATGAGTCATGTTTACATTATCTATTGTATGATTATGTATAAAAGCAATAATACAATGTAGCTTATTGATCACATACTCAATAGAAAATATTTAACTTACTTACAAATGTGTTATTCATTGAAAATAAAATACCGTTCTTGTAGCTATAACTGACATTTCTAAAGTTGCAACAACAACAAAAGTTTAAGAAGTAAAATAAATTATATAAATTGACAAAAAAATGGTTTTCTATAGTAAATTTGAAGATGTACTAGGAAACCTTGTCCTTGTTTTGGTTTTTCCTGAATGTTCCAGTGGCATTAGATGTAACGATCTGAAAGAGGACAGACAGGTGACGCCAAGTTCCTTCCTACTTTCAAGAAGAATGGGAGAATTCACGTTTTATTTAATTTTTTTAACACACCTGCGCCACTACTATCAGAAAAAGTTACTAGTGCACCGTTAAATTGAGGATACACATTTTGCCATAATAGTGCGTGTGGCTAGTTTGACATTTATTAATTTTTTTCGAGTTTTCTCTAAACTGGTTTGAAGGTGATTAGAAGGAGTCGTGTTATGGTTTATTTTGAGAGAGACAAAGCAGAGCCCTCCTCCTCTTCCTCCACCTCCCACCCTACCCCTCCGCTCTGTATTGTCCAGACAAGGATGGGCCAACAGCAGCAGGTGGAGCAGGAGACGTGGTTTGGGACTGCCACATGTTTGAGTGTCCAGCTGAACAGACGAGAGCACTGACAAGGACAGGTTATGAGGTAAGCTATTCTTATTAGTTTAGACTTCTGTTGATATGTTTTACTATACAAATAACTCATATTTTGATTTCCTGCACTATATTTAATGATTCAAAACCTGCTGTTTAAATTGCGTGTATTTATTTGACTCAGTACAACTTTCGAGAGGTCATGACCTTTAGGGTTGATAAAGTTCAAGCATCATAAATAAGACTTCTTGGTGTTTATCTTATGTGTAATTGTTGTGTTGCGTTTCACTTAGATAAAAGATACAGCTATACAAAAACACGTATCCCTTATTTGTTTTTCTATTTATTCCTAAATGTATGTGGTGCAATGCTCAAATTGCATAGTCCCTCAATTCTCGGAAAATGGAGAGAGATGTAAGACGTTTCCGAATGCCAATGAATCTCACTATATTAGACAATCAGCACTCTTTAGGGCAGAGCATTTCCCGGCTAATTTTTCAAAATATATACTGTATTTTGAAGACAACATGTAGCTGTGCATGCAGGTGTGATATCTATAGACCTGCATAGTATTTGTATAGATAAATATGGGTTGTATAAATACATAGGGGTAAGTTCAAACAGGGTATATTTAATGTTAATGACATTCTTGACTGTCAATATTCATAAGGTCAGAGCAGAGAGTGAAGTAAGTTTAGATTGGCTTAAGGTTTCAATGCATCTACTTAAATGTGACCATTGAATGTTAATGTGCAGGCTGTAGCACCAGTAAAATTAACTAAACAAAAAATTGCTTGTCTGCACAGTGTAATGTATAACAGATTTCTTGAATTATGCTTCTTCTCTTGTCTGTGTTGCAGCTTGCTGCTAATTCTGCATAGCCAACTGTGTCTTGCTGAATAAAAATGCACTTGGAGAGACAAGGTAGAAAGCATACCAGGTCAGCAAAGACAGGCGTCTTTGCAGCGTCTTGACCGTGTGACTTTGGGATTTTGAGGATACAATGTTTTTAAATAATGGAAATGTTTTATTTGGGACCTAACAGAAGATGAATGATCGCATGAAACCATGAACCCTAGAACTGATCTGACATCAGTCAGCATGACCACTGTGCATTGATGAATCTGCTGTGTGTGTGCCATGGCTGGGAACTAACTGGGTTTGAGGATGTAGAGGTACTTACGGACACAGGACAGCCTGAGTATCTTCAGGATGGAAGAGCAGACCACGGCTCTGCTCTGGATATATGCAAACAGTACACAGTATGTAAATACTACAGAGTACAACACAACAGAAGTGACTGAGGACCCTGACAAATACCAGGTCTACATAATCGGCCTCTTCCTGTCATGTATGTACACTATCCTCCTGTTTCCTATTGGATTTATTGGTAACATCTTAATCCTTGTGGTCAATCTGAACCACAGAGAGAAGATGACCATCCCAGACTTATACTTTGTGAACCTGGCAGCAGCGGATCTTATATTAGTAGCGGACTCCCTCATTGAGGTTTTCAACCTGAATGAGAAGTATTACGACTATGCAGTGCTGTGCACTTTCATGTCTCTGTTTCTGCAGGTCAACATGTACAGCAGTATCTTCTTCCTCACCTGGATGAGCATTGACCGCTACGTGGCGTTAGCCAGCTCAGTGAGCAGCAGCCCTCTGAGAACTATGCAGCACGCCAAATTGAGCTGTGGCCTGATATGGATGGCGTCCATCTTGGCTACTCTGCTGCCCTTCACTATAGTGCAGACCCAGCACCGAGGGGAGCTGCACTTCTGCTTTGCTAATGTGTTTGAGATCCAGTGGCTGGAGGTCACCATTGGCTTTTTGGTTCCCTTCTCCATTATTGGCCTGTGCTACTCTCTGATTGGCCGAATCCTAATGAAATCTCAGAAGCATCGTGGACTGTGGCCCAGGCGACAGAAGGCCCTGCGTATGATTGTGGTGGTAGTGCTGGTGTTCTTCATCTGTTGGTTGCCCGAGAACGTCTTCATCAGCATCCAGCTGCTGCAGGGTACTGCAGATCCGACCCACAGGACAGATGCCCCCTTGTGGCACGACTACCCCCTCACAGGGCACATTGTCAACCTTGCTGCTTTCTCCAACAGCTGCCTCAACCCCATCATCTACAGCTTTCTGGGAGAAACTTTCAGGGACAAGCTGAGGCTTTTTGTCAAGCAGAAGGCCGACTGGTCAGTGGTCAACCGCTTCTGCAGAAACAGTTTGAATTTAGGCCTGTCAGTCCGGAGTGATGTGACCCAGGTTTGACCTCCACAGCTCCATGAACAAAAACAAAAGCACCAATAATGCTCTCACTACAGTACCTTTCTGTATCAGCACATTTAATGTCTTTATGTCTATTAATTCTAACTGACAAAAAAGGGTCTGTTAATAAAAGCTTGTGAGAAAGACATGCACTGTAAATATAACATGTTGTTGTGCCTGTTTTTACAGCATGTCAAGGTCTAAATTTGTCTCCTTAAACAGTTTCCAAGCATTACAGCTGAAATAGGTTCACACCCAAGTGTTGTTGCTTTTTGAAATATATTTTGCAAAGTTCAATAGATGGCAGATGATTTTAGAATTGCATTCAAGTGTAGCACGAGTGTCTTACTGTCCCCATAATGTGTCCACTCTTGTTAGGGTGATGGTATAGCAAGAGCCAGGTGCTGGTGGTGACCAAGGTAAACACATCAATTTGCATTAAATGGGCTTTTGTCAACGATAATAGTTACCAGTGAATGGCAATATGATTTGTCAAAAGGTTTAGGGCAGTGAGGATGGGAAGAGTCTGTAAAATATGGTGGCCCAGAGGTGACAAACACATTTAGCATCGGTCAAACTTTCAAATAAAAAATGTGAACATTCACAAAATGACCGAAACATATCAACAAAGGGTTGATTTAAAACAAAATAAAACACAGTGGCAGTTCTGGCCTTACATGGGAAGACATCCAGCCCCAAAGTGTCCAATTCATGCCAAAATTGTGTCAAATGTTTGTACTTGTGCACACACAATATCAGCAATTGTGCACGGTCCATTTTGAGATATTGAGATTATTGATGGGGTATTGGCTCATCCTCCTCAAGTGTCCGTTTTTCTCAAAAATGGTGTGAAACATTTGTGCATTGTTGATCCAAATCTCAAAAACGGAACATGCACATAAGCGCTGATATATGTGCACAAGTGATACACAAACTTCTGATACCATTTTAGATGAAACGGGCTCTTCCAATGTCACGTTTCCCTATGCAAACAATAAAGTACACCTTACCCAGTGGGCCCAGGGAGTCAGAGCTGCCACTGCATTTGTTTGCACCTTTTAATAAAATGTTTTCGGTACCATTTTATAAAAACTACACGTTAATTTACCTAAAAAAAAAAACATGAACAAAGGCCTTGTAATGATTTAAATAAGGTTAGGGTGAGAGAATTACTTAAGACATTACTAAGCCTGAATAATTCTTAATAAACAATTAGCTGTCTTTGTTCATGCTTTACTAAGCCAGGAATAAGTGAAGTTATTATAAAGTGCTACCAAGTTTTCTGTTCAAATATTTTGGCTATTTTGTGACTATGATCAGATTTTTTGTATAAATATTCTGATGTATGTGTTTTTTGCACTTCTAGGGCCACCATAGTAAAAGTACCAAAACACTTCTTATAAACATTCAGAAGTAATTGTGTGGGAAAATGTAGTAGGCTGAGTTTCACCCAGACTTTTTTTGAAGGAGGGATTAAGAGGGTGCTACAGTCTACCATGAGGGTGCTCACAGAACATGTCAATCGCGTACTCCCCACCCCCTTCTGTATTTACCTCCTTATTCCAAACACATTTAAATAAGCTCCCTGTAATGCGTTATAAACCCTAATGTGGCATTTCATGTTTTACTACAGCCCCATTTTGAACATTTTATGTCGAGATTTGATGTGCTATGAAAAAGGGGCTGCTGCATCTCTCAGCCACCAGGGCCGTCAGAACATTGCATTGAGGTGAGCAGAAAGGAGGACTAGGGCCTGTGCAGCTGATCCGCTTTGGTAAACAAGAGGTGGCCAGAAGCCAACATCAAACAATTAAATAGGGGTATGCCCCTAACTCCTGCTGACACAAAACATTTCCATGAAACATTTTACTGATAAGAACATCTTTGAAACCAAAATATCAGTGATAAAACAAATTAAGGTGAATGTTATGCACAACTTCCAGACAAAGGGGCAACCTGGTTGGGCAGTTAAAGTAATTAGGACTCGATATGCCATGTCTTATGAATAATTACAAGGGAGAGTGCTATGTGGGTCTAGGTGTCTGAATAATGGATAAGAAAAATAATTGCATTTGTACATTTAAAACCCCTGCTGGATTGCAGGACAATGAAGGGCTAGTTGCACTGAACAGATGTGCTTTGTCTAGAACCAGAGTGGTTTAGAGTGCTATTAAAAGCAAAACATATATATATATATATATATATATATATATATATATATATATATATATATATATATATATATATATATATATATATATATATATATATATATGTGCATTTATCAATCTATAGTGTTAGAATAGTCTCCATCTCCATTGGTTTAACATTAGGCTAATTGAACAGTTTATCACTTTGAATCACTATGAATGGAAGGAGAAGTGAAGATCCGCACTTACAGGCGTTATTGTGAAGGGCGGATTTAGTCATTCGAAAACCCACTGATAAATTACATTTATTGCAGGAAATCATGTTTACCACACAGTACACAAGTATATTGATTCAGTAAGAAAATCTTCCTGCTAAGCTGGAGCGCCCCCTGCACAGTGCGTGCGTAATGTGTGTGCGTGCGTAAGTGTGTGCGTGCGTGCGTGCACAGGAGCAACAGATCTGGGCGCATGCGCATTTCATTGTTTTGACTGAAAATGCCGTCGGTTTCGAAAACGGCGGCCAATGCGTCTCCTCAAACCGAGAAACCTACCCACTATACGTGAGTAAAGCAAGTAAACTTAACAATAACCGCGTTTAGCACAGTATCTGTTTTTTGCATGTGCGTAATTGTGCATTTGTATTACTTACATTCCTCAACTCTAGTGCGTGCGTTGAAACATGGTGCTTTTCCTTGCTTTGTGACTAACGCTGCATAGCAAACAGCGACTCCACGCTCCGACATTTCTCCAAATCTAAGAAACACAGCCTCCTTCAGGTCTTCGAATGTCTATTTGAACGCCGTACGAATGGTTTGCGACTATTTTTGACACTTCAAGTCGTGTTTTGCGATATCCTGTTAATTTTAGTGCGACAACTTGGGCTGCTAAATGATTAGCCAGGAACTCGCTAACGCAGACTGGTTGTAAATAGCTCGGCCTTATTTTGAGTTCCCCTCTTGCTACGCACATTTACTGACGTACGCGTAGACACCGCAAGAACTGGTACGCAGCGTTCTTTGCGTACTTTGATCTGTGAATCCGGAGCTAACGTTGGTGACCTAAAATATTTTGTTGCTCGAGACTAGTAGAAGACGCGACACTCTGAACACTCACACTCTTCATTTTTTGAAAAAGAACACTCTAAATAAGCGTCTATCGAGTACGGTGTTGAATTATTAATGGTGTGTTTGGTCGTTGTTGCAGATATTTGAAGGAGTTTAGGACAGAGCAGTGCCCCTTGTTCCTTCAGCACAAGTGCACGCAGCACAGACCCTTCACGTGCTTTCATTGGCATTTTCTCAACCAGCGAAGACGGCGACCCATCAGACGTAGAGACGGGACATTTAACTACAGCCCGGACGTCTACTGCACGAAATACGACGAGACCACAGGAATCTGCCCCGATGGAGACGAGTAAGTCCCCCCCACATCTCCTCCTTGTGTCTCTGTGTGCGTGGAGGTGATCGTGTTTGCATGTGGAGGTGGTCGTGTTTGCATGTGGAGGTGATCGTGTTTGCATGTGGAGGTGGTCGTGTTTACATGTGGAGGTGGTCGTGTTTACATGTGGAGGTGGTCATTACATGTGGAGGTGGTCATTACATGTGGAGGTGGTCGTGTTTACATGTGGAGGTGGTCGTGTTTACATGTGGAGGTGGTCATTACATGTGGAGGTGGTCATTACATGTGGAGGTGGTCGTGTTTACATGTGGAGGTGATCGTGTTTGCATGTGGAGGTGGTCGTGTTTGCATGTGGAGGTGGTCGTGTTTACATGTGGAGGTGGTCGTGTTTACATGTGGAGGTGGTCGTGTTTACATGTGGAGGTGATCGTGTTTGCATGTGGAGGTGGTCGTGTTTGCATGTGGAGGTGGTCGTGTTTACATGTGGAGGTGGTCGTGTTTACATGTGGAGGTGGTCGTGTTTACATGTGGAGGTGGTCGTGTTTACATGTGGAGGTGGTCGTTTTTACATGTGGAGGTGGTCGTGTTTACATGTGGAGGTGGTCATTACATGTGGAGGTGGTCGTGTTTACATGTGGAGGTGGTCGTGTTTACATGTGGAGGTGGTCGTGTTTACATGTGGAGGTGGTCGTGTTTACATGTGGAGGTGGTCGTGTTTACATGTGGAGGTGGTCGTGTTTACATGTGGAGGTGGTCATTACATGTGGAGGTGGTCGTGTTTACATGTGGAGGTGGTCGTGTTTACATGTGGAGGTGGTCGTGTTTACATGTGGAGGTGGTCCTGTTTACATGTGGAGGTGGTCGTGTTTACATGTGGAGGTGGTCGTGGTTACATGTGGAGGTGGTCGTGGAGGTGGTCATTACATGTGGAGGTGGTCGTGTTTACATGTGGAGGTGGAGGTGATCGTGTTTACATGTGGAGGTGGAGGTGATCGTGTTTGCATGTGGAGTTGGTCGTGTTTGCATGTGGAGGTGGTCGTGTTTACATGTGGAGGTGGTCATTACATGTGGAGGTGGTCGTGTTTACATGTGGAGGTGGTCATTACATGTGTAGGTGGTCGTGTTTACATGTGGAGGTGGAGGTGATCGTGTTTGCACGTGGAGGTGGTCGTGTTTACACGTGGAGGTGGTCATTACATGTGGAGGTGGTCGTGTTTACATGTGGAGGTGGTCATTACATGTGGAGGTGGTCGTGTTTACATGTGGAGGTGGTCATTACATGTGGAGGTGGTCGTGTTTACATGTGGAGGTGGTCGTGTTTACATGTGGAGGTGGTTGTGTTTACATGTGGAGGTGGTCATTACATGTGGAGGTGGTCATTACATGTGGAGGTGGTCATTACATGTGGAGGTGGTCGTGTTTACATGTGGAGGTGGTCGTGTTTACATGTGGAGGTGGTCGTGTTTACATGTAGAGGTGGTCATTACATGTGGAGGTGGTCGTGTTTACATGTGGAGGTGGTCGTGTTTACACGTGGAGGTGGTCGTGTTTACACGTGGAGGTGGTCGTGTTTACACGTGGAGGTGGTCGTGTTTACACGTGGAGGTGGTCATTACATGTGGAGGTGGTCATGTTTACATGTGGAGGTGGTCGTGTTTACATGTGGAGGTGGTCATTACATGTGGAGGTGGTCATTACATGTGGAGGTGGTCATTACATGTGGAGGTGGTCATTACATGTGGAGGTGGTCGTGTTTACATGTGGAGGTGGTCGTGTTTACATGTGGAGGTGGTCGTGTTTACATGTGGAGGTGGTCGTGTTTACATGTGGAGGTGGTCGTGTTTACATGTGGAGGTGATCGTGTTTGCATGTGGAGGTGGTCGTGTTTGCATGTGGAGGTGGTCGTGTTTACATGTGGAGGTGGTCGTGTTTACATGTGGAGGTGGTCGTGTTTACATGTGGAGGTGGTCGTGTTTACATGTGGAGGTGGTCGTGTTTACATGTGGAGGTGGTCGTGTTTACATGTGGAGGTGGTCGTGTTTACATGTGGAGGTGGTCATTACATGTGGAGGTGGTCGTGTTTACATGTGGAGGTGGTCGTGTTTACATGTGGAGGTGGTCGTGTTTACATGTGGAGGTGGTCGTGTTTACATGTGGAGGTGGTCGTGTTTACATGTGGAGGTGGTCGTGTTTACATGTGGAGGTGGTCGTGTTTACATGTGGAGGTGGTCGTGTTTACATGTGGAGGTGGTCGTGTTTACATGTGGAGGTGGTCGTGTTTACATGTGGAGGTGGTCCTGTTTACATGTGGAGGTGGTCGTGTTTACATGTGGAGGTGGTCGTGGTTACATGTGGAGGTGGTCGTGGAGGTGGTCATTACATGTGGAGGTGGTCGTGTTTACATGTGGAGGTGGAGGTGATCGTGTTTACATGTGGAGGTGGAGGTGATCGTGTTTGCATGTGGAGTTGGTCGTGTTTGCATGTGGAGGTGGTCGTGTTTACATGTGGAGGTGGTCATTACATGTGGAGGTGGTCGTGTTTACATGTGGAGGTGGTCATTACATGTGTAGGTGGTCGTGTTTACATGTGGAGGTGGAGGTGATCGTGTTTGCACGTGGAGGTGGTCGTGTTTACACGTGGAGGTGGTCATTACATGTGGAGGTGGTCGTGTTTACATGTGGAGGTGGTCATTACATGTGGAGGTGGTCGTGTTTACATGTGGAGGTGGTCATTACATGTGGAGGTGGTCGTGTTTACATGTGGAGGTGGTCGTGTTTACATGTGGAGGTGGTTGTGTTTACATGTGGAGGTGGTCATTACATGTGGAGGTGGTCATTACATGTGGAGGTGGTCATTACATGTGGAGGTGGTCGTGTTTACATGTGGAGGTGGTCGTGTTTACATGTGGAGGTGGTCGTGTTTACATGTAGAGGTGGTCGTGTTTACACGTGGAGGTGGTCGTGTTTACACGTGGAGGTGGTCGTGTTTACATGTGGAGGTGGTCATTACATGTGGAGGTGGTCGTGTTTACATGTGGAGGTGGTCATTACATGTGGAGGTGGTCATTACATGTGGAGGTGGTCATTACATGTGGAGGTGGTCATTACATGTGGAGGTGGTCGTGTTTACATGTGGAGGTGGTCGTGTTTACATGTGGAGGTGGTCGTGTTTACATGTGGAGGTGGTCGTGTTTACATGTGGAGGTGGTCGTGTTTACATGTGGAGGTGGTCGTGTTTACATGTGGAGGTGGTCGTGTTTACGTGTGGAGATGGTCGTGTTTACGTGTGGAGGTGGTCGTGTTTACGTGTGGAGGTGGTCGTGTTTACATGTGGAGGTGGTCGTGTTTACATGTGGAGGTGGTCGTTACGTGCAGTGATTGTTGTCTAAAAGGAAAGATCTGTTTCTGAAGCACTTGTGTGTGTTTGGGGAATGGATCAACGTTACTTATTACAATGTTATAAGCTGATCAACATCCACTGCTTTCTGCTGCTTCTGGGCTAGTGATTTGAGGCTATACTGACTTGTTGATGCGTTTTCTATGTTACAGTCTGTTTTACTGATTAAAAAAAACATGAAACATTTATATTAGGAGTTAAGATGAGATAATAGGCACAATTCAAGGACAGCAGAAGAATAGAAACATTGATTTAAACACTGTGCACTATAGTAGACAAATTGAGTGTGACTTTTTCCCAGTTAAAAATGTATATATATTATAATAGTAGTATATATTAAAAAAAAAATAGCACGATGATTGATGCAAATAATGCATACAATTGTGCAGATAGGCCTTTTTGTAAATTCTTTGGTAAATCTTTTTGCATTATCCACAGTTTGCATGGTGGTTGAATTATTTTCACACTTTTTAATATATATATATACATTTTTAATATAAATTACTAATTCCACTACAGTATGTGGCAAGATAAAAATGAGCTTGCTTCTGAAATGAAAGTGCTGGAAAAATAGCTCTGTCTCAAGTAATTGACTGTAGACCTCACAATAGCTCGTTGCTAATGGAAGTTATTTTTGGAAGGCCTTATGTGTTGCTATAGAAACAGTTGCAGCTCTAGATGGAAATATAAAGGGTGGTGTTTAATAAACCAGATATTATTTTAAGATGCAATGGTCATGGAGAGCAATGCAATGGTCATGGAGAGCTGTTTTGACCTGGACTGAGAAGTAATTACATTGTGTGAAAGTGTTTTGTCTCTATTGAGATTTCAAGCAAGGCAAAATGTATTATTAGATGTAGCCCTACATTTTTTTAAAGATTACTTGTTTATTGTTGCTTTATGCTGAACATATCATTTTTTTTGTAATTCTAATGTATTTATAAATGTTAAAATATTTGCATTCTGTGCTTCTACAGCTGTCCGTATCTACACCGGACGACTGGTGACACTGAGCGCAAGTACCATCTCCGCTATTACAAGACAGGCACTTGTATCCACGAGACCGATGCTCGAGGGCATTGTGTGAAGAATGGACTCCATTGTGCATTTGCTCACGGGCCACACGACCTCCGGCCTCCTGTCTACGATATCAGGTGACATACACCAACCTAACTGTTATAAGCTCTGAAAAAATGTATTCGCTGTATCTGAAATAAATGTCATCTAATGACATTTGTTTACACAGAGAGATACAAGCACAAGAAGCTCTTCAAAATGGACAGCTGGGCTCAGGTGAAGGCATCCCTGACCTGCAGCCTGGTGTTTTAGCAAGTCAAGCTATGATTGAAAAAACCTTAACAGAAGACCCACGATGGCAAGGTGTGCATATAAAACAGTATACGGTCGTTGTTCTATAACTAACAATATTTCCATAGTGGAACAGCCATGACCATCCTTTTTTGTGCCTTTTCAGATACCAATTTTGTTTTAGCCAATTATAAAACAGACCAGTGTACTAAGCCCCCTAGACTATGCAGACAAGGTTATGCCTGTCCCCATTACCACAACAGTAGAGATCGAAGACGAAATCCTCGAAAGTACAAATACAGGTGGGAAAGCTCTTTTACTTAAGTCAAAGATTGTGCAGACATGCAGAGTGTGACCTGGATCTGTCTGTGAGTGCAGGTCAACTCCGTGTCCAAATGTGAAACATGGGGATGAGTGGGGCGAGCCCTCAAAGTGTGACAGTGGAGACAGCTGTCAGTATTGTCACTCTCGCACAGAGCAGCAGTTTCACCCTGAGGTGAGTGACTTTTCTTGCTCTCAAATTCATTCTTTATAATTGATGAATCAAAGCACCTGTGTGTTGAATACTCACTACATTATAATGTATTTTGTCCATACAATAGATCTATAAATCAACCAAATGCAACGATATGAGGCAAACTGGATACTGTCCCAGAGGACCCTTTTGTGCATTTGCACATGTAGAAAGTAAGGCTTTTAATACAAAATATATAAAATGCTTTTATGATTTGGCTACATGCATATTAATTATATTTTATACCAGGAATACCCTCTACAGAAGAGACCATGAGCTCTTTGCTGACAGCGATACAGTCCAGCTCTCAGTCCCAGCAGTATTCAGAGTGTCCCACCAGTGACTGGACCAGTGCGGGCAACTCCAGCACCAGCAGTAGCAACGGTGTTGGAAGTGTATGTTTCCCCTCCCATCACATAGAATCATTCATCATTGCATTTATTCATGTGCATTTGTTATTTTACTAAAGCGTTATTTTCTGTGCATTTATCAACTATCAAATTTAAAATTATTACAATAGATAATCAATTCTTGCACTATACATAATACAGTACAGTATTACTTTAATGAATAGAATATGTAGACACACACTGCTGATTTCCTTTTATGATTTTCTTTTATGTTTCAGGGTAAACATTGTTTTGTTTTTCTTTTGATCATTTTACTCATTGTGTCCACTTCTTCCCCTCAGGTTTCATGTTCAAATAGCTCAACTTTAACCACCAGCTCAGAAAACGACAGTTTGTTATCCCCGATTGGCTCCATCAGTCGGCCCAAATCTTTAACTAACAATAGTTTATGCTCAGAGTCCGCCACATCCAGTGTCTCATCTCTGATGTCTAACTATCCCAAAGCACCAGGCTTTGAACGTGAGGATCAGGTACACTGACTGACTCTCAGTAACTTTAAAACACAGTCCACACACAGTATTTTACCAGTGATCTAAGTAGCCTATTTTATGTTTTTTGGTCATCCTATTTATGTAAATCATGTAAATTTCTACTCTCGCCTCTTTGATTCTACAAGTAGAAAATACAATTGACCTTTTTCGTTGTTATCCCTCATTCGTCCAGGAGTGTTCCATTGTAGAAAAAAATCAGTTGTATCACAACTAGAAAAACAAAACGTTTCAACTCTCATCCAAGATGGAGAATGACTCTTGGATGAGAATCGAAACGTGTTTTTTTTTCTTTCTAAAAACAGAGTCTAGATGATACAGATTTTTTTTTTCTACAATTAATCTTTTTGTTTGTCTAGATTAAGAATAAGGGTCAAGGGGAGGCAAAATTTATGGACCAAGAAAGGGTATGTCGTTCATCACTATATGTCAATAAATACATTAATTACATTTATTTAAGAGTAAAATCTGACTTGTGTGTGTTTTTAGACACAAAATACTGTATTCTCAGCTGTTAATGCTTTGGCATCCAGCTTTACCTCCAGTATCGCATCCAGTTTAGCATCCAGTATTGGCTCTGATAGTTCTTCACCCACCACCTTATCAACCATGAATGCAAAAGCCACACCATTCTACCCCGGGAGCAACACAGTGGAGTCTGTCATAGGTATGTAGAGGTTACGTGTACGTCCCCTCAATTACCACATGTATTGACAGTTCTATTGTCCTCAGGATCTGCCCTAGACCTCAATTTTAGTGACATCAATGTTGCATCTCTTGATAAGGAGCTAGAAGAGCAGGACCACAATATGGGGTTGGGAAGTAAGTGCTCCGTAACTTTGGATAGTTAGACATAACAAAAGATCCTTATTGCATTGATGTAAATACTTGTGTCCCTGCAGGTCGTCGCATGCTCAGCGGATCTGCTCCTGTTAACATTCCTGGTTCTCTTGGGCGCTCGTCCTCATTTAACTCTTCATCATCACTGTCTACTTCACCTTTGAGCTCCCTCTCCCATTCCCTGTCCCAGTCGCTCTTGTCCGCAGCACTAAATCAGCAAAATCATTCTGCAGCCATGTTGGCCAAGCAGGAGCACGGCCTTCTGGGAACGCCAAATTCTTCATCTCAGAATTTGGGTAAGTTGTGATGTGATTCAAGTTGATTAGTCTCCTTAACTTCCATGGACGCTTAATACGTCCTTGTACAAGTAAAGTTGTTTGTGTTAAAGGAGACATATTGGCACTTGTTGACTAACTAACATATTGTTAACGGCAATATAGATCTCAAATGGCTTAGTAAGGCCGATCGGTGCATCGTCTGCAGTGATGCGGTCGCTGCATCGGACTGTTGTGGTGAAGAAGGAGCTGAGTCGAAAGGCAAAGCTCTCGATTTACCGGTCAATCTAGGTTCCTTCCCTCACCTATGGTCATGAGCTATGGGTAATGACCAAAAGGACAAGAATGCAGATACAAGCGGTCGAAATGAGTTTCCTCTGCAGGGTGGCTGTGCGCCCCCTTTAGAGATAGGGTGAGGAGCTCGGAGTAGAGCTGCTGCTCCTCCACGTGGAGAGGAGCCAGCTGAGGCGGGTTGGGCATCTGTTCCGGAGTCTCCTGTACGTCTCCCTGGGTAAAGGTGTTCTGGGTAAAGGCCCCTGGGGAAGACACAGGACAGGCTGGAGGGACTCCTGCTTCCTGTGCTTAGTAATAGAATTATTTAAAATAATTGCAATTATATTAGTATGGGGATGCATAGGGGGTAGGTTAAAATAGGATTTTTTGAAGCAATCTAGCCTCAGTTGCAGAACAACACAGGATTACTCAAACATGTATGAATCAATCAAAATACAATGTTGAGTAAACTAATGATGAGGAAATACCATTCTAACAAGTGTTAAAGGTAATAGCATTATATGTCTCCTTTACACTTCGTAGGGTTGAACGGAGGATCAAGCAGCATTTGGGATTTTGCAAGTGGCAGCTTTTCCTCCAGTCCATCCACAGTGTACAGCAGCCTGACGTCTTCAGCAGGCAGTGCAGATGTGAGCCGCCTCTTCAGAGAGTTGGAGGAAGCCAAAAGGAAGATCAAACAATGGGAAGAAGCCTGGCATCAGGTCAAACAGGTCAGCCACCACAAATGCCTTGTTCTTACTTTGTATCTGGTCTTTGTTCTGACCACTATTGGACGTTTCAGGCCTGTGAAGCCTGTCGGAAAGATGCGCATGAAGCAAAGGAACAAGCAAAAGCAGCTGAGGCGGAGCGGCAGCTGGCAGAGCAGAAGTGGGAGGAAACCCAGCGTAAGCTGAAGGAGCTCCAAGGGGACTTTGACGTACTCTGTCACACCCCGGGAACCCCTCTCCTGCGCAGCTACGGAGAGCTCGAGCAGCTTCCTTTGTCAAAGCTCCACTCTCTCCAGAGCCAACTGCGCAATGATCTAGATCTAATAGACGGGGTAAGAAAGGCGCGTTCACACACAGCACTGCACTTGTAGCATCCAAACACTTCTCGGATTACTGTGTTTGATGAAGCATGCTCAATTGAAAGCAACAACTGCATGAACTGTAATTTTCAAGATCGCCGCTGATACTCGTTCTTCTTTTCTCCAACAGGTAATATATCAGCTTCAGTCAAAGAAATGTATAGTTTGCCAAAAGCATGATCGTTGCGTTGTTCTGCAGCCTTGCCAACATTATGTACTATGTGAGAACTGTGCATCTAGTAAAGCTGAATGCCCCTACTGTAGAACAAAAATACTAAAATGGTGATGTAATGATTAAAGGTACTATTTAAAAAAATAGCTCTTTGAAAACTACTAATGTATATTTACATTTTATATACAGTATAGCAATGTCAGTTTTCTACAGTTAATTTTTATTAGATATTAAATGATGCTTGACTGATGGTGATTTCCAAGAGATTTAGCTTTTGCTAAATGAACATTGTCATGGCAATTATTTAATATGGTTGTTAAGACATTACATGTTAGTTGGTTTTCCTATTGAATTCAAATTGTGTAGTACATTTAAACAAAAACATTTAAAAAAAAGCCATTCAGTCAGCCATCATAATATTGACCAACTTTCTGAAGAACTTTGTTTTCTTATTTAAGCACTTTGTTAATGTGGAACTATGTTAAGGGTTTAGACATTTGCTTTAAGCTGCTTTTTAGGTATTCTTTTTTGTCTTTTGTAGATTTATACTTTTTCTATAAGCTATTGTCCGAAGCTTTTGTGTGTACTGTGAAAAGTAATTTGATTGTTTTGTTTGTTTTCTATTTGTAAATCATGGCATGGTTCTATGTATTAAGATTTCACAGAACATACTACATAGTTTATAATGCTTTTTCATAGATTTTTTAAATTTCAATCAAATAAGTGCAAATTTACAAAGCATATTAGGCATAACCAGCAGCTGTAATATCAGTAAGGCACATTTTACATGTTAAAGCTGTTATTCAATCATTAAGTTTTGCTGTGTAAAGATTTCTATAGCCTATCTATTAGAGAGCATGTACTAGCTGCCGAAAATGGCGAGGTTTTTTAAAATACATATACAGTATATAGCCTCCTGACCTTGAATAGAACATATTTCAAAAGTGCCTTGCCATAGTTCTAAAGGAAATAAATGTAAATTTGTCGACGCAAACACAAATATTTGAAGCTTGTGCACAGGCCTCTGCACACAACATGTTTATTGAGAAAAGCCAGTGAATTTGGGCAATCATCTGTCTGAGCTCCAGATCATTGTAAACATGTAAACAGCGGACATTTGTCAGAGCCTGTGTTCTGACTTCAGCCTCTCCAAGAGCCCGCCCTCAACCCAAATCCATTCCTAGGCTGTGGTGCTCTTTGGTGCAGCTTCAGTCAAGTTAGTTTTGACAATTTAATTTAGGGAGTATGCAAATAGAGTATAGCAACATCTAAAAATGCTTTTTAAACAGACGACAACTGTAATTGTAACATATTTCGGCATCGAATGAAGAATTGTGTGTTGACCTGTTATATTTTGCATAGACTTTGTGCATAGTCTAATTGAAATGACCTTCTACTGTGTTTATTCTTGCTTTAAATTCAATAGAACATTTAACTCCAGGTATACCTTTTGCTTCTTATAACTATAGGAAGATGTATTGTTTACATACACTCAAATGACAATTACACAACTCAGAGGACAAATATGTAAAGGTGATAGTATTTTCACATATTACATCTTACTATTATAATACATCATTAAGCTGACCAAGCACTTCTGGTATTGCATGTTATGCGATATAATAACCAGCTATGTGTTGTAAAAAGAAGAAAAAAAGCTAAAAATAATCGCTCTGTGTCACACTGCCAGAATATTTGTATGGAGTTATTTTTAGAGTAGTAACGGCTTAAATTTTCAGCAAGCTTTGCTGCCTCTGAAAAAGGTATTATTGTAGTTCTTGTAACACATTTAGATGTTTGAATGTTGTGCATCCACAGCTCAGATTCCACAAACTATGAAAATTAAGATTGTTATTCTGTGTAATTCGTCTGTTTGAGTACAATGGCTTAGAATGATGTCATAGACCTGTTCTGCTTTAGATGATCCCTTTTCAAGTAATTCCAAGTTAGTGTGTATTTGTTGCATTGTTTCCCTGTAAAGCTGTTTCACGAGGTCTTTTGGTCAATGTTTTTGCCCGTGAAGCCAACTAAATGAATGATGTCTTTGTGAATTTCTCAAAACAAACCAAAGTGGTGTTCAAGTAGCTCTGTAAATCTTATTTAAAGGGAAAGGTTACCCTTTAACATAATACATTTTCACTTATATAAATATAGTATTGCAAAAAGCGGTGTATGTTTGTGAATTAAGTCTGGCTTTGCCTGTAGTTTTTAACAGCAGGTCAGAGGTCACGGGCAGCTCAGTTTGTAAAAGTTTAGGTGTGTTTGGATTGGATCTTACTGCATCATGCAATGAGACGGATACAACCTTTAAAAGTAAGAGTTATGCCACCGGTTTATGTTACTGGACAGTTTTACCAAAGACCTGTAATATTCCTTTCTTTGCAGAACATTTCCTAAATTTTATTTGTGGCAAATTTAGAACATTTGAATCACCTAGTACCTTAAATTGACTGGTTAAAATTATTATTATTTGAGTTGATCAAAAGCACGTGCCAGATTGTCACAAAAGTGTAGTGTACATTTCATTTCTGTTGGGTTAATATACAGCGGTGTTTATGGCAGATTTGATCACAGACCTCGTGCTGACCGCATGAGGTTAGAGTGGGTAACTGTCTACAGTGAAGGAAAATGAACATGTATTTATCTAGAGTGGCCATATAAACTTCAATACTGTATCATATTGAAGTAACTTTTGTTGGTTGGCTTTACGGAACCTATTCTGTCTTTTCTGGTACATAGCATTTTCTGATGTTTTAATTGGCCTACAGTGACTGTAAGGTGCTCTTTTATCTGACTGGGTTTCCATGTCTTCAAGCGGTGGTCCAAATTGGTCATCTTTTGTGTAAAATGAAAGGGGGCAAATGATTGTGATGGGCATCAATGGCAGATGCAGAAAAAATACAAGATTAAAAAAACTGCACTTTTTGTTGTGCTGTACTTGGGAATGTGAAAACCGTGCAAAAAAAAAAACATTTTCGTAGATTTCTTCAAAGGACCAATCACCCATAATGCTTAGATTGTGCCTTGTTTGAAATTTAGCTTTTATATTACATTATTACAGTTGGAGTCGTTTAAAAAAAAAATCTGAATCAAAATTACAGTGCCTTAAAATGTTTGATTCTAAAAACGTGAATGCCCCCTTTGCATTATGACCACTTAAGAGTGTTCGGGGAAAAGGTTTAACAGCTGGTGCAGTGTGTGTTTGCCATGCCATAAAACACAGCAATACACGATGCATAAGTACACAGTTTGATTTTGATACGGGAACTGAAACCGTTTTCATGAAGAAAAGCACCAAATGGGGGAAATTTTGTAAATGAACTGTAATCGAAGTGTTGTTATGATCTGCAACAGAATAGCTCATTCGATTTTGCATTATTGTTAGTTATGTTAGTTAGTTGTTATGTTGTCTTTTTGTTTTAGATATTATAAAATGGAGCCTAAACATTTATGCAATACATGTATGAGTATAGCATAAGGAGCTGTTCAAATTAAGTCAAAATGTTGCAGGTGTTGTCAAACATGATACTTTTAAAATGGAAGCAAATGTTCCACTTTGTTTAGATTTTTTTGTTGCGTTGAAGCCCTAAAATATTGAATGTATTGTTCTAAATTAGATATTTAAATAAAAGGTCACTGGAATACTATGGAGCGCAGTAAATTTCATTATGATGTAGCATTTAGTTGTGAACTGCTATTAAATAAAAATGAATAGAAATAAAGATTTACGTTTCTATTTCTCAGTTTAGTAGAAAGATGTATTTTTCATGAATATGCAGCAATGCTGATGCAGAATATGTAATAAGTTAGCATTTCGATAAACTTAACTTGATGCCAGTGGGTTAAGACAACATTTATTTGTAACAAACTATGGCTATGTAGGAAATCCTATGATTATTGTAGAAATAACTGTTGGTTAATGCGGTTTTGTGTTGTGAACACAAAATAGATGCAACTTTTAGTATATTAGATCTTTTCTACATCAAGGGTTGTGTATGGCATATTTTCTGTAGTGGTTTACTAGTTTGTTAACAGTTGATATTTGTTACACTACAGTTATGCAATGGTTTACAAAATTCATCATATTGACAATTAAAATAATTTTTCATCTGAAATGTGTTTTTGTCTCTGCTTTTTTTATTTTTTAGAAATATCAAAAACAAAGATCGTATGTAAATCTTTTACATGTGTGTATATTGTCAATCTGCAAATTTAGACCGCATATTGACAATGACTCTTGGATGAGAGTGTTGGATGTTTAGTTTTTATAAAACTGAATCCAGATGACTACAACTGGACCTTTTTCTACAATGGAACACTCCTGGACGAATGAGGGATTATGCCGACATATAATGTTATTTTATATTTTAATATATGCGAAAAATTCTAATACCCTGGTTTATTGGCTAGCTCAAGGCAAAAATAGGATATAGGAAAATAGGAAATATTACATAATTAAGATACAGTGGCATGTTAGACTTGAACAGATCCTAGTGTTTTAGATCATCCGCTGCTTAGAGATCACATAGAAATCCTTCCCTCCACTAGATGGCAGCCTGTGTCCAGCAGGTCGTCCACTATCTGCAGTCGTCCCTTTGCGCAGGGAGTATCAGGGACTCTGAAACTAGTAAATAAGCACAACACTGTCCATTTGGTGATACAAAGGTCACGTTACAACATTTGTATAATGGAAAAGATCCACCAAATTAATCAGTAATTTATAGAGATTTTAGAGAATGTACACAAATATGCAAATGTATTAACCGCATAGTATTTTAGGTGGTATTATTAAGATGAATGTGATTTAAAATGACTGATATACTTTCTTATTTACACCAACCATTGCATTTGATTCATGCCTTCCTTAGATATCTATTTCTAAGATGCCGTTCATTCATACTCAAGTACTACAGCCCTTAAGAATACTATACATCTTGTCCTCAATTTGAGCTTCTTACACAAAACAGCAAAAACACCAACATATATATTGAATCACTTGGTTTTTATAATCATTGTTAGGGGAAATAATAAATGCTGGGAAGTGTGCACCGTATCCACCTCTACTTACAAGAAGTAATCTCATGCTCAAAGAAGAAGAGTGCACATAGCCTGCTTGTCACTTGAGGCGTGGGTGACATTAAAATACTTAAGTTTCCACTGGGATGGCTCTGCAGAAGTTTCCTCAGCGCGGACGCAGCATTGTTCCGCTTCAGCGCGCACACCAGAGCCGGGCCGGACGTCAGAGTGACCAGAGCGCTGCGGCTGAACTTCTCTCCAACTTCATAAGGGCTCACTTCCAGGGCCTGCAGTCGACTCGAGGCCTGCAGCCTCTTCAGACCGAGCAGATCAAACCCTGCGCAGTATCAATAAAGTAGTATCAGGGAAAAGGGATAAGTTACTGTACGTTTACTACAGCAGCATACTTTTACTCCAACTTGAATAACCATTTTATTGAAGAAATAGTACTCATTTTGGTGTCTTTTCCCACTGTGAGTACGTCTACGAGTGACAAAAGCTTTACCGTATTTTCCGGACTATAAGTCGCACCGGAGTATAAGTCAGCCAAGAAATGCATCATAGAGAAGAAAGAAAAACATATATAAGTTGCACTGGAGTATGAAATGCAGTTGCAAGTGTGAAAATAACAAATAATATCACATATAAGTCGCTCCGGGTTAGGGTTAGGGTTAGATATAGATTAAATATAAGTATAAGTCGCACCCTGGCCAAAACTATGAAAAAAGGTGCGACTTATTGTCTGGAAAATACGGTATTCGCAATATCAAATTATTTGGACATTTATGTTTCTTGCGCCGCTTCTTCGGCTATTATTTAGTTTTTCTCCTTTTTGTGGTCCTTTTTCCCAAACGCTTTTTTACTCTACTTTTACTACTCAAGTAATGTTAATTTAAAGTAACGTTTCTTTTCCTCTCATTTTTTTCTTTTTTACTCTACCACCTCTTGTCAGACATAACATGATCAATCGTTATTTATTTTTTCAGATTAATCGTTTTAGGCAGCAGCTTGTCAAAACGGAAAACGGCTAGTAGCTTACATTGCTGAAGTAGGTAGTACTCACGTAAAAACACTTTAATTCTCCTTTTCTCCTACCGTGTCGTGTGAGGGCTCGGTGTAAGAAGCCCAAACCTTGGCCCATGTCCTGTCCACACAGAGTCAAAACCACCACCTCGTCCAGCTCCAGGTCTACGACACACTTTTGATCGGACAGGACCACAGTGGAAGGATCTGGGACTGCCCAAGCCGGCTGAGCTAGAAAACATAGTGTAAATGCGATTGTAAATAAGGAACAAATTGACACTAAGAATACCTTTCATACCATAAATATGATACATGTTGTTGCTGTAGGGGGCCGTATGGAAACACAAACATGTCTGTGCGGTTTGAACATCACCCCGGGGTCGCAGGAAGGTCAGAAGGTTGTGCGTCTTGAGTTCTTTCATAAGAGCTGACAAATGCCGACGACGAAACACTGATTAAATTACGTATAATTCACTTCACAGAAACCGAACTTTTACATACCTGCTGGAAGAGAAATGCTGTGACATTGTGCGTTTTCCTTCTTCAGTATCAACACCAGGCATTTTTGGGAAGCTGATGTGCAGAAGATCGGTGCCTACAAAACACAAATATTTATGGAGATATTGCTGTGGATGAAAATGTATGCCGTATTTTCCGCACTATAAGGCGCATTTAAAAGCCTTTAAGTTTCTCAAAAAACAATTTATAATCCAGTGCGCCTTATAAACGGATTAATTCTGGTTTTGCTTACTGACCTTTGACACGTTTTGTTTCGCTTAATGCGCCTGATTTATGAAAAATGGTCGAAACTAGACCGTTCGATATCTCTGGAGGATTCTTTTGGCGGCCGGGACACAAACTGCACCAACAATAAAGGACTGGACCGAAATCATAATGGACATACAGAAAATGGAAAAAATCACATATAGACTGAACTTGGAAATGGACAAATTCGACATAAACTATACGAAATGGGACTCACATTATGGATCAGGTGTGCTCTAACCTTGTATTTTATTTTCATTTGGATGCATTATTCTAAAAACGGTAAACTCAAACAACACACACTTTGTATTTTCTCTGGTACCGCCCACTCCACACTTTCTTTTCTTTTTAATTTTTTTTTTCTTCTCTTTTGACAATGTTACTGGACTGTATCTTTATTTACGCACATGTTTTGATTGGTCAGTGTTTATTCTTTCAATAAAAAAATAATAAAAATGAAAAAAAAAAGAAAATAGACAGTGCGCCTCATAGTGCGGAGAACATAACACTTCTGATTCTGAAATGAACTCCTACTTGCTGACCGGTGAGTCCTAGTTGTGACGCTCTATCATTATCGATTTCCATTATCTGTAACCCTCGGATAATAAATCCTCGATGTTCGCATGTGGAAAGCGTTAGGCCGTAGCAACGTGGAGGAACGAGGGGTGACACCACGAGGACAATGTCGGCTGGACAGTGAGAAGAGAGGGTCAGCAAACTGGCCAAATACTAGATCTAACACTGTTCATAAGAGACCTTTGGTTGTAGCGCACAGGAAGGATGCATCCTCCGGAACCACCTCGACTTTGCTACGAAAAACCAAACATAAAAAGATATTTAATCAACATTCAAAGTTATTAAAGGTGTACTGTGTAACTTTTCTGGTAGTGA
The DNA here is from genome assembly GCF_026437365.1 of Eucyclogobius newberryi. Classification (NCBI taxonomy): domain Eukaryota; kingdom Metazoa; phylum Chordata; class Actinopteri; order Gobiiformes; family Gobiidae; genus Eucyclogobius; species Eucyclogobius newberryi. The sequence continues at coordinate 25,501,262 of NW_027315757.1, forward strand.
TGTTATTTCTTTGCCTGAATGTTTTTATTGCTCAAAACACGCATTCTTACTGCGAGCAGGGACACTTCTCCACAGATTTGACCTGTAACTTGACCGGTGGCGTCCATGGAGATAGATACGTTTAATGCAATACAGTGGAACATGCAGGCATATATTTATATAGACATCCAGGCATATATATTTAGACATATAACATCTTCAAAGACAAGACGATTGGAATATTGACTAAAACCCGTAGCATTTTAACATAACATCTGTTAAAAAAGATTCCCCACATGTGACCGGTGTATGAGTTTTTTTTGGTTTAACTGTGTGTTATTTATCATCTGACAACAAACCTTTTAAACGTCTCCTCCTGGTCATTTCCACTTCCTTTGACAAGTCTCCCGGAAAACCACAGGCACAGCTCTTTGTGGACCTGCTGTCGTTGTTGTGGAGTGAACAGCAGCAAAGACTCTTCCTCGTCGTCATCTCCAGCAGCGACAACCGTCTTCCTCCTAACCAGGCGCTGCACGGTTCTGTTTATGCCGCGCAATAACGAATGGGCAAAGGGGCCACGGACCGCCACGGCAAGGACGCGCCGACCTTTCTGAAGGAAGGACTTGCACCCTGAAGGATTGCAAGTGCATCTTTTAGCATTGTCGAAACATGCAGAAAATGAAGTAACACGGATGTTTTCTTTTACCAAAATGATCAGGCAGAGGCTCGGCTGATGGATAAAGGAGTCTTAAACCACAAATGTCTAAACCTGACTCGAGGATGGCCTGGAGGGCGTAGTGTGTGACCAGTGGGTCTTTGTAGAAGTCTTCATGACCCAATGTAATGGATATCTACAGTATATTAAAGAGAAATTCAAGTTAAAAACATACATTCCCATTATTGTCCTTAGATGTTCTGTATGGCTACAACAATTAATCGGAATGACTAATCGGCGACTAAAATAATTGTTGACTATTTTGATAATAATTCAACGTTATCTGGACCATGCACACTGGACAATGACACCCACTATTTGTTAGGAAAAGAGGTTTTATCGCAAAGAGTTCATCAAACGACGAGAAGAGTGTCAATTATGTATTATATATCATTTTTAAATATTATCTATAATTAAGAAGTCTCTATTTGGCAAATTTGAGCTTTATCTAGTAAAATTTGTAAAAATAAAAATCTCCAAGACACAATAATCTAACTAATTGAAAAAAAAAAAAAAAAAAAAACACTGTCTAGTTGACTACGGTATTTTACGGTATTTTATATGTCGCACCTTTTTTCATAGTTTTGGCCGGGGTGCGACTTATACTTATATTTATACTAATATACTATTATTTGTTATTTTCACACTTGCAACCTCATTTCATACTCCAGTGCAACCTATATATGTTTTTTTCTTCTCTATGATGCATTTTTGGCTGGTGCGACTTATACTCCAGTGCGACTTATAGTCCAGAAAATACGGTACTTAATGTACAGTCCCACCTCTGTATGCAGTTCTTGTGTTGTCTCTCTTCCTTTACATTCAACGCCTGGAGTTTCCAACGTCTGCCAGAAAAACCCAGGACTGAGATCGAATATTCTGCCGATTACCTAAAGTGACAAAGCGAAAAGACGGTAAAATAAGATAATCCACGAATCCAGAGAGAATCAAAATAGAACGTAATACTCACTTCTTTATTAGAGGTTGCCGTGATGAAAGCGTTTAAACCGCACGATGGGAGACAAATGGGCGCGCTGTACGTGTCGTTGGCATCGCCCGTGATGCCGTTTAACCGAGGAAGCCAGTGAGCGATAACGTGGAGCGAAGTCTCAGAAAGAAACCTATTCATGCGGTCGTAGAACGGACCGTGAACGCTTGAGTCCTTTTTCTGGAACGAAGCGCGAGAATCATTTCAAAACGGTTCAAAAATTAAAAAAAGTAATCGTCGTTAAATCATTTTACCGTTACCCGTTGCGTATAGGTTTGTTTGGCTGCGACTAAGGCGTACAAAGCTAGTCCGTTCTCTGTCCAAAGCTGCTGCAGTCCAACCACCCAGAACGGTACATTAGCATTAGCATCGATAGCACCTGAAGCGCTAGGTCCGACCTGGTAAAAACACAAGCAAAGATTAAAAAAAAACAATTAAATGTCTTCAAAAGTGTTGAATACAAACCAATGAAAGAAGCCAAGTCACTAAAGTGTTATAAATCTGCGGTTCGGTTAAAGTAGCGTTGGTTTTCCTTCTTTTGCTGCGTCCTCGCTCAGTAACCGTCCCAGGACTGGAGAGATTGACCATCAGCAGCACGTGTCCATCATTCCCTATATCAGTTGGTAAAGTTGGAATTGGTTCAAGATGGGAGGCTTCCTGAAACAACGTCAGTCGATTTGACACTATTTGATCGCCTTTAATTAGATTTTTTTCTTGTCAATCACACTTACAATATCACAAAGAAGATCGGTGTTTTCCGCCGCTGGTTTCTTCTGTCCGACAGACTTTGTTGGCCGATATTTCTCCAGCTCTTTTACAGTGTGTTGAAATTGTTTAAGGTGATGATCTCTGAATAAATAAATGCATAATTAAATACATAATTAGGCTTAAGATGTTTATTTTTCTTCTACTCGAGACAGAACAACATACCTTTGTTTCTTAGATACTTCATCATTCTTCAGACTTTCTGTTTCACGTTTGGTGACACATAAACGGTATGTACTCTCTGGTTGGGTTTTGAAGTAGTATATATTAGTAGTCTTTGCAGATTCCTTACCGCATACTTCGCTTTTCTCATCTCCTGCTTTTGTATTAACTTCTCTTTTTCTTTGATTGTTCTCCCTTATTTTTCGAAGTAGCATGCTTTTTCCAGTTTCTTTCCTATAAGGAGAAAACAACCATGTCCAAATGAAAGCGAAGATGCAAGATTATGACTCACTTACCAGTCATTTGTCTGCGTTCCCAGATGAACCGGACTGGGGCCGTTTGCTGGCTCTGCTTCTTTGTTGACAGGTTTTGTAGATGTCTGTCTGGAGCGTTTCAAATCCGTGTAAACAGTTGGATGTTGTTTGACTTGTTCCACCATATTTTCTTCTAATGCGCTCCCCATGTAGTCCTTCCTGTATTGCAAAGTTTAAAATGATGCAATAAAAAGACAATTCATAAAGATAAATTCACTGACTTTGGATTTTGAGGTGAGTTTATTGTCTTCTCACAGAAAGATGCCAGTTTTGCCATGATAATTTTGTGCTGATCTTCCTTGTCTCCATCTGTACAGAACATTTTCTTAGAGCATCTGTATGAAATGTATTTATAAGACAGTTGTACTTGCCTGCATATCCATCCGCCATGTCAACTGTGGCACGGTGCGGCTGGATTAGCTCGTCTCGTTTGGTGTTTTGGAAGAAATTTAAATCAAATTGTTCGAGCCTCTGTGACAATGAATGATTTTACTTTCTTATCTCTTTAATGTAATGTTCTGTGAAAAATGTATAATCAAATGTACGTACAGCAAATGAGAGGACAATGTCATTATTGTGGCTGTGTTTTCTTTCATTTGAGTCCAAAGCCGTGTCAGGACTCTGTTTGTTTTGAGGTTTGATCACTTCCAGTGGCTCCTGCATTTACATCAGATTGTGTTAAACGGAACAAATCTACTGTTTTAATGGTGCACTGTGTATGGGGTCTGCTATTTGCCTATCCGCCTGGAATGTTCCACAGTATGGCTTAAATATAGCTCCATTAAGACAAGCTGACGCCACTAAGCCAATTTACAGGTCAGATCTGTGGAGAGGCGACCCCGGTTACTGTGAGAGTACACGTTTTTCAAGTCATTTTTGAGCAATAAAAACACCTGTTATTGAATACATGTAAGATAGAAGTCTAATGCTACATTGTGGAACATTCCAGGTAAAGCAATAGCATATCCATGGAGACAGGATCCCAATCAGGAAAGTTGCACAGTGCACCTTTATATAACTATACAAAATACATTGACATACCTCTATAACCGTGCTGCTGTTTCCTGCTGAAGACGTGTCTCCTTCATCAGGAAGTTGTAGACAAAGTCCAGACGGTCTTTGAAATATATCAGCACAACCTTCATCCTCAGACTGCAGGTCAAATCATATTTAAGATGTGGGTATTTCATTCATCTTTCTTTCAAGCTACTGTTACTAAGTATGAGAAAACAACAAACTGTAAGTTTAATATTAGATTGCTTTGCTACATACCGATGAGGCCGGATCAATGGAGGGTAAATGCGGCTGCACTTTGTCTAATATTGACCTCCAAAGGCTCCCGTCCATTACTTTTAGTCACACAGAAGAAATGATTAACATTAGTGTTAAAACAAAAGGTACGTTTGAGCTCTTCGAGCTGTGATTAACTTTCTGTTTTGTTTACGTGCTGTTAAGCTCAGCGGGTACCATGGCAACGCAAACTTTACCTTCACTCGTTCAGGGGCTGTCGGAAAAGTACCTGCCTGTGATTCAGCGTCAGTACAAGAAGCAATGGCCAATAAGTGAGTATATTATATGAAAAATGTCCAGCTCCGCGTCTGCTATTCTGATTCCTACTAAATTTACAACATTTCCCTGCAACATTTCTTGCATTTTTGTTTGTATGTTCTGTCTTTTTGTGTGTGTTACTTGCAGTGAAAATAATGACATCTTATAAATTGTGTCATGCTTGTTATTTTATTGCTCAATGTCTTTGAACAACAGTGAAAACGAATGCAAAAAGCCAATCACAAATTCCCCAGACCAAAATGTATTTTAATCAGAGATCTGAAAGGGAATATATTGCACAACATATTACAACATTTAAACAAAATCATTATAGATTTGTAAACATCTTTAAAAGTGCACATTTATCATGTCAGTCTAATCCTAAATAGTATATCTATCCTTATAGTTTAGTTTAGTGTTTATTTGAAGGGACAGTGTACAAAGATATTAAGCTCATAAAAAGAAAGATGTTTTGCACCAGATTATAGTTAAATAGCAGTTTCTGTAGGTGAAATGTGTAACGCTCTCTTGATTTTTCCTCCAGTTTTGTGATTTCAAACAAACGTAACCGTCAAATTAACAGGTCTGAAAATGTTCACTGTTTACGTCTCGTAGGTCCTGTCCAGCCAGGCGAGGTGGGCCCGTGCACGTGATGTTGTTGTATATCGTAATGGTACTATCTGGTTCTTCGCCCTCCGCATGAGTCTCAAGTTGTCGAGGCACAACCAAAGTATTCCTCTGGCTGTATTCTCGGAGTGGCAGAGCGCTGCAGTCGCATCTCCAGGGGTTTCCGGAGAGGAGGATTTTTTCCATGCTCAATGGGAAATCCGGGATCAAGTTAGCCATGGTATTGTCTCTGAGGTCAATATATCGGAGTTTAGGGAGAACCCGCTTTGTGTCATTCAGCGCAAACAGTCGGCATTCATTGTTAGACAGAAGCAAGTACTCCAAATTTTTCAGCCCAGAGAACGTTTGGATAGTTAGCGTCTCTAGTTTGTTCGAACGCAAATCCAAATCCGATAAGATCACCATGTCGACGAAGCTGTTATGTTCTACCTCTGAGATGTTGTTATGTTGTAAGAATATCCGTCGTAGGCCAGACAGTCCGGTGAAGGCTTGCGATGTGATTCTGGTGAGGCAGCCTCGATCCAAATGGAGGCTGTGAAGCTTGGGTAAACCTTTGAAAACCTGGTCTGGAAGTGTGACGAAACAACTCCCAGAAAGATTAATTACTGCGACGTGGGACAACCCAGCGAAACAACCCATTTGTGCCTCGTGGACTTGATTGTGATCCAGCTCAAGCACTTCGAGATGTCCGAGTCCTTCGAAGATCCTGTCTCCCAAAGATCGGATTCTGTTGTAGCTAAGCCGAAGCTCTTCGAGATACTGCAGGTCACGGAAAGTCCTGGGACGTATGCCGGTGATGGTGTTATTGGAGAGGCGTAACACGTGTATGCTATGAAGACCCAAGAAAGTATCATCATGCAACGTTGTTAGTCTGTTGTTTGTAAGGTCTAGCCATCTCAGAGACTTCATGCCCATAAAAGCTCTGGGCACCACTGTCACAATCTGATTCCGAGCCAGGTACAGCTTTTGCAGTTTGGTAAGCTTGATGAACACGTTCGCTTTGATCACCTTGATGGAATTGCCGGTCAGATCCAGCTCTTTTAGCTCGACAAGGTTTTGGAAAAGCTGGGGTTGCAGGTAAGCCAGCCTGTTCCCTGCCAGAATCAGCTCTCGCAGGCCGTGGAGGTCTTGAAAGGCCGTCTCGGGGAGCACCGGGATTGAGTTCCAGCCCAGGTTCAGGAGCCACATGTTGGACAGTCCAGCGAAAAGTCTCTCCTCAATGCGAGTAAGCAGATTATTGTGAAGACTCATAGAGGCGAGATTCGGTGTACTCTGGAAAACTGTAGCCGGCAACGTTCTCAGACGGTTTCTCTCAAGATGGACATGTGCGAGGGATCGTAGTCCTCGGAAGGCCTGAGTGTCGATGTTGACCAGCTGTCCGCTTTGCAGGTTTAGAAAATCCAAATTGGCCAGGTCTTTAAAAGTGTTAGCAGGGAGTGATGAGAATAAGTTTCCATCGAGCCAAAGTGAATGGGTAGACGTTGGAATGTCAATCGGGACCTGGGTCAAATTTTTAAAGCTGCAGTAGACGTTGAGCTCCAGGCTATAGTCATCGTAAAGACAAGTGCATGACTTTGAACATGGGATTGGCTCTTCTGTCCCCCTTTCCGCTGAGCTGTCCGGGGTGGACTGCACACGCAGGACACCCTGTGCCAACAGCACCAGCAGGACAATGGCTTTCATACTAAAATGATATTTAAAAAAACAAGTATGCAGTCAACGCACAGAGCAGAATCACACCATGATGGGTTTTGTCAATTTAAATACACCTTACCTCGCAGCTGCTGGTCTTGATTTAGTGTTTACAAGCTCAAACTCTGATGGCTGACCCTTGTGCGTGGGTTTGTGTGCAGAAGCCTGCCCCTTCCACAAGCCCTCAATGGTTCCAGTAAGTCAATAAACTGGAAGGATTCACTTTTTCAATTAAATTATTTCACCATTGTTTTATGATAATATCATTGGTATTAGGATTTTTAAATAGACAAGTAGCTCATGATTAAATAAATAAACAATAAAATATGTTGCTCTGATGAATGACAGCTATGAGAGCTGTAAACAAACTAAAGTGTAGAAAATCTAAACAACCATTAATTTGTTATTATTATTTGTGATTTGTGTATTTCATGTATAATTGTATATTTTGCTATGGTATTATGTCACATGCCATGGTTGCACTGTGTATCTCTGGTGACTGTGAATGGCCTTTGATGTTTACAGAAGCTCAGTCACTGAGTCCACTTCCTGAAGAACTGAACTGATTCAGTGAAGTCGAGATAACACAAGTCTTTTGATCTTAACATCACGGTAAATGTTGGCCACATCCAATAATCATATGCACAGGTATTTGATTATAATCATTTTGACACTGTGCAGGATGGGACCGGTGCATGAGGTCCATTTTATAATCACATGTATGACTGTAATGACTAACTTAATGTTTACTTTGTACTTGGTATCTGGGTTCTTTTTAGTCAACTGTGAACCTGCCAGGCTCTAAAGTACAACCAGTCAACCAATTTCAGATAACATCAGATTAGAGCTAAATGTCATTGATTCAAATGAACATAAACAGTATATTTATAGACTTAACTACTTCAGATCTCTTGTGAAATGAAGTCAAAATTGAGAACCACCAGTTGCACGCTCTTCATTGCCAGTAGAGGGCGGTGTGGCTATGTAAAGAACGTATACAGAGCTTTTTCTACTGCAGCTTTAAAATCATTATATTAAAATACATATAAGTATTTCATCCAAGCTAAAAGTGACTGATTTGTTTGCTCTGATAGGCAATTGCAACTCATTAAAATGAAAAGAAGTTCTATTTCAACTGTATACATATCTTGTTTGTCTACATTCCTGGGAGTCTTTCTTAAGAACACATTCATTCACGCCAATTAGCATTAAAACACATGTTGTCATTCTATTTAGTGTATTATTTATAATATTTTTATCAAAGCGACTTGTCTGCGAGAGAACTGCAGATGAAGTATGTTTATTAATTAGATAACGGTAAAGCTCTGGTGCTGGGACCCAGACAGACAATAAATCTGCAGACATTTATGTGCTTTAAAGTTTATGCAAAACAGCACTTTGAAAATAGAGTTTTTATCTTTCTAATGTTCCAGTATTCTTTCTATCCATGTATTGTGGTAGAGTGGTTAGCGTTCTGGCCTCCATGCAAAAGTATTGTTGGTTCTTAATCCTGGGTTCTTCTTGCCACCATCCAAAGACTGGGTTATATCAATTATTTGTGACTAAGACATTAAATTGCCTCAGTTTTTATGATAGTAAATTCAGACCGTGTTGCCTAAGAGGAACTTCATACAGCCTATAGTTTCTGACAGCAGTTTGAATGGTAAACACAGACGAGGATGGCAGTGCTGCATTAGGTCCCTTTTTTTTAAACTGTTAGAAATGAAACTACCGTATTTTCCGCACTATAAGGCGCACTTAACCTGTTACCACCCACCTGTCCGCCGGCGAACATTTTCTATATCTCAAATATTCTCTTACATCATCACTTTTATTTCCGTGGTCAATACCAGCAAGCCATACATCATTTTAAAGCTTATTTTCTCAACAAAACGAATATGTCATTGATTTACATTGAATAATATGCCCCAAGAAGCAATTGCCAATAGTTTGTGAGAAAGTCTCAACTTTTACAAACGCATGTCCTACCTGTTTGCTGTTTATGACGGACGAAACGGCTTTAATTCTGTACATCCTTGTACTCAGTCTGTCCGTAAGGAATCATTGAAAAACAATATCCACTTGTATTTTTCCTGAAGTTATCCGATTTCGAGATATTGTCAAGTAAACAAACTTTTCTTCGTTTCTCACAGGACGAGAATGCGCTTGTCCGCCGCATTTCTCCGTCCATAACAAATGACCTGTTTGACTTATACGATAGTGTTTGACATCGATCTCTTCCTTAGACTGTTTCCTACAGAATGAGACCATCCACGAATTTTTCTGTCACCGGGTTTGTTTGCTACAGCCTCCGGAGGAAAAAAATTCGGCGCTTCCGAAGCGCGCGTCCATCTTTGTTTTTAGCCCTTAGCTTCTGCTAGCAGGCACGCAGGAGACTTTGAGTGACATATTATTCTAGCCAGTCAGGAGACCTTTTTCCTGATAGGCGGGACAAAGGGTTTATTTACACAGAATTCTCCCTGTTCACGTGCGTAAGGCTCCGGGAAGGCTGTGAAGAGCCAGATTTCTCGGCAGGATTTTGCGCATAACGTTTTCTGATTTTATTAGCCTTTTGGACGTGCATTTTGTGAGATGTATGTATTATTATACCAATACAAAAATAAAATAAAAATATTATAATTTTTTTTTTTTTTTTTTACCTCTATATGGGAAATTCATGGGTAAACTCATATTTACACATTTTCACATATTTTTTTTTTAGCGGTTATAATTGCTATTAGTGGCCTACAAAACATCAAAATGTATGTTTTATGATCATAGAGGAGCTAAAATTGTAATAAAACAGTTTGGCACAGTTGGCACATATTTGGATCACTTGTTCCGAATATACTTTTTGATACAAAAAGGTCAACAGCACCAAAATGCCTGTTCCTAGAGCTCTGAAACTTTACACAGTTGTTGTCAACAAGATAAACATCATGTACAGTGAACAGCATATGCACACAATGAAGTATGTCATGCTCAGGACCATTACAAATTGACAATATTCAGGCGAGACTAAAAAAGGATGTTTTGTTTATGTTTGGGCCTCTGTAGTGTAAGTTCTGAAGCCCTGACAGTGTTCATGTGCACATCTGCAGAAACTAGAAGGCCTAAGCTTTCTAATTATGCATCACACTTGCATGTGGAACATAAGATCCTCTTTTAATAAGCAATGCCATTTGGGTATGTCCAACCATTGTGCACAGGGCGAAAATAGGTGGGTGGTAACAGGTTAAAAGCCTTTCATTTTCTCAAAAAACGACAGTGCGCCTTAAATACAGATTCATTCTGGTTGTGCTTACTGACCTCCAACCAATTTGTGTGGTACACGTTTTGTTTCGCTTAATGCGCCTTATAGTCCGGTGCGCCTTATATATGAAAAATGATCGAAAATAGACCATTCATTGACAGTGCGCCTTATAGTCCGGTGCGCCTTATATATGAAAAATGATCGAAAATAGACCATTCATTGACAGTGCGCCTTATAGTCCGGTGCGCCTTATATATGAAAAATGATCGAAAATAGACCATTCATTGACAGTGCGCCTTATAATCCGGTGCGCCTTATATATGAAAAATGATCGAAAATAGACCATTCATTGACAGTGCGCCTTATAATCCGGTGCGCCTTATATATGAAAAATGATCGAAAATAGACCATTCATTGACAGTGCGCCTTATAGTGCAGACAATACGGTATGTATGCATCCCAGGCGCTCTGGCATTTAAAATAGAAAGCCATTATCTTTCAAACAATCCGACTTTATTAGAACAAAAGGAGAAGGGCTTCTTCAGGACTTATAATTTACAAGGCGTGTTTCGGTATCTTCTGACCTTGAACGCCTGGATAAGTGCAGAAAAGCCTTGCAAAGACTCAGAGACTATCATGGCCATTACATCCATTTGAAGCCTTAATTAAATGGTGTTTTTTCTTTAATATTTTTTTTTTTGACAGTTGAACTTACGAATATCTATAGCTGCATGGAGTGAATGACTGCGTGGAGAGAGGAGTGTATTGTCTCTGCGTTGACGTCTGAAAGATGTTGCTCCAGTCTGTTTTTGAATCGAATGCGACAGTTGTGTCCAGTGCGGCGTGCGGCGGCCGAGAGCGTCGTTTCTCATCATTTCATTGTGACAGTCGGTTGTCTGAGCGGCGCTGTTCAAATGCACGAAGATGACAACAAAGCATAGTTACTACATTTGAGGGAAAGAATACAGAAAGCGTACTTTTTATTATTGCTTGCCAGAGCTTTTTCTTGTACTAGAACCAAAACTGTGATTTCTTCGTATAAGCAATTGCTATGATGGACATACAGTGTGTTGATGGGTTTTGGATTGTACTTTTGACAGTTTTTAACAACATTTTGCAGGGAATTGTCATTTATTTATTATAATACTGTTGGGTAAGCCTCTCCCCCATTATTAACATCGTCGGATAATGCAAACATACCATTTGTGTACATTTGTTTATGGAAATTCATGACAACCGCTAATGCTAATGTTGCAGAGGTAAAACTGAGAAGCTGAAATGACATCTTAACAACAAAACACTTTGGGACAAATATCTTCCACCTGACCACCAAAGTACTTCCTCCTGCATATTTGGAAAGTTTATTGAAATGTTTATGTCACAAAATATATGATTATAACCTGGAAATAATTTCCATTTTATTCTGGCAACGTAATTAATAACGTGTAATAATAATGAATGTGTAAATATGCCTTTGTCCAGTTGTCCATAGAAGCTTCAGTATCTCTATCTTTCTCTTTCTCTCTCCCTCTCCTTCTTTCTCTCTTCCACCCCTCTTTCTCTCTCTTTCTCTCTCTTTCTCTCACTCTCCCTCTCCTTCTTTCTCTCTTCCACCCCTCTCTCTCTCTCTCTCCCTCTCTCTCCTTCTTTCTCTCTTCCACCCCTCTTTCTCTCTCTTTCTCTCTCTCTCCCTCTCCTTTCTCTCTTCCACCTCTCTTTCTCTCCCTCTCCTTCTTTCTCTCTTCCACCTCTCTCTCTCTCTCTCTCTCTCTCTCTCTCCCTCTCCTTCTTTCTCTCTTCCACCTCTCTCTCTCTCTCTCCCTCTCCTTCTTTCTCTCTTCCACCCCTCTTTCTCTCTCTTTCTCTCTCTCTCCCTCTCCTTCTCTCTCCCTTCCACCCCTCTTTCTCTTTCTCTCTCCCTCTCCTTCTCTCTCCCTTCCACCCCTCTTTCTCTCTCTTTCTCTCTCTCTCTCTCTCTCTCTCCCTCTCCTTCTTTCTCTCTTCCACCCCTCTTTATCTCTCTCTCTCCCTCTTTCTCTCCTGCTCTCTCCTTCTTTCTCTCTTCCACCCCTCTTTATCTTTCTCTCTCCCTCTCTCTCTCCTGCTCTCTCCTTCTTTCTCTCTTCCACCCCTCTTTAGCTCTCTCTCTCTCCTGCTCTCTCCTTCTTTCTCTCTTCCACCCCTCTTTATCTCTCTCTCTCTCTCCTGCTCTCTCCTTCTTTCTCTCTTCCATCCCTCTTTCTCTCTCTCTCTCTCTCTCTCTCTCTCCTGCTCTCTCCTTCTTTCTCTCTTCCATCCCTCTTTCTCTCTCTCTCTTTCTCTCTCTCTCCCTCTCCTTCTTTCGCTCTTCCACCCCTCTTTCTCTCTCTTTCTCTCTCTCTCTCACCCTCTCCTTCTTTCGCTCTTCCACCCCTCTTTCTCTCTCTTTCTCTCTCTCTCTCTCCCTCTCCTTCTTTCTCTCTTCCACCCCTCTTTCTCTCTCTTTCTCTCTCTTTCTCTCTCTTTCTCTCTCTCTCTCTCTCTCTCTCTCTCTCTCTGTCTCTCTCTCTCTCTCTCTCTCTTTCTGCCAGTTGAACAGACCCATTGTTGTGTCTCCGGAGATGGAAGTCTGCATCTCTGTGTGAACATTCAGATCCCATTCTTTTCCTTGGTTCTGTTCATTACGTGGACAAGAGACCGAGGGTAGATTTATGTTAAAATAATCTTACAGTAATATGGACCATGTTGATTGACCTAGATACAATATTCTGTCAGTTGTTACCGCTGCTATAGCCTCACACCTGGAATATGGCTGCAGTCCCTGGTATCCATTACAAATACATGATGGAATTTAAATTAAGTCATCTATTCCTAATGATGGTGACTGCAAGTACAAGCATTTAAATTTGACGCATAAAAAATACATCACTTCGTTATTATACATGTATTTTTCTAGCTGGTCTTAATCAGAATATGTTTTTTGATCTTGAATTGATATAAAACATACTGAAGACAAAAGACATTGTATTGATTGCTTTCTTATTGATAAATAAATTACTTGACTGATTAAGCAAATCTCTTTCCTTTTTTTTTTAGATGATTGAAAGGTGTTTTCTTGATTTAATTTAAAAAACCTACACGTGTTTGTGCTCATTAAATGTTTTTCAGAATCAGAAAGGGTTTATTGCCATTGTCGATGAACACAATTCACAAACATTGGAACTTGTCTTGGTGATTCAGTGCAACATAAAACAGTCAACAATGAATAAGTCAAAAAGAGAAAATGTTTTTGATAAGAAAGCTTATAACAAATGCCCTGCGTGTTAATGTGGTTTAACTTGTGGCTCTGTTTGTACGGCTGATAATGCAACGTGCAGCAGGTGGTTCTTTCACTGACAGACGCATGTTTCACCACTGAGACATATGTAAATGTAATCAAGTCTGATAACACAGAGCAATGGCATGGGATCAGAAAATGTATACTAATGATATCAGGAACGTGATTGTGATTCCAAAGTGATTACACGCTAAACAATTATCACGTTGCGAGCAGCCAGCAGTCATAATAATAGCTGGATTATTGCCACGAGGAACAAATGTTTGCAAGCGTTCAGTGTGCCAACGCTCACTTGTCCTGTCCAACTTTTGGCGTTGTGTTGTAATAAAAAAAAACATCTACCATTTTTTCATAGTTTTGGCTGTGGTGCAACTTATACTCCAGAGCGACTTATATGTGATATTATTCGCTGTTTTCACACTGGCAACCGCATTTCACATGTTGATTATTTACACACTGACAACTAAGCGATGCAGAAGAAGAATCGGCACTTCCTCTACCACCGGAGTTTGCAGAGTTGTTTAGAAGTGACACAGAGGGAGAAGAATTCAATGGATTTAGTGATTTGGGGTAAAACTGATGATTTGGTTCTTGTTAGCGTGTTCTTTATGCTATAGTTATCTGAATAACTGTTAATATGTTACGTTAAAATACCAGACACACAGTTCGTTGTCTGTGCGTCATGTAGCTGAAGGTGTTACGTTAGCATACTTACACCTATTCATCATGTTCTTTAATCTGTTATTATCTTAAATATCATTTCAAGAGTAAATGACTGTTCTTGGTCTTGGATTTTATCAAATCAATTTCCTCCAAAAATGCGACTTATACTCCAGTGTGACTTATATATGTTTCTTTCTTCTCTATTATGCATTTTTTGGCTGGTGCGACTTATACTCCGGAGCGACTTATGGTCCGGAGAATACGATAACTTTCCATCAGATGCAAAAGTAAATGAATAGCTTTAATAGAGGACAACGGAAAATATAAACTCTTTCGTTACACTCCTCACAAAGGCATTATCAGGAGTTCGTCTGAGGCTTCAAGGATCTGGTCTCGGCCGTCGCAGAGCTTCATCTCTCCGCTGGGCCTGACTCATAATCCGTCCCAGTCTTTCTGCCGCTGTAGCCTCAGATCTGGGCCGCGTCTCGTGTCGTTGTGGTTCATTGTGATGAGAGAAGTGTCGGAGCGCACTGGGCCGGCTGCATTCACGCCGGATTAGCACCATGTGTCGCTGAGATCATGTGAAATCTGTACGTTGAATTGATCCTGTTTCGCTCAATAGAGAGATGCAGAACGGTTGTTGTTGTTGTTGTTGTTGTTGTTGTTGTTGTTTAATGTGTAGTTACAAAATGTCTTTCTTCACCCAGTCTACATTTGAGATGACGTGAGCTTTGAATAATCTCAGTTATATATATAGCCTATTTTGTTCCCTTAACTTTGATGACATACTTTAGTCTGAAACGGTTACAGCGTTAATAGAATCCCTGTAGAGCAGTTTATGAAATGTTCTGAACAAGTGTTCTCATTCTGATGCTCTTAGCAACAGAGCAACAAGGTATAGTATTTGTGTGTTGAGTTTGCAGTTTTGCTCTTTCTGCATAGTTTGTTTTCAGGGATTATTTGATAGGTTTGTCTGGAACTCATCTTCATACATCTGCAGGATGTTTTGGCTATGTAATTAATGATAATATCACTAAATATTATTCACATTTTCTGCTTGCTACTGCTCCTATAACTCTTTGCATTTGATTTATCAGGCTGTTTACATTTACATTAAAAAGTGCATTTGCCTGGCACAAGAAAATCTCAACTTCGGGCTATTTTTCTGCTTCGTTTCTGTCTGTATTTACAATAATTGTCTGAAGGAATAATAAAAGAAAAGTGCTTTGAATACTTTTCTTTGCTAATGAATTATCACAAACTCAAACGTCTGCCATAGTGGTCCTGTCTGAGTGTTTTGGACATCACAGTACGTGTCTAGGCTGCGCCGTATGTGTCTGAATTAGGTTATTGTGCTGATTAAATTTCCAGAGGGAACCATCCCGGTGCAAGGAAACATCATTGGCTAATTAACAAGAAAGTCTCCCGGCATCTTCAGAACAATGACAGCGCTCTCAGGGGTGTATCAAAATCTGTGCTTCCAACAGAGCACGCTGTAAACAGGAAAATTACATCAAAATAAGACAATAATTAAAGTTTGGCGATTTCCACATAATCGACAATGATCCATGAACCAGGTGGTCATGATGAAGTCCCATGGTGCTTTCCCAGGTAAATTGTTTGACATTGATAGGGTCAGTGACTACACCTTAGCAAGAGAGTGAGGTTAAGTGGAAAAAGCAGCATAGAATTAGATATAAAACCAACCGTTGGGTATAAATAATTACTTTAATTGACACTTACAGTTTGTTTGGTATAATGAATACCCAATACATGTTGAGGGTTTGCATTTTTCCATTCTCTTACTATAATTTAAAATAAGTTCATAAACATGATTGTTCAACTTATTACATGTATAGAGCCTCAGTCAGTGAGACAATGATCAAACATGTTCAGTTCTAGTCACAAACCAACAAGAAAACAGCTTGAGATACATTTGAAGACGAGTGTGTAGTTGACCCAAATCTTTAGTTTTATTTTGACACATGACCCAGACTAGTTCAAGTTTTTTTAAATGCTGAATGTTGACCATCACTTTTGTTGTAAGTAAACATACTTACAACAAAAGTGATGGTCTTGCTGTGTAAACAAACATTAATATTGTGAAATATGATGAATAATGATAGAAGTACAAGTATCAACTGCCGCAATATCTGTAACAAATATCACATTCAAATAATTGAGTTGTGTAGTTAAAATATTATGTGGTTGAAAGATCTAGGACTGGATTTGTTGACTTTTGATTGATATATGTAACTGCAATAATATGTTTTCTTTCACATGTTCAAGTTCGGGTTTTGATCATTGAAAAGTTCCAGACAGTAGTAGTGATTGTGTATGTCAGAATATGACTATGTCTTTTGCCCTATGTTGAGCGTAATCATGCTGGTTACCGTGAGCTCTTGCAGTATAGTATTATTATCAACAGTTGGTGGTGATATAGTGAAACAAAAAAGCAGGTGTTGAATATGTCACTGCAGATATAGATTGCATTGTGCTTTAACAGCATCGTTCCAGCTGTTCCACGTGAAGACAGGTCGCACTTTACATCTCACTTTGACTGGAACTTAAAACCAAATCTAACATCACTGTCTAAAAGCTTTCAACTTTGTCTGGTGCCTTTGGTGAAAGAAAAAACACCTTTACATCAACAAACTACACCAACATTATACCAAGTTTGATGCAAAATGTGTCTTCATTTTCAAACCAAACCAGTGCGTGGTTGCATCCATGGACAATATAAAGTGTACACATTGGCTCCACCCAAATCCAGGGCCAGAATCCTTGAATTGCACTCCTCTTCTTGGCGACCGAGTGTCCCATCCACACTCTGCAGTCTCTTGTAAACCGCTCACACTGTCACCTCTGTCTTACTGTTGGTGACAAAGTACGGCTGCGGGGGCATGTAGCGCGTGGTGTGCAGCTCCTTCTCCATCACGCAGAGTTTCTGAGGTGTGTAGGCTTGTCTCAGGCCCAGTGTGTCGCGACTGTCCCAGGAGCGGAGCAGGGCAGGGCTGTTGTTGCTGTAGTACAGGGACTGAGAGCTGTGGCTGCGCGGCGGGCGTGGCTTGTGCCGGCTCTGCTTCAGTGAGGGGTTCCGGGGCGGGCTGTACGGGTTACTGGGCTCCTGCTCCTCCAGAGACTCCATGGGCAGGCAGCCTTTAAGGGACATCTCCAGTGACTGCTGTCTGTAGTTGTAGAGGTTCACCTTCTCTGCTGAAAAAAATGTCCACAACAAGATTATGAATGACGCTTAGTTTTATTGGTACTGTTAAAAGGGACGATTACAGGACAGCAGTCAGTTAAGGTGCTACCAAGACTAGATGAATTATGGTCCCAAAAACTGACCCAAGGTCCCAAGTTTAATGCTTTTTGTCCTGTGAGATTGTACACAAATAAGTCACTGAAGGTCACACTGGAGGTGAATAGGAAAAAAGCTTGAATTTTGATATATTAAAGGGGAACTTGTATTACATGTTTTTCATCATGTGATGTTTAAAATAACGAGTTTAATGGGTAAAATTGCACATAGGTTTAAATGTCTCTGTCTTCTTTTTGTTTACTGGTAGATTGCAAAAAATTACAGTGGGGATTTTGTATATCTTATATTTTTGCCAAATAGTTTGGTGTTGAAACGTTGACAAAGTCTTGTTAAGTACAACACTTGAAGGGATTATCTTTATATCCCTAAAGGAGTAAAAAGCTTTTTGTAAAAAAACCCTGTGAAGTTATAATGTCTTATATTCATCTAAGGATGTTAGGTGGATTAAATGAAATAATGAAACATCTTTATGGGCAAATTTGGTTTATAGCTGTTGGGATCTGTTGAGAGAGCAAATTGACAGATACATTTATGTTAATTAATATTCTATTTTGTCTAGTTTTACTCTAGGTTATGTAAAAGTTCAGGTTTTGGAAACAATTCTAAACATCTTTTATGTACATTAATGCAACATGTAATCATTTATGTTCACTCTGTATTATAGATTCCTTACTTGCTTAATCATTACTTACATTGGACTTATGTCTCCTGACCCTACTAATCATTATTTGATCCTAAAATATTAAATCCTTGCTTGTTAACTGAAGTCATAAGCATGAAACATTTGTAGCTTAAAATATTCCTGCATGTCTCTCCCCACGTAACCTCTACAGTGTATAACTTTTATTCCAATTACCTACAGTTTAATTGAATATGTATACAATATAAGCAAGACATGGATGATTATTACACAGATAGTTCTCACAGATATCTTGCTCCTACAAAATACTTGTTTGTCTAAAATGAGCCATAACGTTCTTGATTGCCGATTCCACAACTGAAGGTGTTATTCTATTACATGCCCCACCAAACACTAAACTCCAACACTCCAAATATAGCTTCAGACAAAATATTTTTACTCATCTCTTTTAATCTCGCAAAGCCTTTTCTGCCCACTGATTTTCCTTCATCATCTCTATTATTACTCATCAAAAGACGTTTAAAATAGTTTTGATTATAAAGAACAAACTTCTATAAATATTCTCACGGTGTCACTTGATGTCTTTTAATACCAACAGGATTAACTAACAGATTTCTGGAGATAGGAACCATCTGTGTCTGTTAATTAAACTTAAAATACTCCTATTTTCTTCTCACCGACAGCCTTGAGCGTGGCGTAAGTGTTGATGTCTTTGACTGGCAGCTGGTGGTCGTAGGGGCTGGTGAGGTCTGGGACGGGGTACGGCTGAGGTATGAGCGTGGAGGCTTGGCTTGAGTTGTTCAGTTGATCATTGTCTGTTTGGGGGGGAAAAATAAAAAAAATATGAACTAGAGGATGGTGAAATATATACTATAATATTAGGCGAGCATTTCATTTGTCTTCAAACAATTACATTTGTGTTTCGAGCACGTAGAATAACAAAAATCCACGGAATCTCCTGTTCGCAATGTCCTTAATATCAGAATACAATTGTTCTATGAATGATTCACCCGTTCAGCTCAGCAGATTCAGCCTTAATGCAGCAGGTCAATTATTGTTTCACAACATATTTTGATATGTGTGTTGCTAAGAAGTCCGTCACGATATATATTGATGCTTTGAATTTTCAGGTGGCATAATGTGAATAAACCAATGGAGACTTGAAGATGCAAAATACAAAACCTTCAACCAAAAGTATTCTGAACCAATAGAGTGATACATGTATTTACCAGTAGTGATCCAGCAGCTTTTTGGGTTGTTCCACCACTGTTTTAAATTGTTTTTGCTTAGAATACAGATTATTTAAAATTGTTGCAAAATGATGAGTGAATAAATAAAAAGTGCTACTTCTGACTTTTTTTGGTTCCTTTTTCAGTCCATTCACTTTTCTGCGATACTCAACCGAGACAGACACAAGACAACCTCAACTTCAGATCATAGGCACTAAATGTAGCCTATATGTTCATGGGTTTCAGGCATGAGGATTCCTTCCTGATTTGAAGGATTTGACATGGCAATAATCGAAATATTCTATCTTTTGAAAGGTCCTCACAAAATCCTTCACATCAGGAAGGAATGATTTGCCTGAAACCCATGAATACAAAGGGTTTGCATGTGCATTTTATGATTACTGGTGATGTGTATAACAAGTCAGTGTAATCCTTCATTCACCCAGGAGTGTTCCAATGTGGAAAAATATTTAGATTGTTGTCATCTGGACTGTATCAACACAGAAAACACGCAAATCAGGATTACGGAGCGCCTTGCATCTTCCTCTTAAAGCCAGAAACCACTCTTTTTAAGACAATGAGGTGAAGATACTAAGCAGGAAAAGTGATGTTTTGAAAGAGGAGTTAAGGAGGCGGTTTTTGTTACAAAAGGGAATCCCTCTTTAAACAGAAATGGAGGTTTAAGATTTAATTTACCCGTAATATACTGCAGTATTTTGAAGCCATGGGGCAGCAGCAGCCCTGGCCATTCAGATGTTAATCAGGTGAGGGAGCTGCAGCCAGCTAACAAGATTTATATGACCCATTACAGGACTGTTAGAGTAACAAAGAAGAATATTTTGAGGGAAAGTTTAAAACAGAGCAAACAAATAAACAGGACAGGTTATTATCAGGAGGTTCTGTCCTGCCGGTTTACGCAGCTCAAAGTAGGATAAATATTACAGAGTTCTCAGACTAGATCCACAGATTGAGAATGACTCTTGGATGAGAGTCTAAACATCTTGTTTCAAAAACAGTGTCCAGATGACTATAACTCAAACTGTTTCTACAACAGTTACTGATTTAATGGCTTTTAGTATTTAAGAAAGTCTATCTTGTCATGTGTTCACAGTGATGAAAAATAATCTATCTGTCAATATAAATTGATGACTATCCAGGCTCGGAGGCAGAGTATCTTGATTGCAGTTTTTGTCAGGTATTCCAGCCTGTAGAGGCGAATGTAAATAAAAAACGTCCAGAAAAGGAAAGGTGGAGATCCGGCCACAGGTGATTCAGCAAAGGATGAAGTCTTGGCTGTGTCGGCCAAACTAACAAAGACAACTGCTGTTACCAAACCTGCTGCTTTTGATAGAGATGTGTCCCATTTTGTTGTCATTCTAATGCTGTGTAAGATTAGTCCTGTAATCATTTTTGAAGTGCTCCATCTTGCTCTGTGGTGATATAATTGCTTTGTCTGAATGTTCCATAGTATCGCATTTAACATACACTCTCCAGAGATCTGATCTGTTACATATCACCCGCTTGTCTTAATTCTATCCTGTGGAACATTCCAGGCAAAACAATAACATCTTCATGGAGAAAAGCAGTTGGCAGAAAAGCAACACACTGCACACTGAACCAGACATGTTTCAATAACATAAATGGATGGATAAAGGGTGATGTATCCCCAGTGCCACTCTCACTAAAGAAGACCTTCCTCTGGTGCCAGCTGGGAGGCCATGACTGTTCTTTGTAAGACTGTGGTAATCCTACAGGAGACATCTGCTAAATTAAAGGGTTAGTCATGAACAGGCTGGCCTCCTGCCTCCTGCGCTGGCATGACGGAGCACACAGATGTTCACTGTGTCCATGGAGCCTCAGCACCACCACAATGAGATGTAGTGATAATGTTTAAAGGTGCAAGTTCTCTGCTGGAGAGGGTCAGCCAACAGCTTGTCTCCATGGAGATGCAATTCTTTTGCCAACGTGGTTCTTCAGTAAGCTATTACACGTATCTATTGTGCAATTATTCAATTACATGTGTTTTTATTGCTAAGAAATACCTTGTCTCTCCACAGATCAGACCAGGCCTGGTAGTGTTTCGATAGATAAGTTTAATGGTATGGAACATTCCAGGCAAAGCATTAACATCTCCATGGAGACAAGCAAACTATCTTGAAAAAAGCCTTGGGTCATTGCTCTAAACTGTGTCTGAATAACACAGTTTAGTCCAAAAGTAGGTTAATGAGGCACCAATTCCCCACTGGTCAGTAGCAAACTTAATCATGCTAATGAGTTTCAAACTATCAATGATGAAACAATACCAAGGACTGACTGTAAGTATGTTTCTCTGAGGTCAAGCATTGAGGAGCTGAGGAGATGGAACAGGTGTAGAAGGTCATTTAAAGTCATGCTGCCTTCATGTGCTATGGGAATTATTGTAAATATCTGTTGTCAGGTGCGTTGTAATAACTGGAGAACTGGGAGGAAAAAAATTATATGCACGTGCTGCTGAGATGAAATAATCATTGACCTGTCACAATGATAGTCTACAGCAAAAAAATCATAATATCAAATATTTTAAAAATGTACTGTTGGCTGGTAGTTTAATATCAAATGTTGGTTGTTTTAATTCCTACATAATTATGAGGCCTTCACAAGTCGAATGTCATCTCTATTCTCACTTGTAAGTGTAATTAATTAAAATGCAGTATTTTTTTCGGTTTTCGACACGTGTTTTCAGTTTTTGACACGTTTCGTCATGACAGTTTTATATATTCCAAGGACATACACATATAAAACAATAGTGTTTTGTTTCATAATTAAACAGATTATATGTGTTATTATATTTGCGAGTTCACAAACATACCTGAATATGTAGAACTCAAATCATGATCTATCAGCCTTCTGCCATGTTATATAATGCTATAGATGCTATGCTAATATCCAAAAAGCCAATTAGTCTCAATGCTCATTATACTTTATTTATCCAAGCGTGCCACACTTTTTTTTTTAGCTCAACTTGGGACCTAGCATTTAAATGTCTGTGTCGCGATGTACACTGCTCTGCTCCACTTTTTTCGATTGATAAGTAGGGCACAGGGACACGCTCTGATGTATGTGATCCAGTTAAAGGTCTCGTCTATTGTCAGTGTCTTTACACAGAGTCTCTGAAGTCCTCTGTCACCCACCTGCATATGGAGATGGATGGAGATAGGTTTCACTTGTACTCTATTGTTGTCAAAGTCAAGCACTAAACTAGGGCAGTGTCTGCACACTCGTAAGGTTAGACTCCCCGGAAAACGTTTCAAGTATATTTTGGGATCATCTGCTCCAAAATGGTGCAAAGAGAAGACTAATATTATGTACTGACTACTTTTAATGTTCATTTGTCAAGACAAAACCTAGTTCTCCTGCAGATGCTATATATGAGCTGTACTTTATCTTTTTATGTGACTTTAAGGGCACTTTATAAACCTAAATCTTCTTTATTTTTTAACATTAACTAAAATACTCAGAGACTGAATTGGTTAATCAAGTTTTTGTCCCTGTTACTAATGGGAATATTCTGACTACTTCCTTGTATTTCCGCACTGGGTGGCCACTGACACTGAGCTATTTCTATTATTATTATTAAGTCAGTCATAGTTATACAAAACACTGTCTGCATGAAATATGGTTCCTTTACTTTTAGTTAAAAAATAGCAATCAAAATAAGTGTACAGTCTAAGCCACAAATACGTGTCTTTAATCGACAAGGCATCCCAGTACCAGCCAAAATAACTGTAATTGTTTTCTCCCACTAGAATGTGTGGACCAGTTTAGAGTTCTGTCATTCAATGAGTGCACACTGTCTTATCTGTAGAAAGCCATTAATGAAGTGTGGCTAAGTTAGAGACAGGTAGAAGCCAGTTTGTCTGCGCCGAGCTGGGAGCTGTCACCAGTTCTTCTTATTATGTATTTGTTTCTCTGCAGAGGATGGATAGTAAAGATTCTGTGCCTCAATGTGGAGAGGCTGTGCTGTCCAATGCTCCCAACTGTTTACTGTGCTCCTCCCATCTGTGTCCACGTCTCCACTCCTTTGAAATGAAGCTGGTGTTGTCAAGTGCCTCCATAAATCTTGGTTTACAGTCAAAAAATAATAATTGGTGGTGATAGTTCAGAATCCCATAATTTATTTTTCTCCAAGTGCATTTGCATTTCCACACCATCACCTTCCACACCTCCAAAGCGACAATACTGCTAGAATAATTGTACTCTTATCGCTTTGTATCGCTTCAGTTTCTTGGTTACGGTTTAGGCCAATCAACTGATTATAACAAACTTATTAAGGTCCATATGTGGATCAGTTTGGATCAGATGCTTGCGTTATTCCACTGGTATCTGTTGTTATTGGGTATAGATATGGTCGGACAAAAATATGAATCACTCTTTTCCTTTTCTCATCTTATATTTTTCTTAAATAAAATAAAAAAATGGCTTTCAGTGTTAATCCATGTCTTTTAGCACAATTGAATACTCAAATTTCTTCCTTCAAAGTCTGAAGTCCGCTCAAAACCATCTGCTTTTACTATAATAAAATAACCTTAAAGAAATGACTGAATCTAATAATAATTGCCAAGCCCTAAATGATAAATACTCAAACCCCAAATATTGGTATTGACTTAAAACGCATGGGTGTGTTAATTTGATCACAATTTATACAGTCTAGATATATGTTAGTTTGCATCTGAGGTGGATTCAGTACTTCAAGGGCAACAAAAACATTTGACAAAACAAGGGGTTTAAATTGATATTTAATTTATTTTTTGTCTTTTTTTAGGTTTCCCCCTCCTTAAGTTTTGGTTTTAACACCTTTAGTTGCTCCTTATTTGTCACACAAAAGTCACACATTATAACCGAAGTCAGAAAAAACAGATTTCTAACTCAGAAACCACCTGAGGAGTCTGTGACTGCGTGATTACACCTGTGTTACCATAAAAACAGTCAACAGGGCTCACATTCAACTTGTATTTACAGTGCTTGTGTTGCTCTGTATCGAAAACTCACTCTAAATCGTAAATCCGGTCCCACTTTTGATTTTATCTTAGATTCGAGAGCGGTACAAGCACAAAGACAATCAGTGTAATCAACGCCTTCACATGCTCTCATTTTGATTGCTACACACATTGAAGGAAATTTAGACCAGTTGACTGTGTTTAAATTATGCATGTTCCTCAATCCCATCCGTCCATTAAGAGCATTACATGGATATAATAGAAATACTTATTTTACCAGAGCTGTAATGTATAATATCACAACGCAATTACCGTAATAAGACTCTAATCAGATGCTGTTGAGCCAGGATTGGTCAAGTAAAAGCTGCTGTAGTGTAGCATAAAACATTGATGTTGCCAAGTGGGCCAAATCCAATCTGAGTGACCTGGTTTGATCATTTAATATTATAATTGTATCATTTTGGAGTGGGCCTGAGCAAAGAAAAGACTAAAATGACTTTCAAAATCCATACATTTACACAGACATTGTATACACTTTTTGCATGTCATTTAGTAATGTTTAAGTAGAGGGTGAACCGCAGCAGTCTTTCTACAAAAGAAGTGTACAGCGAGTCAAAACTCTGGTATACGGTGTGTTAAATTAGAACTTTTTAACACTCTGCATCATTAGTGTGTTATAAATCAAATAAATAGGGTGTACACACGTTATAATAGTTTAGTCTGAGTTGGGGAGAGCTTCAAAACAATGCCTCACTCAGGATTTGTGCTGTGGCAAGAGTGAGAAACAAATAAAACAACGAAAAACACCAATACTTATACTTACACAGGCTGTTCATTCTGCTCTGCAAATTCTCGTAGTGTTGCCCAACTGCACCATCATTTTCAGAGTGGTGAATCACATTTGCAAGAGCCCTGGAAAAAGTCACCAACAAATCACACTTAATTGCCAGAGTGACACAAACATACTTCAGGCAATTATTGTGGATTTTTAACAAACTGAACATACCATCATTCTTGCACATCTAATAAACGCTTATTCTATTTCAGCCAATTATTACTGTTACGAATTCTGCTGTTAATAAGCCACTATTTTGTCTTCATTGCCATCCCTTTTCAGCCTGACAACTCTATTATCATTATAGATTATTATTATTCTAAGACAATAACTTTCTTTATTCCATGCCTTTATTCTCTTTCAATAAATAACACCTTGCACATAACTCTACCCTATGCAAAAGCTAATAATGACTTGTTTTACGCACCATAATCTTATTTTATAAGTCCTATTTCAGCCATTTATTACTGTTACAAATCCTGCTGTTACTAAGCCACTATGTTATCTTCATTGCCATCCCTTTTCAGCCTAACGTCTCTATTATTATTAGGCCCGAGCGCCACAAGCTGGCGAGAGGCCTATTAATCTCGTAAGGCCGTGCAAAGCACGGCTGCGAAAGTGCGCACGTAGTGCGCACGAAATCGAGCGCGAAGCGCTCGCCCACTTCTAAACACTCACTAACGCACTCCTCCACTCATGCACGCCCCGTGCATACTAATTAGTAGTAGGAAAATGGAACATTACCGTTGTAAACGGGCGAAGCCCGTGCAAAAGTGCGCACTAAACGAGCACTTTACATTGAGATGACGACCGCGAATCATCCCCATATAAAGCACTCATTTGCGCTAAGTAGCTCACGAATACGTTCCCCATCTCTTGCATGTTCCGTGCATATAAGCATGTAATGCAAAAATTGAACATTATTACTGTATAGAGGGCCAAAAACACAAAGTGGGCGGAGCCCACTCAAAATTAACGAAAGTACCCGTCAGTGACCAGGGGCCCACACCATGAGGTAGGAAAGCGCGAGCGCTTTCCGAAAATGTATAGTTTATGATATTTGAAAAATGGGAAACATTGTTTTCGCATCGGAATATTATTCTTTCTTCTTCTCGGGACCAACCCCCCTATTTTTCACCCAGTGAACATTGACGAAAAGTCACAAAAATTTGCACGCCTCTAAAAATCGTGCCTCTCTACATTCTGGCTATTTCCCTTCTCAAAAATAAAAAAATTGGCGCGTCAGCGCCCCCAAATGTACCAAAAATGCATTGAGAGATGAAAAATGACCCAAAAAAATCTGATCGTAGAATCATGAAATTTGGCGCAGAGGTAGATGGTGACAAGAGAAGTAAAAAATATTATTACGGCAACGCCGTCCGCCCAACCAAATGTCGGCCATATTGCTTCAAAAATGGCTAAACATGACTTCGGAGTTTTTCCAAACGTCGTACTTTTACGAACTCCTCCCAGGGCGTTGGCCCTAAAAAGCTGAAATTTGGTGAAAATGCTACTGAGGAGTGGGACATCAAAAGTTATCCAAATTACATTGATACCTCTCACGGTCTCTGTGCGGCGAAGCCGCAAACTGTAGCTAGAATTTCAGAAATCTCCCAAATTTAACATTTCTGCCGTTTGCGCAGATAAAGTCCGAATTGCGTCAAATTAGAATCAGTTGTTAAACTCTTTGCCCTAAACCTACTTGAAGTGAAATAAATTAATTTGGAGCCACAGCGCCCCCTACAGATTTTATATGGAGGTTAAATATTTAGTTTTGCGAAATTATATGAAATTTGACACACAACTCAATTTTGGCATCCCCATCAAAAAAGTAAATGAGACCCATGTCATAATTGTTATGGCGTTGCCGTAACGATGACCGAAACCTTCCATGTTATTCCAATGGGGAAATCGCCAGAACATGTTTACACTTTAGACTTTCACAAACTCCTCTTAGGGCGTTAGCCCTATTAACCTGAAATTTGGTGAGACTCATCTTCAGGGGTGGACCATCAAAAGTTATCCACATTTTTATTCAAAGAGTCACGGTGTCTGTGCGGCAAAGCCGCACATTTTGCCAAGAATTCAAAATAAAATTGCTTTTTGATGGTAAAACAAAGGGGAGAAGATGTGACAGCGTCACAGATTCAGCAGTAGGCGTAATAAAAGGACAATTGGGGCGCGTTAGCGCCCCCTCCTCTTGCGGCGTGGCAGCGGCGGCGTGGCAAGGGCCGATCATTGCCGCTTGCGGCTATATTTATTATTATTATTATTATTATTATAGATTATTATTATTCTAAGACAATAACTTTCTTGAATCCATGCCTTTTGTCTCTCTCAATAGATAACACCTTGCACAACACTCTACCCTATGCAAAAGCCAATTATGACTTGTTTTACGCACCATAAGTCCTGACTTTCTGTGGTCACTTATAACTTTACCTGTTCGGCCGGTGCGTCTTCTCCAGACCGAGTTTAGTGAAAATCCCAATCAGTGCCATGATGGCCACCACTCCGCAGATCACGTACACGATCAGGTTCGTTTTATCCTTGGAGGCGTCCAGGGCCACGTCGACCTTCGGCGGCGGTCGCCCCGTCATCATCCACGGCGGCGTGTCGTAGTTCTTACACGTGGTCTGGTCCAGCCTCGAGCTCCTGAACGCGCAGCAGAAGCGGAATCCACAGGTGCCGCAGCAGTATAAGTAGTTCCCCGTCCTGCACACGAACGGCGGGTCCCACTGGCCCATCACGTCGTAGTACCCGCGACATTTATCCTCGATATGCGGACCCGCCGACGCTCCGACCTCCGCGGAGTCGTTGTACCCGATCAAAAAGTCGTCTTCGTCGGCGTGACCCGGCTCTCCCTCCGCATCGCACCGCAGGACTCTGAGCAGAAAGTACACGAGCAGGTACCGGCGCATCCTGCCGCTGTGTCTATCCCGCGGTGGAGCTCTGAAGCCGCGCGTGAAACGAGCGCACCCCCCGCTGCGCCGCGTCCATGCGTAAAGCTGCGAGCGAGCGCTTTTCCACTGAGGGTTTCGTGCGCTTCTGCCGCGTGCGTAAAAGAAACGCGCTCCTCAGACCGCGGCAGTGAGAGAACAGAGAGAGGAGGGAGCGCGGGTAAAGACAGCCCTAATTACAGGCTTGAAGCGCGGCGTTACTGTGAGAGCAAGACACATGCTCAAGAGCAGCCTCAACTTAAACAAATTACTCTATATATGTGTGTCTCAACTTCACAATACATGTCTATTCTTAATACTTGGGCAGCACATTGTTTTACACCCAATACCAGATTAACTGACTGTCAATCTAATCGTGAAGGACCAAAATACACATTCAACTCCAATAAAAAAACACTTTACAGTGATTTGATAGTGTTGGTTACTTTTAAATTTTGAATGTGTTCTATTTAATCTTATAAAATGAACAAATGAAGATCCACAATTTAAAAAGAAAATCATTCTTTTTATTTTCTTTACTATATTTCGTATTCACATACTGTATAAAGTCCTGCAGCAGCACTCCCTGCTCATCCAACCATCTGACAACAACAAAACGCTTTTGGACTATTTTTATTCAGTTTTTTCAACATCATGAATCATCAGGGAATTAACTAGTTTCCAAAATGTATTTATTTATTTATTTATCAAGTCTGATCAGCTTGAAAGCTCCCATCATAGTTGGCACATTGTCCCTGAGGGAGAGTTTGTCTTTATATTGGAAAGAAGGAGGAGAATGTATCAGCTCTATTATTGTTGGAGTTTGAAAGAGGTGAGAGACTTTTGTGGAGACATTTTAATCTGATTTTATTATAGTTGACATTCTTACCGCATGTTCAGTGGACATGGTATCTCCAAAACACAAAAATATAACATCAGGGCTGAATGCCTTAAGTTGTTTAGTCAATGGTCTTAGTCAATCAACAATCAAGCAGTCAATTACTTATTATTTTATAGTGATTTTAAATTATGGATATTATGGAAATTGATTATGGAATGCAGCAGAAAGGAGATGACATGGAGTGAATTAGAGGAGATCTGTGAAGATACTTTTCAAACAAAACATATGGAATTTACTGGTACTTTTTTCTTCAGTGCACATTGGGTCAAACTAATCAATACATAGGGAATATCTTATATCTTCCAAGAATACCCTAACTAACGTTTACAAACATGAATTCCACATGAACATATGCTATTTGACATTTGGGTTAAAGGTCAGCTTGTTAATGTCTTTACAATATTCATGCAAATATGTGTTATGTTGATTTTGTGTTAAATGTGTTCATAGAAAACAACAACTTTTTTCTGACACTGCTAATTAAATCTGTTCATATTTGGTTGGATGAAGCAGACCAGCGTGATATGTGGCCTTTGCAGGTGCATCTTGGAAAGCGTGTATTGGCACAAACCACAATATCGCGGTGCGTTTGTGAAGGGCGCAGGTGGCCAAAAGGAGTGCTGTAATTCTACAGCAACACAGAGAGAGCCTAATTAAGTGTTCACACAAAGGAAAGAGTTTTGTCAGGCTATACCAGAGCCGGGGGGGTTACAGTGCACTCATGGAGTCCATTTTAGAAAGTTCTGTTAATTGGGCATCATGCTGTTTGGAGAAACACTATAATGAAGTATGGTTTAGTTGCATGTGGTAATTTTCCTTTATCTGGAGAATAAATACACTTAAAATTGTGTAATCTTAATGAACTTTTCATCTTCTTTTAACAGTTTTAAGTATGTTTGCATGAAGAATTCCATTATTATCGGACAAATTGGAGAATAGATTTTGTCACCAAATTTTGCTCCTGGTATAATCACTATACCTATAAAACTCAATATGAAACGCACCCACTTTTAATTAACAATCAATAATTTCCTTTTCTCTGAAGAAGCAACGAAATTAAAAATAATTTAGAAAAATATTACTAATGCGATATATTATTACAGCAGCTCATAATATCTCATTATCATAATACGTCTATAATTCCACACACCCTTATCCACAAACCAGCTTATTGCGTTTGCCAAGATGAATGTCGTAGAGATGTATCTGGGAGGGCATCTGAAATATAAAGAGCAACGTTCATTTTCCCCATTGACTTTTCAGGACATTAGTTTTTTAGTTTGATCGTTTAATAACTCATTTGAGAAGTATTTTTCCCATTGGTACGTCAAGTCAAACAGTAACTGAGGTCGGAATAAGAACTTTCATTTGTTTGCATTCTCATCTTACAGTTTAACATCTTTTTGACCACAATGCAGCAGCGTCTCAAATTAAAACATTCCAGTCAGATCAACTCTTGATGATGCCACCGATGCTATTTATTCCCATTTAATCTGTGAAGGACGCAAAACGCCCCTGACAGTGCACCATTCTCACAGCTGTCATGCTTTGTGGCTCCACCGTCAGCTCCTTTCACTAATGTAGAATGACGGCACAATATTGGCCAGCGAGACGAGGCCGACACACTTTCTCTAAACATAGATTAGAGAGACCAGCCTTTTGCTTCTCAAAAGACTCATTTGCGGACACAAGTAGGACGCGCTTCTCCTCACTGTCCATGGGTTTTCAATCAGCGACACTATTCGCCGTGACATTTTTGTCCACAATCGGGAGGCAGAGACGTCGTCATGGTAACAGGGAAAATAGCCGTTGTGGTTGGAGCGCGGGGGGTAGCTGATAAAGTGCTCCAAGACCTGACGGGCTCATTAGCTGTGAGGTTTGGACAGATGAAATGAGGATTTTCAAAAGAGCTTGAACTGAGTCAGACTTGTAATTAGTTAATTTAGCTTTTGAATACGTGCTTGTCATGGTATCCGCATAAGCTGTTTCAGCAGAATCCGATTTGGGAATAAAGATGGGAACGTGTTTTTTTTTATGCCCGAATAAATGTAAATTTTCCAGACTTGTGTGTAGTTGAAAGAAAGTTTTGAAGTATCTGCTCAACGAAAAAAAATCTGCTTTTGTTACAGCACCTTTTGCGCCATGACATATTTAACAGTCTCTCAGGATCTTTAAAAGCAGGTGTCTTAGGAAAATGACTGCTTGACCTTCAACTTTTCTAAGTACAGGCGTGAGTGAAATGTTCATCTAATTTTAGTTCTAAACCGTCCTGTCTTTCTTGAAAGTCGAAAAGTACCACCAGAAACAGTTGAACCTGAGGTCACCTGTCATGCGTTGCCAACAGTGCCCACCTGGTGTCTGCGTCTCCACCACAAAAATAACTAAGAAACTCTTCCAAATCTCAGAACGTGTGTTACGGGAAAGACATTCAAAATACTGTCAGAAGTCTTTTTAAACCGGAGAGGAAAGTTTGTTTATCCGTGCATTTTAATTTCCTGTCATGGATGCTGTTTCGAGTGCTATTGACCTCATATTCACACTCTCTCCACCACCGCAGCCTTTTGTCATGAACGACCAAACCGTGGACAGTTTTTAAATACACCGGACGAACAACAGACCACTCACTTACATTTGAACAGCGCTTGACGAACATTCATAAAAGAAACCGAAAACTGTCAAAAACTGAGATGTTGATCCTCGTCTGTTATTACTGTCACATCAATCCATCGTTCAACCTATTATGCACCGGCTTTTTCAACACGGTCACTGCTAAAAACGGCTAAAATCCGAGGACTCTGCACATCTAACTGTAAGAACTTAACAGCAGGGTCACTGCACTGTTGCACCGGAACACGACCGCACTCACCCACTGCACGAACACCTTTGACGTCGCCGTGAAAGGAGCCGTGTGGATTTTCTCAGCCATTACATATTTTGAACAACGGGTCCCGCTGAGTGCACTCAAATGTCTATTGTAATGGCTCTATTGATGTTTGGTCTGTTTGTGTATTTTGTCAAATGAGCTCTGTGTCTGTGGGAAAGAAAGTAACAGAAAAGTCTTACAGATTTCTGAGAGAATTATTGTTAACTGCTATGTCAATCATCCTAACGTTCAGCACTCTACTTTTAAGAAATCGTTTGTCTTCTTTCCTCTGTGCCTTTCTTGAATAGAGTGTTTTTTTACATTTCTCCCTGGATTTGGCCAATTATCTACTCACTTTTGCATGAGTGCAGCAACCAAAAGTATTTTTCAAAGACTACCTATTCATGCTCTTTTTATATATATTGTATTGACACGAATCATCTTAAAACGTGTGTATTGTTATCATAAAATCAAATGTACATATAGTATTTTGCCATGTTTAATTTTAAAGGTGCATTATGTATTGTAACTTTCCCGGGTGTCTTCATGGGGATGTTATAGGTCTGGAATATTCCACTATTTGGCATTAAAACCTTTGCATTTATTCAATAACAGATGTTTTAAGGGGGCGTTTACTTTTGCCCTTGGCCCACATCAAACTGGGTTAGACTTGGTTAAACTGGGACTAAATTCTGAGCTATTGTAATGCTGGCCCCGAAAAAAAACCCAAAAACATGCATTCTTACAGGGAGTAGGGTCGCCTCTCCACAGATCGGACCTATAACTGGGCCTGATGGCGCTATGGTTACGATGAGATAACTTCAATGCCATACTGTGAAACGTTACCGCCAAAGCAGCACATCTACGTGGACACAAGCAGGTGAAGCAGCCCAGAAAAAGTGACATAGTGCACCTTTAATACCATTTCACACGTGCAACATTAGAGGTACATTTACAGCATGTATTGAGTCAAAGAAAATATATTCAATGGCAACTCAATCAAACAGGAGGCAATCGGAGAATACAAAGAAGCCACTGCCGTTTCATTGTTCTCAAATGGTAATATTATTTAGCCTTTAAAGTTGACGACGAGTCGAGTTAATGCGCTCACTTAACCACGTCGCTTTACTGCACCTTTTCAACACCAGTATCATTTGCACAGTTCATACATCGGTTGTCATTTCTAGAGTTTGAGCTGCAGGTGGTTATTTTCAGATGTCATTGACTATATTCACCTTGTCTTTTCAGAAAGAAACCCATTATGTGAGACCCAGATACGAGGCTAAAGAAGAAGGGGGGCCACAATGCTCTCTGTGCAGGGGACATTAGCCGCTTGAAGGGCCAAAGACTGTAGACCTGCCATTTCACAGATAGCCAAAAATGGGCTGGCAGCGCTGGCACTCTTCCCAGGGATTTCGGACTGGAGTGAAGCAGCGGTGTCTGAGTGAGTCCAGCGCGTTCCCAGGTGAGGCAGCCCACTAAATGCCCATTTTGTTCAATTTTGCACAGATTTTGTGTCCTATTTTTAGACATGAAAGAGGCAAAGTACTTGTAAATATGAGTAGTTCATGGTTGCAGCGGTTGTAAATGGAGGGAAATAAAGCTTGAATATGCATGACACAACGACTATTGCCTTAAAGACTATGACTAAAGGCCTTAGTGTTGTCCATATTTAATACTCAATTTTGACTCAAAATAAAGGTTCTATAGTTGATATTGTTTTCAATAGACCAAAAAGACCATTCCACTTTTCAGGACAAGAAAATGTATGATTTATGGAAATATTGCCCTGTTTATTTATTTACAACTTTGAGTATTGATTAGTGTCTGGACATCAATTCTTTTGACAGCTGTAACTATGCAAAGATAGACCTGTCATAGAGGTGAGTATATGCATTTTCCGGTGGTTTGAATTGATCCTAATGATGATGAATATTTCCCTATGGTGATTAGTATTATTATCATGTTATAACCTTTCTGTATACAGGGAGGGCTCTTGAGAGCACGCTCTCATTTACAAGAGCGCCCTGTTAACACATAAACACATTTACACAATTACATTTTATACAAACAAACACAGGATATACAGATAAAATACCAATACATAATAATAATAATCAAATACAAGACATAAAATCAGTTAATTTAAAAGTCTTTGAGTTTTTTTCCATTGATCAGGAGCAAAGTTTCTGAAAGCCTTTTTTCCTAGCTCCATATTGATTCTGAGATTGTAAAATAATTGAGAGCTTTCTAAATAAACAAAATGCAGTGCTGTTCTCTTCTCACATCCAATGATTGCCATTCTACTTTAGAATATAATTCACAGTGGTGAGTTCTGTCTCCTTCTCCTGTAATGAACCTTAGAGCTGAACCTTAGAGCTGAACCTTAGAGCTGAACCTTAGAGCTGAACCTTAGAGCTGAACCTTAGAGCTGAACCTTAGAGCTGAACCTTAGAGCTGAACCTTAGAGCTGAACCTTAGAGCTGAACCTTAGAGCTGAACCTTGGAGCTGAATGATAAACTGAGTTCAGAAGTTTAAACACTGTTGCTGTAGAATGCACATAGAGTATATAATATCACCATAATTTAGAACTGAAAGAAATGTAGCCTGGATTAACTGTTGTCCACAATTCAGAGGAGTACACGTTTTATTTCTAAAGAACAATGACAATCTGGCTTTAAGATTATTCGTCAGCTCTTGTACGTGTTTGTTGAAAGAGAGTTTATCATCAATCCAGATGCCCAAGTATTTGTAATAGGGCACTTGTTCACTCTTATTACCATAAAGCCTAAGAATAGATGTATTCTTTGGGTCACTAGCGTGCCTAAGTTGATTAAACCAACTTATTTATTTATTGGCTATTATCTGAACCTGTCTGGCCTCAAATGCCCTTGGGCCGTGTGTCTCCTCGCTGGAGGAGTGGGGAACAACAGAGGACACCAGTGATGGGTTTAACTGCCTGGGTCGGTCTCCTGCGCCATGAAATGTGAAACACTATTCTTCGATCAGACCTATTTCAGGCCCAGCACATTTCACTGGAGCTAAAGCTGATCTCTCAAACACACAGGGAGAGTCTGGCACAGATACACTCAAATGGGGCTATATTTGACCTTCCAAGGAAAGTCTCAGGTCTTCCCAGCTCAATGTGGGAAAATATAGCTCCCTTGTGAAAACAGTTTATTTTTGGCACCAAATCTTAGGAGTAAATATTGTAAACATACAAATAATGGTTTTATTTTAGGACGCACCAATACGATACTGTGCAGATCCAGGGGAAAAATGCAGGATTGGATATTGGGTCCAGTCGATATCCTGGTTGTATCTATAATATTGATGTAATGAGACTATTTACAAGTCGTTGTTGGCTGAGAAAGTCTCGTAATGTTTTATCTTTTATTCATACAAAGCTGTTCTGTTGTTACTTGAAGGTTTTGCCTCAAATGTTGATCTGTTTTGTTACACATTGAATATCAGGTAAGAGTGAATACAAAGCCAAAGTATCAACATCGTTATTGGGACTGAAAACGCTGGATCGGTGCGTTTTATTTCTATCTTAGTCGTCTGGTTCTGACATTTTGTTCCCACTTAACCATCATCTTAAAACATCAACATTTATTTTCAAGCCCGTAGCCTTCCTGTAGTTTTTAGGAATACTTTTTGTTGTTATTTTGTGTGGCTTTTGTGGTGGTGGTAGGAAAAGTGCAAGTGTAACATTTTATTCTGTCATTATTTATAGTGGGTTTATAGTGGGATATTACTACCAGACCCGGGACAGATATAAATGTTACACTGGCTTACTATAATTAAGTGTAAAGGTATTCATAACCTTAACCTAACCCTAACCCATAACATGAGGCAATTTCTTCAACTTTAAAAAAGGCTATTGACTCTTTCAGGAGGACAACTTTGGCCATTCCCTGTGGCTCTGAGTGAGTTGCAAGAATTACTGCAGAGAAATAGTACTTTAAGCATTGGATACATCATATTTTTAGACACCAGATGCTGCTCTGGATACAATGGGGATTTTTATTGAGCCAAATGGGTCATCTACTGGACTCAATCAGCCCACTAACAGGCTGTGGGATGTTGGCGTTTTCACTGTGGCTTCTCTCGTTATGCGCTTCTGTGAGCGGTCCCAGCAGGATGGAAAAGTAGAAAAATGCATGCCCATTATTGTAATGCACACTTGAAAGTCATTTTGACACTAGATGGCAGTGTAATCCAAGTACAGGGGAGTCACTTTGGCCCAACTTTCAGGTATTTTGCATCAGAGCCACCGGTGGTATTTACTGTTCAAAAGTCTTGATGCAAGAACTGAACTTGTAATTCCAACCCACAGGCCGTATATTTAATTGAAATGGACATACACCTTTTAAACATCTTGAAAATTGAAATTCATAAACGACAGTCATTCATTTTTAACTATAAGGTTCAGGGCAACGAGCACCACCTTGAGGGACACAAAAATATTACTTTGTCCTGAAAAAATTGGGCCCCAAGGTCACACAGGTTAAAGAAGACATGTGATTTTTTGTTCTGGTATTTTATATTGAACTATAACATATGTAGATGTTTTTTTACTTTGTTTCATTTTAGACAGCAATATTTATCTCAGACGGCCTAATCATCCTGTTAAAAACTTAGTAGTGATGATAGTGATATTTAACTGTAGCGAGCAGCAAATTTTCCTTTTTTTTTTTTTTTTAATTGCTCCACCTGGTGTCAGACCTTTTTAAATAATTGTAACTATGTACAGGGCTGTGGGCAGGGATAGGGGGGTATAGTAGGTGAAAAACTTAAGCCTGAAAATGCAGGACTATTTAAACATGCATGAATCAATCGAAATAAAACATTAATATAACATGGTTAAAGTCACCTTAAAGTTTTATACCATGTGTCCCCCATAAGAAATTGTGGACCAGAAATGAATATTATAAAGTTAGCCTCCTGCGAGATCACTACCATTAGGTCAGAATCTCAGAAAGGCTAGACTGGGATCATTTGGACAGAGGCAGAAGAGTGGATATGCACTAAAGCGAGACCAAACAGATTCATATACATTTCAGTGCCGTGATAGAGGACAACAGGGTGGGGGATTATGTCCTGAAACTCTTGGAGTACACGCGTGTCTAAATGACTCGCTTTCATAACTTGAAACTTACTGGGAATATCCCTTTGTTCCATTTTTATTGCTTTTCTTCAGAGAAATACCGTATTGATCTATTGTTATTCTAATGTTTGTGTAAGCTTTGTATTGTAATCATTCCCAATAGAAAAACAGAGACATTAATTTTACTTTGTTGCTGATGACAACCCAAAAGAATATGCAATTATATTGCCCCCTAGTGGTGCATTTTTTAACTAAACTTATAGCCACACAAAAAAAATTAAAATAGCTTTCAGTGTAACGTTATAGCAGTTAATCCTAAATAGAGAAAGTTTACACTTTTAATGAGAGCATGGAAATGAAGATGGGTTAAATATAAGCAATAATAAGCAAATAGAAAAGGCATATTATTATGCTCTTATTTAATATACTATAGGCTGTATTGTGACTCATGTTACGTTTTCATTGTTGAAATTAAAGGCATTTAAAGGTCTTGTTGTAGGTGTGTGCATTAACCAGTATCCAGTCCATGCTGCGTAAATAGCTTCAACATTTAAACTGTCCGTATGATGTAAATAACAGCCCTCTCCCTCATGTTTTGCGTCGGGACAAATGCAGGCCCTCTCCCAGGCACATCTGACCCCTCCGGGCCCTGAAGCAGATGCCATGTGGGTGTGGGATTTAGAGTTTACCACTCCAGGCTCAGAGTAAATACTGGGGCCATTCCTGCCATTACTGCTGCTGCTGCTGCTTCAGTGGAGGAGGAAGGAAATGTCCGTAATCAGGGTAACTTCAGTTTCCCAGAGCACAGAGTCAGGAAGTCGGGCCGCTGCGAGGAGATGACAGTGGGTGTGAGTATAGTGAGAGCATGGGAGGCTGGCAACAGGGGACAGCTCCTAAGCAAAGCATTACACATGGACTTTGATTACTGCTCTGTGGAATAGGCTGCTACAGTATGCATATAAAAACAACATAGCTTTGTTTATGCTTAAATAATTGTTGCAGTGGTTAAGTGTTCCTCCGAGGTCTGGACTGTGTTAGAGCAGCTTGTTAGTCTGAGGCCTTAGTTACACTGTTGTTGTTACCTGCTATTACAACAACAAATGAATGAAAAATGTATAGGCTACAGGGCAACGAGGACAAAAGCAACTATCAAGTCTTAATACATAATAATACTGAGTGATAATTATATTTATTTACCATTAAAAAAAAGACTTCTATTAGTTTAACATAATGAATTACAGTATGTATATTGTATTGAAAGTACAGTTACCAATTGTAACGAAGTTTAAAGTGTGATTCCAAAAGTTACATGATGCAGTGAGGTGTTCTCCACATATTTCCAGTTGTACAAATTGTCTGAAGTGAAAAGCCGCGGTGGTTTTTCACTTTCCACTCAGGCATGGAAAAGTCGTGCGGTGCCAATCACTGACTCGAGGCCTCAGCATAAGTGCGGTGCGTTCACTGTCATTTTACATTATGTGTTTTTTTTGGGGGGGGGGGGGGGGGTTTACCGCTCAGGAACTCCTTAAATCCTTGTTTGTCTGACTACTTCACGGTATCACTCATCACAAGGCTTAATATTTGCTCTGTAAATGCCATTAGAAGAAAGAGCTCACACATTCTCTACGTTTAATGCAATGTAAAGGCCGCAGATGACATTAGGTATTAGGCTTTCCTCTTGAGTCAGCAGCAACAAACCGGTGATTGTATTACATAAAGTCTAGTGGACTGACTGTGCTTCAGTAGCTCTTAATGCAAACACTGCTTTCACTTATGGTCGTAGTGCAGCGGTAAAGGGCGATGTGCATCTGTGCATTTTGTTCATGCAGCAGAAGAAAAGCTACAGCAACGTGTCATTGCATGATAAATAGTGTCAAGATTTGGACTGTGCACATGGATTTACTCGTTCAGGGGTAAATGTTCATCCTCTTTAATGTTTACAGCATTGTTTAACACCTTTTAATGGTTGTC
This sequence comes from Eucyclogobius newberryi, assembly GCF_026437365.1. Taxonomy (NCBI): domain Eukaryota; kingdom Metazoa; phylum Chordata; class Actinopteri; order Gobiiformes; family Gobiidae; genus Eucyclogobius; species Eucyclogobius newberryi. Next base: position 25,540,071 of record NW_027315757.1, read on the forward strand.
TGAAAGTTGCACACCCCTTATTATTTATCCCCACAGAAAATATTACAAAATAAAGTTACAGATGGATTGCATTCTCTCTGTACTTTTTGTCTATTTATTCTCCTATTTTATCTGTATGTTTCTTAACAAACAACACACTTAAAATGAACTCCTTGTCATCTAATCAAAGGAAATAAAACACAGAAAGTGATTTCCAGTTGTTTTTTTTAAACTAAAATACAAAGTGTTACTGCATCCATTACATCATTATGCAATCCACTGAGAATCGTATCAGATTGTGGGTTGATTTTAAAAAATTTGTTTGTGGAGCAAATTTAATTGACTAAGACTTTTATGGTTGGATGACTCATGGACCATTAGATAAGTGCAATGGTTTAGTCTCACTTCCAAAACATTGCTTATTTATCAACACTGACCTTTTGTTGAAATGTCTCTACTCCCCAAAGTCTCCTGTTTTATTGTGTGAGCGGTGACGTGTTCGGGCTCCCATATTACACTCGTAAAAGTCGGTTCGCAGTTGGCTCCAAAATCATTGTGATGTCAGGGTTAGATGCCGATAAATACACTCACCTTTAGCTCACATTTGGGTGATTTCAGGTGAGAGGAAAAAAGCGTCTGCCTCAGTTTGACGTGTAAGTGTGGAAGCAGCTCCACGGTGTCAGTCAGGTCTGTTTGCGTCACTGTTGGAGGTTTAAACAATGCAGTCTTGTATCAAAAACAAGGGTAACTGGCGTATAATCAATAGACAAAGAGAAAACATCTATATGCGCTTCGTGTCCTGTAAATCTCACAATTAAATGGCATTCTTTGACTTTTGCCAAGCTGAAAACATTGTGGTTCAACTCCCCATTGTAGTGGTTCTTTGGAAACAGTAACTCAAGTTGCATGTTACAAACGTAAACTTCTAATGTGAGTGTTATGTTTACAGTGTGCTAACTTGTGTGCTAACTTCTAATAGCAGCTCTGAGAAACAAATCTGACTTTAAGTTCATTATCCTCCATGAACGTGTTAATGAACCCTGTATTTCCTAAAGCAGAAAGTTCGATTCAATTCCCATGCTCCTTCTAAAACAATTTATCAGCTTTTTAGCAAGTCAGAAAAAGGACAACAATAAATAAACATACAATAAACATAAATCACCAGAGGCACAAGTTAAAAGTTGAACGTGCCTAAAAATGTCATAAATGTCATAAAATTGGTAAATGTAATATTTTCAAGTAGGCGTAACTTGTTTATTTACCACTTATTGTTTAGTCTCAACTCTTTTGCTTATCCTTTTCACCCTACATCATATATCTTAGCTTGTACAAACTGAAAGTGGTCTATCAAAGTTCTTATCCGACAACCTACTAAATCTGTAATATTCTGTTGCTCAATTGCGGTCATATTGCCATAACATTACATTCTCCCTCATCATTTGCCCGTATCTCGCATTTCTCAGGCCTAATATAGACACTAGTACCAACACGAGTATATATTTTGATCTCTCTGTTTTGATCTTGCAGGGCACCGTATCGCCAGCTTTCCATTCTTGCCCCAAACCAAACTTCCAGTCCCCTTTTCTGCTCGCCTCGCAGCAGAACAACAGTGCACAGTGCCAGCGAGCAAACAGGGGCCTATTTCTGTCTGTGGTCGACCCCGGGACGACCCCCCGCTGAGAACTGGCCAGTGCCCGGTGATACTGCGTGTTCATTATGGGAAAGTCACGCTTGTTGACGTCCAGGAATGTGAGAGGATGTGTGAAGGAGGTGCATGTTGTATGTTGTCCAGATTGCGGTGACACGGGGGGTTCTATCCATGTTTTGCTTTGTTGTTGTTTTTTATTTAATAGTATCGGTTCCAGCTGCTAAAGTTCTCTATGAATTGGCTATTTTAAGCAGCAGGTCATGGATTGTGTTCCTGGGCTAATAGCTGAATAATGTGTCATGTGTTTTCATTGCTTCGACCAGACAAAAATAACTCAAACTTGGTCATTCACGGTCAGAAGAATAGTTACGTAAAAGACCATTATAGTAAGTATCATTAAGACAACATAATCCTAATTGTACTTTTACCCTTTTAGTAAACAATGGTAATTTAACAGTGTAACCATTTTAATCCAGTTACTTAGTACGAACATTTATCCCTGAATGATAAAACCTTTTGTTTCAGCACTGGCATTATTCATTGTAAATATATGCAGTTGCTTTATTGCATAATTACAACGTGAGTTACAGAAACGAGTTATTTCCCTTATTTCGGATGAGTACAGATGCATAGGCTGATAAAGTCGACATGTGTTAGATTAGTGGCGTCCTGGAGGTGGATAAGCATGCATAAACTTCACAATGACAAATTAACCACAACTCTCTATGGGATCTTTCTCAACTAAAGCTGCACAATGTTGCTCAATTGTATTCTTTTTCATTTTTAATCACGACCACTCGGGGAAACAAACAACTTACGAAACAACTGGCATGAAGGCATTCACCATTACTTGCGTTCAAATCATAAATGACATGACAATGATAATAAACCGCGGTGGAGGTAGTGCGCAGCGTTTGAAAGGGTAAATGAAAATGTGTTGAGTAGCGGTATGGCAAAGAAAGTTGAACCAAATTAGGTGAGGTGCGAACCGCAAGCTGACTTACGGCTTTTATCTGCAGGTTTCATCAACTCAAACTCCCCTTAAAGTTAAAGAGTCTAAGTAAGTCTACTAATATAAGCCATGGACACTGAGACTTTGTGGCTTAACTCCTCAAAATCTTCTTTTTTAACCTCCTTGTCGCCAGGCACATAAAACATACCAGTTTGCCTCAGTTTTTAACTCATTTGCCTTATAGAAATGTGATACTTGACCTGTTAAAAGTTGATAATAACACATTTAGCCTTAGCCGGTGCGATTAAGATACTAAAATGTCGACCTCAATTTCAATACAAAGGAAAAGGCTCAATACCGATTTCAATACCGTAACGATAATAAATTCAATAGTTTGGTTCTGCATTTGTGCACGCCAGTCAATAACTTATAAATGTCAAAAATGGAGGATGCACAAACACAAAGACACCTTTTTTCGAGCGAAACGGACACTACAAGGAGCCAACTTCACACGAGTTGACATTTTCAACACAAAATAATTGTCTTTTACTGAACTATTCCAAAACCATTCAAGAAAGGTCCAACTTTGTCCTGTTTCTACTCATTTGTTCAACATTGTTACTGGTTAGTATCAGTTTTTATCAATATTTTTGTGACAGCCCTATCCATAACGCACATTTTTGCTCTGATGGGATCCAGTGATTCGATGATATGTTGTGACTGGTTCAACTTAAGTTAAAATAACCCTCCTTTGCCACAACGTTTGACATCACAGATCGGTCGGAGGAGATACCGAACGTCAGAGTAAATCTCGGAGGCCTTTCTGAATGGCTACCAGAAGCTTTGAGAAATCAGTACATCAGAGTTCCCGACGTTAACACAACACATCTTATATTACCATCAGTCAATCCTATGCCCATAAATCTTGATATTACCGTTCTAGCATATGGGGCGGCGTAAATACTGTGACCGTAATGCCTGTCTTGGAAGTGCAACACACGTAAACGACTGTCAAAGCAGCGTGTGCCATTTGTAACTGGGTGTTTGTGTGAATTTGCCACATGTATTTAGCCTCTGGTGGCAACAGCGTGTAGTAGCTTCAAAGCGGGCTGCAGTCCTTATGGGATTTCCCTCTGGCTTTCCCACCATCTGTAATGGCCTTCATGGGATGTAGCGCTAGTATGTGCTTTGGCGACTCCCCTGTGAGAACCAATATCCACTTTTATTTCAAAATGTGCTCTTTTGACATCGGGGTCTGCAATTATTTGAAGATTTCTCCCATAAATTCGGATGTCGGCAGAAAGAACAGTACGCCATGACGACGAGCCTCCCGTCCGTAGGGCACATTCCTGGCCATGGTTTCAATCAAAATGTGATCCAAGTGTTATGTAAGATACCTGATGCTAAAAGGCAGCGCTCTAAACGCTGCACTGCACATTAAATGGAATATGATGATGTAGTAGTAGTAGTAGTGGTAGTGGTGGTGGTGGTGGTGGTGGTAGTAGTAGTAGTAGTAGTTGTAGGCAAGGCAAGGCAAGTTTATTTGTAGAGCACATTTCATACACAAGGCAATTCAAAGTGCTTCACACAGCAGGAAAAATGCATTCAAATCACAAAGAAATTACAGAAACAGAAATACAATAAAATTAACTAAATTAAAAATTATCAATCCAACTGATTTTCTAAACTAATAAAATCACAAACAAAAGAGAAGAGTGCAAAGAAAAAATCCTTTCAGTCATATGCGCAGCTAAACAAAACTGTTCTTAGCTTAGATTTGAACATTGTCAGAGTAGAAGCCTGTCTCACATCTTCAGGAAGACTGTTCCAGATTTTAGCTGCATAAAACTGAAACGCAGATTCCCCATGTTTTGTCCTGACTCTGGGCACCAGCAGGAGGCCGGTCCCTGAGGTCCTCAGAGTCCGAGATGGTTCATATGGCACTAACATATCCAAGATGTACTTTGGTGCTAGGCCATGGAGAGACTTGTACACAAGCAGAGCTGCTTTAAAGTCTATTCTCTGAGCCACAGGGAGCCAGTGCAGAGACCTGAGAACAGGACTAATGTGATCATACTTCCTGGTTCTAGTCAGGACCCGAGCAGCAGCGTTCTGGATGTACTGTAGCTGTTTTACAACTCGTTTGGAGAGGCCAGTGAGCAGGCCGTTACAGTAGTCTAATCTACTGGAGACAAACGCATGGATAAGTCTCTCTAAATCTGGTTTTGACACTATATTTTTGATTTTGCCAAGTTTTTTTAAATGGTAAAAAGCTGCTGATGTTATTGATTTGACGTGGCTATTAAAGTTCAAGTCTGAGTCCATTATTACCCCCAGATTTCTAATTTGGTTTGTAGGTTTTAGAGCGAGACTCTGGAGGTGACCGCTAACACTTTCTCTTTGTTTCTGTGGGCCAAAAACGATTATTTCAGTCTTGTTTGAGTTCAGCTGGAGAAAGTTGTTTTGCATCCACACACTGATCTGTTGGATGCAGTGACAGAGTGAATCTACTGGTCCATAGTCACCTGCCGATAGTGAAACATAGATCTGAGTGTCGTCTGCATAATTGTGATAGGACACATTTTCACTGCGTATCAGCTGACCTAACGGCAGCATGTAGAGGTTGAACAGAAGGGGACCCAGGACTGACCCTTGGGGCACTCCACAGGTCAGGGTCATGTGGTCTGAGACACAGCTACCAATTTCAACAAAGTACTTCCTGTCTTCCAGATAGGACCTTAACCAGTTTAGGGCAGTGCCAGTGATGCCCACCCAGTCCTCTAGTCTCTGTAAGAGGATCCCATGATCGACAGTGTCAAAAGCAGCACTCAGATCTAACAGAATTAAGACTGAGGCTTTGCCCGTGTCAGTGTTCAGGCGGATGTCATTTGTCCCCTTGACAAGAGCAGTCTCAGTGCTGTGATGAGGTCTAAAACCTGACTGAAAAACATCAAATGAGTTGTTTATTAAGAGGAAATCTGTGAGCTGTTGGTAAACAACCTTTTCAAGGACTTTGCCCCAAAATGGCAGATTAGAGATAGGCCGGTAATGACACAGTACTGCGGCATCAAGACTGCTCTTTTTTAGGAGAGGCTTTATGACCGCAGTTTTCAAAGACATTGGGAATGTTCCAGATTGAAGCGACATGTTAACTATGTGAGTGAATGGTGCTAACAAACTGTTCAGCACAGACTTTAGAAATCTGGTGGGTAACACATCGAGGCAGCATGTAGATGAACTCAGACTGGTGATGATCTCATGGACAGTTTTGTCAGTTACTGGTGCAAAGTGAGTTAGCTCTAAGTGTCTTGGTGGTTTTAGGGTAATTTTTTGCATTGTCGGATTTATAGCATTTTTAATGCCCTGAACTTTGTCATTAAAGAATAATGCAAACTCATTACACTTGGATGTGGAAATGAGTTCTAACGGCAGTTGAGCTGGAGGGTTTGTTAATCTGTTTACTGTGGCAAACAGGACACGCGAGTTGTTACTGCAGGTTCCAATTATTTCAGAAAAATATCTTTCCCTAGTTCTACATAAGATTAGGTTGTACATGTTCAGCTTTTCTTTGTAAATCTCTTTTTGAACCTGGAGCTTTGACTTGCGCCATTTCCGTTCGGCCCTGCGGCACTCCCTTTTCTGTGCCCTGACCGAATCATCATTTCTCCACGGAGCCTTCTGCTTATTTTTAACCATTTTAGCCTTTATAGGGGCGATGGTGTCCAGAACATTCAAAACACTAGATGTAACAGAGTTCAACAAATCATTTACATTAGAACATGAGACATTTTCAAAGTTTATCATTTCCATAAACAGTGCACCTGTGCCATCACTTATGTGTCTCCTCTGAACAACTGCAGGACCAACCGGAGGTTGGGGAGAAACAGACAGGTCAAAGAAGACACAGAAATGATCAGACAGAGCAACATCGATCACATTAACATTTGAAATATTTACCCCTTTTGTAATTATGAGATCTAGAGTGTGCCCTCTGCTGTGGGTGGGGCCTCTCACATGCTGAGTAAGACTGAAGGTTTCAAGGACAGCATCAAGCTCTTTAGCGTTTCTGTCACAAATATTATCAACATGCACATTGAAATCACCTGTAATGACCAAACCATCAAAGTCTGTGCATATGACTGAAAGCATCTCAGTAAAATCATCAATAAAACTTTGGCAGTGCTGGGGAGGCTTGTATAAAACAATGAAGAGAATGGATGGAGACCGTTTTAGCTCCATTTTAAAGGATACATACTCAAATGATGAAAACACCCCAAAAGACAACCTGCGGGTAATTATTTCATCTCTAAAGACAGCACAGACTCCACCCCCTTTTTTGTTTTCCTGTGTTTCAGATTCAGTTGGGTGGAGCAGATTCTATCAGAACTACATTTCCTGTGTTTTTGTCAAGCCATGTTTCAGTTAAAAACATAAAATCAAGATTAAAAGAAGAAATAAAATTATTAATTAAGAGAGATTTGTTACATAAGGATCTGACATTTTGCACAGCAAGTTTCAGACTAGTTTCAGTGAGACTGGGCTTTATCTTTTCACAGGGAATATGAATCACATTTCTCAGATTGGGCCTGATTCGCATTTTGTTTTTCCATCTGTGTGATGATGTGACTACAGAAATAGCACTAGGGGGGGCTCTTTTTACATAGGGCCCCGGGTTGGTTTGATTTTTAATGTGACAATAAGTCCCGGCAACGCTGAGACCCAGTGCATCCTAGCTATGGGAGATACCAGGTGAAAGGCGAGGTTGGATGGGTGGTGGGGCTTTTGTAGCCAAGGAGAGTTTGGGACCAGGTGAGAGGCGAGGGGGGATGGGTGGTGGGGCTTTTGTTGGTGTAGTCGGCTTGTGCAGTGAAGAGTTGATAAGTATTGGCATAGCCCTTGCTATATTGGGCGTGAGTGGAGCCATCTTAATGCCTGATTTGATCAGACTTTCAAAATGGCTGGGAAGGCCCATGGGTGAGAGTGGAGATGAGAAGGAGAATGATGAATCTTTAGTGGGAGTAGATGTTGCAGGGGGAACCCAGGGCTGGTGTGAAGGCAGGGGCGATGACAGGGATGTTGTTGGGCTTGTCACAGATGGGTCCAAGGCCTTTGAAGATTGTTCCTTTGCTGGAGGCGGTGGAGGTGAATGTGGAGCAGCTGGAGCTGAATCCTTTGCTGGTGGTGGTGGAGCAGCTGCTGATGAATCCTTTGGTGGAGGCTGAGGTTGTGGTGCTTTTGATGTTGAAACATTGGCTCGGTCTCTGGCTGATGGAGCAGGAATTCTTCTCTCATTCCTCTCTTCTCTAACTATCTGCTCAGGACCCTGTCCAGGCCCAGTCCAATGCCTCAGAGCGTGGAGCAGGTTCTCTGTCAGCACCCTCACTCCACCTCTGCATAGGTGGGGGCCATTTCTCTTAAACAGGTCTTTCCAGAATAGATAGAAGTTCTCAATGTAGTGTAGTCCTCTCGGGGAACACTCTTTGGACAGCCATGTGTTCAGCTGAAGAAGCCGGCTAAACTTGTTTATCCTCCTGTCGATGTTTGGAAGAGGTCCACTTATGAATGTTTTGATTTCCATTTTATCAAGCACGTCGAATAACTTCAAGAAGTCTTTTTTCAAAACTTCAGTCTGTTCCCGCCGCATGTCCACTGCACCCATGTGCACAATCAGCTGTTTAGCTCCTCCATGCTTAGCCATAATATTTGGAAGGAGTGACGTTATCTCAGAAACAGTGGCGCTTGGAAAATAATGTGTGTTTATCTTTTCATGCGTCACGTGACTTATCGCGCCGTCCCCAACCAAAACAATCTGCGTGACCTTGGCTCCTGGCATAGATCCTCCTCGCTGTATTTTGGCCACGTCATCTTTCCTTTTTTCATTTAATTCCATCTCTGAAAGTGGTAAAAATCTGTTGGTGAGCTGTATTTTAGGTGACTTCACGTTATATTTGTATCGTTTAGGCTTTGCTCCAAGTTTGTTCCAAGAAACAGCCTGGTCTTTCTGGTTTTTAGACAGTTTTGGAAACGACACAGATTCACTGCGGTTTAGGTTGAAAGTAGCAGTTTTTCTTGTAAAAAGTGTGCTCTTCTTACCATCGGTTGACACAGGAATGGTATCGTGAAGAACTTTTTCAGATTCCAAAACAAATATCCGTGTTTTCAGCTCATTAATTTCTTGTTGATATTTCCGACAGCGTTCACAGTTCTCCCTTCTTCTCCCGGACATGTCGCTGGCGTCAGATATGTCGTTAAAACTGGAAAAATGTTCTTAAAATCCTTGGTTTACTTGAAAAAGTCTAAAGCAAAAATGTTTGGAAGACAAAAACTGATTAAAAAGCAAAATAAATAAGGAAAGCAGCAATAGCAAGCGGAGCGAGCAAAAAAGCGTGTGCACTCTTCGGAAGCAGGTAGTGCAAAAGTAGTAGTAGTAGTAGTAGTAGTAGTAGTAGTAGTGGTAGTGGTAGTGGTAGTGGTAGTGGTAGTGGTAGTGGTAGTGGTAGTAGTGGTAGTAGTTGATAGTAGTGGTAGTTGATAGTAGTAGTTGGTTGTAGTGGTAGTTGATAGTAGTAGTTGTTGTAGTGGTAGTAGTGGTAGTTGATAGTAGTGGTAGTTGATAGTAGTTGGTTGTTGATAGTAGTAGTTGGTTGTAGTGGTAGTTGATAGTAGTTGGTTGTAGTAGTAGTTGGTTGTAGTGGTAGTTGATAGTAGTAGTTGGTTGTAGTAGTTGATAGTATTAAGTAGGTTGTGGTAGTTGGTAGCAGTATGTAGTAGTAGCTGTCAGTAGTTGTTGGTAGTAGTTGGTAGTAATTGGTAGTAATTGGTAGTAATTGGTAATATTTAGTAGTAGTTGGTTGGTAATAGTAGTAGATCGAAACTGTAGTAGATGGTGGATCTGAGTAGTAGTAAGGAGTCAGTAGGTGGCTGTAGTTAGTAATAGGTAATCAGTAGTAGTAGAAGGTGGTAGTAGTTAGTAGTAGTAGTAGTAGGTAGTCAGTACAAGTAAGTGGTAGTAGTTAGTAGTAGGAATAGTCGTAGGTAATAGTAGAAATTAGTGGTAGATCGTAATAGTAGGTAGGTGGTAGTGGTTAGTACTACTAGAAGTAGTAGTAGTAGTAGTAGTAGGTAATATTAGTAGTCAGTAGTCAGTCGTAGTAGGTGGTTGTAGGTAGTAGGTAGTAATAGTTAGTAGTTAGTAGTAGCAATGTAAGTCTGCTTAAGACAAAAGTTATGTCTAATTTTGAATTGTCAACTTGCAGTCATGAGACTTATTCACTTTTCTGTTTCTTGAGTGATGTTATTTGGAATAACCCACCTTGGGCTGCAACTAATGATTATGTTGGCAATCGATAAATCTGGGGATTGTTCTTTCAATTAATCAATTAGTTGTTTAGAACGCGAAAGGCCTGTGAATATGAGACATTGACATTACCGATACAGGGATGATGCTTGAGGTCCTGATACAGTACAATTACAGACAAAACTGTTTTCCATCAAAAACACTACATTTTTGGTGTAATTACGCAGCACATGACATAATTCGGAATCTGTGTATCGTTCAGAAAATTATTATTTGATTACTAAATCAAATAATGAGTTTTATATTGGGTTATTTCAATCCTTTATAAGTAGCAGTAGTTTAATAATACAGTATTTGGAGTACTTCTTCCACCGCTGCAATAAACACATTTGCAGTACATTGTGTGACCCCTCTCATGCATACCTGGTCTTACTCAGAGCCCAAATAGAGCTGGATCCATGTGGAATTTGACACAGCCTGGCTTCTATAGTAAACACGCGTGAGGGAGTGGAGCCGTATAAATGACTTTTTATCACTGCACCTGAGTTTGATTATGGCCCAAAGCATCAAAAAAATGCAGGATGACTCTTTAAGCCTTTAAGTGCAGAATGGAGAGGGGATTACATCGTTTTTACGCTGATCTTGTTATTCTTTGCTCACTGTTTGTCACAAATGGACTTTGGGGAAAAAGCAGCCTAATGTTTTTGCACATGTTGTTCACAGAGATAGAGAAGAGTGCATGCTTTGATGTGAAGTGGCTTTATCAGTGGATTTTGGCAGAGCACGTTTAAATGGTTTGTCTAAGCACGGATTTTCCACTATTTTTGTGGCAGGGTTTCCAATTTTGCCTGATATCTTTATTGTGGATTTATTTAAAGGAGCACTACCGTATTTTCCGGACTATAAGTCGCACCGGAGTATAATTCGCACCAGCCAAAAAATGCATAATAGAGAAGAAAAAAACATATATAAGTTGCACTGGAGTATGAAATGCGGTTGCAAGTGTGAAAATAACAAATAATATCACATATAAGTCGCTCCGGAGTATAAGTATATAAGTATAAATATAAGTATAAGTCGCACCTCGGCCAAAACTGCTTGTCTCCGCAACAATTTACAGATGTTTTATTAACAATAATGCATATCTGAGCTCAATGATTATGAGGAAAATAAATCTTTTTTTTTTTATTTTACAGATTTGACCTGCAACTTGGTCTGGTGAAATCATCTGCTTGTCTTTATGGAAATAGATATGTTTAATGCAATACTATGGAACATTCCGGGCAAAGCATCTCCATGGAGACCAGCAGTCGGCGCACCCTCCACCAAAAAAGTTACCGGCACATAGTGCACATTGAAAAATCGATCTCACATAAATTGTCCCACAATAGAGTTATATTATTATATATTATTTACAATATTTTGTAAGGAAAGCGCATCTGACACAAAACATCAACATCATCATGTAAAAATGCCAAAAATTAGAATGACCCTAAATCACTTTTGAACTACTTTGTAAACACAACTAAAACATTACATTCTCAAACAACAATTTCACGGCCAAAGTGACAAGTTTGAACAACTCTAGAGACTCATAACTAATACATTTATTTGTTGTACATAAAATAATCTACCACAAGGGATTCATGAAAAATCCCTGCTATTTTACGAGCATTTGTAAATCAAACACATCGTAAAAAAAAATTAAGAGAATTGTTTTGATTCAAATTCTTCACGCCAAAAAGGTCAATGTTGTTTACACATAAATATGAAGTAGGTGGCCGTTCTTTAGCCTTAATGTTCGTACATAATTAGGTAGAACCACAGCTGTGTACCATCCAGCCAAAGACTTTGTCCTGACGTTTGTTATGGCGAGATTACAGGACCGCTTTGTGTCGTGGGAGGTCTGCACGGAAAATTATGCAATCTCTGACTCTTTCAAATCGACGTGACTCATGTATTGCAGTCAATCACAGGAACAAACAAACAAAACAAATAATGTCGAACAAATGAACAGTAATGAATGTGTGATGTGATTTTTATTTCTTTCTTTCCTTTCATCTATTGCATGATAGAGTAGTGCTGTTTGCAATGGCCTGAGAAGACTTACAAGAGCGTAGCGATATCTTTGTAATAGGATCAATATCAATATCGATGTTTATTTAGAAAGCACAACTTTAAAAGAACAAAGTGCAATACGTCATATAGGGTACAAGCAATTAAATATGCATGAAGTTAATAAACAATAATGACTCAACTCAGTCGGTGTTTAAAAGGCCAGAGAGAAAAGGTAGTTTTTTAACAAGGATTTAAACTGCTCTAGAGTCTCAGCAGCTCTAAACATGCAGAGGCTGTTCCAGAGCCTGGGCCCCGCCACAGAGAACGCTCGGTCCCCTCTGCTTTTCAGCTTTGACCTGGGCATATTTAGGATATAAGTGTTTGAGCATGTAAAATAATGTAATTAGTGGAAGATATATTGTCTTTGCACTAAGTTGAAACTCTTATACACCCTCAGTTTGTTCTGGACCAGGGCGGGGAATCACCTCACGATTCGATGCTAGTCACGATACACGATCACAAGATACGATAATATCACGATTTTGCGATAATTGATATATTGCTCATGCTACGATATATCACTATTTTCTAAAGAACTCAATACATTTTAACAACATTTTTCTTTGTTAAACCACGACCTGCACAAACTCAAAATGAAATACACCCTTTTTAATCAAAACAGCCAAAATGTCAAATGATTTGCGTAAACAAGTTTCCTCTCTATAAACAAGCAACAAGATTGTAGTTTGGGAAATTACGCCGAAAATGACTTATGGCGATATATCGAGGATCACGGTGGGACAATAATTCCGGGGAATAACAGGGAGCCAGACCATTTCAGACTATCCAGTAAAAACCATGAGAAACAATGTAAATTGGATTCTCTGGATGTCTGGGTAATAGTAATAACGTAACCATCAGTTTTGCCCTCACTTCACCCTTTGGCCATTTAAGACCAAAACCAGTTCATGAAAACAAGTTGATTTGAACAATTTGTTTGTGTTATGAGTCATTGAGTTAGATTAGAAGAGCTTTGGAGCCAGTAACACAATCGGGTTGGCATTGTAGACATGTTTTTCTTTTTGAAAAATAGTTTATATTTGCAGAACATTGTACGCAGTATATCAAGAAATGGATGACCGTGTATTATTATGAATACAAAGCAACTCGGTTAACTTGCCACTTATTTTGTTGTTGTTGTGATAATTCAATTCAGTAAATTCAAATAATAGCCTTTTGTTTAGCTTGTCTTCGCATTGTAGTTTTAGTCTGGACTCTCTCTAGTATGCAACGTCTACATCTTCCTCTCCAACACTCATATCCAAAATAAGAATACAAACTATTCAGTAAATGCCTTTCTTCAGTAAAGGTTTTGATTGAAGTTATGCTCTTTTCACCACAGTTCCCTGAATGTACAGTAGTCTCAATATTTATGAGGAAAAAGAAGTCATGCTAAGATCGTTTCAGGTCAAACTGAACATTTGACTTTTAAATGATTTCTTAGAATGGGAAGAACAGCACACGATTTGAAAATGGAAATTTGGACAGGTGCATGCGGTCAGCTTTAAAACTATGTGTTGTTTCTATGGCCAGTTCAGCTTCCTGTTTACAGGCCACGTTTTGAGAACCATTCAAAAGATGTGATATTTAGTGTTGAATTCTTGATTGTATATTTTGTTTTTCTATTTCTAAGTTAATTTTATTTCTTATTCATGCATCCCTTTTATTGGACATTGTTTTAAATGTTACTATATTTTACTATTAGCATCTTTAGTATATAGTAGTATATAGTATGTTATATATACCATGTTACCAAAAAACACATTTGTGAATTTTGACCATGATGATAAAGTTTAAAATCATTGTCCAACATTGCACATTAGAGAGTTTATTTCTATTTATTGTTATGATTTCTTCAGTTAGTTTTGGAAATCTGTCTGTCTCTTCAGTGTAGTAAGAATAAGTGAAAGAATAAGAAAAGCCAGTGTGTTGCTACACCTTGACATCTAAGGGTTGCACTCTGTTGCCCTCGTGGAGCCGTCCCACAAAAAAAACGCCCTTAATTCCTCGTTATCTCACTTCCTGTTTAGCTTCTTTACCCACATCAAGCCACGAGTGAATATACGCTCTTGCTTTCTCTTTTCAGCAAATGTTGCTGTATTCAACAGTGTGTTTAAACTATATTTGTACTTTTCACTTTTTTCAGTGCAAGTAATTCTGAAAGAGATTAATAAAACTGTTAAGTCATTTAAGGGCTTGTAGATCAGCCTGTACATAAAATCAACAACAAATTCTAATTTAATCTCAACTAACAGTACTGTACTTATGTAACACTTTTAGATATCTGTATTTTACTTCAGTAGTTTTTACAGTGGATACTTTTTACTTTTACTTCACGACATTTGAGGCCAAGTTTCTGTACTTTTCACTCCACTTTTTTATTTTTAACTGGACTTAAAAAGGAGAACATTGGTTTGAGGAGTTATTTTAAGCACATTGATGGTGACTTTCTGCTTAAAGGTTTTCAGTTTAAGCCCCAGAACTGAGCAATTTAAAATATGCACAAAAACACTACATCAAAAATCATTACAAAAATTAAGGAATTGACCAACGATCTCAACAATTCTTTATCAAAATCACTACATTTAATTCACACAAATTTATTTGTGTGAAATAGATGTTCAAACAGGTACTAGATTTTTGACTACAAAACCTTTACTTGAGTATTTTTCTGCACACGTTTGTGCTTCTTCCACCACTGCCAACGTTAAGCTGCTTTTTATTTTCCCTCAGGACAAAATCTTGTTCATTTTAGTCTTGGCCGTAGATTTGTGTTTCCAACTTTTTCTTCTTTTGATATTACAGATTGTCAGAGAATTTCCTGGATCCCAAAACTCGTACACAAAGTTCTCGTGGGGCTGACTCCTTTGAGGGGGAAGGAGAGAGCGAGACCAGCGAGGGTTAACTTCAGCAGACTTGTTGTGTTCCCTCCAGCTCCTCCTTCTGACGTTAGACCGACACACTCACAGTTTGGTCGGCTGAGGCCAAGCCGGAGCCAAAGAGAGGAGGGACTGGCTCGCGGTGGTTTCGTAGCTGCCTTCGGTGACTCCTCGCTGGGCAGTGATTTGCTCCGGGCCGGCCTCTTCGCTCCATGGGACTCCTGAGCTGGACGTCTGCCGTACCACTGTCCCCTATGGCCTGCCTTCAAGTGGAGACCCCCCCGATCTGCAGGGGCAAGTTCAAAACAGGTACCAACTCATAATGGAGCCAATGATTTGCAATGTGTACTTTTAATATGTTTTGGATGTTGAAAATGACAGGGCAGTAGATGATTAAACCATCAAACCGGGCTTAGGCAAGTGTTCTCCCACAACTGGTAGAAGTTTAAAATATACTTTAGTTTTCTGTCTAATGCAGTGATGTATAATTTATTTATAACCTGCTTCTTCTGAAACAGACAAATGGTTCCTCAATTACTATAGTTTTAAATATGACTGCATATTCAAATCATTATTGTGACTGTTTAGATTTGAGTTTTTTTCAAAAGCGGTTGGATTAACTTAAAGGTGCGCTATGTCACTTTTGTAACTTTCCTGAAATGTTCCACAGTATGGCATTAAACTCTTAAAATCTCCATGAAGACGTGCAGGTGACGCCACTAAGCCAATTGTACATGTCAGATCTGTGGAGAGAGTTGAGAGTACATATATCTTTTTTAGGGCATTTTTGAGCAATAATAGCACGAACAAGATAGATAAAACTAATATCATACTGTGGAACTTGGTAAAGCAACAATATCTCCACGGAGACAAGATCCCAACCAGGAAAGTTACATAGTCCACCTTTAAATTAGTTAGAACTAGTTACTAATAAACCATGTCTGGATTTTCTCCACTGTGGGACAAATGAAAGCTCTCTTATCTTATTAAATTGATAGAACATTGGTACTAATATTGTAGTAAATATAAATATAATTGGTCTGTTTGTTCCTGTATCTGCTGCTCTCAATTATGAATAAAGAAGGAACATCATCTGCTATGTCAGTTATATTATATGTCATTCACACTGTGCTCAAAGTTACAATAGAAGAAAAGAAAGAGTTCCATACAATATGGTTTTCACAAAAATAAAGACTATTTCTTTAAGCATATCACGCTGCCTTACATGTTCCTTGTTACATTTTCTTTATTACGATGTAATCACAGTTTTATCGTTGGTCTAAAAATAGCTCTAACTGGCAAAGAAAGTGTGTGCGTATAGGACACGCCCACTCACTCGGGTTGAAGGCTGCAGCCAAGGAAAAATGTGCCCCTGTCTAGTGCCTGCAAACAAGCCAGCTCTCTGATTACATTTAAGTAACAAAACAATGCTTTTTCCCGCCATTATTTATCACGGAATCAGGGCCATTTGTCATTTTGCTGTAGAGCTAACAGTTTACTGATAAAAGGGAATAAGGGATAATCATATTGACATAAATGGTGGCGGATAGATTAAAAAATGTGCTTTGGTTACCGTAGGCATGAGAAAGTTGCTCAATAATGCCCCTTTTCAGATAAGTGTGTCAAGACTAGCATTTGAGGTATAATTCAAATTTTAAAGTCCTGCCAATAAGTATAAAAAATAGTATTTTTAGAAAGTTACTGGAATGACAGTGTGAAACTCCTTAATGGTAAATATTGCACCCATCTTATCTACAACTACAACCTACAGCACCTGCTTCCATCATCAGTGCAATGCTTTTCACCAACTTTTTAGCAAAGCAATGATTCAGATTGGCAACAAAAAGTACAGTAATAAAATGTCTTGGCTTATTAATGACCTTTATCATTTTGATCAAAATCCGACCGCCACGTACCGTCTGTGGTATGTGGCGGTCAGAGTAACCTAACCTAATTTGTACATGTCTTTTTTTTTTGCAGTACAATATGTGTTGAATAAATACATTTTCAAAGTCAGATGTAGCCAACGTGTGCATATTCGTTTTGGCATGTGCACTTAAGTATTCCATATATCTTTGTATTAGGGATACTGCAGAGTTATGGCTGTGTTCCACTATGAGCTAGTTTCAACCCCAGATACACTGATTTGTAATATCCCTTTTCTATTTGTTTTTCTCTTGATATGTCGTATTAATCTCCGCTAAATATAGTTGTATTTGGCAGATTTAATATTTATAATCATAAAGTCAGCAGTAAACTCAGCCTAAACTAACATGAGCTCCGTCATAGCAGCATGAGAGCAAACCGCACCAAACATATTTCTCGTCGTATTTGACTTTCTTCCGAAAATCAAATGAAAATCAAAAAAAGGAGACCTCCGGGATCTTGGTGTGGGATCAAAGATTACATCAACTGCTACCTTGTGTTTACCTCGCTGCGGCGTGAGCCAGGCAGGTTGCATCATGGGCAGGTTAGCCAGGGTTCAAGTCTGACAAGTGACCCCCGCAGACTTGACCCCCAAAGAGGCGGATGGACGCACAAATGAAACCCTGCATTCTTTGTGGCTTTTCTTGGTTTTGATATAAAGTTCGCTCCATGTCGCATTCATTACTGTCAAATTGAATGGCAATACAAAAAAACACACAAAAAAGCCAGTTCTGATGTCTTATGTGTGCGTATTAGTTATAGGAACAGGTAGTCACTCAGGCAAGGATTGGGGAACAATAATAATGCAAATGTCTCTAAATGAGAAGTTAAATGTGCACTAGCGTGTCTGGTGGGAAGTCTGCCACAATTTGTCTCTATGATGTATAACTTTGCGTAGAATGTTCCAGACTAAGGCTTAAAACCAGGGCTGCAGTCGACTAAAAACATTCTGTTCTGCTGGTTGAGTAGTTAAAACTGAGCGTGGCAAAAGCTCTCAAAACTATCTTTATGTATCGATTTGAAAAATATATATGCAGAAAATAGATTAGGAAACAATGTATTTATAAAGAGTAAACCTGTGCATCATGAGTTTAATCTTCCTTTTTTAAAATATATAAATAGCAAAAAATACCAAATCTTCAACTAAGTCACTCTAGACTTCTCCTTTCTGCTTTAGTCCCATGAATCTTTATAATCTAAACAAAAGGATTAGTCGAGTAATACAGCCCTAAATTAAATGTATCTATCTTGGCTTGCCACCAGCCAAGTTACAGTTCAGATCTGTGGAGAGGCCATGCTGTTCACTGTGAGAATGTGTTTTTAAAGGTATTTTTGAGCAATAAACATACCCATAATTGAATAATTGCAAGTCAAATCAGTTTAATGCCATAACATCGCTATGGAGACAAGCAGGCAACGTGTACCCTCCACCAGAGAGGTTATATAGTGTACCTTTTTGAGGGATATTCTGTAGTAATTTCCCTTGGGTACAGATTTTCACTACATCCACTTATACACTTATAGAAAACAAGCAAAAACAAAACACTGTGTCCCATAGTCCTGATGGCTGTGCGTCCCCCGACTACCCACCAGTCCACGGTCCCCTTCCTGCCCCCTCAACTGCCCCTAAATTTGGTGGTTCCCAGGACTTGTTCTCACAGCTGTCCCGTTTATTTTTGCTTGTGTGACTCAGTGAGACTGGTTCAGACACAGCGTCCTTCCCTGGAGACGGGAGAGGGAGGCGCTGTTTTCCCTTAAAAACTGCATAAAGTTTAAACGAACCAAAAACATGCAAATAGCAATGATAAGAGTACACTGTGTCTGCATTGGTCTCTCCAATAATGATAGTGTGCATATGATGGTAGCGCTATGTTGCACACTAGTACTTTGTGTTTGCATTTTGTTAGCGTTCTGTAGTTGTTGTTATGAATTAGGGTCTTGCTAAAGTACAGGATGATGGGGTGGCGGGCCTTTGGATGACCGCTCTGGGTTTCGGACATGATTTCAAAGCTTTGACATAGTAGTCCAACGTTATTATGGCGATTCAAATGTAAACATTATTTACATTTGAATGGGGAAAGGTCCTCACGAAATCCTTCAAACCAGGAAGGAATCATTTGACTGAAACACATGAATAGTGTAATTACTGTGGTGGGGGAAAATAACACAAAAACATATGTATTTGAGGTACCACTTTATGATAACTACGCCTCAATTAACTTTAATGAAGCATGAACAAAGTTAGTAACTACTTTACAACGGGGTAGAGAGATTACGGTGATGGTTACGGTATTAATGAAGTAGTTACTAAGACAGAATCATTCTTTATAAACTATTTGTTGACGTCTTTGTTCATGCTTTATTAAGGCTATTAAACGTGTAGTTATTATGACGTGTTTATTCTAGTTTATTTACAGTATTTCAGGCTGGATGCAGTAGAACAATGACTGTCGGAAAGAGATAATCTTACAGTTTTAGTTGCTATGATAAAAAGGGATCTACTGGTCTGGTTTTGTTTTTTCGTGGCTGATAACATTATTATTATTATTTTTGGAGAATCCAGAGCAACTAATGACCGATAAGCTCTGACGATAGTTGGTTTAAAAATATTGTTTCCCCAGACAAGAAGATGTAAAAAGACTATTTTAAACAGTGCAATTTTAGGTCAGATATTATCGTAGTTCATGAATCGCTGCCTTTTTCCCCTTTAATCCCCGTAAAACCTTTCAAGGGCCAAACTAACCCTGTAAATACTCCATATGTTAATTAGGGTTACCACGTTTCTTGTTCTTGTGCGTATATCCACTTATGGCAGTTCCGTATGTAGTTCTTCTTGTTTAATACATTTTTACTTTCATGTGTAATGCAGCGCTCAAGAAGTTATTTATGGTCATGACATCACCCTGGCCTGGGACTGCAAGCCGTTTCTAAGCACTCCGACATTACAAACCTATTATTAGTAGATGATCCACTCGCTTAGAAGTTAGAACTGAAACTAAAGCGATATCACCGTCTGTTCATTTTATCCCGTTGTGTGATATCATCATTAGAAACACAGAGGAACACGTTGAAATTCCACGCGAGGGCCAACAATAAAAGTTGATTTAGTGCAAAAGTGTGTATGCAAACTTGGACCCTTTCTCGCTGCGGCGTGAACATTGCCAAGACTGCACCTCATTTATCAGCTGGGGCCTTCTTTTCTAATCCGTGTTTTTGTCTTGAATCATGTCCACGCTGCTTTGTTTATAGCTGTTTTAACTCCGCTCTCGGTGTAGTTTATATTGACTGGGGGGGAGGCAGTACGTGTGGCCTCAACTTTGATGTACGCCCATAACTTATCAGCTGTAACTGCACATAGTCGGACACTGTATTGACCAGACGTGCATCACCGAGCTTTCATCAGAGGCATTAGTGGTTTCTTAATCTTTGAATTGTTAAGGGAATCTTACTTGGTGATTACTAAAGATATCCACTTCCACTCTAAGTTTATCATAATTTATTCTTTTCAGTGTTTTTCTTTCTTTTTTGTAGTCTGTCTGGGGTCAGAACAGCTTTGTATTTTGACAAGTCTCTCGTGATTTGCATTGGATTTATGGGATGTGCCCTGTATTGGACCATTAAAGTGAGAAGAAACATCACTTTTTAATTATTAATTACAATTATTGACATACTGACCACACAACGGGGAAATCTTTCATGTCCCTTGGTTCCCATTGTCTAATACATTTTTGTAGTGTGAGAGCAGGTTTGTGAAATAAATTATAGAATAAAGTAAATATGACATTAACAGCAAAAAAACAACATTATTGCGTCTTAAATTTCAGCAATTTATCATTCTGTAATTTGTATGATTATATTCTAACCTGATTAATCACAATCATCAATAAACCGAATAATTTTGACATCCCTAATTGGAACCAGCTCAAAAAGCAGCTCAATCAGCCCCACGTACTTGTAATACTCAGTTTGAAGCTACATTTGGATTTTGCGAATTGAAGTTTTGGTAAATTGACATAAAGAGAACATTTCAAATAACCAGTGGATTTGGTTGGTTTAACTTTGCCAGAAATATTATTACGCCTCGATTGGAATAAAATATAAAAATGAATCAAAAAGTGGAAAAAGAAAAGAAAAAACAGACTTCCTTTTAATAGGTTTGTTAGACTTATCTGTCGTGTGTGTCTTGTAGTTCTCCAGTTTTGTCTGCAGCAGAGACGAACTCGAGAGCAGCTGGTTGAGCAGGGCATTATATCACGTGAGTAAGATTCAAAAGGAAATCGCTTACACATTCTACTTCTAACCTCCATTGATTTGTTTCACGATTGCAAAAAGTACACATTGTAGACATATATATCACGTCAACCAGGTCATGAGCTAGTGTCCTACTGTTAAACAAATACATAAATCAAGCATCACTCTGTACGCTGCAATAAACGAAAACGCTGCAGACAAGAAGAAGCGCATTTGGAAGTATTTCAAAGCTCTTAAACGATTGCACTATTTATATTCTGAGCGACGATGTGACACCAGCATCGGGGGCCAACATTTTGAAGAAGTTCACTCCTTTTTGAAGAGCGCGTCTTCCTTCCTCTTCGTTATTTTATGAATGTGATGGTCAGGTTTTAGCGCCGCTGTCACAGCCACAGATTGTCCCATCAGAGGAGACCTTTCACGCTTATGAACCACTCAAACTCGCACCCTTCCTCCCCTGCAGTCTGCACTTGTGAGCTTATGTCAGGTATGTGCTTAGGTCTCTGCTCCGTCAGGAATGTTTTGGTTTCAGCGCTGACACACTCTTCACAATCCCCCCCCCTCCCGCCACTCTCGCAATGTGCTAAAGCAAACAGCCCCCCATCCCAGCAGAGGTGACGGGACGCACGATGAGTCGGTTATTAGTAATCGCAGAGGTTTCCATTGTATTGACGTAACTGTATGTTTAAACAGGGACAACTGGTGACGTTCGAGGTCGAGGTCGCCAACATGTGGCTCGAGACATTAACATGCCTATGGTTGTAATAGTATACTTGTTTAGACGCATGGATAATGGTTAATTTTATAGGCGTCTAATTCTATCCCATCAAAAGCTTGCTGTCAGCGCTTTATTTTTATAGACTCTTACGACCGTTAACAGAAGTAGCGCTCTGACATCTTGTAAAAGTAGCTCTCCAAGGTCAAAAGGTTGGAAACTGACAAATGTATACACCACTCTTGGTTTATATATATAAGATAAGATAAGATAAGATAATCCTTTATTGTCCACACATGGGGAAATTTCATTGTTGCAACGCAGGTAGATACAGAGGTAGATACATATATGTACATTTAATCTTAAAGTTTAATATATGTGTAGTAAGTTACTAACAAATGCTTTCTACTATTCACACATACGGATGTCAAGATTATGTGGTTAATCGATAATTGATTATTTAGATTATAATATAGTTGCAAGGACTAAGTAAATGATAATATTGTAGGCAGCAATAGTAATTTCACTTCAATCTGTTCTCCACAAAACTACATGTGAAGCCGTTTATGTAACAATATCATTACTTTTTCATTCAGAAAGTTTGATTTTATGAAGCCAGACTTAGCAAATTAAAGCAATTTGAGGATTGTAGTGTTGTTTGGTGGTAGTAATTTTAAAATTGCAATGTTTCTTCTCACTATAATTGTAACACCAAACGTTGATACTGTGACATCCCGATTCACACATCAAATCAAATTGTGCTGGCTCCAAATAAAAAAAAAAAAAGTTGTTCCTCTTGCTTTGGCGATCACAGAAGGACGAAGCCAAAATGTTAACAAAATAAAAGTTTGCCTCTAGTAGAGATCATACAACTACTGGATTATTGCAAGTCAGTTTATGCATGTGCAAAGCGAGGGAAAACAAAAGGCTGTTTATTATAGACTGTGGGTTGTTAACAACAACATTTAAGCAAAGGTCAAGTTATCTCTCACATGACATCATTATAATATGTCTTTGTTGTGGCCAGTATGACATTCTGACTCAAAATAAAAATATAATACTTGCTGTTGGTGTTGTTTAGCCCTGAAAGCCCCAGCTGGTTTTCATGAGCAGATCCGCAGCCTGGAGAGAGCGCGGGTGAGACTTTAACTAAAGCAGAATCATCAACAAAACATAGAACCTGACAGTGTTTAGACTCGTGTAAATATGACATTTTATTGCAGACTGGGACTTTCCTGAAGCATAAACTGTGCAGTCGACCTGAACGCTCGGCGCTGGTCCGGATGCACATCCTGCAAGGTAACGGCCATCACTGCTCCTGATAAGACACATGATTATTCTTGTCCATATGCAGTACTGTACATAGTCATAGCCATATCGTACGTAATAATTTTGTAGCCTTATATTTTCATTCTACTTGCACAGTTGTATTCAATTATTTGTATGCCTTTATGTATCTTAACAAATCTATCTATCTATTCAAAGTATATTCTAGTATTCTAGTCAAATGGTTATATTCTGGTATTTTTTTATTGCATATTTGTTTTATTTTTATTCTCCTGCTGTTCTTGAACTCCGCGTCACAACACTGGAATTTCCCCATTGAGGGGAAGGTTTCACATCTTATTCATTGCCTGCTATTATTGGGTCACTCTGACTGAGAAATGTATTGGAAAGGAATTGCATTTTCTATAGCTAATTCCCTTAAAAGTATTTTCCATCTCGGTGGTGAAGTGAAAGTGGTAGGGGTAGTAAAAACAGTGGCGGTTGTAGTAAAAACAGTGGTAGTAGTAATTTTGGGCTCTTAAACTTACATGGGATTGTGTATTAATTCAGGTCTTTTACATGCACATAGATATTCAGTACTGCTTACAGCTTTGCCTTTAACACACACAACATCTGCGTGTTAGCGTTTAACACAGTATTACATTTTTCTGCTGCAGAGCTGATGTTCATTATGTTTACAGAGACCCAAGCAGACTCGTCGCTCCAGGCTGCACAGCTGAGACTCAAGAGGGCCAGACTCGCTGACTCTCTGAATGAGAAGCTCTCCCAGCGGCCCGGACCCATGGAGCTAGTGGAGAAGAACATCTTACCCGTACAACCTGAGGGCAAAGAGGCTGGAAATGGTACATACCTTTGGCAGATCAGTAATATCTCAATTTGAACAATCAATCAAAATGTGCAAAAACATGCCTTTGTGGGCTTTGTCAGGCTTTTATTTCTTTGTGCAGGAGTCGATCTATATCTAGTCTCTACAGTGTTTTATCTCAGTCATAATTACTGTGTTGTCTCTTGTGGATTTGGTCCTTGGTCTCAATGACGTCTTCTGTTTAGGCGTTGAGCTGGCCAGCGTTAAGACTCCAGACGTGTACAGCTTTGACGAGGACAGTTGCGATGGCTCCTCACCGAGAAGCCAAAAGTCTGACAGCTCCAGCTCTTCAAAAGAAAGTGGAGACAAGGACGGCGCACAGTCACCCTCCTGTAACCCCCACAACCAGGTAGATTCAGGATTTGATGGTGTCTTTCATCGACAGAACGTGAAATAATAGCATGAATCTTTGTTTTTCCTAGTGTTCACCTAAGGCACAGTCAGCGGGCGACGCAGCACGCAGCAGTGAAAAGCAGAGCAATTGTCAGAATACTTCTCCAAGACCTACGTCGGTTCAGACACTCACACCAGGTCCAGTTTTGGTTAAGGTGAGTCTAGCAAACCAATTAATAGGAAGTCTGTTTTTTTCTTTTTTTGTTTGTTTTTTCATTTTTTGATTCATTTTTTTTATATTTTAATTCAATTGAGGCATAATAACATTTCTGGCTATTTCTGCTTCCCCCCATGGAGATGTTATTACTTTGCCTAGAATGTTCCACAGTTTAACTTTAATCTGTGGACTGTGGTGACACTGCTTCTAGTAATAATGCATGTTTCGGCAATAAACAATCACAAATGAAAGATAGGTCAACTTAATGCCATACTTACCTTTCCTTTCCTTTCCTTTACTTTCCTTTACTTTCCTTTACTTTACTTTACTTTACTTTACTTTACTTTACTTTACTTTACTTTACTTTACTTTACTTTACTTTACTTTACTTTACTTTACTTTACTTTACTTGCTTTACTTTACTTTAGCCATAGTGTAGAAGTTACACTGTGCACGCGTTGTTGCGTCATCAAACCTGCCACAGTAACAATGCAAGTGATTTCTTAAAGAACATGAGAACATACTGTATAAACAACTTTACTTTTCAAATTCAACTTCTTCAAAAGCCCTTTGGTAATTTGAGCTGAATTAGGTCATAACATACAGTTAATCATCAGGTTTCCAATAAGTATCACGTTCTTCACGACCACATCAAACCTTCCAACCACGTTCTTGCGGTAATGATTTTGTATTTTGTTTCGTGGCGCGCGTGTCGCACACATCGTTCATGGCATTAACCTCTCGCTCCGACTCCGATTTATTGTGTGTTTTCTTTAGAAAAGTAACGCGACGTGTCGTGTCAAAAGATACAGGCCTGTGTTTTGTCATACTTACAGTCACATCGTTTTAGGGGTGAACTAAAAGTCACTATTCACTGCTGAGTTCAAAGACAACGGGGATTTCGAGTGCTTATTCTGTGCCAGGCTGAGTTTGTCTTCAATTAGGCTCGAATGACAGGCTGTGCAAAACCTAAGCCAGGAATCAAAGGACGGGAGAGTGGTCTGGACATTTATCAGTGCGCCGCTATCCTCCCTGGAACATGAGAGCAAGATAAATTGAACGTTTTTGGTTGGGGTTAGTCCACCTCAGGCCCAGCTTTCATCACTGCTGTGTGACTTGTTAATACGCCAAGCCCTTTCCATCTGCATCCTGCGATCTCAGGTGTTAAAAGAAAAAGGGAGCCGGCTCTGTACCAGTTTCCTGATATTGCAAACGTCCCACCTTATACAAACAATGTCAGTTCTACTGAATTCATGGCTGGTTCTTAGACGTCATTTGCTTCAACAATGTCAATTCATTTAACTTTGTATTAATCCCTCCAGAAATATGTTACCATTATGAACATTATTTTTCTTTCCCTCCATCTGGATTAGATTTCATCACTCATTTGTCTTAATGTCCTTCTACATTATTCTAGCTACTGCTGGATAACTTCATTTCTGTCCTTTGTCCAGTGTTAACAAAGCAAATCCATATTCATATTTAGCACTCATTAGTTGACCTTTTTTAATCAAATCTGGAGCCTTTAACTATGAACGTACATAAGTTTTAGATGTGCAAAATCAACTTTTAGGCACTTCTAACATTTTAACTATAATGTGTTTCCTCATAGTTTACTCAAAGTTGTATTGTGATTGATTCAGGTCTGTTTGAGTAATAATAATGTATCGTCCTGCATTTGAGGCTTGAATGCTCAGAAAATGTCTTGAAAAGTTTCTCCTCTCCTCACAAAGTCCTGTACTTTCTTTATTATCACATACATTCAGAAACAGCCCTTTTCTGCTGCTCACTACAGTGAAACGCCATTACGAAGAGGCGTGGCCTATCAGTGCTGCAGATTTAAACAGGAAGTCAATAAACCCTGTTATTAAGCTGTTTTAGATCAATACTGTGGTTCTCAATGAATGAATACATCAACAACAACAACAACAAAAGTAGTTTATGGTCAAACTGTGTGAAAACAAAAATCAGATTAAAGCTTCCGACAGAGTTGTGCCTCCTGTTATCTTTACCCCCCCAGTTTATCTACAACGTGGAAGATATATGCTTGGCTAGGCTCTGCCCTGGCCTCAGTGCTGTCTGATTGATTTCCAGTCTTGACAATCCACCGAATGTCTCTCACCACTCTTTCGCACCACTTGCCATCCTGTCCAGTCAGTCAGTCTGCGTGCATCAACGTCAAGCAGGTTTAAAAAGAAGTCTACATTCTGTCCTGCAGCAAAGCCTCGCCAGAGCCAAGGGGGAAAAGAGTCGCAGTAAAAAGAGCAGAGAGCCGAAGCCGCGGGTGAAGAAGCTGAAGTATCACCAGTACATTCCTCCACATCAGAAACAGGAGCAGGACGTGCCCATGGACTCGGCGTACGCTCGTCTCCTTCAGCAGCAGCAGCAGTTTCTACATCTACAGATACTCAGCCAGCAGCAGTTCAGCTATAACACCGTCCCACCTGCAACTCTCAAGTAAGATGTCTTCTGGAATGTGGGTTTTGTTAAGGTCACGGGTTAAATTCCGCCTTTTTTGTTTTGAGTTTGTGTGTTTTCCCTCAAGTTTTCCCATCATTCCTATACATCCAATACATCTTGACTAAGATTCTGGTTCAGGATGTGGAGATAAGCGCACAATTAAGTCCAGAAACACAATTATCAGCGTTGCTCATTTAAGTTGCTTAAAATGTCCCACAACAGGTGCCACAACAAATACGTGAATTGGTTTTATTCACACGTAAATAGACGAACGTGGATTCCAATTCGGTCCCACCTGGTTTACCGTCCAGACCAGCAGCTGCTCTGTGTCTCGAATACTTCACATTTCCTGCTTCTTACACAGAAGTTTATTGTGATTAATGGGTAATAGTTTCTAAAATTGGGCTTTACTCCCTCTTTTCAGGCAGACGTCTGAAGTACAGAGCAGCTGCTGCAGTGGAAACGGCGCATCTTTGAACCCTCTTCCAAACCCGACCAATCACAGGACGGAGCTACCTGTCAATCTGGAGGACATGAAGGTGAGGTCATCAGTGTATTCATATAGTTAGGTTATCATACTTTGAATTGATAAAACTTAACCTAGTGATTTTTGTAGATAGTATAATGTGTAAAAGTAAAATGTTTAACTAATTCTGGCACTAAGATAGATAAATTTAAAGAATTTCAAAGTTAACTGACTATGGGTCCACCAAACTAAGAGGATGAACTTGGGTATTGGGGCAAATTACTTTAAATATTGTGAATGTTGTTTAGAGAATGTGTAAATATTTCATTCAGTTTCATTTAAAGTATATTGTTTATAATAAAAATGCTGAAAAAAGAGCCAATTCAAAGTGAAAATGGACAAATTGAATATTAACTTCCAAATAAATTCAGCAATATTTCAGTGGTTTCACAGATTCACAGATTCATTCATTCACAGATTCATTTAAAGATGTCAGAGATGTTTCAACACATTTCTGTTGGATTTACATAATGTCATCTGAATATTCTTTTTGGGATATTCTTTTTTTGTCAATTTTATCCCTCTCCTACATCTACATCATTGATCAAAAACAAACTGTACAGTATGTCACTATATAAACTCTAGTGTGTATTGTCTATATTATGTACACATTTTGATTGGCATTGTGCATATTGTTTGATTGACAGGTCGCTGAACTAAAGACGGAGCTGAAACTGCGCACTTTGCCTGTTTCTGGGACTAAGATAGATTTGATCGAGAGACTCCGGTCGTACCATGACAACCGTGCGGACATACTCAGTCCGCCCGTGTCGCCTATCGCCACCAAAGTGTCCAAACTGGGCCTCAAAGACTGCATCCCACCCGAGGCTCAGGACGGTCCCGCCGAGGGCCCGAAAGAGGGGGACAAGGACAAGCGCCTGTTTGAGAAAGAGCGGCAGATTGAGGAGCTGATGAGAAAGCTGGAGCAGGAGCAGAGGCTGGTGGAGGAGCTGAAAATGCAGCTGGAGGTGGAGAAGAGATTTCAACAGGGCGACTCCCCACCTCCCGCGTCATGTCCCGCTCTCATCCAGGTCAAAGAGGAATTCATTACACTTTCAAACTGCTCGTCCAACATGTGTCCTGTCCCGCCCTCGGGGGTCAAGCAAGAGGTCACGCAGATGAGCATCGCCAATCCTGTCCTAATGTCCATGAATTTACTCAACCCGGAGTCATCTCCCCCAGGACTGGTGCAGAATACAGGACCAAACGCCACACACGTCTCTGCACAGTTACACCACCGAGGCACTGCTCAGAAGGTGAAAGAGTAAAACGTTAGGCTCATTATTTAGTTGTAACTTTGTTTATTTTTCAAATGTCTGGTTCTCCTCCATGGAAATGTTATTACTTTCACAGTATTGCATCAAACTTATCTATAACATTTATTGTATTTTTATTGCTCACAAAAACATTTATTCTTACTGTGAGCAGGGTCATAAATCTAAACATGTTTGATGTCGCGGTGTGGAACATTCCTGAGCAAAGCAACAACATTTCCATGGAAGTTACATTGTGCACCTTTTTGGATGCATTTATTTTGTATTGACAAAATCTCGCTAGATCAGAACAAACTCCACTAGCTGCACAAAACTATAACCTTAATCTAATTAAACAACAACCATGTTGCTATTTTAAATTAATAAATTGATTCCAGCTTCAACAAAAATGATTTCTTGGCACCGAATGTGGAGTGGAGACATTGGCGCCAAACGTCCACTTCATACAGTGACTCCACTTAGACTCTCTTGCACTGGACAGACACAAAAGTTATGATATTATATGAGTTTATTTTGAATGAGTAAAACAAATGAGTACCTGAGGCATACATGTCTTTGCGTAATTTTACATAAAACAAAATCAACCAATCACGCCATCTCCATTAGAATGTATTTATCTTTTACAGATTTCACAAATACATTATTCATTTTTCATCTTATATTTTTGATATGTTATTTTCTTGAACAGTTTTTTCATGGAAAATAGAATTACTCCTCTTAAGTTCATCTGTTAGACCATTCCACAAGTTGACCCCTTGAACACAAAAACTTATTTTTTACATTTATTGTAACTATACTTTCCTCTTAGATCATATTTAGCTTAATTGATTTCAAACAAACACAATGATTTTTCAGGCACAAGTTGTTTTCTAACTTTAAACATGAACAATGCTGTATTGAGATGGAATTTTAGTGCTCTAAATTTGAGAAATATCTGTTTTATCGATTAATTATATGCAGAATGATGACAATCCTCACAGCTTTCTTTCTTTTTTCAACATGAAAATTGACTTTGTATTTGTAAGTTCAATTATAGAAGTTTTAGATTTTAGATAATGTTACATAAACTATAGCTTATTCAGAGTTTTAGTCAACAACACCTTAAAATGAAAAAAAATGATATAAAGAACAAATACATCAAAAAAAGGAAGTGCATTTTGCTAATAATTTGTTTATCATTTGAATAATAGACTGTTTCTATTTTTAGAGTCAGATGTCAGACATGGTTCACTGCACAGGAACTCACTGACTGACTCATCTCTTATAAGAAATGCTTAAACTATGAGAGATAAACAGATATATAAATGATTTACCGAGGATTTGAATACAGTCAGTCACAGTGGTGTTCCTGTTAGTTTCCTGCCCAGTCTTGAGCCGCTCGTGCATTGCCCCGGCGCTGTAGTCGAGCTGGTGATGAAATGCCCTGGTTCTCGTCTCGTCCGTGTTGGAGGAGCAGGTGTCGACAGTAGCGGCCCGTCTGCCCTCTGTGCTCCATCTGATCTGAGACCAGCACCCGATTTAGCAACAGCAGGCACAGAGCCCCAGGAACCACGGCTCCAGACCCATTACTGTTGAGTAGATAGGCAATACATGGCCAAAATGTACCAGAAAATGTATCCATAATATCCAGATCCATGACTATCCAGAATTCTAATAAATCCTCCTCTTTTATTCAATTTAATCTTACAAATAAAACTTAACAGCACAAATTTAGCATGGTAATAGGATGGAAATGTCATGGTAATTAAAAGTATAATAATCACATGATAATAATCTGCAAAGTGTTATTATGCTCATTATTATCATTTTTATCATGTTTTTACTCTACTGGCAAAAAGGGAACAAATACTTTGTGTACATTTTTGTAATTTCACTGCATATGTTTTTTGTTTATATTATTAATCATTATAAAATTATATGTAATTTGGGTATAATTTCATTTTTATTTGCCACGACATTGATTGCAAAAGGTTAATAAGCTTTCCTCATAAACAAATGATGTACAGGCTTCTTCTGTTTACTCTGATAATTTAGTGCACATTTCCAAACCTTTCGTCCTGGAACGTCTGCAAGCATTTACATTATCATTTACAGCTAAATACCAGCTAATTGTTTGGGAATGACCATGAATAAGCAGTTGCAGAAGGCTCGTTTGAACCACACTGAACCCATTTCGGTGGAGCCGTGTGTTGTTGACCAGTGTAAATATTTGTGCAGGCGTGGACAGATGCAGCGGCCCTCAGCACGTTCTCCTCCAACCAAACATCTGCGGCCAAGGTACGTAACGCGATCATCTCCGAAATCCCAAACACTGCTGCATGTAAACGATTGTGTCCTTGTGTCCTCGTCCGAGCAGGCCCGCGGCGAGGCGTCTTTGCTCCTGCTGCGGCACAAGTCCAAAGACCCACCGCGCTACGAAGAGGCCGTTAAACAGACGCGCGGCTTGATCGCACAGGTAAACAAGTGTGCGCAGAGTGGACAGTTCAATCAATCAATCAATAAACATGTACAGTGTTTGTATCCAAGTCCCAGACAACACATTAATGCATAAAAAATACAAATAAAAATCCCTGTACAGTTTTATTCAAGGCAATTATGAACAAATACGTTTTTAGTTTGGGCACTTATTATGTATAATGTGTGAGTGATGTTGGTCAGATTGGCAGCCAAGTGTCCGTTCATCTACCACAGGGCAGTTGTGGCTACAAAAATGGCTTGCCACTATGGGGAGTGAATGTATAATGCATGAAACTGCAACGCGACCGTCTTGTTTCACTGTTTCACTGTTGCCTTTCAGTGTCCGTCCATCTCGAGTCAGCAGATGGACGACCTTTTTGATGTGCTGATCGAAACTGGAGGTTAGTAAAAGTATGTGTAGTGTGGAAACGTAAGTTGCTTTAGAATGAGAAAATAAACGAATTGAGCGATATTGAATCAGCGCAAAGGGATAGATAGGTACTTTATTGATCACAAAGATTGTTCGTAAGTTTCAAATGATGAGTTGGTGAATGTTAGTTTTATTTTCACTTTAATATCCCAGTAGTGCACTATATCTATATAATGAAATGCTACGTTTTCTGAATTTGGTTGCTTAAATTAAAATGCAAACAAAAACATTAGCCTATATACTGTACAATAACTGGCAGATACAACAGTAACACTTAATAATTAGCCATAAATAATTCTTTGTATATGGTTTATTAAGGCCATTAAAAGTGTCCTAAATTGACAGGACTAAACAAGGACTAGAACAGGACTAAACAAGGACTAGAACAGTCCTTGTTTAGTCCTGTTCTAGTCCTTATTTAGTCCTGGTCTAGTCCTTGTTTAGTCCTGTTCTAGTCCTTGTTTAGTCCTGGTCTAGTCCTTGTTTAGTCCTGGTCTAGTCCTTGTTTAGTCCTGGTCTAGTCCTTGTTTAGTCCTGTTCTAGTCCTTGTTTAGTCCTGGTCTAGTCCTTGTTTAGTCCTGGTCTAGTCCTTGTTTAGTCCTGTTCTAGTCCTTGTTTAGTCCGGGTCTAGTCCTTGTTTAGTCCTGTTCTAGTCCTTGGGTAGTCCTGGTCTAGTCCTTGTTTAGTCTTGGTCTAGTCCATGTTTAGTCCTGGTCTAGTCCATGTTTAGTCCTGTTCTAGTCCATGTTTAGTCCTGTTCTAGTCCTTGTATAGTCCTGGTCTAGTCCTTGTTTAGTCCTGTTCTAGTCCTTGTTTAGTCCTGGTCTAGTCCTTGTATAGTCCTGGTCTAGTCCTTGTTTAGTCCTGTTCTAGTCCTTGTTTAGTCCTGGTCTAGTCCTTGTTTAGTCCTGGTCTAGTCCTTGTTTAGTCCTGGTTTAGTCCTGTTCTAGTCCTTGTTTAGTCCTGTTCTAGTCCTTGTTTAGTCCTGTTCTAGTCCTTGTTTAGTCCTGTTCTAGTCCTTGTTTAGTCCTGGTCTAGTCCTTGTTTAGTCCTGGTCTAGTCCTTGTTTAGTCCTGGTCTAGTCCTTGTTTAGTCCTGTTCTAGTCCTTGTTTAGTCCTGGTCTAGTCCTTGTTTAGTCCTGTTCTAGTCCTTGTTTAGTCCTGGTCTAGTCCTTGTTTAGTCCTGTTCTAGTCCTTGTTTAGTCCTGGTCTAGTCCTTGTTTAGTCCTGTTCTAGTCCTTGTTTAGTCCTGTTCTAGTCCTTGTTTAGTCCTGTTCTAGTCCTTGTTTAGTCCGGGTCTAGTCCTTGTTTAGGCCTGTTCTTGTCCTTGTTTAGTCCTGTTCTAGTCCTTGTTTAGTCCTGTTCTAGTCCTTGTTTAGTCCTGGTCTAGTCCTTGTTTAGTCCTGTTCTAGTCCTTGTTTAGTCCTGTTCTAGTCCTTGTTTAGTCCTGGTCTAGTCCTTGTTTAGTCCTGTTCTAGTCCTTGTTTAGTCCTGGTCTAGTCCTTGTTTAGTCCTGGTCTAGTCCTTGTTTAGTCCTGGTCTAGTCCTTGTTTAGTCCTGTTCTAGTCCGTGTTTAGTCCTGTTCTAGTCCTTGTTTAGTCCTGTTCTAGTCCTTGTATAGTCCTGGTCTAGTCCGTGTTTAGTCCTGTTCTAGTCCTTGTTTAGTCCTGTTCTAGTCCTTGTTTAGTCCTGGTCTAGTCCTTGGGTAGTCCTGGTCTAGTCCTTGTTTAGTCCTGTTCTAGTCCTTGTTTAGTCCTGGTCTAGTCCTTGTTTAGTCCTGTTCTAGTCCTTGTTTAGTCCTGTTCTAGTCCTTGTTTAGTCCTGTTCTAGTCCTTGTTTAGTCCGGGTCTAGTCCTTGTTAAGGCCTGTTCTAGTCCTTGGGTAGTCCTGGTCTAGTCCTTGTTTAGTCCTGGTCTAGTCCTTGTTTAGTCCTGTTCTAGTCCTTGTTTAGTCCTGTTCTAGTCCTTGTTTAGTCCTGGTCTAGTCCTTGTTTAGTCCTGTTCTAGTCCTTGTTTAGTCCTGGTCTAGTCCTTGTTTAGTCCTGGTCTAGTCCATGTTTAGTCCTGTTCTAGTCCTTGTTTAGTCCTGTTCTAGTCCTTGTTTAGTCCTGTTCTAGTCCGTGTTTAGTCCTGTTCTAGTCCTTGTATAGTCCTGGTCTAGTCCTTGTTTAGTCCTGTTCTAGTCCTTGTTTAGTTCTGTTCTAGTCCTTGTATAGTCCTGGTCTAGTCCTTGTTTAGTCCTGGTCTAGTCCTTGTATAGTCCTGGTCTAGTCCTTGGGTAGTCCTGGTCTAGTCCTTGTTTAGTCCTGGTCTAGTCCTTGTTTAGTCCGGGTCTAGTCCTTGTTTAGTCCTGGTCTAGTCCTTGTTTAGTCCTGGTCTAGTCCTTGTTTAGTCCTGGTCTAGTCCTTGTTTAGTCCTGTTCTAGTCCTTGTTTAGTCCTGGTCTAGTCCTTGTTTAGTCCTGGTCTAGTCCTTGTTTAGTCCTGTTCTAGTCCTTGTTTAGTCCTGGTCTAGTCCTTGTTTAGTCCTGGTCTAGTCCTTGTTTAGTCCTGGTCTAGTCCTTGTTTAGTCCTGGTCTAGTCCTTGTTTAGTCCTGGTCTAGTCCTTGTTTAGTCCTGTTCTAGGCCTTGTTTAGTCCGGGTCTAGTCCTTGTTTAGTCCTTTTCTAGTCCTTGGGTAGTCCTGGTCTAGTCCTTGTTTAGTCCTGTTCTAGTGCGTGTTTAGTCCTGTTCTAGTCCTTGGCTAGTCCTGGTCTAGTCCTTGTTTAGTCCTGTTCTAGTCCGTGTTTAGTCCTGTTCTAGTCCTTGTTTAGTCCTGTTCTAGTCCTTGTTTAGTCCTGGTCTAGTCCTTGTTTAGTCCTGTTCTAGTCCGTGTTTAGTCCTGTTCTAGTCCGTGTTTAGTCCTGTTCTAGTCCTTGTTTAGTCCTGTTCTAGTCCTTGTATAGTCCTGGTCTAGTCCGTGTTTAGTCCTGTTCTAGTCCTTGTTTAGTCCTGTTCTTGTCCTTGTTTAGTCCTGGTCTAGTCCTTGGGTAGTCTTGGTCTAGTCCTTGTTTAGTCCTGTTCTAGTCCTTGTTTAGTCCTGGTCTAGTCCTTGTTTAGTCCTGTTCTAGTCCTTGTTTAGTCCCTTTCTAGTCCTTGTTTAGTCCTGTTCTAGTCCTTGTTTAGTCCGGGTCTAGTCCTTGTTAAGGCCTGTTCTAGTCCTTGGGTAGTCCTGGTCTAGTCCTTGTTTAGTCCTGGTCTAGTCCTTGTTTAGTCCTGTTCTAGTCCTTGTTTAGTCCTGTTCTAGTCCTTGTTTAGTCCTGGTCTAGTCCTTGTTTAGTCCTGTTCTAGTCCTTGTTTAGTCCTGGTCTAGTCCTTGTTTAGTCCTGGTCTAGTCCATGTTTAGTCCTGTTCTAGTCCTTGTTTAGTCCTGTTCTAGTCCTTGTTTAGTCCTGTTCTAGTCCGTGTTTAGTCCTGTTCTAGTCCTTGTATAGTCCTGGTCTAGTCCTTGTTTAGTCCTGTTCTAGTCCTTGTTTAGTCCTGTTCTAGTCCTTGTATAGTCCTGGTCTAGTCCTTGTTTAGTCCTGGTCTAGTCCTTGTTTAGTCCTGGTCTAGTCCTTGTTTAGTCCTGGTCTAGTCCTTGTTTAGTCCTGGTCTAGTCCTTGTTTAGTCCTGTTCTAGTCCTTGTTTAGTCCGGGTCTAGTCCTTGTTTAGTCCTGTTCTAGTCCTTGGGTAGTCCTGGTCTAGTCCTTGTTTAGTCCTGTTCTAGTGCGTGTTTAGTCCTGTTCTAGTCCTTGGCTAGTCCTGGTCTAGTCCTTGTTTAGTCCTGTTCTAGTCCGTGTTTAGTCCTGTTCTAGTCCTTGTTTAGTCCTGTTCTAGTCCTTGTTTAGTCCTGGTCTAGTCCTTGTTTAGTCCTGTTCTAGTCCGTGTTTAGTCCTGTTCTAGTCCTTGTTTAGTCCTGTTCTAGTCCTTGTTTAGTTCTGTTCTAGTCCGTGTTTAGTCCTGTTCTAGTCCTTGTATAGTCCTGGTCGAGTCCTTGTTTAGTCCTGTTCTAGTCCTTGTTTAGTCCTGTTCTAGTCCTTGTATAGTCCTGGTCTAGTCCTTGTTTAGTCCTGGTCTAGTCCTTGTATAGTCCTGGTCTAGTCCTTGGGTAGTCCTGGTCTAGTCCTTGTTTAGTCCTGTTCTAGTCCTTGTTTAGTCCGGGTCTAGTCCTTGTTTAGTCCTGGTCTAGTCCTTGTTTAGTCCTGGTCTAGTCCTTGTTTAGTCCTGGTCTAGTCCTTGTTTAGTCCTGGTTTAGTCCTGTTCTAGTCCTTGTTTAGTCCTGTTCTAGTCCTTGTTTAGTCCTGTTCTAGTCCTTGTTTAGTCCTGTTCTAGTCCTTGTTTAGTCCTGGTCTAGTCCTTGTTTAGTCCTGGTCTAGTCCTTGTTTAGTCCTGGTCTAGTCCTTGTTTAGTCCTGTTCTAGTCCTTGTTTAGTCCTGGTCTAGTCCTTGTTTAGTCCTGTTCTAGTCCTTGTTTAGTCCTGGTCTAGTCCTTGTTTAGTCCTGTTCTAGTCCTTGTTTAGTCCTGGTCTAGTCCTTGTTTAGTCCTGTTCTAGTCCTTGTTTAGTCCTGTTCTAGTCCTTGTTTAGTCCTGTTCTAGTCCTTGTTTAGTCCGGGTCTAGTCCTTGTTTAGTCCTGTTCTAGTCCTTATTTAGTCCTGGTCTAGTCCTTGTTTAGTCCTGGTCTAGTCCTTGTTTAGTCCTGGTCTAGTCCTTGTTTAGTCCTGTTTAGTCCTGTTCTAGTCCTTGTTTAGTCCTGGTCTAGTCCTTGTTTAGTCCTGGTCTAGTCCATGTTTAGTCCTGTTCTAGTCCGTGTTTAGTCCTGTTCTAGTCCTTGTTTAGTCCTGTTCTAGTCCTTGTATAGTCCTGGTCTAGTCCGTGTTTAGTCCTGTTCTAGTCCTTGTATAGTCCTGTTCTAGTCCTTGTTTAGTCCTGGTCTAGTCCTTGGGTAGTCCTGGTCTAGTCCTTGTTTAGTCCTGTTCTAGTCCTTGTTTAGTCCTGGTCTAGTCCTTGTTTAGTCCTGTTCTAGTCCTTGTTTAGTCCTGTTCTAGTCCTTGTTTAGTCCTGTTCTAGTCCTTGTTTAGTCCGGGTCTAGTCCTTGTTAAGGCCTGTTCTAGTCCTTGGGTAGTCCTGGTCTAGTCCTTGTTTAGTCCTGGTCTAGTCCTTGTTTAGTCCTGTTCTAGTCCTTGTTTAGTCCTGTTCTAGTCCTTGTTTAGTCCTGGTCTAGTCCTTGTTTAGTCCTGTTCTAGTCCTTGTTTAGTCCTGTTCTAGTCCTTGTTTAGTCCTGGTCTAGTCCATGTTTAGTCCTGTTCTAGTCCTTGTTTAGTCCTGTTCTAGTCCTTGTTTAGTCCTGTTCTAGTCCGTGTTTAGTCCTGTTCTAGTCCTTGTATAGTCCTGGTCTAGTCCTTGTTTAGTCCTGTTCTAGTCCTTGTTTAGTCCTGTTCTAGTCCTTGTATAGTCCTGGTCTAGTCCTTGTTTAGTCCTGGTCTAGTCCTTGTATAGTCCTGGTCTAGTCCTTGGGTAGTCCTGGTCTAGTCCTTGGGTAGTCCTGGTCTAGTCCTTGTTTAGTCCTGTTCTAGTCCTTGTTTAGTCCGGGTCTAGTCCTTGTTTAGTCCTGGTCTAGTCCTTGTTTAGTCCTGGTCTAGTCCTTGTTTAGTCCTGGTCTAGTCCTTGTTTAGTCCTGTTCTAGTCCTTGTTTAGTCCTGGTCTAGTCCTTGTTTAGTCCTGGTCTAGTCCTTGATTAGTCCTGTTCTAGTCCTTGTTTAGTCCTGGTCTAGTCCTTGTTTAGTCCTGGTCTAGTCCTTGTTTAGTCCTGGTCTAGTCCTTGTTTAGTCCTGGTCTAGTCCTTGTTTAGTCCTGTTCTAGTCCTTGTTTAGTCCCGGTCTAGTCCTTGTTTAGTCCTGTTCTAGTCCTTGGGTAGTCCTGGTCTAGTCCTTGTTTAGTCCTGTTCTAGTGCGTGTTTAGTCCTGTTCTAGTCCTTGGCTAGTCCTGGTCTAGTCCTTGTTTAGTCCTGTTCTAGTCCGTGTTTAGTCCTGTTCTAGTCCTTGTTTAGTCCTGTTCTAGTCCTTGTTTAGTCCTGGTCTAGTCCTTGTTTAGTCCTGTTCTAGTCCGTGTTTAGTCCTGTTCTAGTCCGTGTTTAGTCCTGTTCTAGTCCTTGTTTAGTCCTGTTCTAGTCCTTGTGTAGTCCTGGTCTAGTCCGTGTTTAGTCCTGTTCTAGTCCTTGTTTAGTCCTGTTCTAGTCCTTGTTTAGTCCTGGTCTAGTCCTTGGGTAGTCCTGGTCTAGTCCTTGTTTAGTCCTGTTCTAGTCCTTGTTTAGTCCTGGTCTAGTCCTTGTTTAGTCCTGTTCTAGTCCTTGTTTAGTCCTGTTCTAGTCCTTGTTTAGTCCTGTTCTAGTCCTTGTTTAGTCCGGGTCTAGTCCTTGTTAAGGCCTGTTCTAGTCCTTGGGTAGTCCTGGTCTAGTCCTTGTTTAGTCCTGGTCTAGTCCTTGTTTAGTCCTGTTCTAGTCCTTGTTTAGTCCTGTTCTAGTCCTTGTTTAGTCCTGGTCTAGTCCTTGTTTAGTCCTGTTCTAGTCCTTGTTTAGTCCTGGTCTAGTCCTTGTTTAGTCCTGGTCTAGTCCATGTTTAGTCCTGTTCTAGTCCTTGTTTAGTCCTGTTCTAGTCCTTGTATAGTCCTGGTCTAGTCCTTGTTTAGTCCTGTTCTAGTCCTTGTTTAGTCCTGTTCTAGTCCTTGTATAGTCCTGGTCTAGTCCTTGTTTAGTCCTGGTCTAGTCCTTGTTTAGTCCTGGTCTAGTCCTTGTTTAGTCCTGGTCTAGTCCTTGTTTAGTCCTGGTCTAGTCCTTGTTTAGTCCTGGTCTAGTCCTTGTTTAGTCCTGTTCTAGTCCTTGTTTAGTTCGGGTCTAGTCCTTGTTTAGTCCTGTTCTAGTCCTTGGGTAGTCCTGGTCTAGTCCTTGTTTAGTCCTGTTCTAGTGCGTGTTTAGTCCTGTTCTAGTCCTTGGCTAGTCCTGGTCTAGTCCTTGTTTAGTCCTGTTCTAGTCCGTGTTTAGTCCTGTTCTAGTCCTTGTTTAGTCCTGTTCTAGTCCGTGTTTAGTCCTGTTCTAGTCCGTGTTTAGTCCTGTTCTAGTCCTTGTTTAGTCCTGTTCTAGTCCTTGTATAGTCCTGGTCTAGTCCGTGTTTAGTCCTGTTCTAGTCCTTGTTTAGTCCTGTTCTAGTCCTTGTTTAGTCCTGGTCTAGTCCTTGGGTAGTCCTGGTCTAGTCCTTGTTTAGTCCTGTTCTAGTCCTTGTTTAGTCCTGGTCTAGTCCTTGTTTAGTCCTGTTCTAGTCCTTGTTTAGTCCTGTTCTAGTCCTTGTTTAGTCCTGTTCTAGTCCTTGTTTAGTCCGGGTCTAGTCCTTGTTAAGGCCTGTTCTAGTCCTTGTTTAGTCCTGGTCTAGTCCTTGTTTAGTCCTGGTCTAGTCCTTGTTTAGTCCTGTTCTAGTCCTTGTTTAGTCCTGTTCTAGTCCTTGTTTAGTCCTGGTCTAGTCCTTGTTTAGTCCTGTTCTAGTCCTTGTTTAGTCCTGTTCTAGTGCGTGTTTAGTCCTGTTCTAGTCCTTGGCTAGTCCTGGTCTAGTCCTTGTTTAGTCCTGTTCTAGTCCGTGTTTAGTCCTGTTCTAGTCCTTGTTTAGTCCTGTTCTAGTCCTTGTTTAGTCCTGGTCTAGTCCTTGTTTAGTCCTGTTCTAGTCCGTGTTTAGTCCTGTTCTAGTCCTTGTTTAGTCCTGTTCTAGTCCTTGTTTAGTTCTGTTCTAGTCCGTGTTTAGTCCTGTTCTAGTCCTTGTATAGTCCTGGTCGAGTCCTTGTTTAGTCCTGTTCTAGTCCTTGTTTAGTCCTGTTCTAGTCCTTGTATAGTCCTGGTCTAGTCCTTGTTTAGTCCTGGTCTAGTCCTTGTATAGTCCTGGTCTAGTCCTTGGGTAGTCCTGGTCTAGTCCTTGTTTAGTCCTGTTCTAGTCCTTGTTTAGTCCGGGTCTAGTCCTTGTTTAGTCCTGGTCTAGTCCTTGTTTAGTCCTGGTCTAGTCCTTGTTTAGTCCTGGTCTAGTCCTTGTTTAGTCCTGGTTTAGTCCTGTTCTAGTCCTTGTTTAGTCCTGTTCTAGTCCTTGTTTAGTCCTGTTCTAGTCCTTGTTTAGTCCTGTTCTAGTCCTTGTTTAGTCCTGGTCTAGTCCTTGTTTAGTCCTGGTCTAGTCCTTGTTTAGTCCTGGTCTAGTCCTTGTTTAGTCCTGTTCTAGTCCTTGTTTAGTCCTGGTCTAGTCCTTGTTTAGTCCTGTTCTAGTCCTTGTTTAGTCCTGGTCTAGTCCTTGTTTAGTCCTGTTCTAGTCCTTGTTTAGTCCTGGTCTAGTCCTTGTTTAGTCCTGTTCTAGTCCTTGTTTAGTCCTGTTCTAGTCCTTGTTTAGTCCTGTTCTAGTCCTTGTTTAGTCCGGGTCTAGTCCTTGTTTAGTCCTGTTCTAGTCCTTATTTAGTCCTGGTCTAGTCCTTGTTTAGTCCTGGTCTAGTCCTTGTTTAGTCCTGGTCTAGTCCTTGTTTAGTCCTGTTTAGTCCTGTTCTAGTCCTTGTTTAGTCCTGGTCTAGTCCTTGTTTAGTCCTGGTCTAGTCCATGTTTAGTCCTGTTCTAGTCCGTGTTTAGTCCTGTTCTAGTCCTTGTTTAGTCCTGTTCTAGTCCTTGTATAGTCCTGGTCTAGTCCGTGTTTAGTCCTGTTCTAGTCCTTGTATAGTCCTGTTCTAGTCCTTGTTTAGTCCTGGTCTAGTCCTTGGGTAGTCCTGGTCTAGTCCTTGTTTAGTCCTGTTCTAGTCCTTGTTTAGTCCTGGTCTAGTCCTTGTTTAGTCCTGTTCTAGTCCTTGTTTAGTCCTGTTCTAGTCCTTGTTTAGTCCTGTTCTAGTCCTTGTTTAGTCCGGGTCTAGTCCTTGTTAAGGCCTGTTCTAGTCCTTGGGTAGTCCTGGTCTAGTCCTTGTTTAGTCCTGGTCTAGTCCTTGTTTAGTCCTGTTCTAGTCCTTGTTTAGTCCTGTTCTAGTCCTTGTTTAGTCCTGGTCTAGTCCTTGTTTAGTCCTGTTCTAGTCCTTGTTTAGTCCTGTTCTAGTCCTTGTTTAGTCCTGGTCTAGTCCATGTTTAGTCCTGTTCTAGTCCTTGTTTAGTCCTGTTCTAGTCCTTGTTTAGTCCTGTTCTAGTCCGTGTTTAGTCCTGTTCTAGTCCTTGTATAGTCCTGGTCTAGTCCTTGTTTAGTCCTGTTCTAGTCCTTGTTTAGTCCTGTTCTAGTCCTTGTATAGTCCTGGTCTAGTCCTTGTTTAGTCCTGGTCTAGTCCTTGTATAGTCCTGGTCTAGTCCTTGGGTAGTCCTGGTCTAGTCCTTGGGTAGTCCTGGTCTAGTCCTTGTTTAGTCCTGTTCTAGTCCTTGTTTAGTCCGGGTCTAGTCCTTGTTTAGTCCTGGTCTAGTCCTTGTTTAGTCCTGGTCTAGTCCTTGTTTAGTCCTGGTCTAGTCCTTGTTTAGTCCTGTTCTAGTCCTTGTTTAGTCCTGGTCTAGTCCTTGTTTAGTCCTGGTCTAGTCCTTGATTAGTCCTGTTCTAGTCCTTGTTTAGTCCTGGTCTAGTCCTTGTTTAGTCCTGGTCTAGTCCTTGTTTAGTCCTGGTCTAGTCCTTGTTTAGTCCTGGTCTAGTCCTTGTTTAGTCCTGTTCTAGTCCTTGTTTAGTCCCGGTCTAGTCCTTGTTTAGTCCTGTTCTAGTCCTTGGGTAGTCCTGGTCTAGTCCTTGTTTAGTCCTGTTCTAGTGCGTGTTTAGTCCTGTTCTAGTCCTTGGCTAGTCCTGGTCTAGTCCTTGTTTAGTCCTGTTCTAGTCCGTGTTTAGTCCTGTTCTAGTCCTTGTTTAGTCCTGTTCTAGTCCTTGTTTAGTCCTGGTCTAGTCCTTGTTTAGTCCTGTTCTAGTCCGTGTTTAGTCCTGTTCTAGTCCGTGTTTAGTCCTGTTCTAGTCCTTGTTTAGTCCTGTTCTAGTCCTTGTGTAGTCCTGGTCTAGTCCGTGTTTAGTCCTGTTCTAGTCCTTGTTTAGTCCTGTTCTAGTCCTTGTTTAGTCCTGGTCTAGTCCTTGGGTAGTCCTGGTCTAGTCCTTGTTTAGTCCTGTTCTAGTCCTTGTTTAGTCCTGGTCTAGTCCTTGTTTAGTCCTGTTCTAGTCCTTGTTTAGTCCTGTTCTAGTCCTTGTTTAGTCCTGTTCTAGTCCTTGTTTAGTCCGGGTCTAGTCCTTGTTAAGGCCTGTTCTAGTCCTTGGGTAGTCCTGGTCTAGTCCTTGTTTAGTCCTGGTCTAGTCCTTGTTTAGTCCTGTTCTAGTCCTTGTTTAGTCCTGTTCTAGTCCTTGTTTAGTCCTGGTCTAGTCCTTGTTTAGTCCTGTTCTAGTCCTTGTTTAGTCCTGGTCTAGTCCTTGTTTAGTCCTGGTCTAGTCCATGTTTAGTCCTGTTCTAGTCCTTGTTTAGTCCTGTTCTAGTCCTTGTATAGTCCTGGTCTAGTCCTTGTTTAGTCCTGTTCTAGTCCTTGTTTAGTCCTGTTCTAGTCCTTGTATAGTCCTGGTCTAGTCCTTGTTTAGTCCTGGTCTAGTCCTTGTTTAGTCCTGGTCTAGTCCTTGTTTAGTCCTGGTCTAGTCCTTGTTTAGTCCTGGTCTAGTCCTTGTTTAGTCCTGGTCTAGTCCTTGTTTAGTCCTGTTCTAGTCCTTGTTTAGTTCGGGTCTAGTCCTTGTTTAGTCCTGTTCTAGTCCTTGGGTAGTCCTGGTCTAGTCCTTGTTTAGTCCTGTTCTAGTGCGTGTTTAGTCCTGTTCTAGTCCTTGGCTAGTCCTGGTCTAGTCCTTGTTTAGTCCTGTTCTAGTCCGTGTTTAGTCC
Organism: Eucyclogobius newberryi; assembly: GCF_026437365.1. NCBI lineage: Eukaryota > Metazoa > Chordata > Actinopteri > Gobiiformes > Gobiidae > Eucyclogobius > Eucyclogobius newberryi. The sequence goes on from NW_027315757.1 coordinate 25,582,569, forward strand.
TGTTCTAGTCCTTGTTTAGTCCTGTTCTAGTCCGTGTTTAGTCCTGTTCTAGTCCGTGTTTAGTCCTGTTCTAGTCCTTGTTTAGTCCTGTTCTAGTCCTTGTATAGTCCTGGTCTAGTCCGTGTTTAGTCCTGTTCTAGTCCTTGTTTAGTCCTGTTCTAGTCCTTGTTTAGTCCTGGTCTAGTCCTTGGGTAGTCCTGGTCTAGTCCTTGTTTAGTCCTGTTCTAGTCCTTGTTTAGTCCTGGTCTAGTCCTTGTTTAGTCCTGTTCTAGTCCTTGTTTAGTCCTGTTCTAGTCCTTGTTTAGTCCTGTTCTAGTCCTTGTTTAGTCCGGGTCTAGTCCTTGTTAAGGCCTGTTCTAGTCCTTGTTTAGTCCTGGTCTAGTCCTTGTTTAGTCCTGGTCTAGTCCTTGTTTAGTCCTGTTCTAGTCCTTGTTTAGTCCTGTTCTAGTCCTTGTTTAGTCCTGGTCTAGTCCTTGTTTAGTCCTGTTCTAGTCCTTGTTTAGTCCTGGTCTAGTCCTTGTTTAGTCCTGGTCTAGTCCATGTTTAGTCCTGTTCTAGTCCTTGTTTAGTCCTGTTCTAGTCCTTGTTTAGTCCTGTTCTAGTCCGTGTTTAGTCCTGTTCTAGTCCTTGTATAGTCCTGGTCTAGTCCTTGTTTAGTCCTGTTCTAGTCCTTGTTTAGTCCTGTTCTAGTCCTTGTATAGTCCTGGTCTAGTCCTTGTTTAGTCCTGGTCTAGTCCTTGTATAGTCCTGGTCTAGTCCTTGGGTAGTCCTGGTCTAGTCCTTGTTTAGTCCTGTTCTAGTCCTTGTTTAGTCCGGGTCTAGTCCTTGTTTAGTCCTAGTCCTGGTCTAGTCCTTGTTTAGTCCTGGTCTAGTCCTTGTTTAGTCCTGTTCTAGTCCTTGTTTAGTCCTGTTCTAGTCCTTGTTTAGTCCTGGTCTAGTCCTTGTTTAGTCCTGTTCTAGTCCTTGTTTAGTCCTGGTCTAGTCCTTGTTTAGTCCTGGTCTAGTCCTTGTTTAGTCCTGGTCTAGTCCTTGTTTAGTCCTGTTCTAGTCCTTGTTTAGTCCTGTTCTAGTGCGTGTTTAGTCCTGTTCTAGTCCTTGGCTAGTCCTGGTCTAGTCCTTGTTTAGTCCTGTTCTAGTCCGTGTTTAGTCCTGTTCTAGTCCTTGTTTAGTCCTGTTCTCGTCCTTGTTTAGTCCTGGTCTAGTCCTTGTTTAGTCCTGTTCTAGTCCGTGTTTAGTCCTGTTCTAGTCCATATTTAGTCCTGTTCTAGTCCATGTTTAGTCCTGTTCTAGTCCTTGTTTAGTCCTGTTCTAGTCCGTGTTTAGTCCTGGTCTAGTCCATGTTTAGTCCTGTTCTAGTCCTTGGGTAGTCCTGGTCTAGTCCTTGTTTAGTCCTGTTCTAGTCCTTGTTTAGTCCGGGTCTAGTCCGTGTTTAGTCCTGGTCTAGTCCTTGTTTAGTCCGGGTCTAGCCCTTGTTTAGTCCTGGTCTAGTCCTTGTTTAGTCCTGTTCTAGTCCATGTTTAGTCCTGTTCTAGTCCATGTTTAGTCCTGTTCTAGTCCTTGTTTAGTCCTGTTCTAGTCCGTGTTTAGTCCTGGTCTAGTCCATGTTTAGTCCTGTTCTAGTCCTTGGGTAGTCCTGGTCTAGTCCTTGTTTAGTCCTGTTCTAGTCCTTGTTTAGTCCGGGTCTAGTCCGTGTTTAGTCCTGGTCTAGTCCTTGTTTAGTCCGGGTCTAGTCCTTGTTTAGTCCTGGTCTAGTCCTTGTTTAGTCCTGTTCTAGTCCTTGTTTAGTTCGGGTCTAGTCCTTGTTTAGTCCTGTTCTAGTCCTTGGGTAGTCCTGGTCTAGTCCTTGTTTAGTCCTGTTCTAGTGCGTGTTTAGTCCTGTTCTAGTCCTTGGCTAGTCCTGGTCTAGTCCTTGTTTAGTCCTGTTCTAGTCCGTGTTTAGTCCTGTTCTAGTCCTTGTTTAGTCCTGTTCTAGTCCTTGTTTAGTCCTGGTCTAGTCCTTGTTTAGTCCTGTTCTAGTCCGTGTTTAGTCCTGTTCTAGTCCGTGTTTAGTCCTGTTCTAGTCCTTGTTTAGTCCTGTTCTAGTCCTTGTATAGTCCTGGTCTAGTCCGTGTTTAGTCCTGTTCTAGTCCTTGTTTAGTCCTGTTCTAGTCCTTGTTTAGTCCTGGTCTAGTCCTTGTTTAGTCCTGTTCTAGTCCTTGTTTAGTCCTGGTCTAGTCCTTGTTTAGTCCTGTTCTAGTCCTTGTTTAGTCCTGGTCTAGTCCTTGTTTAGTCCTGGTCTAGTCCTTGTTTAGTCCTGGTCTAGTCCTTGTTTAGTCCTGTTCTAGTCCTTGTTTAGTCCTGTTCTAGTGCGTGTTTAGTCCTGTTCTAGTCCTTGGCTAGTCCTGGTCTAGTCCTTGTTTAGTCCTGTTCTAATCCGTGTTTAGTCCTGTTCTAGTCCTTGTTTAGTCCTGTTCTAGTCCTTGTTTAGTCCTGGTCTAGTCCTTGTTTAGTCCTGTTCTAGTCCGTGTTTAGTCCTGTTCTAGTCCATATTTAGTCCTGTTCTAGTCCATGTTTAGTCCTGTTCTAGTCCTTGTTTAGTCCTGTTCTAGTCCGTGTTTAGTCCTGGTCTAGTCCATGTTTAGTCCTGTTCTAGTCCTTGGGTAGTCCTGGTCTAGTCCTTGTTTAGTCCTGTTCTAGTCCTTGTTTAGTCCGGGTCTAGTCCGTGTTTAGTCCTGGTCTAGTCCTTGTTTAGTCCGGGTCTAGCCCTTGTTTAGTCCTGGTCTAGTCCTTGTTTAGTCCTGTTCTAGTCCATGTTTAGTCCTGTTCTAGTCCATGTTTAGTCCTGTTCTAGTCCTTGTTTAGTCCTGTTCTAGTCCGTGTTTAGTCCTGGTCTAGTCCATGTTTAGTCCTGTTCTAGTCCTTGGGTAGTCCTGGTCTAGTCCTTGTTTAGTCCTGTTCTAGTCCTTGTTTAGTCCGGGTCTAGTCCGTGTTTAGTCCTGGTCTAGTCCTTGTTTAGTCCGGGTCTAGTCCTTGTTTAGTCCTGTTCTAGTCCTTGTTTAGTCCTGGTCTAGTCCTTGTTTAGTCCTGTTCTAGTCCTTGTTTAGTCCGGGTCTAGTCCGGGTTTAGTTTTGGGTTTATTCCTTGTTAAGTCACAATTTTGATTTAGTGTAAACGCACCATAGAAAATGTCACCATTTCCCGAATATTGTTCAGAGTCTCCACAAAGAAAATCCGGGCTGATGATGAGGCCGGGCTTGATATAAATATATAGTTAAGAAACATAATAAATAAATAAATAATAAATGTTTACTTAATGGTTTTCCAGAAATCCTACCTTTCGTTAAACCAGAACCTCGCAGCCTGGAGCAGCCTCTCCCCGTCACCGCCAGTGTGACCACTCTGCCCGTGAACACAGTGCTGTGTCGCCCCCCGGCTGTGGTCCACGTCGCTCAGCTCCCCGTCCCGTCGGCGCAGCCCCCCGCCCTGAAGCAGACAGAGGCGCTGCACTCGGCCCTCAGCGGCATTCACATGGAGTTTGATGAACACACTGCAGATTCACACATCCAGAACGAGGACAGCATGGACTGGCTGGACCTCACAGAGATGTCCGCACACGTGGGAATTTTCTCCTCAGACTTTTTAGACTCCAATGAAATGCACTTAAACTGGGAATAGGACAGTGACTCGCGTGCATTCCCTTTTGTTAAATAGACCAAAAAAAATGTCACGGTACTTTTCAGAAATGTGTACTTTGTGACAATGATCTCCAAATGACCAATGCTTTGACATAGGAGTGGTACTGGACGACAAGAAAGCAATGGATTTTCTGTGTGACTTTCTTTTTTTTTTAGAACATGTTTGTATATTCATCCATTTCTTTGGTCCATTTTTCAACGTGTTTCAAATATACGACAAGCTTATTCGTCAGTGGACCAGAGTTTGCACTTTTTTTTTTTTGCACTAAAAGCTTCATTTGTACCTATAATAGTCATCTCTCGTTTTTGAATGCGAGGTTTTGGAACTGGTGGATTGGACGTTACCGTATGAACATTCCAGGCCACCTCTGACCACAAACCTTCTTGTCTGAAACCACCTCCAGCTGTTTTCCAATGACATCTGCAGCTCCCATCAAATCAGCTCAAGACTTAGTTTCACTAATGACGCTGTGGTCCGTTTGTCATCACTCTTTTCCTGACAGCGCTTTGGGGATAAGAAGTGGCACTTTGAGCGTTGGAAAGAAGACTATATTATGTAACTCAACAACACCGAATTGTATTGTATTGCATCAATGTATGTAATGTACCTTTACCTTTTATACAAATTTGTAAACATGGCTTACATGAGGCTCTTTCATATGCTTTATACTCTTAAGTGCTTTACATTAAAAGCAAAATGTTTTTAATGTGTACCATTTTGAAATACAGACCAAACGCTACTATAAACCCTGTATCAATCTCACAATCAAATCAATGGTTAGTTATATTTTTACTATTTACTTACTACTCAGTTTAGGTATTAGTTCACGTAGTTTAGAATGAAGCACATGTCCAGAATGCTCTCTCACCCTGTGTTTACTCCGCTTGGGCTCTCAACAAAGTTAAAAGAGCCAGAAAACAGGACAAAAGGGAAAGAGAACCACATCCCTTATGTGTCTGGACTGTCTGAAAAACTACAAAGGCTTTTTAGACATTCCTGTTTATTTTAAACAGGGCAAAAACTGGTTCACCCTAAGGACAAGATGCCTACACAAAAACAGAGCAAGGTAGTGTATTCTATCCAATGCAGTGAATAAAGTTATAAAGTGTGGTAGACAAGGGAGACTAAACAGCCACTTCACAAGAGGTTTCATCAGCACAGAAGGCATGCAAATTCAGGATTACAGAACGCCGTGCATCTTCAAGCCACAAACCACTTTTTTGAGGACAGTGAGGTGAAGATTCTAAGCGGGAGAAGAAATGGTTTGCGTTATTTAACAGAAATGGAGGTTCAATTTACTGGATGTGTATAAAAGCACAGACCAGTCATATGGCCAGGTACAACAAACAATAGGATATCTATGGCCCATTACAGGGCTGGGTGAACTATGACATTTCCCCATGTGTGGACAATAAAGGAATATCTTATCTTAACAAAGAAGATTATCTTCAGGTGAAGCTTATGTAGCATGAATTAACCGGTCACCATTAGCAGGAACAAAGGCACTGAAAGCAGGAACAGGGATTTTTAGTTTTAATGTAGGAAGCAAAATGAGTGTGCAGTTGTACATTAGCTCCCAGCACGCAGGCTGGTCTGTTCAATTTACAAAAATAATATAAAAACCTAAATAAAATATTATGTCTAACACACAAACCTTTAAACACATATGCAAGAGGCATAAATGAGTGTGCAGCTGTATATTAGCTCCCTCTTGGCACATTTCAAAAGAAGGAGGGATAATTGTTTATACAGAGGAAACTACTCAATGAGAGAAACTCTCCTTTTCATGAGTACCCTGTCAAATACAAAATATGATTATTCTCAATATTACACAGTGAGTGCCACTTTAAATTTACTCTAAAGCACCCTTTATTTACATACTATATTTTTAAGCAGCAAAGTTATTATTGTATATCAAATTAAACTATCTGAATAAAAATACTAATTGGTTAAAGGTTGAATGACGATTTTTTGGCCCAAATCTGAGTCTCATTTCCTCGTGGCGTGTACTGCCGATTAGTCCTGCCACGTGTCAATCATAGAACGCACCTACTGCTCACCTGCAGCCGCGTGCGGCTCGTCCCCAGGAAAGCAGCACGTTTCCGTGTCTAAGCGCATGGATCTGTCATAAAATAGTTCCCTCAGTGTACAGGACAAAATTAAGACAGAGAAAGACAGTTCGAGCTGAATCAGAAGAGACGGAAATCTACAGAGACGAGAGATGCGATGCGATCCGTCGCGCTAATAAACAAACGCACGTCTAGCCACGAGGCTTTTTTGTGCGTCCGCACGGGGGAGTGTACATGCGCACTTCTGCTTGAGTTCTCAAAGCGGCGAAAAATCGCCTTCAAGGTTTGGCAACCGTTTCTGCAATTAAAGTTTCTTCACAGTGGAAATCAGCGTGTTACACTTGGGACATTTGTGTGAAGTATTTTTGAAGCTGTCCAAACAGAAAGGAAGAAAACAACAACCGGCAACACACCTAAAACAAAACCAAAAACCTGTTTGAAATCAACTTACTTATTCATGCAAATCAGCTGTATGGGTGTTGGCAAACTTACCCCATCATGGCAATCATGATGCAGGCCAGCCAAGTGATACTGCTCACAGTCGTGCAAGTCTTTGTGGTGATGAACGCTGAGCACCCGGGACACTGAGTTTTGGTTGGCTTAAACTGAATATTTTGATGATTGAAAATAACTTCAGGCGCTGTATGAGAACAAGAATTTAAAATAGGATAACATATTTAAATGATCTAATACTGTGGTGAAACAAATGCATCTAAAATAAATGTATCCAACATTGTATTGCACAGATAAGGTAAATACTGTAAGGGTTTTTTGTGAAAATATATAACAAAATGATTCAAAAAGGTGTTACTGGACAGGATCTTTTGAATAGGTGTTTTGGCTTCCATTCAGAAGTCTTTCTCATTTCTGAAACAACTGCTGGAGAAAAGATTCATAGATGGAAGCCAAAACGTCATCTGAAAAACGTTGTCCAGGTGAACCGTTTTGGTAAGGATACGCATCTGAGTCGTTGCTTGTTCACTATTACCCCACGAAACCTATGACATGGCATAACATTTTGAATCTGCCTAATTTGAAAAGGCCACAATGATAACATTTCAACGTCAGTAACATTGGTTTGTTGTTATCAAAATGAGAGAAAAATGATATACAACAATCACTAAATACCTGGATAGTTGGGTGGGGGTTCCAAAATGATAACCTGAGGTGTTGAGCTTTCAAAACTTGAACCTGGCAATGAATCTTCACTCAAACTAACTGTAACAAAATGGCAATTATTCCTCATTGTTCAACAGACAAAATGTGACATGTTTTAAACCTACCTTTTTTAGGTTTTTGAATTTCATCATGGTTGAGTTGTCCAGTTGTTCTCATTTGAAGTTCAGCTCTGATTGTCTCCAACTGGTTAAGTTTCTCGTCAATGTTGATTAATTCTTGTTCATCTATTTCATCTGTTTCGTCTAGTGGATCAAGCAGTAATACACTGATTTGCATGGCGCTTAATAAGCTCTTAAAACAACACATTGCACGGGCTCTCACCTGTCTGTTCATTGCCAACTCTTTTTTTAAGCTCTTTCATGATGTACAACATCTTTTTACGTTCAACAAGCTGCTGCATCTTCATCACTATATTTCTTAACTCTGTCTCTTGCTCCCCATTCTCTGTTGAAGTCATCTTAAAGCCTAAAATAGAATGTGAGCTGTCCAAATAAAGCATAAAAAACTAAATAGATCACTAATACAGAATAAACAACCAAAAACTCACAGTAGGTTTCAGTAACTTCCACCAAAACAAATTAAAATATAGATATTACTAGCTCCAGCATAAAATGAAGGATAAAATTATGTTTACAAATCATTAAGGCATTTGCAAACATTGTGCCGTGTGAAACTTTAAATGTTCTTATGGAAGTAATGAGAAAACGTTACCTGTATGTTCCGTGTCTGCCTTCAAATTTTAATATGCGAGGTAATGATATAGTTAAAAAAAGACAAAAGAGGCTTCTGTTTGCCCCGAACGGGAGATATTCAAATCATCAATATGTGACCAACCAAGAGATGTAAAGCAAATGCTCCTCCTTTCATATTTAAAATGCAAATGAGAATAGTAAAACAGCAGTGGGAAGTTTATTTAGAAAACAAAATAAAACTATAATATAATGTGTACATATAAAAATACATGTTGTAAGTTACAAATTGGTCAAATAAAAACACATTGTATATACTTGGCATTCGTAGATGTCCTTAACAGACTTGGTGCCGTCATACCAGGAAGCTGCAGAGGTCACTTTTTCCTTAATTTCTTCATAAACGTCACTTCGTCTCGGTTTTTGATGCCGTAACTAAAACGTAAAAAGAAAATATGCACGTTCATTACATTGAAACATGTGTTATAAGAAATGCATAAATAAGTGCATAAAAACACTTACTCCTTAATCCTCATATTGTCACTTTCCAGCTTTTCCCCTTGAAACACTAAATTATATGCTCTCCAGACATATCGCCTAGAAACAAGAGACACATTCTTCAACAAGTCGTGTTTTCAATGTAGTTTCTAAGGTCATTTAAGCACTTACCAGCTTATATATTTGACTCCTCCTTCACGCTGCTGTTTGAGCTCCATGTATCTGCATATGGCCTTTTTAAGATCAAGGACTGTGGCATTTTGCACCACCACAATTGCTGAGGAAGAAAAGATAAACAGTGTATTAACATTTTGAAATAATGCACTGCCCGGTGGTCGAGTGGTTAAGTCACAGCACACGTATGCCAGGCTCCAAGTGCAGCCGGCCGAAGTGTCGGGATTTCACGCTTACCCTTCCAGTCTAATAAAGCCTTCAGGCCAAAAAGATATTTAAAAAACAAACTAAAAATCAAATGTATCTATTTAACATTACACATAACTTACGCATTACTTCACCATCCGCCTTTATGACTCGGACTGTCATGGCTTGGCCGTATTCCAGTGCGATCTGGGAGTTAACTTCTTCAAGTGTCACCTGGAAAGGAAATCATTTATTAAAGAGGGACTATGTAACTTTTCTAATGGGGTGGTGTATGTATCTATGGAGATTCTCTTGCTTTGCCTGAAATGTTCCACAGTATTGCAATAAACCTGTCTATCTTGCATTTATTCAATTACAGGGGTTTAATATCTAAAAAAAAATATTAATGAGGGCAGGGTTGCCTTTCCACAGACCTGACTTGTAACTTCTAACCCTACTGTGGAACATTTACAACAAAGCAATATCATCTATATAGAGACAAGCAGGTGAAGGACTTTCTTCAAGAAAAGTTACAACGTGCACCTTTAAGTAGTTATAGCCTATAATAATATAATTAGCATTATATTATTATATAATGCTAATTATATAATAATATAATCAAAACGTTTCCAACTTGTGGAAACGTTTTGATTGCCGAAGAAGGACAAAAGTGTATGTGATTTGCCTGTAACACATTCACGTTCATAACATCACAAGAAAGGTGGGTCTTTATAATTAGCATTATATTATAGGATGGTTAAGGCACAGCACACTATGTAAGACTTCAAATCCAGTGTCGTAAGTTTGACGATTTACTGCACGTCTTCCCTTCTCTCTCATTCCCCATTTCACCCTGTTTTTTTAAAAATAGTTATTTTTATTATTAGATTATTGTAAAGCATTTTATTTTATTTCTTCATTATTGGATGAACACATTTTTCTATGATTAATGTATGGACATTTAGCCTTCACACCACATAGATTAGACTTGACATAGTAATCCTAAACTTAAATAAATCCATGACATACTTAAACTGTCACATGTTTTCACATGAATTTAACATTAAAGACCTGAATGGGAAGATCACAGAGCAGAGGGTCCTGCACCAGACGAGCCAGTCCCTCTTCAAAAATATCCAGGATTTCTGAATGTGGGAGAGCATCCTCGTCTTCTTCTGAGTCTACTGCGGGTTCGTCTTTGTCCACAACAGTATATTTGTCCTCCTCGGTCTTTTCATCTTTTACACTTTGACCTGGCTCATTCTGCTTCTCCTCCATCGTCCCCTCAAACCATTTAGTGTACTTTTTGTCCTGGTTTACCTAACTATTAGTAAAGTATAATCGTATTTACATCTATTATAAATCACAAAAGTTTTATGGCAAAGCTTTCAGCCTCAGAAATAACCGTAGATCCATGGAAATAACCATTAAACACTGTGTGTTACATCTAAATATTACCGACACGACATTTGGCAAAAACAAATTATTCCGCTAGCACGCACAATTCAAATATGAGCCAAATCTTAGCAGATAATTAAGCTAAGTCGAATCAAAACAGGGGGGAATATAAAATGTATTGATATTGTAGTAATTGAATAATTTTAGAAATACAAACGTTAGTTAGTCGAAACAGTAGGTGGCGGTAACGCGGTTTATTTCATTCACAGAGCTTATTTCCGGTGTTTCCAACCTCATGCCATCGTTTGTTTACCACGGTGAAATGAAACATATTTGCGTGATTGCACCCCTTAAATTACGGTAATGTTCAAATAGTTTCAGTTAGTAATTCACTAGAAACATGCTTTTGTTTTGTCCAACTTGTGGAAACGTTTTGATTGTCGAAGAAGGACAAAAGTGTATGCGATTTGCCTGTAACACATGTCCTTACGTTCATAACATCACAAGAAAGGTGGGTCTTTACATTGATTGAATTTGTAACTAGGTTTTGTGTTTAAGAATTACAGTGAAAAATATGTTTACGATCTTTCCTCACAGGTAAACGACAGAAAGTACCCAAAGCTAAAGGAGGTAGATGATGTCCTCGGTGGAGCTGCAGCTTGGGAAAACGTGGACTCCACTCCAGGTGATTCTTCTGTTTAAAAAAAAATAACAAAATCTAGTTCTAGTAAAAAAAAATCGTTAAATAAGTGGAGCGCCTCAAATTCTACAAGTTGTTGAATGCTGTGTTTCATGGAGGAACATACGGAAAATTTAACGTCATAACTGCAACAAAACCATATAATTACAGTATAGATGAGAAGTATATGTCATCGCAATAGCGATAGGTGCCAAAATATTACAACTCAGTACCCCAGTACACTCAAAAAATCTTTCAATTCAGTCAATTTCATTTTTTATTGAATTCATTTGACACCACTGAAAAGGTAGAACATTCTCTATATAAGTGGGACAAAGGACAGGAGCCTAAATGGCTGTGCAGAACAACCAAATGAGAGACCGGTGGTTGCCCTATACATGAATGAACTTGTAAAGACCCTTTGTTTCTTTTGTTTCAGAAACCTGCCCCAAATGTGGGCATCTTCGGGCGTATTTCATGCAGATTCAGACCAGATCTGCAGATGAACCCATGACAACCTTTTACAAATGTTGTAAAGCTCAGTGTGGACACAGATGGAGAGATTAACTCTTGGCACTTCTATTATCTGAAATATTACTTTGCTCCTTCGTCTACTTTTTTATTTATATTCAAAAACTCAACCGGTGATATTACTTCTTTGTTACAGAGCTAAAACTGAAATAAAATCTGCTTTCAAAATATGTTCTTGCTTTTTATTGGTAAAATAGTAACTGTATACAACAGTTCAACAATTTTGACTTACATCGTACATATCAGACGCTTACAAAGCAATGCAAACCAGCATAATCCACAATGGCATACAATACATTGTCTTCAAACTCCTTCAGCAATTTTTCTGACACATCTTCATTTGTAAAATTCAGTTATTAACAATTGAGTTTTTGTTTAATTTCATGGGTGAGTGTAGCTGGAGCATGCTTTTGTTGAATTTGAATTTATGCAATGATTGTTAGTGGAGTCACTTTTTTAATAAATTTCAGTTAAAGCTAAATTGTACAGAAGTTACTAGTGTACTTTATTTGTTAAAAAAAACATTTTTTATAGTCTAACATGCATCTTGAGTTTCTTATCAGAAAGGTAACATTGTCTTTTGATGATTGTGCCACAAAAAGCACAGTTTTTTATGACAAACTTTACAGTGGCACTAAGAGGTCTGACTGGCACTGAGTGACAAGATGCTAAAGAGAAGTTGCTCAAATGTCATGCATGTCCCTGTTGTTTAGCTTAAATCTTTATCTAATAGCTGCATTTTGTCATTATTTCTGTTTTTTTTTATCATTCTGAATTCATAAAAAAGGCCAGACTTTTTTTATACAATTAAAATGATCAAACACAGTTTCTGTTTTTAAAACTTAAAGTGCATATGTTTAGTGTCTAATTGCCTGTCATCATTTAAATGCTGTGTTGTCATACTATGGCCCAAAAAGTACAGAATTCATTTTAGCAAGTAACAGCAACCTTGGGAAATCCACAACAAGCTGATAACATGTTAGTTTGCTCACATTCAAAAGGATATAGGGGAAAACCAATAAACATACAAACAAAAAAAGGAAAATCACAGTTTTTCATATGGAGTTGTTAAAAATAAAATATGATTTGAAGACATACCAGCATTTCAACATAAAATACTCTAAGATTTAAAAATGTAAATAAATAATGAGTGAGTAAAGTGTTCACAGTCTTTCCTACAGTAAAAGCATAAAATTACAATTCTTTTTGCATTATGGCTCAGTTGCAAATGTGGGTCAACTACCACTGGACGCTAGGGTTGTGTTAAAAATTTTGATACGATGATTTATTGTCACGGACTCCGTTACTGAGTCACAGTATCAATATTTTTTTTATTTAAAAAAAGTTTTTTTTTTTGTGTGGCCCGTAGGCTTTAAACGAGGTGGTATAGTACATTTGCTATGCTGTTTGTGCTGCGCTCCTCTTGGCCGAGGTGAGAAGGAGCTGTGGACCTGATCAGAAGCTGATCAGTGCAGAAGATGCTGCTGCAGCATGTTCAGACCATGTCAATTGTTTGTCAAGAAACATGCAGTACTTTACTAGAATGGGTTCCATATTTTTCTATTTGGATCAGTTGGTTGGATGTATGAAGTTATTAGAGCATAATGGATTTATAAATAAGTACTTTGTGGATAAACATGAAATTTCATACATTTTCTTATCCAGAGTAAAAAAATTACCCATTTGGTAGATTTTTAAGACCCTTTTTTAAAAATGTATCGGGATACGTATCGTAATGAGGGAATTGTATCGGAATATACAAGTATCGGAATACGTATCGTATCGCGACCCCTGTATTGGGATACGTATCGTATCGCGAGGGTCTTGGCAATACCCAGCCCTAGTGGACGCCTTCTGGTTCGGTATTTAGTGAAGGATTAGATCAAAGAAAAGATAAATTATATATACAATAAATATTAACAAATGAGGACAGGTGTGAATACAATGTTATGGACACAACACGTAACTGAAGAAGCCTGTCTACCTAGTTTATTCAGGTGCATGTTTGTATCAAATAGCTGTCGGTGTTTAGCATATACGCTTGTATGTGTAAATGTATCCCTTACAGGACGGGCAAGAGTGTGTCACATCCTTTAAGTCATCGATCAGGCAGGGAACCAAGCAGCACCCCAAATCACACCTGGAAAAGAGGAGACAATATCAAGTTGAAACACATGGGCCAATTGGGATATTCAAAAGAAACTTAGTGACTAACCTTTCCATTAATTATGAAGAGAATTATGAAGAGTCCAGAGGACTTCTCAACATACTATATATAACATATATATATATAATATATATATATATTATATATATATAATATATATATATATATATATATATATATATATATATATATATATATATATATATATATATATATATATATATATATATATATATATATATATATATATATATATATATATATATATGTAATATATATGTAATATATATGTAATATATATATATATATAACATATATATATATATATATAACATATATATAATCCCTCAAATCAATAATAATTTATTCATCAACAAGTATGAATAAATTGTTGATTTGTTGATATATATATATAAATAAATAATTGAAAATAATAATTTCCCCATTGTGGGACAGATTAAGGTTTTCTTATCTCAATGAAACCACTCTGACTTAAAAGTATTTCTTCCCTTAGAATCAACATAGTGTCTCTAAATGAATAATTGAACTCATGCACTCATGCACGCTCTTCATGTTACACATCAGACTTACCCCACGAAGAAGCAGAAGAGGCAGAAGAGTGTGTTCATGAGGCCTATGTCATGGGAGATGCGGGTGACGATGGCCTGCTGACAGTGTGGACAGACGGTTTGCACTGGGCTGGTCTGGAACATCTCGCCTTGCAGCACAGTCACAGTGGTGGCTGCTCCCGGAGAGGCCAAAACTGTGGCTGTGTGGCCCCCCATATGCACAAAGGGACCAGGGCCTGGGCCCATGTGTCCAGGCATTGGGTGAGGGAAGTGTCCAGGGGGGTAGTGGGCACCTGCACAGTCATATACAATTCAATACAATAGATAATAGATGACCCACACAACACAGATAATATAATAATAATAATTACATAAATATAATCAATGTAGTACATTGCACATGATCGATAACCTATGATGCATCACTATTAGTAAAGGCATTATTTTTGTTTTACTTTTACAATATTACTACAACATTTGTGAGGTTATTTAAATAATAAGTAAATACTGTATGTATGTACAATAAGGTTAAGTAACAACTTATTGTCCCCTAGGGAAATTTGTCCTCTGCATTTGACCTATCCTTTAATGCCAGTGGGACAACCTGTCAAGAGCAGTGGTCGCTCCAGTGCAGCGCTCGGGGTTCCATCTCTAGATCTTTGTGCTAAGCATGGTCAGGACTACTGTAGCTGGAGGATTTTACCTATGATGCACGTTTTGGGTTAATGGGGAAACCGGAGTGCCCAGAGGAAACCCAAAGAGAGGGAGACACGTGCAAACTCCACACAGAAAGGCCCAGTCTGTTGAACCCGCAACCTCATTGCTGTGAGGCCAGAGTGCTAGCCAACCTGCAACCATGTCGCCCTTTGCATAATGAACACTTTTTTTCCTTTCTCCTTTCCAACGTGATAGCGAATCTCAAAACAAGCCGTTTACATTTTCGGGTAGGGGAGCGGGATCCAAGATATGGGTTATATTATATAACTATTGCACAACACTTATTATTATCAACTATGCCTTTAGGGTGGACTATGAAAGTAACTTTAACTATGTTTATGTTTAGTTGAGAATGCCAAAATCCTCTGTACTGTTTTGAACTGGTTAGTTATGCATGTCTGCATTAAAAAGAGGCGTATGTGTTATGAGCACCTTGTGGAGGTAGCATAGGCATAGGCATGGGCATCGGCATGGGCATAGCTCCTTCTCCAGGAACATGAGGAGGAAGGTACCCCGGATGCGGTCCTTCATATGGAGGGGGACCATAGTCTGGAGGCGGAGGGCCTTGCTGTGGCTGGGCTGTTCTTACTATTTCAAAAACACATATTCATAAAGAGAACAGGTCAGTAAGCCATGGATACTGAACTTACATCAATCGAGAAACCCGTGTGAGATATTAAACAGTTTGAAAATTGATCTCGTGTAACAATTGCATCCATTACCAGTTTGCCCATTCTTTTCTTCGATAAGTGGTGCACTGGGTCCCCCGGGATAAGGCGGAGGAGGATCACTCGACATAATTGCCAGATGTTTGAACCAAGGAAGATGCAGAAAACCGCCACACTGATGTCTATTATTTTGATCTGGAGAGAGAAACAGAAAAGGTCTGAATAATACCATGAATTATTGGCCTCTATAAAGACACAAACAGTCAAGTGTGTTGCTTTATCCAAAAAGAACAACAGGAAAAACAGATAGAAATGCACTTATGAAGAGTAGTTAGATATGAACATAATCTTCAAGTATCTAGAGTTGTTCAGTCTAGATTGTATCAATCTCAAAATGTACCTTTCTTTTGCAGTTTGCTTTTGGGCCTCAGAAGATCATCTCTTTGCTGTGTAAATGAATAAATACTTGCTTATTAAAAATGAATACACCATGATTACAACAAATAATACAACACACTGAATCACCAATTTAAAGTATGCACCAACATATTTCAGGTAAATCTTCAACTGTCCAAATAACCCAGGCTAGTTGTTGTTTAATCCTCCTCAGCCTGTTAATCCAAGCCAAAGCTACTTGCAGACCTAACTCTGAATAACTTTGTGACGTAACCTAAAGGGGTTTATTTCAAACGACTACTCCGTTGTTGCATTTGCTGTTGATGTTATTGTCATTATAAGTGCGTAATTTATGTTGAGATGTTATTGATTGTAACACAGTGATGATAGGCCATTTGTTGTTGTAACGTTAGCTAAAGCTGCTAGCGAAGTCGTATCGTTAATAACAACCATATTACACAGTTCATTACATTGACAGAGATTGAGAAATATTACAACAGCGACCAATATCTACACCAAACGATCAAGAGTCATTTTACAAGTGCATGATCCGTTTCCATCTAAATAATACGCATGATTCGTGATGTTGTTACGTGGTCAGCGTCGCTAGTGTAGGCGCACACAAACACAGAAAACTCGGAAGTCACGCAAAAAAAGCCCAATCCATCTCGGTGCGGTTTAATGTGTAACTCTTTTGTTTTCATGCGGCTGTCACGGTGATAAAAGTGTAATTACCTGCCTTTCTTACGGGAAACTGACAGCCCGTCCACGGAGATACTGAATTGGTTTTGCAGCAGTGACAGTCGACAACATCCGCTGGATTTACGTCTGACGTAATTTATTATCACTTTACGGCGGCACGTTAATTATTCAATGGGCACCATTATGTGTTAAAATATTAAAACAAATCAGATAATAATGGATTGTGTGTCAAATAGAATGAATTGTAAGGCAGCTGGATGAATCCTTGTGGAAAAACGCGGGTTTAACACAATTTATGTTTATAATAAGAGCACCAAAATCTGATTATTATCTGATTTCTGAAATTAACAGATTATTGAGATATCATGAAAAGTTATAAGCTGTTACAAGCCGTTTTGATGGCCAGATTCATTTTGTGCATATAAACATATTCACCAGTTTTACCAGAGTTAATCGTCAGATTTTACTGGCCATAAATTACATCTAATCCATAGACTTCGTTCTATCTTTTGAATGAAAAAAGATGAACCCATGAATGAAATTAGATTTATTCGTTCACGCAATCCTGTTTTGACAAGGAACATTGTGTGAAAAGGTAAAGTAAAGTGGCTGAGACAAAAATTAGGTTAAATATTGAAATGATAATTATGTATAATAATTAATGGTATATGAAGGTTATTTTCTTTTTTTTACATTGAATTATTATTATTTTTTACATCGAATCTAGTAAAAATATCCATTGTATATAAATACGATAACATTTATTTAAAGATTCGAGGTTAAAAAAAAAGAAAGTTAAATTCACTTCACCGCGGTGTTAAATTCGATGTAAAAAAAAATACGACGTCAAAAAAATTGAATTCGATGTAAAAAAAAAATCCATGTAAAAATAAATAAATAAAAACAACAAAATAACCTTCAAATTCATACTATTTCTCTTGTATAGACACGACATGGAAACAACACATCTGGTACTATGTAAAAGGACCCTATGTGATCCTAAAACAAAATCCAGAACTTTCGTGCCGACAGACAAAACAAAACTATCTAATGTAATAAACGCATTATATAAAGTACTATTAAAAAGCGGATCTGTTGTTGTTAGCTAACATTAAAAGTCTGACTATCGCAAATGCAGAGAGAGCCAATCAGATGCGCTGCTTTCTACTGAGGGCAAAGCCAGTACATTGGCAAAACACAACAGCCCGACTCCGTGTTAGCCTTGTTAGCATTAGCCGAGTACGCTGCGTAGTGAGACGGTGTCGGTTGAACCAAACGATAACATGTTAAAATAGCTAACTTGGACATATTTCGGTGACAATACACTAGTTCTGGGGTCACTGCGCACCCGGGATCGTGGCGACAGGAGTTGTCTCGTCGTCATTTCGCCGCTGAGCTTCAGGCTAACTAGCTAAAGCTAACACTTCGAGATCCAACCTCAGAGATGGGGTCCATATTAAGCCGTAGAATCGCTGGTGTTGAGGATATCGACATCCAGGCCAACTCGGCTTATCGATTCCCACCTAAATCTGGTGAGTATTATAGCGTGGCATTGCTGAAAGTCTGTATTGGTTGACATCGAAGTCAGCCACTTAACACTAATTAGTCATTTCACTAGAGATCTCCAACCAATATCCTAATAATTACCCCTTAGCTTCATCTCTGACTCAAATTACCACCTCATTCAGGCGCTAGGCAAATAAATGTGTTTACAATTGTTATGTTGCCAATGATTACTATTATATTTTCCTGTTTTTAATTATAGCAATGTCTATAATCCTTTAAAACATTGTTGATGATGTAAGATATACCACAAAAACACTTGTTGATCAAATACGATAACATTTCGCCTTTTTTTTTGTTTAATCTGAATTATTTACAATAGGTCTGCAACAATTAATCAATCAAATTGTGACTATTCAACTATTAAAAATGATTGTAACTGTATTTTGATCATCGTAATCTGGACTAAGTCGATTCTAAAAATACAAACAAACATACCCCTTTATAACAAAGGTTTATTTTAATCATATCCCAATGGTATAATATTATGAATCATTTTTTCAGATTTTCCATCAATGATACACTATTTGTAAATATTTTCAGTCTCGAAGACTTCAGTCACCATACTTACACTCCCATACAAAAAAGTCTCAACAAAAGTCTCAACAAAAGTGACATAATCGTGTCAACTAATACAAAAAATATTGCTGTCTAGTTGACTAATGACTACTAAAATGATTGTTGGCTGCAGCAATACATTCCAAGTACAGAGACGTTCTTGTTTTTCAGGGAATTATTTTGCAAGCCATTTCTTCATGGGAGGGGAAAAATTTGACACACCCCATCCAGAAGGGTATCTTTTTGGTGAAAACATGGACCTTAACTTTCTTGGCAATCGGCCAGTGCAGGTAATTATCGCATCATTGCTTCCTGTGTTTCCCATACAGACCTAACACCCATTGCTATTGTTCTGATGCTATAAATGTCTGCAAAATAGTTTCCATATGTTACACCTGCGCCCCATGAGCCTGTGAAAACCCTACGGAGTTTGGTAAACATTAGAAAGGACTCCTTACGCTTGGTCAGGTAAGTGTGGCAGTAAAACACATGCTGGGTAAATTTGGTTATAATGACTGTATCATCTGTTTACCAGGTATAAAGATGACTCTGATACACCGGTGGAGGAAGGAGGGAAGCCCAAAGTTCAGTACGGAGTAGAGTTCACCTTTGATGCCGACGCTCGTGTTGCCATCACTCTGTATTGCCAAGCATTTGAGGAATTCTCCAATGGGATGGCAGTGTAAGGAAATCTTGTGTGACATGTACGGAGAGAGGTGTTTTTATTGAATTGGTAGGGATATTTAAACTTGGCTGCTCTTCTGTTAATCGTAAGGGTCTTGAGGACGATGCTCAACAAGAAGAATATGTATATATAGATAAGAATATGTTCAATTAAAAAAAAATTACCAGACAAAAATATAATGTTGCCTACATCAGCATAGTTTCATATCTTTAACTAAAGTGACAGGGTTGGATCTGGAGAACTGTGTTTTAACACAGGCTAAAATAGATGCACATATTTCCTATAAATACCACAGGGTCAGATGAGATAAAATAGTTTCCTTCTTTCTTATTAGATTGTCATTGTATTATATAAAGCAAAATGCATGTGATATTGTTGTTTTGTAACTATGTTGCTATGTAATCCTTCTGTCATCTCTTTAGGTACAGTCCCAAGGACCCATCCATGGTTTCTGAAACAGTGCACTATAAAAGAGGTGTGAGCCAACAGTTTTCAATGCCATCATTTAAAATAGACTTCACCGAGTGGAAAGAGGAAGATGTGAGTTTTTTACACAAAGCCTGTCACCTTTTTATGAATTAAAAAGTCAAATTTTACTTTAGCTGTTGGTGTTTGAGAGCAGACGACAACTGATCCCTCATTGCTCATTAATTAATGCATTCTTTGAATTACAGCTGAACTTTGACTTGGACCGTGGAGTGTTTCCCATGGTGATCCAAGCTGTGGTCGACGAAGGAGATGGTATGAAAATATATTATTTCACAGCTTTAATGGCTGAACTGTTGTAAGTTCTAACAATTCTGTGAATTGCGTTCAGAATACACTCTTTTCAGGACTAGAGAAAGGATAAAGGAAGTCACAACGTATTTTTTTTTCTCTTTACAGATTGTTTGGGGCATGCCCATGTGCTTCTGGCGGCTTTTGAACGAGTGTGTAAACTTTCTACATATATAATGTGAAAAAAGATTCAGTCTTAGTCATCTGGATACAGTTAGAAAAAACAAAAAAGATGACGACAACTGAATCTTTTTCTACATTGGATCACTTCTGGATGAATTGGGAATTACACTGACTTGTACATATATAATAATATAAGTGTGAATTAATAATTTTGAGCTGATATTTTCTTCCTTCAGCACGTTGACGGCAGCTTCTCTGTCAAGCCCCTGAAACAGAAGCAAATTGTAAGTTGATTTATGCTTTGTTCATATTATGTTTTAATGCAATATAAAGTAAAGTATTGAGATTTGTCCATCTTGTTTTGAACGCATTCTTGACACTTAATTCAGCGCCTCCAAAATGTTTTGTAAGTGACTTTGTTTTTGTAGGTGGACCGTGTAAGCTACCTTTTACAAGAGATTTATGGGATTGAGAATAAAAACAACCAGGAAACCAAGGTGAACCTGAACGAGAGCTACACAAAATGCCATCCATTCCAATGCAGCTCTTTTCTTATCATAATTATGTATTTGTGTTTCGCAGCCTTCAGATGATGAAAACAGTGACAACAGTAATGAGTGTGTGGTCTGTCTGTCCGACCTAAGAGACACTCTGATCTTGCCCTGTCGACACCTGTGTCTTTGTAACTCGTGCGCTGACACCCTTCGCTATCAGGCCAACAACTGCCCCATCTGCAGGCTGCGTAAGGAAGGCGACATGTTGTCAACATTTTAAGACGAATGTGTAAAGCGTAAAGTACTTTGTGTTTTTCAGCTTTCAGAGCGCTGTTGCAGATCAGAGCTGTGAGGAAAAAACCTGGTGCTCTGTCCCCTGTGTCCTTCAGCCCTGTTCTGGCCCAAACTATGGATCATGATGAACACTCAGTGAGACGCCCTTCATTTATAACCACTGTGCGGACTCTTCCAGGAGGGACTTGTTTAGAATTATGTGTTTTATAGCTTGCGATGTTTTGATGCTAATGCCATCTCTTGAAAATGCATTGAAGTCTTTAGAATGCAAGCGTTCTGTTTAAAAACACTGGAAGAGTGATCAAGCAAGCATTTTATAATCCACGGCAATGAAAATAGTCTTATCTTATGGACTTATAGTTTGTGCTGTGTATTTTGTGCAGAGCTCGGACTCCGTTCCTCCTGGATTTGAGCCAATTTCTTTGCTGGAGGCTCTGAATGGCCTGAGGTCCGTGTCCCCCGCTATCCCGTCCGCTCCTCTTTATGACGAGATCAATTTCACCAGCGGAGTAGGAGGAGAGAGGGGGCAGTTAAGCTCTCCAGAGCATTTGAGCGACAGCAGCCTGCAAAAGAGCAAAGTCAGCAAGTCTCCCGACAGGTAGAAAGCATGAAAAGAATAGGATGTCCTTACAGCGCTTTGTCACATGGGCCACTCTGCCATTTACGTGTTGCTTTGTTCCTTTTAGCACCCTGAGATCTCCCTCCTCGCCCATCCAGGAGGAGGATGAGGAGAAGCTGTCGGAGATGTCTGATGCCCATCCGCATACTCTTCTATCCAGCAGCCCTGCTCCCACCGAGGTGCGTTTTACAACATGAAACAGAATTGCCACAAAGTGTTCTGGACACAAGCGTTGACTCTGTTGTTTGTCATTACAGAATACTGCTACAGATGATGTGGCGGAGTCTTTGTCTCCAGATGACGGTGAGGTTTTATCTTCAGACACACGATACACAAATGCTTAAACAAATGCTGAGAATTTACACAGTGTTTATTTTATTATCACCCAGAGGACAGGCTGGCCGTGGAAGGAGACATCCTGCAGGACTGTAATAGTGAGCACAGCAGCTTGAACAAAACCGAGAGCGACCCTCCTGGAGACCTCTCTCTTCCCGGTAACAATTTACAAAACACATACACCATAAGATCTCGATGTGTGCTGGGGAAGTCTAGTGTGCGTTGAGGTTTTTCCATAAGTGCCTTAAAAGAAAATTTGGATTTGAGTAAACAAATTAATGGATTTATTTGAATAATTGACCATGTTTTGAGTATCCTGAGCAACCTCTCAAAAACAAAAAAAGCTAAACAATAATTTGTGGCCTATAAAGAATAAACACAGTGGCATTGACTATATTGTTTACACTTTCTTTTCCTAAATGTTGTGCAAATTGGAACTTAAACTTGATGTGTTTGGATCTCTGTCTACCATTTCTGGTGCTTTAGCTCTAACCTGTGTGTTCTTCTGCTTCTGTTTCCTAACACTGCTGTTATCCTGCTACTCTCTACTGCCTCCTTCTGGGCAGCTCTCGGTCCTGACTCATGTTCCATTGGTATGGAGGAGTAACTGGTATGTTAGCTTTCCTATCTATCCCGCTTCTCCACAGCTTTTCTTTCTAAAGTGTGCTGTACTATTTCCAGTCATAGTTACTAAAATTGTACTGGTATATGGGCTTTCTTTTATGTTGAACGCATTTTTTGGTTTCATTTTAGGGTCATCTGAGTCCACTGAAAGCCTGAAAAGTCAGAGCACTAACTGCTCCAGCCAGCCTCTCCTGTGTTCCACGAGCAACTATCGTTTGGAGGACGAGCGCCTCAGCCCCTGAGTCTCATTATTCACAAACATCAGCCTGTCCCAGTGTGAGCTCCATCGCTGGACAAGAGCCAAGACACAATCTTTTATCAGTCTGTCGAGAAAAGAGAAATTGACTTTGTCATCGATATTCCTGAGTTGACAGTGTTTTTTGTAGGTCTTAATACATTTCATTCCTCGTTCTTATGACGTATAGAGACATAATGTTTCACTGCCTGATATGGTGGTGCATTTAAGCACACTTAACCTTGACCATTTTGTGACACTAAATTTAGGAGCTTTTGAAGACTAAAGTTTTGTTTGGGTTTTGGATCTTTTAACAAGACTTAATGATCAAATAATAACACAATATTTTAATTTTTGAAATAATGTGATTATGTATTATAACTGTACTAAGACGCTTATTTGCTCATGTGTAGAATTGCTTATTATCTAGAAACAAATCCTCATATGAAAGTTATTGATCCTGTAAACAAGTTATTTAATACTGTAATAATCCATAAGAGCAACAGATTTACTCAACAGCTGTCTTCAAAGATGTGGCTAAAGCTGCTTTTCACAGGTGCAGTTATATTGCAGATCTATGTATAGTTTATGTGGCCATGCGAGTGTCTGCTTCTGTGATGTAGCTCCATTTGTTTAGATCTCTGTGCCTTTAACTGATACAGCGGCGCTTGTTGCATCGGACTTATTTCTTTTACTGTAAACTGTACAGTCCTTTTTATTGTGTTCTATTGAAAATGTATCGTACTGTTATGTCATATGCATTAAGTCAATAGATTTTGATCATGTATATTTAATTTTCCAAAACATATTTAATGCAAAGTCAAAACTCTTGATTTATAAGCTTGCATTTGCATGATAATATAAAAGTTTAAACCATGTTGCATTCCCTCTTTTTCTGTGCATTTCAGCTTTGATACGGTGCCTTCCTGTCATTGTCTTGACCACTGTTGACCTGGTATCCAGGATCACTCCACCTAGTGCGGTTGTGGCTAAAATTAACTCCTGTCTGTTAAGGCGCATGTGTAAAACAATAAACTACTAAATATTAAGGACAGCAATTGGCGTTTCTGTATTTTATTTACTCTTTGTGCTGCTTTGTGACCTGCCTTAGTCATCATCTACTTTGGGTTTAGGTGTTATAATCCCATTTTAAATCTGGTGGTGTAGTTAAGATTTAGTCAAATGTTGCCTGAAGTTCAAGTTAATATTATGTTAAATCTGATGAGGCTCAAAAAAAACATTTTACCTTTCATTGTGAGAAAAGAGGTTACATTTGTTTATTGTACAAAGTCCAAATCCCTGACAATTCCTCTGAATACTGCCCTCTAGTGGTCACCCATAGAGCCGTTTATACTAGTAAAAAAGAAAAATACATAAATCTGACCTTGATCTTTTGGCAAACACTGATGGACACATTTACAGAGGAACGAAAAGGCGAAGGAAAAAAGATTACATCCTCCAACAACAAATTAATCAGTGAGATGAGTAAGGATGACCAGACACACCCACCTCATTGTGCTACCATGTTTTTAGGAAATTGTTAATGGGTTTACAGTGGCTTAACAAACCACAACAGCCAAACCAATCCGTAATGTCCCAAACAACCTAATTTTAAGACGTCATTGGGAGGCAGGCCATAAGATATACCTTCTTATAAACAGGTTTGTCTGAATTTTAACATTTGTAACCAGTGACTCATGATGTTTTGAACGTGGTTACAAATTTGCCCAAAACTAAACTGCCCAAATAAAACAAGAGGTGTAAAGTTTAATGTGTTTTTAATTGCACATTTGCTCCACATTCCCTCCTGTTAAAATCAATATGATAACAGAGTGAGTGGTTTTCATATGATAAAGATTCCGCATATAGATGTTTTACTTTATTAGCAGTGATGGAATATATATTGTTGTAGCCAGTATTCCAAAAAACTGCTGTATAACTGCTTATTGGAGATTCAATGTTCACAAGAAAATCTTTTTAAAACTAATTTGAAGGTGTGCAAATTTGAAGTACTTGTCAAAAAGGCTTGACAAAAAGGAAATGAACAGAAACTTGCAAACAGAAGTATAAAGTGATATTTTAGCACGTGTGGAGTTCATTCATGTGTGAGCGATAACTGAACCTCAATCAAGCAATGTTCATTCTGTAGACTAAAATATCGTTTTGCCAAAGTCTTAAATTAAATTAAATGAAAAATTATAAAAGTCTTACTATTTTCACCAAATAATAATAAAAAATAATAAAAAAAAAACATTAATTAAAGGGACAAATGGAGACTAAGTCCAAGCACAGAAACAAACTAAACATCCAAGAACAGTCTGTGGGTTGATAACTTTGAACTCATCCTGGCCGTGGTGCTGAAAGTGAATTGGGTTTCTGCATCACATGATGTCAATACCTGAAACTTTAAAATGTCGACTTTATTCTTACAATACTATGATTTTAATCATCTTAAAATTATTACTTTTAATCCCGTAAAATTATTACTTTATTCTCGTAATAGAAATTTTTTTATGACTTCTACTTTATTCTCATAAAATTACAATTTAAATTAAAGGCGGTATGGACGATTTTTCGGTGATTTGAGAACGCAGGCGGAAGTGCGCATGCGCACTCACCCGTGCGGACTGATACAACACACACGTGTGTTTGTTTATTAGCGCGACGTGTCGCATCGCATCTCTTGTCTCCCGTAGATTTCTGTCCACTTCTGCAGCTCGAACTGTCTTTCTCCGTCTTCATTTTGCCCCGTACACTGAGGGAACTATATTATGATAGATCAATGCGCTTAGACACGCGGAAACGTGGGGACGAACCGCACGCGGCTGCAGGTGAGCGGTAGGTGCGTTTTATGATTGATACGTGGCAGGACTAATCCACGCCACGAGGAAATGCCTCAAATTTATGCCAAAAAAATCGTCCATTCAACCTTTAAGAAATTTTAAGGTTTTATTCTCGTAAAATTAGGATTTTCTTCTGGCTTCGACTTTAATCTCATAAAATGACTACTTTAATGTTAAACTGTTCCAACTATATTTTTCTAGTGCCCGCATTTTTGATTTTCATTTGGAATGGTCCTTATACTCTGTCGTACCATAGCAATAGTTCTAAATAATAATAATTTATTTTATCACTATAGTAAAGAAGTTATAATTTTGGGCCTCTGAGTGCGGGTCTCTTAGTGCAGCTGCAGATTTATATTCTACTTTTGGCACCAATATTTAATAGATCCATGGTTGGACCGTCACACATCTGTTCTAGATTACCAGAAGGGTGTGGTTGCCAGGCTCTATGATCTTGCCAACCACCACAAACCCTCAAAGTCTTATGAAGAGCTCACCTTGAACCTCCACAGCCCCCAATGTCCTCACAGACCGGCTCCAGAGCCTCGTCCAGGCAGCACTCGATCGAGGCCGGACCTGAAGTGTTCATCGGTTAAAACTAAGGCTTCAACTAAATTACATTCTTCTGTTTCAGGAACATTTGAGCACATTTCTGATCGATCGCAAAATTACAGTCAGATGAAATGAGCAATTCGATGTCAGTTTGTCCCTTAGACAAACAGATGTGTGCAGTTTGCAGATAGCGCGCTGATATGGGAAAGAATCAATCTAAAAGTGATGTGTCCATCCCGGAGACACCTGTCATGCTGCAATGTCAAATAAATATGGGAAAGAGTGTCTGGAATGCTTTGTATGTGGTCTGTAATTTCTTTGTCATTTTAATGCAATTTTTCCTGCTGTGTGAAGCACTTTCAATTGCCTTGTGTATGAAATGTGCTCTACAAATAAACTTGCCTTGCCTAGAGATTGACAGACACAAATTGGACCAGTATTTGCACCTTTTATCCTTAAAGCTCCAGCATTTGTCAATATTTTGTTGGTCAAAATATAAAAATCTTGGCATGTTCAAAAGTCTTAACCCTTGCTATAAAATAATAATGTACCTAAATAAGTTACCACCACAACTATCAGTGCGGCCAGAACAGCAGCGGTATAAGGACTAAGTTGAAAGCTGTCCCCAAACGGAGGACAAGTCCTTAATCCACACGACTATATCTGGAGAATCGGTTAAACAATATTAAGGCTAGGCTGGGGTGATACGGGGGACTAATTAAGATTGGCTGGTTTGCTTTAGCCCCGGTCTGGTGGTGGTACTCTCTTTTAATTAGTCTATAGTACATTTCAGTGAGCCATTCCTTAACCCACATGCCCTTGGTCTACAAGAACATGCCCACCACAAACAGGGACATACATGTGGTCGGACTAATCCACCCTAAAACCGTGAAACAATCAGCTAAAAATATCATTTATTCGGGACACAATTAACATTTAGCGTCATATAAACGTGGCAATGTAAAGTAGTCTCTATAAACAGGCATAAAGTGCTGCTCCAACGTTGGTAATAATGTTAAGCTGAAATGTGGAGTCTTATTTGAAATGGACACACGTGCATTGATGGTTATCCTACTTAAAGACGACCACTTTGCAGGATGAGAAAAGAAGGCGGGGAGAGGAGGAGGAGACACAAGCCCTTATGATCGCACGCCACAACCACCGTCCCAGCACAAGAGGGTCACAGCCAGAACCGGGTGAACGTCTTCGAAGGCTTGGGGCAGCAGAAAAAGAGGACGACAGACCATCTTCAAGTGACCACGAGCTGAAACAACACACCGCGACGATGATGCAGCCGGCGAGCAGCGGATCGCCCTTTCTCAAGCCCTTCTTCTTGAAGACTCCAGTCAGCGGGGTCAGTCCGCTGCGGCAGAGACGGCACACGCTACCGGCCAGCGAGTTCAGGAATCTCACGCCACAGGACGCCATCAGTGTGTTCGAGATCGAGAGAGAAGGTGGGAGGACTTTGAAACGCTAAAATGAGAGTTTAAAATGTTGAAATGTTGAGGTTACACGCAGCAGGTTGCCACAGGTTGAATGAACTTACGTGATGTCGCCTCCTTTATCCCCAGCGTTCGTGTCCGTCTCCGGAGAGTGTCCACTCACTCTGGATGAAGTGCTCAGTTTCCTCGGGCAGTGTCCTGAGCTCTCCGTGGGATGGTTCGAGGAGGGACAGCTAGTGGCTTTCATCATCGGCTCTGGCTGGGACAAAGAACGACTCTCACAAGTAAGAACATATCACTGGATGCAACGTAAAACAAATTCATAAATAAAACACAGTATGATGAAGTGTTTTGAAGGCCACTTGAGTCTTTTAGTAAGCAGACCAGACCAGGTTCTATCGTTTTTTTCAGAATAGGGTGCAGGTTATGTTTGGTTTCTTGATCAAGCGTTGGATGTTACCAATCGGTTTAATCTTCCTGTAGCAGACAAGGGTCAGTTTCTCCAGACAAGTTGCCCCACGTCGGATTAAAACCACATATAGGGACATTAAAGTTGACAAAAATACTAAAAGGATAAAAATCTGTTGTGCACGTTTGCCTCACTTTCCTTTGCTCGTTGTTCCCAGGAGGCCATGACGCGCCACGTCCCGGACTCGCCGACGGTCCACATCCACGTCCTCTCGGTCCACCGTCACTGTCGGCAGCAGGGCAAGGGCTCCGTGCTGCTGTGGCGCTACCTCCAGTACCTGCGCTGCGTGCCGGGCATCCGCCGAGCTCTGCTGATCTGCGAAGACTTCCTGGTCCCGTTCTACCTCAAGGCCGGCTTCAAGGAGAAAGGCTCCTCCGCCATCACAGTGTCCAACATGAACTTCCAGGAGATGGAGTACTCGCTCGGAGGACAGGCGTACACGCGGAGGAACAGCGCTGCTAGTCACTGTGGCCATGAATGGGTTAAGTTAAAGTGAGTGCTGTACAATACTGAACTGTCTCTAGAAATACTTTTTTTATTTTTGTAAACCTACAGAGAGTAATTTGGTGTTATTTTCCAAGATTATGAGGGCGTGGGAAGTGAAAAAAAAAGTCAAGAATGTCAACTATTCATCAATCAAGCTGTCACTGTTTTGTCAGTTATGTAAGACAGGGTTGGCATGTTATTGGTGTTTCTCCTGCTTTCACCTTTTGAGTATCATAATATGTTATGTATATGTAAATATGTTTATCTGGAATGAATCATGTTTTTGACTGAGTTGCCCAAATGAAACAAATATAATAAATATTAAAACACAGATCTCATCAAAGTACCTGTTAGTATTAGACATATTTTAGACGATTTTTTTTGTGCTTAGGGATGGGACAGTAAACAATAATATTGTTTATTTACGATGAAAAGGAAGACAACAGTCGCTTGTGGTACATGTTGTACCATTGGGATTACCGCCAACTAAGCTAATCAACATCTTAACACCAGATTGCACAGGGAAAAGCTACTTGTCCATGATGTTCTCTTCTAGATAGTTGTTGATTTAACTTTTGACAAAGTAGAATACTATACAAGCTGTTTAAACAGGTAAGTTATTCATAATGTAAAAATTATAATGATTGATATCCATAATAATAATATCCGGCAATTTGAATAAATATTGTGATGTTATTTTTAATCACAGTTACAGTATTACATTAAACTTCAAAATTTTAGTATTACTATTGTAGTAATAGTATTTCATATTTAAGATGAAGTGCTCCGTTTAATTCAGCTCAACGCTCGCACATGGACCGATCCTTCTATAGATCAGGCTCTGAGGGTCTGAAAGGTTTAAACCAATCACAGCAAAGTGTGAAAGTGAAAGTAAGATAGATTTCCTGAGAAAAGTCACATACATTCTTTGCCTGATCCCACCCAGCCCTAACTGTGCAATATAAAACACACTGGGAATGAGGAACTTACACATCACACATGATTTGAGTTTAGTTCTTTGTTTTACTGTTATTTTCTGTTACATGTGAGTAGCCAGGTAGCTAAAACACTACCACATTCAGAACAACCATCACTTCTCGAGAAGCAATAAACAAATAAAACATTCGAGTGCTCAGCAAACTAACAAAATTATGGCAGTAGTTGGTACATTTTCTGAACAAGGCACCAAAGGTTTTTGTGAATATTACATTTTTGTCCCTGCATAATCTGTGACGTTGCCTGAATTGCAATAAAACCTATCTTTGACGTTATAGAGTAAAGTTTCTCTTTGTTTTTCTACAACCTCACATGTAAAGGGTAGCTCGAGGAGGCTTAGAAAATATACTTATTTTGACGGTGGCGACAATGGCGAGTAAACACATAGCAAGTCCATCCAATATTTAGTCTGATAAAAAAACAAAACACAAGCATTTCACCATAGTTCACAGGAAACATACACCGCCCCCTGCTGGAGACATACACTGACATCCATATAATGTTTTAGTAGTTACTTGCAAAATCCCTTGGTTCAGTGGAGGTGGGCGTTGAGATCGTACTTCTCGCAAAACTTGTCCGTGAAGGGGATGCACGTGATCAACTCGCACCACTCGCACTTGATGGGGTAGACGTAGAATAGCACCACGAGGCCGGAGAACAGCCCGAAAAACACCAGCAGAAACACGATGATCTGACAGCGCTTGCGGTACATGTCCATGCGTCCGAAGCTGATGTAGGGCAGGAAGGCGAAGGAGAGGAAGAAGCCCGAGATGAAGCCGCAGATGTGGGCGAAGTTGTCGATCCAGGGCAGTAGACCGAAGGCGAAGAGGAAGAGGACCACGCACAGCAGTTTGGTGAAGGCCCGCCACGGCTGGGCGAGAATCTGCCAACTCTGAAACAACTCCACAAACAGACAGGCCAGGATCCCGAACTGTGACCCCGCCGGACCCACCTGGGAATGGGGGAAAAAAGGGTTAAGAAAAGGAGGGTATGGTCTGAGAAACAAAGTCGCACGATTGCAGTATATATTCTGTAGTATGTGACTGTTATGCAATTTCATTTTCATTTCATTTAGTTGTATTCATTGTAAACATAAGCTTATTCAAACATGACAACATAGAATACGCTAGAAGACAACTTTGCATTATCAATACAACGTAAGGAGCCTTTCAGATAGAGCCAAGTTTACTAATGATTCTATTATTTTTTTCAGTTTGAAGCATGAATACAAATATATTTCTTGTAGGGCGCTCTAAATACAACTTTGGTATATATTTTCTTCACCGCACAAATAACACACTCAAAATAAAATATACAATGTGTCTCCCACTGAGTTTTTTCCACATAAAATCCAAAGTATCAGTGCAATTTGCAATCAAAATGGGTCAGAATAGCAATTAAAATACATTGAGATTTGGTCTGTGATGTTTTTAATCAGCAAAATCAAGTGGTTTGGAGCAGAGCTGAGACTTTGTAGGAAGATATTTGACTATTTTTGTGACATAAATGGTAAAAGTCTGGATTGTTTTGGTCCAGAAACGTAAAGTCTTGAAAGACATTTTTATTTATTTATTAGACAAACTAAAACTGAATCAAAAAGAAAATTGTTATCGATCAAGATGAGAAAAAAAGTGATTCATACTTGTCGATACTTGTCATATCACCAAACCTACTGATTATATAAAAGTCTTTGGTTTTAGAAAAACTTTGGCCCGCTTCTGTACGATATATAGATTTGTCATATATTTCAAGACAGACTCCCCTCCTAACGTTTTCTTTTCCAAATCTCCAGGTAAAGATTATTCCACAGCAAAACCATAATTAGATTGCAGTATCATAACTAACTGAAAATAATGTCAAAAAAGAATATGCTTTATTTTTACGGAAGTCAAAATATGTACTGTATCTCGCAACCCCGTAAGGGAACAATCGGTAGAAAATAGATGGATGGATGGATCTCGCGGCTTCCATTAGGCATGTCTGTAATGATGGAGGGTAGTTTTGTGTCACCTCTGCTCTGTACGGAAGGAAAATGGCCGATGCCAAGTTGCCGGTGATGCCGCTGAGGATGTAGATGATGGATATTCGCAGCCATCCCGCCAGTTTCTCCAGGTCCCGCAGGATGGTCATTTGGAAAGCCACAGACACCAGACAGTGAAGGATCCTAAATCAATCAATCAATCAATCAACATTTATTTATAGAGCATATTTAAAACTGTAAACGCTTACTTAAGTGCTGAACAAGAAAAAGCAAGACAATAAAAGCAGCATTTACAAATAAAATATATATAGCAAGATGTCATCAAGTCTAGAAAAGCACAAATACTCTAAATACAACCAAATAATAATAATAATAAATAATAAAAATAATGATATTAAAATAATAATATGATTAATACTAATAATAATATTAATAATAATAATAATAATAATAACTGAGGAAAGCAATTAAAAAAGTAAAATTGTTGAATTGTTTGGTCCTCAATTAAGATTTATTGGTGCGTTACTCCTTTTTGTCGTTTTCTTTTAACAAACGTAGCTTTAGAAGTGGGCACGCTCGTCTGTGTTTCCCCCTTTTCTCATAAAGTTAAGAATATATCCATCTTTTTACAAACACAAGGCTATTTTGAATGAGCCATTACAGACATCCTGTGTTACTACGGTGGTTCTAGTTATTGACATCGAGTCTTACATTTTAGAACACATCCAATTCAACCAAAATAACCCCTGACAAAATGAGTAATTAGAGTCAGTGTCTGTGAGTGGAAAGCGAAAAACAACAAGACAACAGAGCCATTGGGTGGTCCCCGGTTTATGTAAGTAAAAGTGGATTCAATGGGTGACAAAGGTGACGTTAGCTTCGGTAAAGAACCCGCACGTGCTGGAAAGGTAATCCCTGTTCGTAAGCTCTCAACAGTAGGGCCCGAATCACTCCATATCTCATTGAGGCTTAATGAGTTGGAGGTGTGGGGCACTTTGTTTAATTACCCGAGGCAGATAACAGGCAGGCGAGACGAGGGAGCCGCTCTTCTTTACAGTGAGGTTACAGGCAATTTCACATGTAACAGCGCGGGCGTAATCTACAATCAGATTCACCGCTTTAAATACGTTTCTTATTGTTGAACTGCGCAGCTGTCATTTCGCCCACTAACACCGTGTGCAGCGATATTTCAGCACGTTTTTGGTTCATTTCAGTCCTGTTGTGTTTTAAGCAAGATTTCAACCCTAAAAAGACGTTTGAAGGCAACATTTTTCTGGTGGACTGCAGAAGCATCATCATCGAGATCATTGAGATGGCAGTACTCTTACTCTTAAAGAAGGTTTCTGTTATTATTCGCAGTGTTAGTACATTTTTAAGTGGAAAAAAAGTTATTGAATATAGAGCTGCAACTAACTTTGAGTAGTTGAATAGTTTGTGATTATTTTTTCCAATTTGACAACTAATATAGCTTAGAGTTTTTTAACAATACTTTCCCGCAAGTTTAAGACAAATTATGGCAAATGGGCGCGTAGTGAATGTGACTATTTTTAGCTTGATTAAAACAATTCTTAGCCACATTAATAGCTCCCCACTTTAGATCAATATTGCAGTTTACAAAGAACAAAATGAGAAAAAAAAACACAATATGTTCTTGACTGGATCTTTCTTTGTTACATCCAGTCTTTATTATTGACTTCAACTCTTTCTTTATAACTTTAACACATTTAGAAATTTCTTTGACCATGTAACACTAAAAATATCCGATCTTCTTTGCAATTTTGCTTCATTCAAGCTGTGACTATTCAACCATATTAAAGTTAAAATAATCGCATCTATCGGGCGTTCTTTGCTTATGATTAAATCTACTGAAATAGGAGCTGTGAGTAACAATATCAAACTGAACAAACAACTCTGATTCAGATCTTTCAATACCACGTTTTTGCCTCTAGATATGAAAACTATTTTGAACACTGATTTGTCTGTTTTCTTCAGGAGCCGAGAGGACACTAACGAGATGATACAGCACAAACTAAAGGTAGAAAATTATATTGTATTATTGTATATAGACGAATCAACAACGTAATGAAACTCTTTGTATAAGTTGGACTCACCCAGCGTGAAGGAAAAGTGAGAGCCAGAGTCTGTAAAACTGATCTGGGATCTCAGGGTTAAGAAAGGGGAGCAGCCCACAGACATCATCCATACAGTGCACCTGCGGGAAACAGTGTGGGCTTTCATATCAGACAAGATCAACTTTATTAGACTAACGGAAAATGACATAGGCACAGTAGCATAAAAAACAAAGCAATAAAAAATAAAAGTTAAGAAAAAAAATGTTATACAATAAAAACATTCATACAATTAGAATTTTAATGAAATATGATCAAATAAAATAAGCAAAAAGGAGGAAATAAAACAGATTTGTGTGTACAAGTAAGCATACTGTGACATTATGCCAATCATCCCTGGTGCAATATTTTCTGTCCATATAACAGCTGTAAATAAGAGTGTTATTATTATTAAGTATTATATAAGATTATAAGAGTTTTTTTTCTGAGTTTTTATTATTATACTTCTGTGTTGCAACACTAGAATTTCCCCATTGTGGGACAAATAAAGTTTATCTTATCTTAAAATACAATATAATATGTGGAAAACGTGTCTCTGTGTTTAATACATTCTATATATGTCTTCTTTTGCTTATTAGGATGTCACCTTCTATATAATATTTGTTTTGTGTATGTTTCTTTAAATGGTTTCTATGTGTTGACAGGTGCTGCACATTTTTCAGTTCTTCTAATTTCCCTAGTGGGGCAAGAAAAGTTGAAAATAATAACAGCAATATGTTTCTGTTTTAATAAGAGGTAGATGAAACGGACAAAAAGTAATATACATTTTTTCATGACAACAATAGTCGGACAATATTATCCAAACAAAATGTGTAAAAACGTGTCTTTAAATGTGTTTAAATCAGGTTTAATTATCCGACAGATGAGAAATGTCGGTTAAATTCATCACAAAGTGCAGACATGTTATACTTGAGGCTTGAGTCCAAAGGAAAGCGACTTACTTGAGAGCAGAGAGTGGCCTCCTCGTGAAAATAGCCCTTCATAAAGTCACAATATTCTCGAGACGTGATTTCACACCTTTAAGAGTGGAGATATGTGGCATTATTTGGTGAGCAGGACGCCTCTTCTGTGTGAGATGAAACGCTCGCCCTGCACGTCCACTCACCTCCCTTTGGTTCCGATGCAGCACGGTCGCCCGGTGATGGCGCAGTCGATGTGAGGCAGGTTGGTGTGGTTCCCTGTGTTGTACTTGGTGCAAATCTGGGACGGAAAGCAAAAAGTCTGTCACGTAATGTTTAAATGCGTATGAACGGTCAGATTAGAATGTAGTGAACGTCATTTTATTTAACATTTAACTAAAGATTTGACCAATTTGACTCCAGTTCGACCATTTTTATGACGTTCATTATGTTACTTCCACAGCAGATGGGACATAGAGGTAATCCCACAACTGTTACCTAGCAACCATACAGTAAACAAGGGCCAAAAATGTATATAAATGACACCATCTTCCGCTTATCCGGGGCCGGGTAGCGGGGGCAGCAGTGTAAGCAGGGACTCCCAGATTTCCTTCTCCCCAGACACTTCACCCATAGTTATGATTTGGCAAATAATAATAATACTTGAAATGGCTTTATTTGGTTAAATTCATGTTTAAACTTTTCAAAAATGTTGTCCGTTGCGTGGAAATTGTCCCCGAATTTTTCGATGGGATGTCGCTTATTGATGAAGGATTCTATTTTCTGAAATTGTCCACTTTTATTTAGTTAGATTTGTCCTCACAAACTGCCACTTGACTGTTGTAAAACTATGACAGACATTTACCATATGTCTTATCCCACTGAAAAACGAACAATAATTAGAAAAAACTGAGAACCTGTCGTGCTTTAAGGTTTTGAAAGGTGGTCCAGGAAATGTGAGCTCATTTGAACCAAAAATAGCACACCGTTCAAGAAAAACTGAATTAATAACGACATAGGACTTCACAATATTGATTATATCGTAAACGTCGGGTATCGAATGCAAAGAGACGTATTTGTAAAGTGAAAACCAAACTTACTGGCCATTTGGTGATGTCATCTGGCCATTCGTGCGGCGACACAGAAGCAGGCTCTAGACATATCCTGCAGACAAAACATTAAAATCTGCATTTTTAACATCAAAGTCGACATCTAAAAATCCCATAAATTTAAAGGTGCACTTGAACATCTTCAAGTGCACCTTTAGGTAAATAATGACTGAAAAGAAGTATGAAAAAAAAGAGCAAACTTACTCCTGCTGCTTTATACATTAAATTTTGTAAAAGCAAATAAGTGCCATTTTAAAAACCTAATTGAAGGCTTACAGTTGTTTACTCTGTATTAGTAGTGCCAAATGATATGGTTCATCTATAATCTTGATTATTCAGGCCACAATATAATTAATATATTATATTGTACTATTTTAGAATAGAATTTAATCAATCAAGGTTTTCAGTTCTGTTTGTTTTATGAGTTTTGTATTGAACAGGGAACTCGTGAAAAAGAGTTGCTCGTATTGAGATTTTTCCCTGTGTTAAAAAAATAAATACAATTGAAATAAAAAAATATACCGTACATGTTACATACATCAAATACTCAAAAAAGCAAACCTACATGTTTTGTGCGTTTTATGTGGCTGTTGACTTTACTTTTGCATTCAGAAAGTGTGATTTTGTAAAACTGGTCACAGACTAATAGAACAGTAATGTATTCTGTATGTATTAAGTAGAAAATGAAGAATTTGACTTTCACTGATGTTTCTTCTCACAATAATTATGGCGCTAAAACTCGATATTGTGACTCCCCTACTCTGCATATGGCAATCAAGATTATATATTGTTTATTAAACAACAATAAGATTCAATCCTCAGCGTCTCCCGTGCAGCCGGGACTAGACCAGGAACAGAATAGGGACCATTTTGTGACAGTTCGGAGGGGACAAGGCGCTAAGCGCCGAACCTCAGAGCGCCGTGAGCTTCACGTCTATAATAGGTTTTCTCCCCTCAGCGATCACACGCCCGCTGAACACACGAGAGAAACTCTTGTAATCGGGAGTTCTATTGTTAGAGACGTGAAGCTGCCAGCTGCTAGCGTTAGGTGTTACCCGGGGGCCAGAATGGGTGACATCGAAGGAAACCTTAGGATCTTAAAGCGGAGTAGGACCCGTTTCCGGCGAGTCGTGGTTCACGCAGGCGGTAACGACGTCCGGCGGAGACAATCAGAGGTGCTCAAAGTTCAAGTAGCCGCGGTGTGTGACCTAGCGAAGTCGATGTCGGACACTGTAATATTTTCTGGTCCCCTGCCCAATCGGATCAATGCTGAATTGTACAGCCGTCTCTCAGCATTCAACAACTGGTTATCCAGACGGTGCCCTCAAAACAACGTTGTCTTTATTGATAACTGGAGTGCGTTTTGGGGAAAGCCCGGGCTCATACGCAGGGATGGCATCCATCCGACTTCGGAGGGTACATCCCTATTAGTTCGGAATTTGACCGATAGTCTTAGTCGTGTTAAGTGACCATCTAGGGATGAGCCCCAGGTGCAGAGCAGCAGTTCAAGACGCTCCTCTGTCGCTGAACTCTCGCCCGTTCTGTTACATGTGAAGTGTTCAGATTCAAGACAGATAGAGACTGTGTGTGTCCCTCGTGTCCCTCGTGTCCCTCGTACAAATAATGCCAAAAAGTCACATCTCAGAAAAAATATTTCAGGCGTCAGACCAAATAACTTAAGGAAAATAACAATCACAAATACACAAATGAATAAACACGTAAAATGTGGACTGCTAAACATTAGAGCAATTTCCTCCAAATCGCTCTTAGTTAATGAATTAATTAGTGACTATAACATAGATCTTCTAGCTCTAACTGAAACGTGGCTTCAACAAGACGACTACGTCAGACTAAATGAGTCCACCCCACCCAGCCATGTTAACTTTCAGACTGCCAGGAGCACAGGCCGAGGTGGTGGTGTGGCAGTGATCTCCCACTCAAGCCTACTCATGAGCCCTAAAACTAACAATGCATTTCACTCATTTGAAAGCCTTATGCTGTCAATCACATGTCCAAATATGAAAAACCAAAAAGGAGTTTTGTTCATAGTTATCTACCGACCTCCTGGTCCCTATTCAGAGTTTTTAACAGAGTTTTCTGACTTTATATCAAACTTAGTGTTAGCCTGGGATAAAATAGTTATAGTTGGAGACTTTAATATCCACGTGAACATGAGTGATGACGCTCTCAGTAATGCCTTCAGCGCCTTGTTAGACAGCATTGGTTTCACTCAGAATGTAAATAAACCGACTCACACTCACAAGAACACTCTGGATCTTGTCCTAACGTATGGAACAGAGATTAGTGACCTCAGTGTCCTCCCTCAAAACCCTATATTGTCAGATCATTTCCTAATTACCTTTCAGTTTATTCTTAAAGATCACCCAGTCCCACAAAATAAAGTTATAATGAAAAGGACAATATCTGAAAAATCTATCTCAAAATTCAAAGAAATAATAGAGCCAATATTCAGTGACATGTCATGTGATCCTGATGAGAACAGTTTTAGTCCCAGTTTAAGTGATCAATGTGTCGACTTGACCATGAATTCTCTGAAGTCTGCTCTTGACGTTGTCGCGCCGTTAAAACAGAAGGTCATTAGGCCAAAGCGCGCCTCCCCATGGTACAACCAAGAACTGCGTTCACATAAACAAAGAGTTAGAAAGTTAGAGGGATTATTTCGTCGCTCTCACACAGAAGAATCCCTAAAAGCATGGAAAAGTTGCCTGCTGCCCTATAAGCAGGCTCTGCGTAAGGCCCAAACCAGATATTATTCAAATCTAATAGAAGTCAACAAAAGTAACACTAAATTCCTTTTCAGCACTGTAGCTAGGCTAACAAACTGTCACAGTGCAGTAGAGCCCTCAATCCCAGCTACACTTAGCTCTGATGATTTCCTCCTATTTTTTAACAATAAAATAAAAACAATCAGAGATAAATTAGATGAAATTACCCCCGCTATTAGCCCTGAACTAGCCCAAGCTGTAAATCTAACGTCCCATATAAATCCACCTGTAAACCTAGAAAGGTTCACAGCTGTTGATCAAGCAGAGATAACTTCAGCCATTATGTCCTCTAAAAGCTCAACTTGTGTCCTAGACCCCATTCCAAGCAGACTCCTCAAAGACATTCTTCCCCTAATTATAGACTCTATTCTTAATATAATAAATACTTCACTCGAAAGTGGCTATGTTCCACAGTCCTTCAAACATGCAGTCATTAAACCTCTTCTGAAAAAGCCTAATCTAGATCCCGACCTATTGGTAAACTACAGACCTATTTCAAATCTTCCCTTCGTCTCTAAAATCCTTGAAAAAGTTGTAGTAAAACAGCTTTGTCGCCACCTGCAGGACAATAACTTATTTGAAGTTTTCCAGTCAGGGTTCAGAGCCCACCACAGCACTGAAACTGCACTAGTTAAAGTCACAAATGATTTGTTATTAGCCGCTGACGATGGACTGGTCTCAATCCTGGTTCTGTTGGACCTCAGCGCAGCGTTTGACACCATCGACCACAACATTCTACTGCAGAGGTTAGAATGTGATGTAGGTGTTGGAGGAACAGCCCTCAGCTGGTTTAAATCCTATCTATCTGATAGGTTCCAATTTGTTAATGTAAACCAGAGCTCCTCACCAAGCTCTAAAGTAATTTACGGTGTGCCACAGGGTTCGGGACTCGGTCCAATTCTGTTTACTCTTTATATGCTGCCATTAGGCAACATTATCAGAAAGCATGACATTAACTTCCACTGCTATGCAGACGACACTCAGCTGTATTTATCAATGAAACCTGATCAGAGCGATCAAGTAGACAGACTTAGTACTTGTGTGAAGGAGATAAAAACCTGGATGACACTAAACTACCTGCTTCTTAACCCTGAAAAAACCGAGGTCATTGTGCTTGGCCCTAAGCATCTACGAGACGCTCTATCTGAGCAGATAGTCACACTGGACAATGTCAGTGTAGCCTCCAGTTCTACTGTAAGAAACCTTGGAGTCTTATTTGACCAGGAGCTCTCATTTAAAGCTCATATAAATCAAGCTTGTAAAACAGCCTATTTCCATTTGCGCAACATCGCCAAAATCAGAAGAATCCTGCCTAAAAGTGATGCCGAAAAACTTATCCATGCATTTGTAACGACTAGATTAGACTACTGTAACTCCCTGCTTGCAGCGTGTCCTAAAAGCTCCATAAAAAGCTTTCAACTGGTTCAAAACGCAGCAGCAAGATTACTAACAGGAACAAAAAGAAGAGAGCACATTACGCCAGTGCTGAAGTCTCTTCACTGGCTCCCCGTCGAGTCCAGAATCAAATTCAAAATTCTACTCTTGACCTACAAAGCCATAAATGACATGGCCCCATCCTACCTCAAAGATGCTATAGAACCATATCATCCAAACAGAGCTCTTCGCTCTCAGAATGCTGGCCTTCTGGTGGTGCCAAGAGTCTCTAAAAGTACTGTAGGAGGTAGAGCGTTTAGCTACCAAGCTCCTGTGTTATGGAATCAGCTCCCGACCCATGTTAAATATGCTGACACAGTCTCTTCATTTAAGTCCAGGCTTAAAACGTTCCTCTTCGAAATCGCTTATGGTCAGAGTAGTTAGGAACAGAAAGATAAACCCACAGCTTCAGCTATGCTGCCCTAGGAGTAACTATGCTGGAGGAAGTATGACAGCTTGAGCACTATCCTCTTCTTCTTCTGACTACTTATGCTATCAAACAATATTTATTTTTTGATTCCACTTGCAAACTGTTCACCGCCTTCTTTTCTTTCTCTCACTCCTGAGGACCTGTGGACCCAGATGCCCCTCCCCTGGTGAAGTGGTCCCTGCCCTGTGTGGACGGTCCCTCATCTGCCTGAAGAGTGGCTCCAGTTCGCCTCAGTCGGTCCCTCTTCTGCCTGAAGAGTGGGTCCAGCTCGCCTCCGACGGTCCCTCATCTGCCTGAAGAGTGGGTCCAGCTCGCCTCCGACGGTCCCTCTTCTGCCTGAAGAGTGGGTCCAGCTCGACTCAGACGGTCCCTCATCTGCCTGAAGAGTGGGTCCAGCTCGACTCAGACGGTCCCTCTTCTGCCTGAAGAGTGGGTCCAGCTCCAGTCTCCTCGTGTCCGTCTGTCCGTCTGTGAGAGTCGGATCTCTCCTTCACTGGACCTCCTCCAGGTTTCTACGCTTTTTTCCCAAAGAGGTTTTTTTTGTAGTTTTTCCTGGCCGAGAAGGAGAGTCTAAGGACAGAGGACCCTGGGACATCGTCCCTCGCCACCACAGACATTGTCTGACTTCATCGCCACCACAGACATTGTCTGACTCCATCGCCACCACAGACATTGTTGATTCATTTCTCCCTGTGGCCCTCAGAGGCAACTGTTGTTGTGATTTTGGGCCTTACAAAAATAAATTGATTTGATTTGATTTGAATCCCTCCTTGACAAAATCCACATTATATCTGTAGAAGATGCAACTGAAAAGGAAAATACTTCTTGACAATATTTCCAAATGGACATATCTGCTTTTGCAATGGAACTCTAGTTGAGAAAATAATATATTCTAGGTGATATTAAATTACCTTGGATCCTGACGGCAGACTGAGCCATGCTGTCTGACTTTCCCGTTTAAAAGTGGAGTGCTGGAATGCATAGGCCACTTCACCCACACCGCGAGCGTACTCTGCGAATCCAGCACACGAGAGAGGCACTCAGTGTTTAATCTGCAGCGAGTTAATGAGGTGAGGATTCAGATAATTAAAAAGCGGGCTGACGTTACCGAGCATTCCTCCTCCGTGGTCTGGACGCAGCTGGCGCGGTCGTTGCGCACGCAGCAGGCGGAGTTGCGTTCGAGCGCTCTCTTTTCCCTGATAAGATCGTGCACCTGCTTATCCTGACGCATGCACGGAGAGTATTTGGCCCCCAAGTGGATTAGGGCTTCCTGTAAGAGACGGTTAAACTCTTAAGTAAAGACGGTTGTTGTAAAAAATCAACAGAAAAATGTGCGCACGAGCCATGATTCTCAAACAGTATTTAACGTATTAAAACGTGGTGCTTGGGAGGAAGTGTTATTTAGAGTTTGTTCTGGTTTTGGACTGAATTTGTTCAAGTTTAGTCCCTGTTTGAGCCGGGTTAGATCTGGTGTAATCCTGATATGGGCCTTGTTAAGAAATGATTTAAAACTGTTGTAAATAAAATGTTAAATTGTGTTGACTTCAATTAGACAGGTCAGAAAATAAATACATAAAGTCGTTTGTAATTGTGGTTGTTAATGGACAATTTACTCACCGAACTAGGCCCAATCCAAAAGTTCTCCTGCTGCACAAACTTGACATTTTCATACACAGCTTTGTTTCTTAAAACCTTTAAAAGAAATACAATACAATATATGAAATCAACACATTATACATCAATACTTTGTCAGTTCGCTGATAGTGACTAGTAAACTTACAGAATCAACAGTCTCGTGTTGGGAAAAACCCACAGGTGCAAAACCATAGATGCAAATGGCCAAAATAGTGATGAGTAAATGGACTGAGGTGATCCAGTAAGTGAAAAAAGGCCTGTAAAATACACTCAATTATTAATATGTAGTATAGGGGCTGAAACAAGTTAGCAATCGATTCATAACTAGTTCATCTAGTCAACTTATCGTTTACTAGTCATATAAAAATCGTATATACAACTAATAGATTAATTGAAATAATTATTGCTAGACTAACCAATTAGCAAAATAGTCGTTAGTTGCAGCCCTAGTTTAGTATTTACAAATGAACGCGTCTTAACTCAATTCAATGGTAAGTTATGGACAGTAAATCGACGCGTTTGTACCTGTGGTCGTCCATGTCCTCGATCTGCCGCTTGACGTAGCTGTCGATGCGTTTGCGGTACGTCCGGTTGGTGAGTTTCCCCACCATCCCGAGCCCGTACGGCCGCTTCTCTCGAGCAAACAGTTTCTTCACTGGAAGTCCGATCCTCTGTCCACGCCGCTGCCCGTAGGTGCTGATGACTTCCTGACGCAGAGGCACCTTCGGCGGGATGGGAGCCCCCTCTTTGGCTTTCCTCCACCCACGCTCCAACGGCCTGGAAAAGACACAGGAAATTCAAATCATTACAAGTGCTAATAATAATCATGATCATAATTGTTGTTGTTGTTGTTGTTGTTGTGTATAAACCATATTTTGATAATTTGTCCTATTTAGTTAATAGTTTACTTGAAGAATCTATACTTTCCAGAGTAATTTTACGATTTGTTTCAGTAATAATACTCATCCACCTGTGAGTAAGTCTACAAGTGACAAAAGTTTCAAGTGAACAACATTATCATTATTATCATCACATTTGCACTTCTTCCACCTACGGATATAGAAATGTCTTTTTACCATTGTTGTGTTGAGTTTTTGGAAATATCAGAATCTGTGCACATACCATATCCCATTGCCTACTCTTCTACCCCCTGTTACATCCCCATCTTTTTCTCTCTACTTCTTCTGTCTTGTTCATTTTATCTGTATATTAATGTGTATTGTACGTGTTGTCCCCCCCTGTCTGTAAATACCCCCCCCTTTTTTTTTATATATGTTCAGCGTCTTTGGGTCACTGAAAAGCGCTATATAAATAAAAGTTATTATTAGGCCCGAGCGCCACAAGCTGGCGAGAGGCCCATTAGTCCCGTAAGGCCGTGCGAAGCACGGCGGCGAAAGTGTGCACGTAGTGCGCACGAAATCGAGCGCACTCACTAACGCACTCCTTCACTCACGCACGCCCCGTGCATACTAATTAGTAGTAGGAAAATGGAACATTACTGTTGTAAACGGGCGAAGCCCGTGCAAAAATGCGCACTAAACGAGCACTTTACATTGTCATCCCCATATAAAGCACTCATTTGCCCTAAGTAGCTCACGAATACGTTCCCCATCTCTTGCATGTTCCGTTCATAAAAGCATGTAATGCAAAAATTGAACATTATTACTGTATAGAGGGCCAACAACAAAAAGTGGGCGGAGCCCACTCAAAATTATCGAAAGTACCCGTCAGTGACCAGGGACCCACACCATGAGGTAGGAAAGCGCGAGCGCTTTCCGAAAATGTATAGTTTATGATATTTGAAAAATGGGAAACATTGTTTTCGCATCTGAATATTTAGGCCTGAGCCCCAGCAGGGGCAGCGTTGCAACTGGTACCCCATCGCCCCTGGCAAGTACAGTGAACTAGCCCATGCCGAAGGCATGGATCATGCATACTTACTCCTGCTATGACAGAAATGGTCAACAATAACTCATTGTTGACAACAGCAGCGCGAAGCGCTGCATTCCTCCAAAAACCCTCCTGGCATCGTCCCGTACACGAGAGTCCATGCCGCAGGCATGGGCCATGCTTGTATCTGCTCAAATCAATGGAAGTCTATGGGGAGTGGGCGGGGCATCCCGACGGAATAGGGAGTGACGAGCGCGTAAGCGCTCGTAATGATGATTCCACCCCATGGCGGCATCGGGAAGGCTTAGAGCTTTCAAACGATGTATAATTTGTTGTTATAGTGGAAACGGCTATATTGTTTTTGCTAAAAAATATTATTATTAGGCCCGAGCCCCAGCAGGGCGGAGGGCCTATTGCTCCCGCAACGCTGCCGAAGGCAGCGTTGCATCTGTCTTACCAAACATGCGGGCGCAGCAGAAATAGTCAGCGCAGCAGAAATAGTCAACAATTAGTGAATGGGCGTAGCCCATTCACTAATTGTTGACAACAGC
Organism: Eucyclogobius newberryi; assembly: GCF_026437365.1. Lineage (NCBI taxonomy): Eukaryota > Metazoa > Chordata > Actinopteri > Gobiiformes > Gobiidae > Eucyclogobius > Eucyclogobius newberryi. Next base: position 25,626,806 of record NW_027315757.1, read on the forward strand.
AGCGCGAAGCGCTGCATTCCTTCAAAAACCCTCCTGGCATCGTCCCGTATGCGAGAATCCATGCCGAAGGCATGGGCCATGCTTGTATCTGCTCAAATCAATGGAAGTCTATGGGGAGTGGGCGGGGCATCCCGACGGAATAGGGAGTGACGAGCGCGTAAGCGCTCGTAATGATGATTCCACCCCATGGCGGCATCGGGAAGGCTTAGAGCTTTCAAACGATGTATAATTTGTTGTTATAGTGGAAACGGCTATATTGTTTTTGCTAAAAATATTATTATTATTAGGCCCGAGCGCCACAAGCTGGCGAGAGGCCTATTAATCTCGTAAGGCCGTGCGAAGCACGGCTGCGAAAGTGCGCACGTAGTGCGCACGAAATCGAGCGCGAAGCGCTCGCCCACTTCCAAACACTCACTAACGCACTCCTTCACTCATGCACGCCCCGTGCATACTAATTAGTAGTAGGAAAATGGAACATTACCGTTGTAAACGGGCGAAGCCCGTGCAAAAGTGCGCACTAAACGAGCACTTTACCCCATATAAAGCACTCATTTGCGCTAAGTACCTCACGAATACGTTCCCCATCTCTTGCATGTTCCGTGCATATAAGCATGTAATGCAAAAAATGAACATTATTACTGTATAGAGGGCCAAAAACACAAAGTGGGCGGAGCCCACTAAAAAATTAACAAAAGTACCCGTCAGTGACCAGGGACCCACACCATGAGGTAGGAAAGCGCGAGCGCTTTCCGAAAATGTATAGTTTATGATATTTGGAAAATGGGAAACATTGTTTTCGCATCGGAATATTATTCTTTCTTCTTCTTCTTCTCGGGACCAACCCCCCTATTTTTCACCCAGTGAACATTGACGAAAAGTCACAAAAATTTGCACACCTCTAAAAATCGTGCCTCTCTACATTCTGGATATTTCCCTTTTCTAAAATAAAAAAAATTGGCGCGTCAGCGCCCCCAAATGTACCAAAAATGCATTGAGAGATGGGAAATGACCCAAAAAAAATCTGATTGTAGAATCATGAAATTTGGCGCCAAGGTAGATGGTGACAAGAGAAGTAAAAAATATTATTACGGCAACGCCGTCCGCCCAACCAAATGTCGGCCATATTGCTTCAAAAATGGAGTTTTTCCAAACATCGTACTTTTACAAACTCCTCCCAGGGCGTTGGCCCTAAAAAGCTGAAATTTGGTGAAAATGCTACTGAGGAGTGGGACATCAAAAGTTATCCAAATTACATTGATACCTCTCACGGTCTCTGTGCGGCGAAGCCGCAAACTGTAGCTAGAATTTCAGAAATCTCCCATATTTAAAATTTCTGCCGTTTGCGCAGATAAAGTCCGAATTGCGTCAAATTAGAATCAGTTGTTAAACTCTTTGCCCTAAACCTACTTGAAGTGAAATAAATTCATTTGGCGCCACAGCGCCCCCTACAGATTTTATATGGAGGTTAAATGTTTAGTTTTGCGAAATTATATGAAATTTGACACACAACTCAATTTTGGCATCCCCATCAAAAAAGTCAATGAGACCCATGTCATAATTGTTATGGCGTTGCCGTAACGATGACCGAAACCTTTCATGTTATTCCAATGGGGAAATCGCCAGAACATGTTTACACTTTAGACTTTCACAAACTCCTCCCAGGGCGTTAGACATATTAACCTGAAATTTGGTGAGACTCATCTTCAGGACCATCAAAAGTTATCCACATTTTCATTCAAAGAGTCACGGTGTCTGTGCGGCAAAGCCGCACATTTTGCCAAGAATTCAAAATAAAATAGCTTTTTGATGGTAAAACAAAGGGGAGAAGATGTGACAGCATCACAGATTCAGGAGTAGGCGTAATAAAAGGACAATTGGGGCGCGTTAGCGCCCCCTCCTCTTGCGGCGTGGCGGCGGTGTGGCGGCGGCGTGGCGAGGGCCGATCATTGCCGCTTGCGGCTATATTTAGGCCCGAGCGCCACAAGCTGGCGAGAGGCCTATTAATCTCGTAAGGCCGTGCGAAGCACGGCTGCGAAAGTGCGCACGTAGTGTGCACGAAATCGAGCGCGAAGCGCTCGCCCACTTCCAAACACTCACTAACGCACTCCTCCACTCATGCACGCCCCGTGCATACTAATTAGTTGTAGGAAAATGGAACATTACCGTTGTAAACGGGCGAAGCCCGTGCAAAAGTTCGCACTAAACGAGCACTTTACATTGGGATGACGACCGCGAAGCGGTCGTCATCCCCATATAAAGCACTCATTTGCGCTAAGTAGCTCACGAATACGTTCCCCATCTCTTGCATGTTCCGTGCATATAAGCATGTAATGCAAAAATTGAACATTATTACTGTATAGAGGGCCAAAAACACAAAGTGGGCGGAGCCCACTCAAAATTATCGAAAGTACCCGTCAGTGACCAGGGACCCACACCATGAGGTAGGAAAGCGCGAGCGCTTTCCGAAAATGTATAGTTTATGATATTTGAAAAATGGGAAACATTGTTTTCGCATCGGAATATTATTCTTTCTTTCTTTCTTTCTTTCTTCTTCTTCTCGGGACCAACCCCCCTATTTTTCACCCAGTGAACATTGACGAAAAGTCACAAAAATTTGCACACCTCTAAAAATCGTGCCTCTCTACATTCTGGCTATTTCCCTTTTCTAAAATAAAAAAAATTGGCGCGTTAGCGCCACCAAATGTACCAAAAATGCATTGAGAGATGGGAAATGACCCAAAAAAAATCTGATCGTAGAATCATGAAATTTGGCGCAGAGGTAGATGGTGACAAGAGAAGTAAAAAATATTATTACGGCAACGCCGTCCCCCGAACCAAATGTCGGCCATATTGCTTCAAAAATGGCTAAACATGACTTCGGAGTCTTTCCAAACGTCGTACTTTTACGAACTCCTCCCAGGGCGTTGGCCCTAAAAAGCTGAAATTTGGTGAAAATGCTACTGAGGAGTGGGACATCAAAAGTTATCCAAATTACATTGATACCTCTCACGGTCTCTGTGCGGCGAAGCCGCAAACTGTAACTAAAATTTCAGAAATCTCCCATATTTAAAATTTCTGCCGTTTGCGCAGATAAAGTCCGAATTGCGTCAAATTAGAATCAGTTGTTAAACTCTTTGCCCTAAACCTACTTGAAGTGAAATAAATTCATTTGGCGCCACAGCGCCCCCTACAGATTTTATATGGAGGTTAAATGTTTAGTTTTGCGAAATTATATGAAATTTGACACACAACTCAATTTTAGCATCCCCATCAAAAAAGTCAATGAGACCCATGTCATAATTGTTATGGCGTTGCCGTAACGATGACCGAAACCTCCCATGTTATTCCAATGGGGCCAGAACATGTTTACACTTTAGACTTTCACAAACTCCTCCCAGGGCGTCAGCCCTATTAACCTGAAATTTGGTGAGACTCATCTTCAGGACCATCAAAAGTTATCCACATTTTCATTCAAAGAGTCACGGTGTCTGTGCGGCAAAGCCGCACATTTTGCCAAGAATTCAAAATAAAATTGCTTTTTGATGGTAAAACAAAGGGGAGAACATGTGACAGCGTCACAGATTCAGCAGTAGGCGTGATAAAAGGACAATTGGGGCGTGTTAGCGCCCCCTCCTCTTGCGGCGTGGCGGCGGTGTGGCGGCGGCGTGGCGAGGGCCGATCATTGCCGCTTGCGGCTATATTTATTATTATTTTTCTTGTTCTTCAGCGCTTTGATCTCTAATTTGACCCCCTGAACATGCTCAAAAACTCACCAAACTTTGCCCAAAATTCAGAATCGGCGAAAAATTTTGTTTTTTCTGGGCCATTTTTTTTTTCGTTAAAAAATGGCGCGACAGCGCCACCGACAAAAGTCAAAATACATTGCGCCTATGGGAGACGCCCCGAGGTCAACTTTGTCGTAAAGCTACGAAATTCGGGACACGCATTCCTCTCGTGAGGACAAAAAAAAAATCATTGTGGCCACGCCCCCAGACTTACCCTATGGCCGCCATCTTCCTTTGAAAATGAAAATACGCTGTGTTAGTCATTTTGTTCACGTCAAACTTTGACGAACTCCTCCTAGGGCGTTTTGCCCACCGACTTCAAAATCGGCGTACGTCCTCTGGACAAGTGGGGCATCTAAAGTTTTTCAATTTTTTGAGATACCTTTAACGGTCTGTGTGCGGCGCAGCCGCAAAGTTGGACAATTTATTTTGGAATATTGCAGATCTAAAAATTGCTCCCATTTGATCAAAACCAGTCCGATTAGGACCAAATTTGAATCAGTTGTTCAACTTTCTAGTTTGGACCAGTTTATGATGACAAAATTGAAATGGGCGCGATAGCGCCCCCTACAGAGTGACCTTTAAATTAACATTGAAGGTCAAAAATTTGTTTTACCAAAATGTTCTAAACTTTACCCAAAATTCTATTTTGCCGTCCCGATCACAAAAGCCAATCAGACAAATGCCTTATTTTTTACGGCGTAGTCGTAGCGATGACAGAAACCTCCCATGTTATCCCTATGGGAAAACCGCAAAATCTCTCAAATATCCACATTTTTATGTTTCACACTTTCACACGAACTCCTCCTAGGGCATTTTGCCCACGAACCTCAAAATCGGTGTACGTCCTCTAGACAAGTGGTGCATCTAAAGTTATCCAAATTTTAAGGATAACTTTTACGGTCTCTGTGCGACGGAGCCGCAAACGTTTCCCAGAATTCTGACTATTTGGCCTTCAGAGTGGCCTATAAACAATAGAGTTTTTCCAAATGACATGACATTTTGCACTAAATTCTAATTTGCCATCCTGATCATACAAGTATGAGAGCCAAAGTCATATTTTGTACGGCGTAACCGTAGCGTTGACAGAAACATCCCATGTTATCCTTATGGGAAAATCGTAGAATCGCTCAAATCACCACATTTTTACACTTCACACTTTAACAAACTCCTCCTAGGGCGATTGTCCGATCAAGCTCATATTTGGGGAAAATCATCTACACAAGCGGGCCATCAAAAGGTATCCATATTTTGATTCTAAGTGCTACGGTCTCTGTGTGGCGGACCCGCAAATATATGTCAGAAATGGGAAAACAGCGAAATCTCTAAAATGACCACATTTTCACGCTTCACACTTTCACCAACTCCTCCTAGGCCGATTGCCCGATCAAGCTCATATTTGGGGAAATCATCTACACAAACGGGGCATCAAAAGTTATCAATATTTTGATTTTAAGTGCTACGGTCTCTGTGCCGTGGAGCTGCAATTATACTGTCACAAATGGGAAAAACGCCAAATCCTTGAAATGTTCACATTTACGCTTCACACTTTAACAAACTCCTCCTAGTGCGTTTGGCTCACCAATCTCAAAATCGGTGTACCTCCTCTAGACAAGTGGGGCATCTAAAGTTATTCAAATTTTATGGATAACATTTACGGTCTCTGTGCGACGGAGCCGCAAACTTTTCGCAGAATTTGGACTATTTGGCCTTCAGAGTGGCCTATAAACAAGAGTTTTTCCAAATGACATGACATTTTGCACACAATTCTCATTTGCCATCCCCAAAATAAAAGTATGGGAGCCAAAGTCATATTTGGTAAAGCGTAGCCGTAGCGATGACAGAAACATCCCATGTTATCCCTATGGGGAAACCGCAAAATCTCTAAAATGACCACATTTTTACACTTCACACTTTAACGAACTCCTCCTAGGGCGATTACCCGATCAAGTTGATATTTGGGGAGAATCATCTACACAAGCGGAGCATCAAAAGTTATCCATATTTTTATTCCAAGTGTCACGGTCTCTGTGCGCTGGAGCTGCACATTTGACCGACATTTGTGTTCATTTGCACTGGTTAAGCACAGCATTGTACATGTCCAATGTGTCACTGTCTTAGTTCTTAGACAATTGCGTTAGCGCCAACTCTGTAAAATGCAGAGAGCAGAGTCGGAAGGCCGGCGGCCCGCGAGGGCCGTTGGATGCCGCTTGCGGCTTTAATATTCTTCTTCTTCTTCTTCTTCTTCTTCTTCTTCTCGGGACCAACCCCCCTATTTTTCACCCAGTGAACATTGACGAAAAGTCACAAAAATTTGCACACCTCTAAAAATCGTGCCTCTCTACATTCTGGCTATTTCCCTTTTCTAAAATAAAAAAAATTGGCGCGTCAGCGCCCCCAAATGTACCAAAAATGCATTGAGAGATGGGAAATGACCCAAAAAAAATCTGATCGTAGAATCATGAAATTTGGCGCAGAGGTAGATGGTGACAAGAGAAGTAAAAAATATTATTACGGCAACGCCGTCCGCCCAACCAAATGTCGGCCATATTGCTTCAAAAATGGCTAAACATGATTTTGGAGTTTTTCCAAACGTCGTACTTTTACGAACTCCTCCCAGGGCGTTGGCCCTAAAAAGCTGAAATTTGGTGAAAATGCTACTGAGGAGTGGGACATCAAAAGTTATCCAAATTACATTGATACCTCTCACGGTCTCTGTGCGGCGAAGCCGCAAACTGTAGCTAGAATTTCAGAAATCTCCCATATTTAAAATTTCTGCCGTTTGCGCAGATAAAGTCCGAATTGCGTCAAATTAGAATCAGTTGTTAAACTCTTTGCCCTAAACCCACTTGAAGTGAAATAAATTCATTTGGCGCCACAGCGCCCCCTACAGATTTTATATGGAGGTTAAATGTTTAGTTTTGCGAAATTATATGAAATTTGACACACAACTCAATTTTAGCATCCCCATCAAAAAAGTCAATGACTCATGTCATAATTGTTATGGCGTTGCCGTAACGATGACCGAAACCTTCCATGTTATTCCAATGGGGAAATCGCCAGAACATGTTTACACTTTAGACTTTCACAAACTCCTCCCAGGGCGTCAGCCCTATTAACCTGAAATTTGGTGAGACTCATCTTCAAGACCATCAAAAGTTATCCACATTTTCATTCAAAGAGTCACGGTGTCTGTGCGGCAAAGCCGCACATTTTGCCAAGAATTCAAAATAAAATTGCTTTTTGATGGTAAAACAAAGGGGAGAAGATGTGACAGCGTCACAGATTCAGCAGTAGGCGTAATAAAAGGACAATTGGGGCGCGTTAGCGCCCCCTCCTCTTGCGGCGTGGCGGCGGTGTGGCGGCGGCGTGGCGGCGGCGTGGCGGCGGCGTGGCGAGGGCCGATCATTGCCGCTTGCGGCTATATTTATTATTATTATTATTATAAATCAGCTTTTAAATGCATTTTACGTCTAAACATTCCAAATTTTCTCCAAACACTTTTTTACTCTTACTTAATTACATTATTTGAGCCATTACATTTTTACTTCTACTGGAGTAATATTATATTAAAGTAACGTTACTCATACTTATTTACACAGGTTGGTCACACTACCCACCTCTAATTATTATTGATGGTTCAAGTTCAGTTCTTTCAATTTTCATGTATATTGTATGTATAAATTTTGTTCACAATAGGACAATTTTGGCCTTTCCTAAAACAAATCAATTTTAATAGTTGATGGAACAATCAATGTGTTTAATGTGAAATGTTCTCTACATTGTACATTAGATTCAGTTGATGAAGGGCTTAAGTTGGGTCTGATTCGCTTGTTCAATAAGAGACCTTGGTCAGCGCTTCAGTGACCCGTGGACTTATCTGCGGCTGCACATGTTGCGCGGTAAATCTGTGTTAATGTAAAGCGCGTGTTAAAGCGGCTACACTCACAGCATGAGGTGACTTCTCTCCAGCTCAGACTTGCCCAAAGCGCTGCCCGTCAGCTCTGTGTCGTCCTTTTTGGCGCTGGGCTCCGCGTCCTTCATGGCGGCTTCAGAGGGGGACTCGAAGACCTCGTCAGCGTATGTGGACATCTCCTCCTGCATCATATTGTCCTATTGTGTGAAAAAGGAGGTAGAAATTAGGGCTGCAAAATTAAGGGGGGAAATTAATAGCACTTTTTCTGACAAGTAGTGCGATTGTGATTTGATTTGCAATTATATGTGTAGAAAGTAGGATTCTGTTCAGCGTGCACAATGTCAACACCTCCAGGAGCATAAATGTTTGAGAGAAGACTAAAATATGAACTGATAAACCAAGACAAGAATCCTATACAATGGAGAACATGTTTATAAAGATTTTCTACAGGCACAACATATTTGTTTCTATAAAAAAGTCCAAATATATACTTTTGGCTGCAGGAAAGGCCATTACAAAAAAGTGATGACTCAAACTGCACCAAAAATCACGGACTGGAACCAAATTATAACATTGACCTTAGAAAACTGGAAAAAGTCAGACTTAATTTGAAACTTAACCTTTTTGACAGACTTTGGACAAGACGTCATTTTAGTTTTATTATTGGAGGTCTTGATTTTGTTTGTTTAATAATAATAATAATAACTTTTATTTATATAGCGCTTTTCAGTGACCCAAAGACGCTGAACATAATAAAAAAAGGGGGGGTATTTACAGACAGGGGGGACAACACGTACAATACACATTAATATACAGATAAAATGAACAAGACAGAAGAAGTAGAGAGAAAAAGATGGGGATGTAACAGGGGGTAGAAGATGTTTGCTATCTGAGCTGTGTTTTAAGATAAAAAATAAATAAAAATCCGTTAAAATATCTAAATAATTGCATAACATAATAATTTTATAATTTCACCAACTCAAATTATTATACACAATAATTTGATTGCAATATAATGCACATCCCGAGTATATATATATATATATATATATATATATATATATATATATATATATATATATATATATATATAATAAAATAAAACATATATTTAATGTAATTTGGTGGTTTATGATGTTTTTCTACGTTCGTACATTTTGATATTTACATTTCAATTTGGCATTTAATCCAGATGCCCTTCCTGACAAACCCTTCTCCATTTATCTGGACTGAGGACAAACAAATACAAGCACAGTACAGTGATTTGTGACTGGATTTATGATAAGAACAATATTAGATTTGTGCAATTCGACTGTAGCTCACGTTCTGCGAGCTTCGACATCAATTCACACTTACTCTGGCAAAAAAGGATGTGTCCAGTTCATCAGGAAAGTCCATCACATCCTCTTCCATGAAACTGGCCGGAGTGAAGCTGCGCCGATGAGCTCTTCGCAGAGTGCTTTCTCGAAACGACCGACCCTGCGACAACACACAGATGTTTGAATCACACCGAATGCTCTCTGTGGTATTTCCTCATATGTGTTTCAAAAGTTACAAAGGCACATTTACTGACGTTTTCTAATTTCAGATCAAGGTTTCTATAACATTTTGAGCCGTAACAACCACAATAACCATGCAAACACCACAGTGTAAAGTGTAAATAACACTTATATAAAAATAAATGTATTATCGTTATAGTTTATTCATTGCAAGATCATTTCATTTCAATTTAAAATCTGTGAAAGTCTGTTTAAAATTGTAATTTTGCAATTACATATAAATATTTGTGTGACACCAGCTTAATGTCCCACTGTGCAGACCAAAATGACCAGAAATGGAAAGAGAACTGAAAATTACATAGCTAAAAATGTATTAAATTACAAATAAAACTCTTGTCAAAACTGTACTTGAGTAATAGTAAAAAAATATATTAAAAAAATTGTCTGCATACAAAATTCTACTGAAATACTACAAATAATACTAAGTTACCAGTTACTTTTTTAACACAAGTATTTTACGTCATTATTTCATAGAAAAGCTGGTCAATTAAAGAATTCAGAAACTCAGTTATAGTAATTATACAATACATGTTTAAAAACTCCTCAAAAATCTACAAAAAAGTACAAAAATCTGGCAAAAAATCTACAGTAACATGAGTATTTGTAATTACCTAATTTCCACCCTTGAGTATTAAGTTTATTAGTATAAAGCAGTAATATAACTCATTGATTTTAAACCAGGGAACAATAGTGTACCTTGAGAAAACATTCCAGTTTAAGGTAACGGATTCACACTATAATATCATTCTAAATATTTTACCATTTTGTAGCGTCCTGAACAGAATATTTTCAACCAAAGAGAGAAAAACTCTACTATAACTTCTAATCTTTTACTGTGCCTTGTGTCTTACTTTGACCAGTGCCGCTGCCGCCCTGAAGCTCATCTTGGCCACGCTCTCCCTCTTGCGTCGTCGGGGCAGCCGGTTGAGTCCGGAGCGAGAGCTGGTGAAAGAGCAGAGCGAGGCCGCCCCGGGGGTGATGGGCGTCTGAGGAACACTGTACCCGTCCACCTCCTCCACCATACGGAACGCTCTCCCGCGGGCCAAGGGGTCCACGATCTGAAGAAAACATGAAACAGACGCATTAAGACCCTTTCTTTTGCACTAGTTTGACTTGTCAATGTAGAGATACCGTGAATGTTGTTTTGAAGATATGCAAAATGTGACTATCAAGTATATTGTTTATAAAAAAGTGCTGTGAACTCTGATATTGTCCACAGTTCTTGATTGAGAGACTTAAACTCATGTGCTTTGAGGCCTTATGAACTGTGCCAAGCTATATTTCACTTAATTGATTCACAGTTCTTCGTTGTAAGTGCCCATTGTGTGACCAACTTCTGAACTAGACGACAAAGAGGTGACAAGACATTGCAACATTGATATTACAATATTTTGTCTGCATGATATAATGACGGTTTGAGGTGAAAGGGCAAAAAAAATTGGGGAAACAATATCTAATTTATCTAATCTGGCAAGCAATGTAGGCATTTTAAACACACACAGGAGCTTTAACATTTGAGAAAACATTAAAGTATGAACTATGGGGTTAGCAGGTTTTGTGCATAATAAGCTGACATAATATTTTGTTGTATGCAGAGAAAATCTTGATACTTGAACAATCGTAGCGTTTGCAAATATAGCCGTTTCAAACACATGACTGCATTAATATTAGATCTGAAACAACACCAAAAGCTAGTGTCCAATTCTAGAACCGCTGCGCTTGAGGGGGTTGTTTTCTACTCAAATGACACCGTTATGTCACATTTAATATCTCGTAACATTTGTTGATTGTTGATCATTTGTCTTAAAGGGGAAAAGCTAAAAGCGGAGTAGAAGAATTACCTCATGGCTTAAACATAAACCAGAGGACATAAATCAATAAAAGATCAAGTGAGATAAAGTGGGTGGGTGATATAGCGAAACATATCATAACTGTCTAATTTCATAACGATTTAAATTTGATGTTTCATAAATCTACATTTAAAAGCTTCGGTTCTGCTTTTCTTGAGGCTCACACTACTGAAAATGGTAAAATGTTCGCATTAAATAGGCTGACAAATAGTAGAGTGAGCAGGGAAAAGAGCTGTAATGAAGAACAGCAATAATCCCAAAGTAAGGTGGGAAATATATCAAAATAGATAATGTTGTGAATGTTGTTGTTGAATATATGCAAAAAGAGCAGATTAAAAACTAAAATGGAAAAATGTATGTTATAATTAAGGCATAAAGTTATATTTCTGTGTTTTGGTTGGCAATTTTACAGTCGTTTCACATTTGTCTGATACTTAAACGTCAATTTATAAGTTTAAGGGCTATCTAAAAAAAAACGTGTGCATATGTGTGTGTTGAAACTGTCTGTCCATGTTACAGTTGTATTATTTTATTACAGAATTTTATCAAGGTGGACTGCTTTTTTGCACATTTAGATTCAGTCGTTTTATCTCTCACGTCACTTGAAGAGCACCTGTCCACATTTTTTGACATATTAATTTGTGTCAATATCGCCCTTCTCTCATTCAGTATTTATTTATTTTTGATATTTTTTTGTATTATGGTTTATATTGTATTGTGATTTTAATCTGCTTTCAGAATCAGAATCAGAAAAAGGTTTATTGCCATTGTCAATGAACAGAATTCACAAACATAGGATCTTGCTCTGGTGATACGGTGCGACATAAAACAACGAACAATGATAAAACCTATATAAACCTATATAAAGTCAAAAAGAAAAACAATTTAAATCCGCTATAGGATGAAAATAGGCTTACTATGCGTGGTGCTTTGGTATGAATTGTGCTATAGAAATAAATATGACGGGATTGATCATAGTAATTTGCTTGAAATTGTTGTATTACCTAGGCTCAAACCTGACCCCAATGTGGTGTTTACCTTCTGCATCCCATGCTGGGACGAGGGGACGTAGAGCGGCGGCGGGGTCTCGGTGCTGGCTAGCGAGATGTTGTCTTGACTCGGCAGGTCCATCTCGCGGATCACCTGCGGCTTCAGCTTCCCGTATCGGAGGCTACAGTGACGCAGGCTCTTCCTCTGCCATTTCTGCGTCGCATCGCCATCTTTACTCACCCCAAACCAGTCCGCCGTGCCCCTGAGGCAACAAACATAAACGGGTTAGATCAATGTTGTTTACGAGTGAGTTGAACACGCGGCGCTCGATCATAATAAAGGCATTGACAGCTGTGGCTCTACACTTGAAATGGCAAAATGTGAAAGTGTCCAAGGCCAATATTATGAAGGAAACTAGTCTGGGCATGTTTTTGACAGGACACACAAAAACCAGGAGTAAACTCGCAGGACATGAAGATAGGGTTACACTTTCTTTCTTTTTTTTCTGCTGTGGAAATATTACAGACTGCTCCACGTGTTTTATGCGCGGCGGCACCTCTTTGTATTGAGGTTGTTGACCTTAAAGTTGATAACTAGCAGAGTAAACATCATTACTGCGGCTTTCCTGTGGGCAGGAAGTGGAGACGGTCTTCAAAGGGAAGATGTGGAGAGTTTTCTTTTTTATAACTGCAAACCGCTGAGTGGACTTCTTAGTTTCGGTTACTTGTTCTGTCTGCTATTGGATAACTGCGGGTGGATGAAGACGGGCCTGTCACGATAACACATGTTGAAGTATACTACGTTGCTACAGATCACGATAAATGATCTTAGTTAAACTGCTTTATGCCGCTGAGACAATAATCTTAAAGCAGGATAATGCCAGTAAACTCTTTTCTAAGAACTGTATCGTAAAGAAAACACAAACTGTAACAAATAAATAGCACAACGTGGTTATTTAGACTGGGTAATAAGTCATTGAAGTTATTTATTTCACTCTTTGCAGTTCAAATCTTATCATACGACACAAAAAAAAAGCAAAACAAACAGAAATGTGCAAAGAATTAGCACACAAGATAAATATTGAACGCACCAAAATAATGCTCCAGCTTTTAAATACTGAAGTTGATACAGTACTTATCGTGACAGGTCTAGTTAATAGACGCATACGCTACTTCATTAAAACATGTACGTTGTCATGACTGAATGTTACAATCTATAGTACTCATGTTTCCGTCCCATTTAAACCTGTGCCTGGCTTTAGCTTCTTCCAGTTCAGGTATAAAGCCTTTTACATCATGCACTGCCATTTAATTCATTCATGTCAAAACCTGTGCAAATGTGGTCAGAATCAGAATTAACTCATTTTAATTTTACATGACATTTCAATCATGTAAAACTTCATCAATCAATTATCAGATTTTAAACGCAGCACGTTTTAAATGACAACAATCCCAGCTAAATTTGGCACAACAGTTTCACACAATGTCAGATGAGACTATGACTCAAACCATGAGCATGTCAAGCGGGGAATTCTGCTGCACAGATGTGGATAAGAATGTGAAGCTTCTCCCAAGACCAGGCGGGATGTTTCTATTACTCAAATTAAGAGGAATTTCTAACAGGAAGTAAGAGTTACCGTTGTTTTGGTTCCTGTTATTATTTTAGCCCAGCTTTATTTGGGGCAATGATTCACAGAAGACGAAACTCTAGATAATGTTCATGTTCAATTTTCATTATTGATGCTTGCATTATATTTTCTTCATCTAATACACATAAAATGATCAAATATTTAACTTGAACATCTACATTAGACACATTATTACACATTATTATGCAAAAATATATGCAACATTTGAATATTATGTATATAATTTATAATAAATTAAGAAATAACAATACAAATGAACAAAGTTATGTTGTTTAAAATAAGTGTATAGGGTGATATTCCTGCACTTTTGTGATTAATTTTACAGACATTTCACATTTGTCTGATAGTTCACCCTCAACTAAAAAAAATAAAGACATGTTTTAACACATTTCTGTTGGATTGACATTCTATAGTTTGAATATCGTTACGGGATGATTCATTTTTTAACAATATCGCCCGCCCCAACGAGTATCTGCATAATATTAACAAGTAACTTTATTTAAATGTGAAGAACTGCAGTCATTTGCACTTTTCCAAATCTAGAATGCATCCATGTATTTTCATAAGACAGTGAAACAATATGAGCCCATAGAGCGTTTGCAAACAACAGCAGCAGCTTGACGTTCCCCTCCCTGTCGTACCTGAGCAGTGTTCGAGACAGAGAGTGGTGCTTCCGGACGCTGCGGCGCAGAGCTCGCTGGCCCTTTATGGGGACTGTGTTAATCCGCTCAAAGTGCACTCTCCTGCTGCTGCGACCGCCAAAGCAGGCCACAGACACGGGAGAAGAGGAAGAAGAAGGGAGACGAGTGGGAGACGAGAGGGAGAGAAAAGACAATAGGCAGTGAAGAGGGCAGCTGAAGTGTGCAGAGCTGCATGCAGACAGAGGCAAAGTTAGGCAAAGACTTCAGTGCGAGGAAAGGTGTGGGGCTGCGACCAGTGATTACTTTACTATAGTAACTGGCAATTATCTTCTTGATTCTTCAAAAGTTCAGACAATTATCTATATTGTGTTTGTATAGTGTTTGTACCAGCTAAAATCACAACATGTACACTCTTCTTTGATTAAAAAACAGCCTTGATAACAATTACTGACGGCTGTTAACGGTCAGTAATTCATGATTACCGTATTTTCCAGACTATAAGTCGCACCTTTTTTCATAGTTTTGGCCGGGGTGCGACTTATAATAATATTTATACTCATATAGTTATACTTATACTCGGGAGCGACTTATATGTGATATTGTTTGTTATTTTCACACTTGTAACCGCATTTCATACTCCAGTGCAACTTATATTATGTTTTTTTATTCTCTATTATGCACTTTTTGGCTGGTGTGACTTATACTCCGGTGCGACTTATAGTTCAGAAAATACGGTATATATATTTATTATTGCGGCCCTATTATAGTGATGTGATGTTAATCCAAAAGTGATGGAATTCAGAAAAAATTTTAAAAGCGCAGAAACTAGAAGAAAAAAATAGTAGTTTGCGAAGTTTTGCTACAGTTATTTGCAGATGCTTGTTCATTAAAGGCAAAGAAGAAGGACTAAAGGGTTAGAATTTGGATTCAGCCTAACTGCGAAATAGGCTTTTCCTTTTGTTTTGCGTAAGAATAACTGTATTGTGTTTACCAATGTGAAAACTCTTCGCAGTACACAGTAGCACACAGTAAAGCTCACAGAACAGTAGCTGAGTGCTGCTTGTCGTTACCTCTTTATCGTCTGGGTGATGGACGACTGCCGCTGTAACACTGGCCGCCTGGTGTCAAAGAAGTCACGCGGCGGAGACTGGAGGTGAACCGTCTCCACTGGCATGCTGATGCTGCGGAGGAAACCCTGCCTCTTCGTGGGCTACAGCACAACACAAACACAGCTTTTCAGTCGTTTAGTCGTTTCATCTGTCAGTGGTCTCTTAGTCAACTAATTATTTTATAAGGATTTAATGATTTATATGTAGCACAGCAGAAAGGAGAAAGCATGCGGTTATCTGGAGTTTTTGGTATTTGATCTGCCTTTTCACTTATGAAGATGCTGTTTACTAATACCTCTCTGTGCACATAGTAGTTTTAGCTTAAAATCCTGATAATTTTGAGAACATTTGACAGCATCATGTCCTCTTTTAGTCAATTAATTGATGCACGCAGTATGCCAATAGTCAACAGTGTATTTCTTTAGTCTACTAGGAAATAGTGTTGCCACAATACTAACATTTAAAACTAACTTCAATGAAAACATACAATTTTTGACACCTCAAAAGTTTTATTCAAAGAACACCGACTCAATTTTCATTTGAAAATGATATTCTTAATATACTGTAATACAATGTAATTTTCAACTAAGATTAATAATAGCATTTTTTTAAAGTTTCTTTTAAATATATCATCCTTTGGTCACACTACATAAAAAGATTCAACCAAAATGTGACAAACCTCTGTAAGATTTCATGAGAATAACTGTTACTACCTGTTCCAATGATAAAACATTAGTATCAATTACAATCTGTTATTGTTTTTTTCGTTTTGTTTTAACACTATTAGGAACAGAAAAATATTTAAAATAGGTGTTTTTGTGATGTGTATCGACCTGAACAAAAGTGGGGGGCTCATCGAGGGACATCTGAGCGGTCGGGATGTCCAGCCGGAGCCATGGAGGCTTCTTCCTCTGCAGGCTGCTCGTGCTCTCCCTCCGCGCTTCAGCCATGGTCCCTGTCCCACCCCAGGCCTGCCAGCTGCACACAGAAGAGGGTCAAAGCGTCAGAAATCGCCCAAACACACATACGCATACATTCATACAATCATACATTTATAAAGCCTAGTATCTAAATAATTTTAAGACAGTTGAAGAGGTGGTTTCCTTTTATTGATATTCTATTGTTTGTAACGTTTTTGTGTTTCATGCCAAAGGGACAACAGATGGGAACTTTAGCTTAGGGCAAGCGGTATGACAATTTTTAAATCTAAAATGTTAAACTTATATTGACTGATACATTTTAAAAACTTTTTTCTTTGTTGCGTGAAATGGGGCGAGACGTTCTGCAAATGGTCGAGGCCCAGCATCAAACCCACATCCTCTGTGATGGCAGTAATCACACGTGTGCAACGCCCTTCACCACTGCACCATCAGCAGCATGTCGTCTTTTTAAAAACAAATGAAAATGGCTTTCGACATGAAATTCCTGAACGTAAAGGGTAAATGCTTTTAATCAGTGCCATTTATCCCAAATATAGTTACGTTTATTCCTCCACAGTCTGAACTCTGCTCCAAACCACATGCTCTCGATTAAAAGGACACAAGCTGATGATTGACAATTAGAAACATTTCAATCTCGTTTTAAATCTGATTAACTGCACGGAAGCTTATTAATACGCAACATCCTTAGTAAATGAAAGACTAAAACAAAACATGCAAAGTGAGTCACACAAGAGGGAGCCGTAACATCCCATTAAATGCAACTTTTTTGATTGTGATCACTTAAAAAAGCAACAATATAACAAACAGCATGTAATTTTAGCAATTTGGCATCGAAGGCCTGTATTTTATTACTGTCTTGATGTGTGTTTTTAGTTGACTGAGAACCTCTTCAGTCGACTGCAGCCCTGCTTTAATGAGCTTGTATGCGTTCCCATGACGAGGCTTGGCTGCAGGAGATTCTCCATAAACCCAGCCATTAGCCAGCTCCCTGTGGCTGTGGCCTTGTTACCAACAGACCGCTATTCAACAGTGCCACCATCTAAGTCCTGCCGTCAGTCACTGTGCTCCTTCATTATCGCTACATTTGAGTGCAGGGTCGTGTAGAACAGCAAATTATTGAAGCGATATTAACTGCATTACAAATCTCGCAAATAGTGAAGTCAAGATCATTCGGCCAATCGATAATCACGATTATTCAGGGCAAAATATGGTCGAAAAAACTAACAAAAATTATAATTGCATGTGAAGTACTTCTTGTCTGGCTGTTTATGTGACAACATCATTACTTTTTCATTCAGAAAGTTTGATTTCATAAAGCTAGACTTGTGAAAGAAAGCAGATTAAGGATTTCAATGTTGTTTGTCGACAATTGGGGAATAATCATAAAAATGTGACATTTCTTCTCACAATAATCATACATTTTGATATATTCCAGGCAGAGCAATACGATTTTCATCGACACAAGCAGGTGGCGAAATCCCAACAGAAAAGTTACATAGGTCATCTTTAATAATAGTAATACCAAACTGCTTTACAGCTTTACAGGAACACAGACAATGTTGTTGATTATATCTCACAATTCCTCAAAACACTGCGTACTTTGCTTTTGTAACATCTGTTTTGCGTTGCCATTTTTCAGGCACCACAGGCTCCTGTTTTAGAGCCGCGTGATGACAGGAAGTGTCGTCAGGGCGTCTCAGTGGAGCAGGAAGAAAGACCCCAGACGCAAGCCACAGAGGGTCATCATCTCCAGTGTGTAAATGCTCAAAACTGACCCGACCCCTGCAGTCAGCTCACTCCATGTGCTCAATAATAACGCAAACTGACACTTACTGCCTGCGCTACAATGACTGTTGACATATGGTATTGTTAAAGGAGACATAAATCATTCACTTTGTCACGCTGAGGTCTACTTGTCTACGACGCTTTAATAACGTTACGTCTTCAGTGTCATTGGGCTGGTCCCAGATTAGAGCAGTCTGGAGCAAAGCAGTCTGGTTTAGAGTCAGACAACCAGACGAGACTGTGTAATTCAATATAAAAGAATTAGAACTGAAAAAATGACAGAGTGAAGAGAAATAAATCAGTGACATGGTGCTTTTGTGCCGGTAAAGTCATTCAAAAGCAGTAGTTATTGTAACGTATTCGCAATCAGTTTTTTCTTTTATCCCTGTGACACAAACAAACAAAAGAGCAATATTGCAACAATCAAAAATACCATGACAAAAATGACTATTTTATGTCACTGCAAAGCCTAAAACATGCCAAGCAAAGTGAACCCTTTTTCTAAAATGTACATAACAATAACCGTGATACATTTTTTTGTCATATCGACCTGCCTTACTCGGTTAAAATGAATTGATTATTGAAATCATCGCCAACTTATTTAGTCATCACATAATCGTTATCTGGACATGTCATGTGCTGAGAAAAGAGGTTTTATCACTCAAAGCAAAGCAGGAATGACAGAAAAATGACCTAAAAATGCTCAACTTGGATGACAATAAGCGGCATAATTTTTTGCTTAATGTGGATACAATTATTTATTGTCAAAAGAACTTAAATTGTTCAACTTGATTTTTTTTAAAATAATTAAGAAATTCCTGGTTTGCAAGCATTTCAATTAATACAAACATCAGTATCATGTTCATCTGTTGGTTATATTGTTATTTGTGAAAGCACGATACACAGAAGTGGATGCCTCTTTGAACTCTTCAACTCAAACTCAACAATGTATGACATCCCAAAACGTTTCACTGCAAAAATCTGTTGCTTTGAACCAGTTTATAATAAAGAATCATTGTCAAACGGTCCCGACAAGTGAACACCGCCACTCCTGTCATCGACTGGCTCCGACTATCACCAAATCATGCAAATGTAATTCGCTTGTGCACCCGCTGCCACCTGCATCACCGTCACCGCTGCACCAATAGCACCCTCTCTTGCCCCGCGGACAGAACACCAGACATTTAATTACTCTGGCCATCGGTTCAAACAGCGGGGATCCTGATGTGGAGCAGATCTGACCAGGGGGAGGGAGCAGGAGAGGAGCAAACAGCGAAACAAGGCCAATTTGAAACATGCTTGACTACGACTTTCCTTTTGAAATGAGTCTGAGTCTGTGCGGCTGTCACAACGGTTTCATCAGACGAGGGAAAGTGACATCTGGAGGAAACAAGCGTGTCCTACTGCTAGTTTTATTTCCAGCTCGCATTTATTTCGTCATACTTCTTTTTGGCGACACTAAAATGAAGAATGTACTACCTAAAAACATATAGATGACAAGTAGTGTGGGCTAGGGCTGCAATTAATCAACTATAAACCAGTTGTTATTAAATGTGCCCAGATCTAAATGTTGGCTTTTAACACAAGTGTACAGTATTTTAATCTGTGGTGATGGTATTTGTATTTGTATTAATCTGTGTTTTTAGGGCTGCAACTAACAATATTTTTTCTAATTGTCTAATTAATCTCGCGATTAGTCTTTTGATTAATTGCTTAACTGTTTAGAACGCAAATGCCACGTGATTTTTACAAAATTTGTCCCCGATGACAATTATGAAAAATAATCATAGTCAGTATTTTGCTCGCTTTAAAACACCTTTTACAAAGACAGCAACAATATTAATGTGAGAAAATGTCAAAAAAGAATAAACTGTTTTCTGATTTTCAACAATACACTTTTGAAATAAATATTCTCTGTCTAGAAGCCTTCATTCACCATGTTTAAGCCTTTATTTAGTTGATAATGATTTAAGAAACTCTCAATGACAGCCTTAGTGTCAGCCCACCAGAATGATGTACCTATCCAAGGCTCAGAATTGCAGGCTTCATCTTGTATGTTTGGTGGTTGTCATGAACAGGAAATTTAGATTTCACCATATCACTCTCATAATGACATGCTTCTTCAGATGATGTAGTGCTGAGGTCAGTGCCAGTAACTGTGGGCCTCGAGCGTGATACAAACACACAGGGATGACACTGTTAAACAATGTGGTACTTTTGTGTGTTTTAATTTTCCTAAATTCCAACTACAAAGACAGTTTTTCGACTTCAATAAACACACAATAGACAAAAGCTCATTAAACTGTTTCCTCTCCCACACATCTCGTTTTTGCCTGCGTTAGGTATTTGTGAATTTGTGATCGTTTGAAGGCAATTATAGCCTCGCTTACAGCCTCGTCTTTAAGCTGGACGGACTAAGAGATAGAGAATGGAACAAGTGGGTGAAGTATTTTGACAGCTTTATATGTTCGTGACAAAAGCAATTTGGGTGGCAGACAAAAGAGAACTTGAAATAATGCTTTGTGTGTGGGAACTACGTAACTGAAGGAATGTAAGCTTCTTCGCTTGAAACAAAACAGACCTATAGTTTTGTCACGGTTTAAACACAACTTATTGCTTGAAAGTAAAGTTAATAAGCGCTAAATACTTTCTGTTTCTTGGCGTGCAAAGATATATGAATATTCACAATTAAGCCTATTAAAATATGTGGAGGCTACAACAAAAACAAGCAATAACAAGCTATAACCGTCATCACAGCTTTTCCTCAATGACCTGTAATGCCTTTGGTCGGATCCCAATGTAAAACTATAAAAGTAAGACCTGTTCCCTCTCAGTCCTCCTCAACATGACACTCTGACACCAGCGGCTCGTGACTCGCTGAATCACTTCACACTCAGCGTTCAGGCCTGAGTTCATAGGGCGAGATTAGATTAGTAGAAATCAAAGGGAAATTTGAACGGTCACAATGACATGATGATTACATAATATCTTAAGGAAATATCCTCATTATGTTATGAAAAACGCTATTGATAGAACTTAATCTATCAATAGCGTATCTACCTCTGTATCTACCTGCATTGCACCAATGAAATTTCCCCATGTGGGACAATAAAGGAATATCTTATCTTATCTTATCTTAATCAATAATCATAATTATTCAGGTCAGGATTACAAATGCTAATACTAATAGTGACAATATTAGAAGCAAAATTAAGTCATTTCGAATAAATCTATTAGGGATGGGCCGATATGGATTTTTACTTTATTACTTTTATTTTTATTACTTTTTATTTTTTATATGCGATATCTGGCTTGCTGCTGTTGCCGTAATTAAATTCATAGCAAGACCCACAAAACAATTTTAAGTTAAAGTTAAATTCACAAATTTACTTTTCACTTATCAGTATATAAAAACAATCAATCGATAAATAAAAAGAAATGACAAAAAATTGTAACAGGATGTATTTCTCTGGGTATAAAATAATTTGATGCATGCTTGTGTAAACATATACAGCCATATTTTCAGCCTAATTTCTCATAGTTTCCAACTTTAACTCGGAAAAAAAGAAAAGGCCGATACCAATACCGGAACCAATACATCAATACGGAACCGTCCCGACAATCTGTAGTCTGGCTGTTTTTGTCACAATAACAAACAAACTTTAGTTTGTCATTCAGAGAGTTACATTTTGTAAAGCTGGTCACAAACTTGAGGAACTTGAATTCTGCTTTTTGACTCAAAGTCACGCCCTCATTTTATCCGTTGATCACATTTGCAAGTGAAATAGTACACACACACAGTACAATAACACACACAGTTAACCATTCAAATGACTGACCAGACTGCTTTGCTTATTGGCCTTCACACGGTTACAGTATCTCCAACATTACTGAGTGTGATTGTCCTTTTGGCACTCGCCACACGTCTGAGCATCGGCTGCATGTAAAGGTTTCCCACAGTGATTACATTCCCGACGCTGGGATTTCAGATTTACATTCTTCAGACAACGACGATTACATCTTTCTACTTCACGGAGATTTGTTTTGACTTTGATTCTGATCTAAAGAGGGGGGGAAACACCCTTGTAGCCCTGCTGTACCTCGCTACACTGGCTTCCTCCGCTACACGGTCACGCCAGAATCACTGCACTGGAAAATTGTAGTTAATCCGATTTATCACAACAAATCGATTATTGAAACTAATTTTGCCATCGAATAATTGTTAACTTGTCTATTAACTACTATTATTTTTGTTGAAAATTACATTCTAGGGCAGCACAATTTGGGAAAAATATAAAATTGCGGTTTGAGTTGGAAACTATGAGAAATTAGGCTGAAAATATGGCTGTATATGTTTACACAATCATGCATCAAATTATTTTATATCCCAGAGAAATACATCCTGGTGCAATTTTTTGTCATTTATTTTTATTTATCGATTGATTGTTTTTATATACTGATAAGTGAAAAGTACATTTGTGAATTTAACTTTAACTTAAAATTGTTTTGTGGGTCTTGCTATGGATTTAATTACGGCAACAGCAGCAAGCCAGATATCGCATATAAAAAATAAAAGTGATAAAAGTAAAAGTAATAAAGTAAAAATCCATATCGGCACATCCCTAATTTTGCTTCTAATATTGTCACTATTATTATTAGCATTTGTAATCCTGATCTGAATAATTATGATTATTGATTAAGTTCTATCAATAGCGTTATTCATAACATAATGAGGATATTTCCTTAAGATATTATGTAATCATCATGTCATTGTGACCATTTAAATTTTACTTTGATTCCTACTAATCTAATCTCGCCCAATGAACTCATGAAATGTATGCTTTAATAATAGGATTCACTTTTTAAATTCATCCAGAAGATTTGACAAACGGACTCAAATATAAACTCACAAACTAGTAAAATAATTGCATGTATTCCAGCACATGTTTAACAGATCTAAACTACTACAAAGTAAGACTGGATAATTTGTTGTTTAAGGAGGAAATTATGGTACTTTCTTCAACGATTGTGATTAATCTTGATGAATCCCAATTATCTTCTATTGTCTTTTTTAAAAATGTAATTGCGTGTCGAGCAATTTCAAATCAAAACACTACTTTAAGCTACAATAGTTTTACCCCATTTTCTTTAGAATTGTTTTCAAGTCATTTCCATCAGTCTAGGTAAAATAGGCCCTAAACAAGAAGGACAAAAACATACGTAACTAATACTTTGCCACTGTCCACAGAGTTATAATCTGCATATAAATCTGAGGCGTAGTGAGTTTTTTATTCTTTGTAAATGGTTTCCAGTCGTGCATCAGAAAGGAGTGAACAAAAGACGTGCAGCTGGGACAGGTGGAGCGGTGAGCGAAACAGAAGACGAGATAGAGAGATAAAAGCCCTAAGTGGCACCTTGTAGACGCCGATGCAAAAAAGAAAATAACAGCAGTCTTTTTTTGTCTATCTCTTCACACAAAGGATTACAAAAAAAGGCCCTGCTTCTCCAGTCTCACACGCTTTCATACATAAAACAGACGCCTGCATTCTACATCAAGGATCATCAAAGGCTTTTAAGTTGGCCCTCAACAACTCGCTTTTGAAATACCACCAGCTATTTGAGGATGAACCCAAAAGCTAAAGCTGAAATAAAATTAAGAGATTAGGGCTGGGAAATATTACCCAAAAAATGCCTGTGTTGATATTCGTCTTCTTAAAAACTAATCAAATACAACTTTACTAAACATAAACTACAGTATTTTCCGGACAATAAATCATAGTTTTAGCCGGAGTGCGACTTATACTCCGGAGCAACTTTTATGTGATATTATTAGTTATTTTCAGACAGGCAACCGCATTTCACATGTTGATTATTTTCACACTGACAACCACAAGAGGGCGATCAAGGCTCTAAGCGACGCAGAAGAAGAATCGGCACTTCCTCTACCTCCGGAGTTTGTGGAGTTGTTTAGAAGTGACACAGAGGAAGAAGAAATCAGTGGATTTAGTGATTTGGGGTAAAACTGATGCTTTGGTAAACTTGTTAGCATGTTCTTTATGCTATACTTATCTGAATAACTGTTAATATGTTGCGTTAACATATTGGAGACTTACCACAGTTCGTTACAGTTCATTGTCCGTGCGTCATGTAGCTGAAGGTGTTACATTAGCACACGTAAACCTATTCATTATGTTCTCTAATCTGTTATTATTTTAAATAGCATTTCAAGATGAAATGTCTGTTCTTGCTCCTAGATTTGATCAAATTTCCCTCAAAAAATTCGACTTATCTGTGTTTTTTTCTTTTGTATTAGGCATTTTTGGCTGGTGCGACTTATATTCCGGTGCGAAAATATGGTATACAGATTATGGAATGTCCCTTGTATAATAAAGATTTTTTCTATTGTACGTTTCCAATTGATCCTGGATGAGTACAGCTGAATCATCCCGGAAGCACTCGCTGTTCTTTGTCAATTATAAGCAATACAAACTTTTAATCATTGCAGTTTAACACAACAAAATTCAAATTTCTTCCTTCAAACTGTTCAAAACTGCGCCAAACAAAACGCTTTTACAGACAGAAGATTGACCCCTGGATAAAAAAGACCCAAGCTGATCGTTCGCGATTAGAAAATACTGAATCTCGAACTCACATAAAGGTTAACTAATTGCACAGAACTGTAAGAGATTGCTTGATTGATTGATTGTATGATTACTTAAGAATGCTTTGGCAAACTACAGTTTGTTGTAACGCTCTGGTTCTTGGTTCGGAGGAGAACATTAAATCTCTGCTGCCCAAGCCATTTATCAGCACCGCGAAAACAAGACACGCAACAAAGTGCTGAAAGATTAAGCAGCAACACAATTTAACAGTTATTTTGTGAGATAAAACAAGAGAGCGGCACAGAGAGTTACACATCTGTCTATTGTGTGTACGTTTCTCAAAGGAATTCAAAAATGCTATAAAATGTCAACATTTTGAGTACACGCAATTAGTGTTGATCTGATACTGAAATGTTATGTGACTCAGTAGAAAGGAAAGAGCTTCATACTCGATTTCAATGCCACAATAATAATCAAATACCCTCTTTTTCACACAATTAAAGACAAAATATGAGTTTATTTAGAATTATCATGTGGTCTTATACTGATTAGTGTTCGATACCCGATACCAAACTCAATACCGCAAAGATATCTAATGAATGCTCTTTTTTACACAATAGTTAGTAAACTAGTAAAACATAATTCTTGATATTGCCATTTCGATAAAGCTCAAGATCTTTCTAATACTGTTCAGGAAAGGTAAAATTTTGACTTGTTTGTGTGATTTATTTTAGCTTTGGCACTATTTATTTCCAATGTTTTAGCATGTTTTAGTATTTTAGTCTTATTGTCGATATTTTGACAACCCTAGTTCTGATATAGACCAAGACTATCCAGGAATTCATTATTTTAATATTAAAGGCGGTATGGACGATTTTTCGGCGATTTGAGAACGCAGGCGGAAGTGCGCATGCGCACTCCCCCGTGCGGACTGATACAACACACACGTGCGTTTGTTTATTAGCGCAACGGAGCGCATCGCATCTAAAAAAAAATTTGCTGAAAAAAATCGTCCATACCACCTTTAAATATCAAAACTAGTTCAAATGAGAATGTAGTTTTGATACTAGACTAAGTTTTGATTATCTTATTTTGATTACCGTATTTTCTGACTATAAGTCGCACCTTTTTTCGTAGTTTTGGCCGGGGTGCGACTTGTACTTATATTTATATTTACATATACTCCGGAACAACTTATATGTGATATTATTTGTTATTTTCACACTTGCAACCGCATTTCATCCTCCAGTGCAACTTATATGTTTTTTTTCTTCTCTATTATGCATTTTTGGCTGGTGCGACTTATACTCCGGTGCGACTTATAGTCCAGAAATTACAGTAGAATCTAGGTATACATTTTTACAAATTTGCCCTCAGTAGCATACAATAAATACCACTTAGCATTATTCCTCCATGATCTAAACTGTGAATTTCTAACCTTCATAGTTTATATCCATTATCTGTTCACCTTTACTACAGCACGCTAGGTCACTTTTTACAATCGTGATTCTGGCGTTCTTCAGATGTTCCCGTGAAATATTTCCGCGCATTCCTCTGACCAGGGCCATCGCTAATCTCGCCGCATGCCACGGACACATTCCCGGAGCTCCGTGGCTGAAACCGAAGCGGGGGAGACGGCAGAGCGCTCGACCGCACGACCGCACGAGGACTCGCCGCAGCGGGCAGGAGCTGGCTACGGTCCACTGCTGTGCTCACGGACAGGAGGGGACGGTACAGTCAGACGGGCCCGGAGCGCTTGGCCACAACAGGGTCCGAGCGTGTGGCGAGAAGAGGGGCTTTACTTGACCAGAGCAAGGTTAAAACTGGAAAAAATAAAGCTGTGTCATTTAATTCACTGATTTAACAGACGTTTCCTCGTTCTTATCTCTTGACGCACAAGCTGCTGCTGACAACTATTTGCTCTCAGTTACTTCTAAACTAAAGGTGTCACAATATCAATTTTTAATGTTGCAATAAGTGAGAAGGTACATCACGATTTAATTATTGATGATGGTCGGCACTTTGACCAATCAACAGTGAAAGCCTTCATTTGCTTTCAGTCACAAGTCTAGCTTTATGAAACCAAACGTTCTGAATGTAAAAAGTAATGATATTGTCACATTAAAAGCCAGATGAAAGGTATTTTAGATGTAGTTGGGATGTCATGAAGTATTTGATGTTACTGTTATGATTGTGGTGAGACGAAAACATCACATTATAACAATTATTCAAGATTATTACCGTGAATGTGTGGAATCTCGTCTGAAAACATGACTATTTCTCAAGTTTGTTACCAGCTTAACAAAATGTAACTGTCTGAATGAGAAAACAAAAGGACAAAAACAGCAAGTTATAAAAAGTACTTAACATTTAGATGTATTTTTTAAAAGAACGAAAAGAAAGAGAACTCACAAAATTAACAATTAACCGAATAATCTTGGCATCCCTACATGTAGTTTGACTTTTTGGGACAATATATTGAACTGAAATAACACATTTTTGCTGCCTACGATTCTCACAGTTTAGATTTTTTTAGCTCTATAATGATATTGTGACTGATTCACTGAAAAATCTGGAGATCTCTACTCTGAAGTAAGGCTTCAACTAAGAATCGACCAAACAATAAAGTTCATTCGATTCTGACCGCTTAAAGAAGAAATTTTTTTTGCGCCTATATGAGCATCAGAGTCTTATTTTTTGAAAAACGGCAAGTAAGTACAGGGGGCAGAGATAGGGGGTAGGTGACAATCGAAATTTTCTCAGCATACATTACTCAAACATGCATCTATCAAAATACAACTCCAAACAAATGATGAAGTTATGATGTTATGACATTTGATTCTATTGCCATGTACACACGTAGTATCTGATAAAACGCATACATTTTTCTACAATTCGCCCACACATAACCACAGGATTATGTCTTTTAAAACGGTGCTTTTAGAAAACTAAAGTGAAGTTTTTGTGTTTGAGTGTGGACATGGGTAATTAACCGCCGTTTTAAGTTCTCAAACGTCACTATCTGCAACAATTAATGAATAAACATGACATATGCGTCCTCGTTTATGCCTGACAGTCATGGATCATGGGCTGACAGTTGATATGGATCCTGTGTGTTGCTTTTTGTTTGTACTTGTGCTTTTTCCTTGCTCTATTTTGCAAACCCTACTACTGCCTCTTGCCCTACACTCAAGCCAGTTTAATTTACACTAAATACACTCTCTCTCCCCTCCATCACAACTTCAACTTCATTTATTTGCAGGGAAACAGCGCAGTGCATCCTGGGCCTCGGCTCATTCCTCCATGTGTTTTTAGTGCTTCCTGTATCTTACATTCCGACATTGTTTGACCGAGGTATATTAAAGCACTTTAAAATCTTTACTACCGGTACTTATATTTGCCCACATCCTTTTAGAATGGTGTTTTTGTTATTTGGTATTCCTCTGAATGCATTTACTATCAATTCTTTCAATGTTTTTTACGTCTCACAAAGGGAAAAATGTGAAATGCAAACAATGGTGAGAAACAAACCGGAAAAACAAACCGGAAACTAAGACTTTGTAAAAATCTATGTCTTTTATCCTTAAAGCTGTGCAGCCAAAACCAACTTGTTTGCAATAAAAAAGTATTTTAGCAGCATTTATATCTGTTTAAGTATAGGCCTATCATTTACTGTGAGAAGATCCAAGCTGACATTGGTTACACAAAAAGATGGGCAAAATATCAAAATATAGACAATATTGTGAATGTTGTTTTGAAGATATGCAATAATTCGAAGTATATTGTTTATAGTAAAAATGCTCATCGGGATTCTCCCCCAAAAATATCGGTATTTCTTTTTGTCAATATCGCTCGGCCGTAGTTGACGTAAAACATGTTATGTGTCCGGAAATAACTTTACAAGGCTTTACATGCATCAGTATCATCCGTAACATCTTTAAAGTTACTTCTACATTATCTTTGCTTTTTTTTACCAGGTTAAATAAAAAATAAATAAATCAAACATATATTTTCTATATATTTTATCTCCTTCTTTGCACTCTTTCTAAATTCTACATCATATTTTGTAAGCACTTTCAAAATGCTGTTTGTAAAGATGCTTTATATAAAAAAAAGATGATTATGATATTATATTATCTGAATATTACATTAGCAGTCACAAGTCATAATTTTCATATAAATCATATTTCCTGACAAATATCTGAGTAAATCTTCATAAAAACAGGAAAGAAAACCACATTATGACATAAATGCTTAAGTTCACTGTCATACCGTGGCACATTCACACGACAGTAAAGTTACATAGTGCACCTTTATCCTGAATCTGATACTTTGGATTAGGAGCACTGAAGCAGGGGATAAATATAGACGGCAGCGGAGTTGTTAATGCAGGTGATTAAAGCAGTTGTGAAAGTAGATTCTGATACAGCTTTAATATTCACCGGGGGAGCAATTATGACACTGGTGTAACATCTCGACTCTTTTGGAGGCGACTGAGAAGGGCCCGGCACGTCAGTTTACACTCGGATCACTCCCAGAATATAATATTAGCCAAGGTGATGTCAACTCATAATGCCCCACTGTTACTAACTCTGGAAAGGGAAAGTAGGCCAGGGAGGAGACGTGCAGCGGAGAAGCCAAAAAGTAGAAGAGCAGAGACAAAACGTGTCATCTGCAAATTCAGTTAATCACAAACTCGAATATACACATTTTCAGAAACTTTCTGTGCTTGCAAATGAGGATATAATGAAAAAAGTACAATACTGGAATTTTTATTTTGTAGCTGTTCAAAATTACAATAGCAAATGTATCGTCTATGATTAAAAAAACAAACATGATCTAAAAAAGAGACAAAAACGTGTGATGTAATCTCACAAACAATGGTATAAAGTGTATATTTACGAGACGTTGACTTCAATCAACACATGTACAGGCACATTTTAACACCTTCATGGAATATTGTTATCGAGATGATGCAAAAATTATTAATTAATTATTATTTTTTGTCACTTCAAACTAGGGCTGAACAATTTTGGTCAAATATTTAATTGTGATTTTTCTGACAAAAATGTGGTTCGGGTCATTTGAATCTTTATGAAATTCAAAACTATAACAATAATGATATGCATTTCAGAAGCACTTAAACAGTTTTTAAAAACTTCATTTTTTTGTATTATTTATTATATTTTTTATTGCAAGCTAATTACCATAAGTTAGGGCTGCCACTGTTAATTTGTGACCATCTTTGATTAGTCAACTATAAAAAAGAATCCTAGTTGACCTTTTATATCAAAAACAAGATCTCATTTTCATAAGTAATTCACTTTAAATGTAAATATTCTCTATCCAGAAGCCTCCAGTCTCCATATTTCAACCTTCAATTGCTTGACAACGTATTAAAAAAGCCTCGACGTGCACTAGAAATAATCGTTTGACTGGTCAACTAATCAAAAAAATAAGTCTACTACAAAGATAATTAATAACGACAGCCGTAGAACTGTCAATGTTAAAAAGTACACAACAAAATTACTCCTGGTGCAGTTAATTGAAATCGCTGCCCAAGTGAATGCCGTTCGTTACTCGCCATCTCCAGTTGCGGTGCCAGTAAGTCATCCGATTTGACCCAATGACATGTGAGAATCCGCCACACCAAAACAGCAAACACTAAAAAACACAGGGAGCGGGAGAGGCCGCAGGAATATCGGGCACAGCTGACCCCGGGATCAAATGTCACGGCTGACGCGCTCCGTGCAGACGAGCGGGACCACTTTTTAACGTTATTCCAGCGCCCTATTTGCACACGAAGGAGGCGTTTTCACTACAGAGACATAACCTTTTGAGCCTTGGGCCTTTTTTGTGTGAATTTGGACGGCAGCCAGCACCCCTCTCCCTGTCATAACAGTGTTTACTAAATGACAGGACCCTCTGCCAGCGTTATGAATAGCTCATGGAAGTATTAATGGCCTCCTAACAGCAGACTGGTGCATGTGGCGTAGTCTATTTTTGGCTCTCCGTTTGACACGTATACTGCAGGAGAGAGAGAGAGAGACGCACAAAAATATTCCTCTGTTATTCTTTTGGATGACAGGCTGCTTCGGTGATTGTTCTGATGACCAACCTGCAAAACTCAGTCTCACGAGCTCATTAAATATCGGAGGACAACTCTTATCTTTCTGCAAGGGCGGGATGATTTGGGGGGAATATCGAATTGATTTTTTTTTCTGACAAACACTGCGATTGCAATTAGATTTGTGTTGTGATAATTGGATTTCTTTTCAACGTTCGCATTTTGAATTTGGCCAGGATAATTGGCAAAAAAGACATGTTTTTACAGATAACATCACATCGCATCGTCATAAGGCGCTGGTACAGCTGGCAGCCCGGTGTAAACGCTCTCTCTTCTTTCTCACACTTATTGTGCTTTATCTCCTATATTTTGTAAATATAGTTAGTATATTTTTTCTATTTTACTGTACGATAGGGACACGCGCTGGAATAGTTTTTTAATTCAACTGTTTTTGACTTTTTTCGGCTGGATTTGAGCGTTTTTCGTTGCGTTCGTTGTGTTGTTGTGACGTGAGCTAGCTCCGAGCGAGCCCACCAGCCCCCCCCCCCCCCCCCCGCGCCCTCCGGCCGCGCAAAAGTACGGCGTGTCGTCGGTACACGTTTATATACACGTTTATATGAAAGAGGAACTTCACGAACGATCGGGACACGCACTGGAATCGCTTTAAATTAACTTGTTTTGACTTTATTCGGCTGGATTGAGTGTTTTCGTCGTGTCGTGGCGATGTGTCTTGGCTCTGAGTCCCCCGGCCCCGCCCCCGCCCCCCGGCCGGCGCCGTACCGCGTTTCCACAAAGGAGGAACTCATGAAACTGCGGAGAACAGTCGTCTTACCCGGAGATCGTCACGTTGTCCCGTCGCAATACTGACCTAACCTAATACTGATGTGCAATTCTGTCATATGTGCAATTGCTGTTGGAATTCATGTGCAATTACTGTGAAATTCATGTGCAGTCTATGTGCTGTCGTGACACATATTCATGTGCAATTACCGTCGGGATCACATGCAATGGTATTTATTTATTTGTCTATGGGAGTTTTTATTTATCTATAGGAGATCTTCTAGTGAAAGTGTTTTTCAGACTTCCTATAAGTGATCTGTTCTTCTGTATCTACCTCTGGATCTACCTGCGTTGCACCAATGAAATTTCCCCATGTGGGACAATAAAGGAATATCTTATCTTATCTTATCTTATAAAAACAACAGTGTTAGCAGTGTTGTTGTTTGAGGAAAATATGGTATTTTTGGTACTAGACTGCAGCCTTTTTTTGTCTGTGTCTATTAAAATTCGATTTGATTGTGATTAATCTCTTAAGGGTTCAATATGCTCAAAAATGTTAACCTAAATGTTTTGTTTTTTGCCTGGTATTTTATGTCACATTAACTTTCCTTTATAATTCAGAAAGTTTGGTTTTATAAAGCTGGTCAAATTGTCGTGATATGGTGACGATTGAGGGATTTCACAGTTGCTTGGTCACAGTGTCTATAATCGTAATTCATCTTTAAACTGTGATATTTCTTCTCACTATAATCATAACAAACATTTTACGTAATGACATAGTTTACTTTCAACTGCGGATGTTAAATTAGCTAATTAAAAAAATATTCACGTTACTGTAATTGAGTCAATTTTTTGAGTAATTGTACATTCTTTTGTAACGCGGTTCACTTTTCGCGGTCTCGCTGCTTCGCGGATTTTCATCATGCATTGTGTTCTGCATTCTGATTGGCTAAACAGTCTCTCCGCGTTTTCTCTACCTGTGTCAATAACGTTATGGATTAATATGTACACGTACGTAAAACCGCTTGCCAAATTGAAGTTTGCGAGGCCGGTGAGAGCGCGTGTGAGCTGCGGGACACATCGGTGAGAGCGGCGCGCGCGAGCTTCAATGTTTTATCGAGTATTTCATTGTATACTAACTGTAAAAAAATAAAGGTTTCTACTTCGCGGATTTTGCCTATTGCGGGTTCGTTTTGGAACGTAACCCCCGCGATAAACGAGGGTTCACTGTATTGTATTTATAATTAAGTATCATTTTAGAATGTAATTGTCCTAATCGTCCAGATGTGCAGCTGTCTCACCTCTGTCTCGGCTCATTTGTAAACCGACAAACACCCAAACATGACTGCATTGCCTTAATTCTGCTTTAAACTGTTTGTTTAATCAAGTTTTATATAAAAGACTGGTGTGAAATTATACTAAAATCATCATCAACCAGTACTCATGGTTAGTTGTTTTTTTATGCGCACTTTTTACTTAAGTACATTGGTCCCAGTACTTGTACATGTAATTGAGTAATGTTTTATGAATGTAATTGTTCTTTTATTTTGGTACAAATATTCAGTACTCTTTCCACCACTATTTAACACATTTTGAATGGTGTCATTATTTATCAATGACAAACCCGAAGGGCACATTTTGATGACACAGTGTCTTACACATTTAAAAAAATCGACATGAAAATGGTTGCTAAGTGAACCGCTCATCAACTCTACAATACAAATCATCTAAACGTTTTGCATTGTAGGGATAAATGATTTTGGATTTTTTTTTTTTATTGCAACTGTCTGGATTATATCTGGAGCCTGTTTTTATAGATGACAATATCAGCTGAATATTTGAAGCTTTTGACTGTAGCACTTTTGATTTAATTTTAATTGTTTAACCTTCATGAATACATTTCTTTCAGCTGGCACACTTCAATAAGGGCAGATAACAAAAGTCATCAATGTAAAGCTGGGGTTTTAATTTACACAGACTTCCTCAATACCTGGCAAAGCAGTGCAAAAATGAATATAGAGCAGTGATGAATACAGCATAAAAACCCTTCGGACATCTTTCATAAACGTGCATTATCTCCAACAGCCGCAATATCCGTCCTCTATCAAAGTTTCACTGCAGAGGCTCGGGTTTCCACCTGAACCGAGGCCGAGAAGAGCACAATGCTTATTTTATCAGGCCACTGCAATATCCTGCACAGGACGTAAATATTATGAAGCAAAGGCCAGACATAGATATAATAGCCATCCAAGAAGGGTGTGTATCGACAGCTGAGAATAGCTCCTCGGAGGGCGAACTCCACTGCCACACTCACAGGTAAATCGTTAGCACGGGCAAGGCTAATTCTGCGCTTTAATTATTTAGCCGTTCAGCACAAATCAATTATTTACCAAACATTTCTGTGTACAGACAGATAGCAGCTGCATAGTCTGTCTACTGTTGGATGGACATGTTAAAGTGCAACAAACAAAGGAAGATTAAAATACAAGAAGGAGAGACGTCAGCCTAACAATTCTTAGATAGTCTTTGTTACGTCAGTGGCCGAACATATAGTAAGAAATGTATGTATGTATGTATGTACCGTATTTTCCGGACTATAAGTTGCACCAGCCAACAAATGCATAATAGAGAAGAAGAAAACGTATACAAGTCGCACTGGAGTATAAGTCGCATTTATGGGGGAAATTTATTTGATAAAATCCGAGACCAAGAACAGACATTTCATCTTGAAATGCTATTTAAAATAATAACAGATTAGAGAACATGGTGAATAGATGAACGTATGCTAACGTAACACCTTCAGCTACATGACGCACAGACAATGAACTGTCGTAAGTGTCTGGTATGTTAACGTAACAAATTAACAGTAATTTAGATAACTATAGCATAAAGAACATACTAACAAGTTTACCAAAGCATCAGTATTTCCCAAAATCTTCCTCGGTTGTCAGTGTGAAAATAATCAACATGTGAAATGCTGTTGCCATTGTGAAAATAACGAATAATATCACACATAAGTCGCTCTGGAGTATAAGTCGCACCCCGGCCAAAGCTATGAAAAAAGGTGCAACTTATAGTGCAATACATGTGACACCTTCACTGTTTTGATGATAATACGAAATACTATAGTCAAAATGTATTTGGTTCTTAAAAAATAGTAATATATTTCAAAATATTATGTGCAATCGATCAATTATTACATGTCATGATGGAAAAATTGTGACAAGGTCCTTTGAACTATTTACAGTGTGTATTTCAATGAGCTTTCTCTCGGTCACTATTTTCTTTCTTATTTCTTATTTATAGTACACAATTCCTGGAAATATAATTTTGTTTTAAATATAATTATGCCTCAATAATCTTACTTGTGAAGAATAATTGCACACATAAATCCTGTTCTTCCCTTAATAACCGAACTGTATTGTAAACAAACCATACAGCATTACAGTTAATCACCAAACTTCAGTAAGTAGCCTGATCTAATAAAAATATCAGTTGTTAAACAAACTCCAAGACCAAGAGCTTCCTGTCTTGCTATTGTTAGCTCAGGGCAGCAGATAGATAACACAAATCTGTCTTGAGGAAAAATGATGCTCACTTTGTAAAATCTGGTTTGTGTCTGGGTCCAAAACGGCGTCTGTGCCTCTAATCTCGAGGAAGCAGCTGACAGTAAAAACTCCCTGGCTGCAGGCTAAATATACCTAGAATCAAAAACAACTAGCTACGCTTCGATAGGTCACTCTGAGAATCGTATTTACCGGCTTGACCTACAGATAAAGAGATGACACCGTTTGTTTGTTATCCTTTATTGACTTTGCAGCAGCTGGAAACAACCGCTACAACTGCAACAGTCCCCGCGAAGGATGTGTGCGAGACGAGGAAAGCTAATGGCGTAAATGAAGCGTAACAAGAGCGTGAAACCTCAGAAAAAAGACAGTTGTGGCCTTTATACAGCGGCCGTAAATGTGCACCGTGTGATTTGTCAGGCCGAGTCGTACGCAATTGCAGAGATTTTGAAGTTTCATTCATTTTCTATTGCATATGACTGGCGCCAACCCCAGGGTTAACTCAGAGACACACAGACAAACATTCACCATCACAATCAGTCACTGGGGGCAATTTACCGTTGGCAATTTACCGTACGTTTACGAGTTCACGTCACTGTGACAGGAGTCCGTTTGGGACTGGAGCACAGTGTGGTGACAAACTGAGCGGGACTTTGTTTAATATCGCACACTGATGGTTCTACTTCGAAAATAAAACATATTAAGCAATTATTCAGTTTTATATTACAGGCACTGAAGTTACAAGCAATGCAACTTTGCAAAAACGTCTTAAATCATTTCATCATCAGCAATTTGCCAACAAGAAACCACACATCCCCCTATCTGATGGTCCTGTCACGACAATCAGACTTTTTACATGTCTTTACAATGAATCAGCAAAGACAAACAGGGTGAAATGATCGTTGCCGTTGTGTTTTGGAGAGTTGGGTTTTAACCACCCACTCCACTTTAACCACAACGTAAATCTCCAAGGACATGCTCTTCCTTTCTCCTTTTCGGTGCAAAAAGAAAGCAGCGAAGGGTCAACACAATAAAAAATGTAAAAAAAAACAACAATTTACACTTAGTAGCTTACTGTAGTAGTATTTCAGTTGTAGTAGTATTAGTAGTCTAAAGTACAGACAACAAAGATAATATAAACGCACTTTTTTTAGACATTAGTATGTAATTTTCAACACAACATAATGCTAGTTTATTTAATATTACCATGTGGTCTCACATTTGTTCTGATATTGATCAAAACCAAACGTTTTGTGTTAGAATCAATACTTCAGTCAAGTTTAAATGGACAACCCTGTGGTGATGGTAGTGGCGGCAACAGACAATTATCAACGGCTAAATTGTCTTCGCAAGCTCAGAAGAAGCAAAACAATGTGTAGCTTAAGGCTGTGTCAGGTGAGGCCTAGTGTTTTTTACCCTTTGACCCTGGACAAGTTTAAACAAATAACTTTAAAGAGCAAACTGCATAAGATACGCCAGCCATGGTCCTCACAGAGCTCCATCCTCCCGAAAGAGCCCCACGGACTCAGCACAAGCGCCGTATTGTGTCGCGGAGGCCTGACATTCTCCGCTTAAGTGAGTAAGAGGAGAGTCTTGGAGACAGACAGCGTGCCCTGACAACATGTGATCCCCATCTAAATAGTTTCCAGCACGATATCAGCGTGAATCAAGCTCTACAAAAGACGGCATTGTGTGGCCTCGACGTGGACCCAGACGGAACAAGGCTGGGTCATTGTGCGGTCCGCCGAATTGCGAGATATAGGCCTGAAATGTCCGCAGGCAATAGAAACGACACACGAAGCAAATTCACAGCGGTTAATCATCACGGCAAGGCACAAGACACGTTAATGCTATTAAGCTGCAGGGGCTAATGAGTTATGCTGACCACAGGTTTTATTGTAATGGATGATTTTTGACGTAGCAACAATTTGGCTGACTCATGTGTGGCCATGCGTTTCAAAGTTACGTGTTTAATTTTATTTTTTTATTTCAATACTTAAGACTACAAATGTGTGTTCACTGCATACATTTATCATTAAAAATGTGATATTAATTGGTAAGACATTTAAGTCTATATTAAAGGTTCTAATGACTTGGTTTGGTGGTATAGAACATGTGGTAAATATGTATCATAGTTTTACTTTTGTGAAGTAGCAGTTTGTTAAGAAATGTAAAAAAATAAAAGTTTAAAATTACAGTAAGTAGAGCTTTTTTTTTTTTTTCAAGAAGTAGAGCCGAGTTCTAAAACAGACTCCCTCCATGATGTCATCAATATGTGACTTACCAATGAAAACACAGAACAAATTTAAACGATCGTTCAACGAAATAGAGGTGTTATATGGTATTGTTTGTCAAATCATAACTATTGTGTGATTTATATGGATTTGGCTCTTGTTTTCAGTATGGTTGCTAGGTAACAGTTGTGGAATCACCGTGTGGTACGCTGGAGCCACAGCCAGAGACAAGCAGAGACTGCAGCGCATTGTGCGCTCTGCTGAGAAGGTGATCGGCTGCGAACTTCCATCTCTGCAAGACCCGTACGTCTGCAGGACTCTGGGACGTGCAGGTCGGATCACAGCTGACCCTTCTCACCCATGACTATTTGAGCCACTCCCCTCAGGCAGGAGGCTACGGTCCATCCGGACCAGAACCTCCCGGCATAAGAAGTTTCTTTACCTCTGCCGTTGTACTCATGAACACTTCCTAAGCACTTTACACTCATTGTTCACTTTTCATTGCACTACATACTTTATTTTATGTACACATCATGTCTATTTATAACTCTACTTACCTATTTTTAATACCCGGTAGTTATTTATTGTCCATTGTTTTTGTATTAATTGTTCAGTGTTTGATGTTTGTGTTGCACCGAACTGCAAGGACAAGTTCCTATGTCCGTGAATCCTGTTTATTGACAAATGGCAATAAACTTTATTCTGAATTATATTTACCCATGTCATATTTGCTGCCCATGTTCAACCAGAAAGTATAAATATAAACTTTACAAAAATGGTCAAACTAAAATTACAGCACCCACACCTTGAAAACATGCATTCTTACTGTGAATGGGCTCGCCTCGCCACAGATCTCACCTGTAACTCTTCTATATACAGTCTAGGGTCTCTGAATAGATAGGTTTAATGTCATAACAGTGGGAGATACATGGAAAAAGGGATGCAGGATGCATTTGTTATAGAATATCAAGAATATGTCGCCAATAAGTAAAACAAAAATATTACAAATGACAGCAAAAAAACGAAAATAAACGGAAAAAAAAAAGAAAAAAGCTGTCTAGTTTAATCTTACAAACAAGTTAATGAAGTGATATTTTTGCACTTTTGTGGTTAAATTTATGGTCCATTCACGTTTTGTGTGATAATTTTTTTCACATAAAAAATGGAGAGCAGCTTCAGCGAGAGACTGATCCACTCTCGCTGTGTGAAGGAAAGGTTTCGCAGGTCTTTCCTTCCTGCTGCTGTCAGACTTTATAACAAACACTGTTAGTCCTACTGTGCAATTACCGTCGTGATTCATGTGCAATTTATGTGCAATTCATGTGCAATTCATGTGCAATTCATGTGCAATTACTGTCGTGACACATATTCATGTGCAATTACTGTCGTGATCACATGCAATGGTATTTATTTATTTATTTTTTATCTTTATTATCTTTATTATTTTTCCCCTCCATCCCTTGTTGGGAAATGGGAGGTTTTGTCTATAGGAGTTTTTGTTTATAAGAGATCTTCTACTGAGAGTGTTTTTCAAACTTCCTATAAGTGATCTGTTCTTTTCTTCTGTATCTACCTCTGTATCTACCTGCGTTGCATCAATGAAATTTCCCCATGTGGGACAATAAAGGAATATCTTATCTTATCTTATCTAAATTTAACCTCAACCAAGTCATTTACAGGCACATTTTTGCACATTACTGATGCATTATTAAAATATGAATATAGTTATCGAGATAATTCCAAAGAAATATCAAAATATTCACCAACAGACCACCCCCAACAGTGGAAGTAATTGTGTTTTAGAGAATGTGCGAACCTTTACCAAAAAACACAATTTTCTTCAGTAATAGTCAGCTTGCACAAGCATAATATTAACTTTTGATGTAACAACACTTAGTATACTCCTTCTTGATGACAATTTTAGCTCCTCTTCACCAACAGAACGCCAAAGCCGACCCACTATCTGATCTACATTTGCAATTCAATCAATCACCAGGATTAAAACCGCAGCACAAAGGGCGAGCTATCAGTGCTGTCATGTCACATCCTCCCTCGCTCCCACACACTTCGTTCGACCACCAGCTCTGTGAGAGGTCAAGTTACTGCTTACTTTACTGAGGAAGGAAGTGCAGAACAGAGCAGGACCAAGGGGGGGTCAGGAAACACCTCACAGAAATGGACGCATTCACCGTGATCCAGTCCACGCGTCCACGGAAACAACACGCGCCCGCTTACATGCAGAAGGACACATACACGCTGGGACTTCAGAAACAAACACATCACATCCGGAAGACAATTACAGCTCTGGATGTAACGCTGGCCAGATGTCACTGGAGTAGACCATGTGTATTTAAGGTGGATCTATTGAAGAAATGTGTCTTTAGGTCTGAGACACAATGAATAAGCTTTAATGGAGGGAAAGATGCAGCTTAATTTCAAAGAGCAGCTCTGAAATATAGTAAAGTATAGATTTTCATAATGCCAAAACACATGTTTATATTTGTGCTGCATGAGAAAAATATGCAGAATTCTATGGTTTAGTTTAGTCTTTATTTGAAGTGACAATGAATTGAGAGACATTAAGCTAAAAAAACAGATATGTTGTAACTTAAATTCGAAGCTAAATAGCTAGTTTCAATTTGCAGTCCATGAATATGAACTGTTTTGTGTTATGACAAAATGTTTGACGGTTAATTTAATTGAAAACAAAAATGTACATGCATGCCATAAATGTGGCAAAATATCAAACTAAAAATACCAAAAGAAGGCTAAAGTTGGACGTAATGTCAATAGTATCAAAAGTCAGATTCTAATACTAAAACTAGTATCAACATTAGATACTTATTTGAACAAGCATCGACACTGAATTAACAAAAAACAGAATATGCTTCAGCTTAATAAGACGAGATATAAGACCAAATGGTATAATAAAGGAAGTACTATTATTTTGTGTTGAAAATGTCAGTCTGATTTCTAAAAAGAGAGCATTATTACCACAATGACAATAAAGTCATTGTGGTACTGAAATTGGTATAAAGTGCATAGAAAGTTTGAAATCAAAATCATGAATAACCTGTGCCATATTTACATTTTGCAGTCAAAAAAGGTTACATCTCTGTTGGATGGAGAACTTTGTGGAGAATGGGGTTTAATTTATTTATTTTACAATAATGCGATATCAATATGTATACATAGTGCAGCCTTAACATTTACATATGATAACGCATTTAGATCAACTGCTTTAATCTCATGACAACACTCACATTTCAATATCCAAAAGTCTTTTGAAACATGACTACAGTTATGAAGTCACTACAAAGACCTATTCACTCACGTGTTCACAAACTGTATCCTTGGGAGACGCGCCCTAGAAAACAGAGCACAAATAAGTCGATTGGCCGCATTGATTTTTCCCAAGGCGTGCAATGAATCCATCCGTATGTGTGTGTGAGTGTTTTGCCTGTGTAGGTGTGTGCGCTAGTGTCTGTAGCAAGGACACGCTTCAAAATCAACAGTGCATGCGTCACAACGGCACACACGCTGTCACATAAATTACGGTTTGCAGTAATAAAGGAAGGAAAATTTAATTTGACAGGAGCTGAGCCAACGTCTGGAAACCTGGAGTCCTCCGGGCCCTCTCTCTATTTGAGGGTGGGGTGAATATGTTTGTTTGACATTACAAAACTACCTTAGCTTAGCTTTGAATCTATTTAGCCTTTTGACATTAAAGCTTAAACAAAAGTGTTGGAGCTTAGTCATGGCTGCAAATTGAACACATTT
Organism: Eucyclogobius newberryi; assembly: GCF_026437365.1. Lineage (NCBI taxonomy): Eukaryota > Metazoa > Chordata > Actinopteri > Gobiiformes > Gobiidae > Eucyclogobius > Eucyclogobius newberryi. The sequence continues at coordinate 25,668,059 of NW_027315757.1, forward strand.
TGGAAAGAGCACATCAATCAATCATCTGCTTGTTCTTGCTAAATCACAACATCCATAATCCAAACTGAATTTGAGTCAGTTGCTATAATCTGGTAGACAATGTATCATTAATTGCAGTTTACTTACTCTGCACGTTCATTTATCTCTTTAACCAGAAAGACCCAAACCATTCACACTCCCAGCGGACTTGTTTAGGGACAGGGAATGCTACAGTTACTCCCAAATGTGTAAAAAGTGGGGCGCCATAAATTATGAAGGACAAACTTGGATCCCAGAATAAAACCGGTCCATGGAGTTCAAAGTGATGGAAAATTTGCCGTCACCAAAGCACTAAATAACTTCTGAATGGTCAAAGATCATCAAAACATTGCCTATAAACAGGAAGCTGAAAACTATATACAATAAAACATTACATTTTGGCTTCATCTCGTTGTCTTGGTGTATTATGAAAGTCTGTGTGGTTAATTGTGGGGAACTCCCTGTTGTCAAGACATTTTTGCACTTTACTGCGATGGATGACCGCGCAGGAAGAAGGAAGAATGAAGTCGTCCATCTGGGCCTCGAGATCAGTGGAAAACTCTTGACAAAAGCACAGGAAAAGGCTGCGGCGGGTCCTACGGGACAGTCCCAGGTCTAAAGACAGACGGGGGGGCGGGGGGCGGCGAGGCCTGACTTAGTCCTGATTTAACTCAAGAAAACAATTCGGCTTTGTGAGAAAATAAAGTCAGATTTTCCCCCAACTCACAGTGCAGACTGCTTTTATAAATTAGATCGAATTTAATTTTTATTTTTTTTGTCTGGTCCACATTAAAGGTGCACATTGTAAGGGTAGGCAACCTGGTTTCAATGGAGATGTTATTGCTTTGCCTACGTATGTTCCACAGTCTGGCAATTATACTTAACATTTCTTCCATTTATTCATTAACTAGGACTGTACTCAACCTGACTGCCACGAGGATGATTTTTTTTTTTTTTTACTGTTTACTTTTGGCATGGACAAAAGAAGGTCAAGCTCCGGCGAATTCAGAAGCAGTAGTTTCAAAAAGCAGTGCAATATTGACATCAAAAAAATAGTAAATTAAGATGGAAAAAAAACAATTGTGAGGCCAAAATTGTGAAGTGAACAGAACAATTTATTTATTTATTATATATATACTGTCAAAATCTCATTCTTGTGGACCCAATCACGTGTCTAGTCCCCTCCTTCATCAGTAACAGGTGTTTTTATCGATCAAATACCTTGAAAAAGCCTTCATTCTTTCTATTAACAGGCTCTCTTTCCACAGATCTGAATTGTAACTTGGCCTGGATGCGTCTCACTTGCCTGTCTTCATGGCGATAGATAGGTTTAATGCCATAGTGTGAATCATTCTAGGCAAAGCAATAACAAACAGCTTCAGGACGGAACCTCCACAACAAAAAGTTACATAGTGCACCTTTAGTCTTGTTGGCTTGCAAAACCACCATCATCAGAAGAAATTCCCATCTAAAAACAGACATTATACTGGAAATTAAATACTACAAGTGTGCAGGAAACAAGTGCAAAAGTGGTAAACGTGCACATTGGGACTCGTGAAGTTTATACAATAGTAGTGAGCATTGTAATGCTTTTATAAGGCCCAAGTCGCTTTACAATTTGGCGCATTATTCATTCCGACACTGTGTTGGTGGGCTGCCTCTCCACGCACTGCCAGTCACACTGACACACTTACACAAGCGACGTGGGTGAAGTGTCTCGTTCCAAGGACACTGGCAGCAGAAAAACTGAACTGCAAAACATTTGGTTAGTGGGCAATAATGACAGAGAAAGTTAGTTTTGTCTGCAAATAAAAATGAATGGGAGACTCTTCTAGAATTACAGCACTACTCCATGTACAACACCCTTTTCCATAAGTTCTGTCGAGCGACTGCAGTAAATTACAGCACATCGTATATAATGCCTCCATTGTAGCTCGGTGGGTGTGATCAAAATGGGCACCGCAATCTTTTACGTAATATCCCTGGCACGCTGCGTTACAACTCTGGCAAAGGCCATGAGGAAAGTTGGCACGCGACTTAAGAGTAGAAGGCAACAGAGAACGAAGGAAGTCATGGGTTCAGGTTTTCCCAAAATGCCCAAAAAAAACACTTGGAAGTCAAAATGAATGAGAAGCTGCGGGATCCACCTCTTCCGAAAAGCGTGGGCCAGAGCACACCCCTGATTCTGAGAAGAGTGTGCGGCGCGTGGTTTGTCATTTTGTGTTGAAACTGCCCAGATATAACTTTGTGCAAGTTCAGCTGAGGGAAAGGAGAGAAGAACGGTAGTAAAAGGAGGATATGCAGCCTCAGGGCATCGGTGTGTGTGCGTGCGTGCGTGTGTGTGTGTGTGTGTGTGCATGAGGGCGGGGCATCCTATTTAAAACCGCACCACCATTCCCCCATGCCAATGCTGGGACCTGATGTAAACTGATTTAACAATCATTTTGGAAGGTTGCCAGGTCTAAAGTTGCAGATGTTGTTACGTGTGAGTCCTCTATGTAATGTGTTGTGCTTTGTCAGTAGTGTGTTGTTTAGAGAGGTGGGCTGTAAATCAACATATATGGATTGTAGTTGTAAGTTCCATGTCAGCACCACTCCTAACGTGACATCATTATTTGTGTTTTTCCTGCTAAATCTATGCCTTTTCAACGTTGAAAAGAAAAAAATAAAGGCAGTTTGATTACTCTTTTCATACAAAAATGTTTAAGGCCCATGTCAAAAGTGTTTTTTCATTTTTTTGTATGGGATTGTCCAATTTAAATCAATAGTTTGGTAACAGGAATGACAGTAACGGGAGAGACAATTTTGCCACTTTCTAGGTCTAGCATGTGACTAGTACAGAGTCACATGCTGTAGCCGACATATTGAAAAAATGTATTAAATAAGTGTGAAGAACAAGGTAGACGTAAGCATTCAAAATTGGTAACTGTGACAAAACCCGGTCAAATACATGCAGAGGAGTCTGGCTGATTACTAAAAACAAATTAAAATGGCTTTCAAAAACATTTCAACGATACAGACTTTCTCAACACCACATGCTTTTACTGACTGTCTGTGGACCAAATCATATCATAGAAATGTAATTAGAAATCACAGCCACTTGATCTCGTCTAAATTCGATTGCTTGCCACATTGAAAGCTTAAATTGACTTTTTTTTACCACACAAAGAACATTAAACAACACTGCCATGCACTTTTGAAACCCAACCTCCCTCATGAGACGTCGCCTGGTTTACTATACAAACATAAACATCTAATGTATAGGTTACTGCCCGCAGGCTCGAGTAGATGAAGATGCATTTACCGGATTATCTTCAGACACTGCGCGTTTGACAGCTCTCACACTTGGAATATTCTGCAAGAGGAAACTCAAGGTTCAACAGGCCGCAGTGGTTTTTCTACACGCATTAACCATGTGGGAAAAAACACACAGCGTTCCCACAGTCCCATAAGCTTTGCCCTGGGGTTAACCAGAGCCAGACAACATGCCAATAAGACGTCAAGCTACTCCTCAAAACAGCCTATACACAATGAGCCTAATATAGCCAAGTAACTGTGGAAACACTTACTGCTGTACATTGTATTGCAAAGGTATCGATATCTCACTATTGGCAAATGCAATTATCGATATCACAGCAAACTAAATATGTTGTTATAACACGAGACAAAATCTTCTGACAGAAATGTACGGTTTTATATAATGAACGGAGGAAAATGAGCCTGCATTTGCACATTAGTTAATGTGCACTCACTGTCCCATATCAAATAATATAAACAAAATTAAAATGGCTGGATGCTTTTTACAGACAGAATTAACCTTGATTTGATGTTGGTTTTGTCTCAGTTATGTTTTTATTCTGATAGTTTGACTAATAAATTGTAGCGTGAATATACAGTATTTGTTCTATTATAAAACTGGAACGATTGTGTCAAAAAGTTATTGTCCACCCCTAAGTTAACATTAGGGGTGGACAATATATCGAATTTTACATTGACATCGAACATTGTGAATATTGTTTTGAAGATATGCAAAATGTTCATCTGAAGTATTTCTTTTATAGCAAAAAATGCTACAAAAAGAGCTGATTTTTTTTAAATGAAAAAAGTGATGTTGTATACTCACTATATATAAAAGTTGATATTTCCGCACTTTTGTGATCAGTTTTACAGACAAATCACATATGTCTGATTATCAAACCTCAACTTATATGTTTAAATACATGCTTTAACACATTTTTGTTGACGTTTGGCTTGACATACAGTCATATCGTCTGCTATCGAGATATACATTTTTGTCAATATGGCTCACCCCTAGCTACCATATTGCAATAATATTGTTATGGCAGCACTTAACAGTCATATCATTGTCAATACCGTGCAGCCCTTTAAACAATGGCTTGTAATCTGTGTTTTTGTCAACAAGTTGCATCCAAGCCTGTGCTGATAGCTGTGACGGGGGCTTCACGTGGCAGTCTGCATTTTGACGGACGAGGTGCTGACGGAGGGAGAGACAGGAGGTGTATGGCATGTTGGCAGACGGGGGGGAGCGAACGAGAGAGTGCGTGACGGGGCGAGTGCGGAGAGAGACCTGGAGTTGGTACCAGAATACATTTCAGCATTACATCAACAAGTGACTTCACCGCACCAAGATGGCCACCGCTGCCAAAGTGTCATGGGACAATCGGAACGCAAGCGCCCGTGAGTCACGCTGCCGGCCTTTGAGGAGGGAAGCTCAAGGAACATCCAGTATTTCCAGATCGCAGAACGGACTGCCAACTTCAGGGCCGCCACAGGAGAAGAACGGCTACTCACAACGAACAATAGATCCGTCGACGTAGCGACAGAAAAGTGCACTTCTGGGTAAAATCAATGTTTGCTTGGATTGCAATCAGCTCACAGGCCATATTAGACACGCACCAGACACAACATCGATTCAGGTTTCGCATGAATCCCACAATATTTAAGGTCACGCAATAACAGTCATAAGCATCACCAGTAACACATTTCAAATGCTTTTATTTGTATTCATGATAAAATACTGTAATGTTTATACATATTTTTTCGATTAATGACAAATTATAGCTGCAATTCTTAGGGATTTCCAGTACAGGTTATATGATGTGGCTGAATAGCATTATAAAACATTGGTTGAAAAAGAAATTTGAAACTATATATATACATTTTACATAGCATGTAAGGGCTGTAAGGCTTTGGTATTTAGTTTATTCATTGGTCGACCTTAGGATTGGGCGATATTGACAAAAATGTATATCTCTATAATTTCAATAGTCAATAGAATATGATGCAAATCCCTCTGAAATGTATTTAAACATAATACGTTTGAATTGAATCATCAAACAAATGCAAGATGTCATGAAAATGACACCCAAAAATCCCAAAATATCACTTTTTACAACATAACTTTTTTAATTTTAATCAGCAGTTTTTGTAGATTTTTTAAAACTAAAAACAATATACTTGATATACTTATTTTGTATTATTTATCTTCAAACCAACAGTCACAAATCAACCTAATATTCACCGTAAAAAAATATACACACCAGCAGGAGAGCAGGAGTAGGCATGTAAGTTAGCTGGAATATCAGATATAATACTTTCATTTTTTTAAGTATAAATATGTTGTTATTATCTGTTGTACTTTTCTGTTTACATGTTGTTATTGTGTGAACCTCCCTGAGCTTGTGATCTTGTGAGTGCAGTTTGGGTCAGATTCATGGTACGATCTTAGAGAAACTTCATCGTTTGGGTCATATTTTTAGTCGACTATAGTCCTAGCTACAGCATTCCAACTTTTGAATTGAGATTGTAACTGACTCATCCACAGTTTGCTTTGGGTTCTTTTTCTTAAAACATACTTGACATGCTTCTTTCAGCCCGTCAGCTAGAGTTTACAGTGGTAGGAAACGGTAACAAATATATTATGTCAGGAAGTATGCAGAACCAGTCGGTTAACATGTTTGACCTCCTCAGACACAGCGGCCGTGCCCCACATCCACAAATCAGCCTCAACTATTGTTAGATCTCTTACAAAGCGCACACTGCTGTAATTACAGACACACAACTCAATAGTAACCATTATGTAAGAATGTATGAGAACCCAGGATGTGATTTATGAGCGACACTGACACAAAAGAAACGTGACAAAAACGTAGGAGAAAACTTTTATGCAAGGATCTAAAAATATGAAAGTGCTTGAGGTATTATGTTAGTTGAGTTGTTGACTGAATGCATTTTTTAAAATTTACTTTTTACTTTGCTCCTGGAGACTCTTAAATACATTATTTTAGAGCTGCAACAAACATTTTTCTATCAATTATTCTTAGTTTTGATTAATGGATTAGTTGTTTGAATAGTGAAAGGTCCGTCATTATAAGATGTTTGAATAAAATTCGAACCCTGATGAAAAGCAAAAATAATATAATAATAATAATAAAAAGTAATGTTTGAGGGCGTCTCAATCGTGTATACTCAATATGGTGTCATTTTAATATAATTCTTGCTTTGTCTGAGCCACAAAACCTCTTTTCATAGCACATGATGACAATTATCTCTATAATCGAATAGTTGCACTTAATGAATTAACAGGTTTCAATTAAATTTATCTTCTTTTTTTCTCCCTGAAATCTTTAAGTTAGCTAAATTTCGCACCACATTTCACTTTCTGGGCCAGTGGCAATTGATTTATTGTCAATACAGTGCAAGAGTATATTATATATATATGAGTGTAATGCATATAACAGGCATCAGACTTGTTATTAGTCATCCACAATTACAGTGTTAACAGCTGATGCCTCCACTAGTGACACATGATGTACTTGTCAGAGCCGTGGGTTATACATATTAACGGCGTGTAATCTCCACACATGGAAGTGTTCAGCTCAATGGCGCTCTTTTCATGTGCCGTCAAGACTAATGCGCAAAATTACCTACAATCACAAAGAGCACATCTGCAAAAGGGTGCACAGATACACACGCTTAATTTCCCAGGAAACATGGTGGCTTTGTGTTTTGGTAAATGTCCGTCATCTCATCATCAGAGGATCAAAGAGACTTCGTTCCTGTTTGGTTGCTGTGTCCTGTGCTTGTAGATAGAGTGCAAAAAAAAGGCATCTTGAAGTGATTAGGACACACATTTGGTGCCACAGGGAACCGTGCGCGCCTGCTTCACTGGACTTTGGTTTGAATTAAGTTTGACAATGTGAACGCCCACACCTGCTTTTTGCCGTCCTTTGAAGAGGGAACAACCGTGGAGCGTTTGTGGAGCTCGGCGCACTTGGGCCGGACAGATACAGACAGATACCACGAAGTGAGTCACGCTAAAGTCCCCCAAAAACCTCACATACCACCACGATGCCAGCCAGTCAACACACGCACAGGTCCTGATGTTCCACCTGCCTCGGCTCTCCAGAATACCTCAGCCCACGTACAAGCAAATAAACCGCTGCACAGCGTAACCCACATATTTACAGTAGTCGGCGAATGCAATATGACCAAAAAAAAGATATTTAAAATTGGCCAGGTAGTCCTCTTTTTAGTTTTGGGATTTTATTATCGACTTATAAGCAATATATCATAAGTCAGTTGTACTATATCTAATGCTAACTATTTGTTTTTGAGTGAAAGAGCAAGCACAGATCACATACATTTTTATTAATGATTGAAGAAGCAATTGTAATCATTAGGGTTGTAGACGACTAAAGAAAGCCTTTGTCGATTAACTACATTTTTATTTAATATAGGCCCTTGAGGTATCGGCTGTTTCTGACCAGAACTGCACACAAAATATCACACAAAACAAAGATGTGCCAGTAAACCGCGTTTTCATACGAAAGGGTAGCTAAAAGTCACATTTCACTTCCTTAATTCCAGCAAAACGCCTTCTCCTTTCTGCTGTTGAGAAAATAAAATGAGTCCCCATGAATAAATAAATCGACTAAAAAGGCAAAAAGGCTTACAGTTTAAGTAATGCTTTTTATTCATGTTTAATTAATTACACAGCCGTAGTGAAAGTGTGGAAACAACAAAAAAAGAATAATAATAATAAATTAAAGCCGCAAGCGGCATCCAACGGCCCTCGCGGGCCGCCGGCCTTCCGACTCTGCTCTCTGCATTTTACAGAGATGGCGCTAACGCAATTGTCTAAGAACTAAGACAGCGACACATTGTACATGTACAATGCTGTGCTTAACCAGTGCAAATGAACACAAATATCGGTCAAATGTGCAGCTCCAGCGCACAGAGACCGTGACACTTGGAATAAAAATATGGATAACTTTTGATGCCCCGCTTGTGTAGATGATTTTCCCCAAATATGAGCTTGATCGAGCTATTGCCCACAGAGGAGTTCATTAAAGTGTGAAGCATAAATGTGAACATTTCAAGGATTTGGCGTTTTTCCCATTTATGACATATATTTGCGGCTCTACCGCACAGAGACCCTAGTACTTAAAATCAAAATATGGATAACTTTTGATGCTCCGCTTGTGTAGATGATTCTCCCCAAATATGAACTTGATCGGGTAATCGCCCTAGGAGGAGTTTGTTAAAGTGTGAAGTGTAGAAATGTGGTCATTTTAGAGATTTTGCGGTTTCCCCATAGGGATAACATGGGATGTTTCTGTCATCGCTACGGCTACGCTTTACCAAATATGACTTTGGCTCCCATACTTTTAATTTGGGGATGGCAAATGAGAATTGTGTGCAAAATGTCATGTCATTTGGAAAAACTCTTGTTTATAGGCCACTCTGAAGGCCAAATAGTCCAAATTCTGCGAAAAGTTTGCGGCTCCGTCGCACAGAGACCGTAAATGTTATCCATAAAATTTGAATAACTTTAGATTCCCCACTTGTCTAGAGGAGGTACACCGATTTTGAGATCAGTGGGCCAAACGCACTAGGAGGGGTTCGTTAAAGTGTGAAGCGTAAAAATGTGGTGATTTGAGCGATTCTGCGATTTTCCCATAAGGATAACATGGGATGTTTCTGTCATCGCTACGGTTACGCCGTACAAAATATGACTTTGGCTCTCATACTTCAGGATGGCAAATTAGAATTTTGTGCAAAATATCATGTCATTTGGAAAAACTCTATTGTTTATAGGCCACTCTGAAGGCCAAATAGTCAGAATTCTGGGAAACGTTTGCGGCTCCGTCGCACAGAGACCGTAAATGTTATCCTTAAAATTTGGATAACTTTAGATGCCCCACTTGTCTAGAGGACGTACACCGATTTTGAGGTTGATGGGCAAAACGCACTAGGAGGAGTTCGTTAAAGTGTGAAACAGAAAAATGTGGATATTCGAGAGATTTAGCGGTTTTCCCATAGGGATAACATGGGAGGTTTATGTCATCGCTACGACTACGCCGTAAAAATTAAGGCATTTGTCTGATTGGCTTTTTTGATCAGGACGCCAAAATAGAATTTTGGGTCAAGTTTAGAAAATGTTGGTAAAACTAATTTTTGACCTTCAATGTTAATTTAAAGGTCACTCTGTAGGGGGCGCTATCGCGCCCATTTCAATTTTGTCAGCCTAAACTGGTCCAAACTAGAAAGTTTAACAACTGATTCAAATTTGATCCTAATCGGACTTGTTTTGATCAAATGGGAAAATTTTTTAGATCTGCAATATTCCAAAATAAGTTGTCCAACTTTGCGGCTGCGCCGCACACAGACCGTAAAAGGTATCTCAAAAAATTGGATAACTTTAGATGCCCCACATGTCCAGAGGACGTACGCTGATTTTAAAGTCGGTGGGCAAAACGCCCTAGGAGGAGTTCGTCAAAGTTTGACGTGAACAAAATGGCTAACACAGCTTGTTTTCATTTTCAAAGGAAGATGGCGGGCATAGGGTAAGTCTGGGGGCGTGGCCACAATAATATTTTTTTTTTGTCCTCACAAGAGGAATGCGTGTCCCGAAATTCGTAGCTCTAAGACAAAGTTGACCTCGGGGCGTCTCCCATAGGCGCAATGTATTTTGACTTTTGTCGGTGGCGCTGTCGCGCCATTTTTTAACGAAACAAAAAATGGCCCAGAAAAAATCTAATTTTTCGCCGATTCTGAATTTTGGGCAAAGTTTGGTGAGTTTTTGAGCATGTTCAGGGGGTCAAATTAGAGCTCAAAGCGCTGAATTCACTCATTGTTGACTATTTCTGTCATAGCAGGAGTAAGTATGCATGATCCATGCCTTCGGCATGGGCTAGTTCACTGTACTTGCCAGGGGCGACGGGGTACCAAACATGCGGGCTGCGCCCGCATGTTTGGTCAGACAGTTGCAGGGTGCAATAGGCCCTCCGCCCTGCTGGGGCTCGGGCCTAATAATTTCACTGACAAAAGGGACTGTATACTTATATTAAAATCCTGTCAAATCAGCCTGTTCACTGTAACTTTGTGTCTCGTAATGTCCTGTTTTGGCCATGTTTTAACTTGCGTCATGGTGTCCTCAAGGGGCTTGAAAGGCGCCAACAAATAAAATGAATTATTAATATATTGCGTGATGCTCCGTATTATGCAACTACGGTAATAACCAGCGTATTACAACTCTTGCCTGTGTCTCCGGGGTCGTCTCGGATTAAAGCTGGAGATGGCCCACCTTTATCAGTCAGATTACATCACCTCCAGCCATGATGATACCCCCTCGCTCGCCATGTGACAGGCTTTCACTGTGGGCACAGAACCAGGCCATGCGCTCCAATGTCCCGTCTGCCAAAATAACTCAGCAGTTTCTCATACAGTAAGTGTTCGGTTGCACTTTACACATTGTAGTCCAGCGAGTCAGGAGTTTCAAAAAACAATGGGATACGATTTTGTAAAGACGCAGAGGTTTTTTTTTTCAGATGAGTCAAAGTACAAAGAGGTGGTCCATAGTGTCCAATGCGTTCAAAGGCCTTTTGTGACGGGATGAGTCAGTTTGAGACATGGTGCGTTTGTTTTTTCACCAAAGCTTCGGCACTTGGAAGTAAAGGGGGCTTCGCGTTTACCCGGGCAGGAAAGGGGCCCTCCAAAAGCCGATAATGTGCATTTATTTTAGAGAATATGAAGTGCAGGCTCATGGAGATCGGACCACAATTTTCTACTTAACCCCTTTTACCAAAACTAAGACAGTTCTCTGGAGCTCTAAAGGAACTACTACTACTACTAAAGGAACAATCCAAAACAAGAATTAACCAATACAAACCTAAAGCCTGAATTAAAGTAGCTCTAAAAAAAAAGAGTGGTAAAACTGCACTAAAGGTGACATTCATGTTCAAGAATTATTTTTCATAATTTCAAATGGAACTCAAAATAACTTGCCATAGTAATCTTAAATCTTAAATGATTTTCAATTGACAACAATCAATTGACCAATGGCACTTTCTAAAGCTTATTATTTGTATTATTAGCTTATTATTAAGAAGACGTTGAACTTCGTGCCAGTTTTCGTTTCATGTTGATGAGCCCAGTAATTCATTATATCAACCATAAAACGGGTCAACAAATCTGCACTCTGACAGTTTAACAGCAAAAGTAATTTTCCTTGAGGATCAATAAGTCTAAGTCTAAATTCCACCATTTGGACTCAGTTTTACTATAGAGCAGGGGTGGGCAATTATTTTCCTCCGAGGGCCATATTCGAATCCAGGCAAGTAGCGGAGGGCCACGATCATTGGTGTGAAAAAAAAAAAATCAAAAAAATTAAATATCAAATAAAATATCACTTTTCTGTCAATTATAGGCTATTTTATCTATTATTTAATTCATTTCACGTCAAATATATTAAGGATACAAGTGCAGACAGATGCCTAAGGGCAAGTTCATATTTTAATATTACTTGGCATGTTTGGCGGACCGGATTATAAAGACAAACGGGCCACATGTGGCCCGCGGGCCGCAGTTTGCCCTCCCCTGAGATTATTGTGAATGTTGTGATGTCACGTGAAACCAACTCCTTGGCCACTTCAACCACCACCAATCACTCAACGCATCCAGGCAAGGTGGGTAAAGCATCTTGCCAAACGACACCACAACAACAACAACAAAAACAACAACATGCTTTGGTCTGAGCTGGAATCAAACCACAAACCTCCAAGTAGGTGGGCGAGCGAGCGCGGCCACCACAACAACAGCCACACTGAACTAAACGAGGACTGAACCAACACCAAAACAAATCTAAAACAGGTCACGCATGAAGCAGCCCTACACACAAGGACAAAATCCCAATTATTTGCTACAACAATCTCCATAAAGGGCACAGACTCGCCGTAAATATCAGGGCACGCCATGTGAACCACCACCAAGTGCAGGCAACATACCTTAGGCCTTAAGTTATGCCATTGTAGTGTGGTCAGAGACAGGAAGCGTGACACCCTGTAGTTTTAGAGTTAGAGAAACACATGTAGGGCCTTAAGTCCTACTACACTGATGCTCAACTGGAGTGGGAGGAGGTGATGAAGAAGAAGAAGAAGAAGAAGAAGAAGAAGAAGAAGAAGAAGAAGAAGAAGAAGAAGAAGAAGAAGAAGAAGAAGAAGAAGAAGAAGAAGAAGAAGAAGAAGAAGAAATGGCGTGACTAAAACACATGTGACCCACTGCCTTATCCAAACAGGTTCAAAATAGTCATGTTTGGTCGTAATTTCCATATCAAATCCACTGTCTGGAGTGGGAAAAGTGCCATTTGGACTATGTGATAAATGGTTACACGTTATGAATGAATTGGCTCAAGTTCAAAAGTGTGTGTGCCTGTGTCTCATTGGTCTATTCTGAGAGCAAGTGGTAAGGTATGTGCCACACACACTGGGCTAATGACAGGGCCTGCGCTAGACTTTTAATTGCCACATTTTTTTTACCATAATAAGGACCCGGGCGCGGTGCATTTAAGCGAGCCATGTGATTGTGAAGTCAGCGTTGCTCTCTTGACCCTGCGCCGCGGACCCGTCAATGACAGCGAGGTAAAGCAACGCAGCGCCCCGTAGTAGCAGCTCGTTTATCCCGCTGGAGGTGCCTGTGCTCGCCCGTCTCTTCCGTATGCCGCGCGCGCGAGAGAGACACACCGCCGCCGCCGCCGCACGCGAGAGAGACGCCGCACCACCGCGAGAATATGCAGTAATGTCACAACTTACCCTTTTCACCAGCCGCCTCTCGTATTCTCCGACTGTGTGAGTGTGTGGGGGGAAACACAATCCCGTTTGAATGAATGTCCTCCTCCGGCAGCGGGGAATGATTGGTCACATCATGCTGACAAGCGATGGCACTGGACCCTACACGCGCGCGCGTCTTTCCCCCCCGCGGGATGTGTCCAGAGCACGAGACGCGCTCTTACGTTTACGCGGAGTCACTTTCCGAGAGCGCGGAAGCCGGGGCGGTGCTGGGGGCTGTGGCCGAAGTGCGCGGTCCCTCCTGCGGTCACGGTGTTCCCACACACTGCCCCATGGAGCGAGCCGGGGCTAAGTTTGCTTTTTTCCGCCGGTTGTCGCCCGGTTCGGTGTGCGGAGAGAGGCGGCCCCGCCCTGTGGAGAAGGGGCCGCGGAGACGGGGAGCTCCGACCAATGGCGGTGCGCAGGGAGGCGCTGCTTCTCCGGGATCACGCCATGATTTACGCCTGGTTTACGCCGGTGACTAAGCGATATCCTCATCGCCGCGTTCAGTCCAGGAGGGGTACGCGTTTGTGTTATTGTGCGGACACGGCGTGGTGCTTGTAGGTGTAAAATGGTGTTCCTTCATCATTAGATTACTACAGTTCAAAAATGTCACTGAGCCCTTTTCTAATCCTATAAACAGGTAAATTGGGATTTGCAATGCACAAAATGTAAAATTCTGATCTAAGTATGTCATAATAAATACTACCTACTTAAAAACAAAACATATCATGTATTTTTTTAAAGAAACTACTTGCTGGCAGGTAGGAGAACTTGTAGGAGCCACATCTGGAGACTGTCAGGGGTCCATGATCAAGAAGGATGGCACTGCAGAAAGCTCACAGAAATGTTCTATAGGCTGCAGGCTACACAGAAATAGGCCTGTAGGTGCTGTTGAAAGTCATAATATTGGAGCAGTTTAACATATTAAATGTTTTCATATAAAGTCAATTGGCCAGAAGCCTAACGCAGAAGCCAATTCCACTGTTCTAATCACAGTTATTCAGGTCTCAAAGCCCTGGCAATGGCAATAGAAGCCTACTTTTTTAGAGATCAGATAGTAGAGTATATAAATGTGTAATTATCACCAGATTAAGGAAAACAGAACTAAAACAAGATGCATTTTCGAATTCTAAAGCACACATAACGTTAGTCAAGGCAGGGCAAAGATGTTAAATTGCCCTCGAGTAATCATCTAAATTAGCCTTAACCTGTTACCCGTTTGTATGATTGGGTTCATTAAAGGCTAACAAGCAGAAGCCAAAAGCATTAGAGAGGGAACATGTTTTCTCCAATGCACAAAATGCGGAGGAAATCTGGGGCACAATCACATGATAAAAAGGCTTTTTGCTGAAGTGATTACTGTGCCAAAAGCCTGAAAGCAAGAATTGGGTGATTAAGTGGAAGAGAACGCATGAAAGTAAAACTGAACGATTAGCCCTTGTTACTTCACTCTTTTACACTAATGGAAAGTTGATAGATGTAGACTCTTTACCATGAGACCTGTTCAGTCTAACATTTTCACCGTAAAGCGCGTCATAATGGTAGATTTAGATTGATGTATTTAAACACATTACACTAGAACACATTTTTGGTGAGTAGCCTTTCCTTAAACAAATACTAAATACATTTCTGCATCTTTACTTTAGTTAATCTTTCGTGAAACCCTGATTGTCACACCAAAAGGACCGAATCAGATGACTTAATTACACTGCCATATATGCCTTAACAGTGAGCCAGGGAACAAAATCACAGTCTTTTTCCTATTATGTGAACTCTTTTCTGCTCAATGAGTGTTCGCATTGTGAGCGCCGCACATTGGGTCATATGAGTCTGAGGTCTGGTCTGCTGATGTCAAGTGAGGCCCATTTCACTCAGTCAAAACAACGTCTCCTCTGCTCTCCAACCATATCTGGACAGTATTCGGCTCAAAATGTTGAGCGCTTTTAGTGGCTATAGGAAGATATTTGTGTGTGCGCCAACGTTTTTTAAAATAATTGCTTAGGTTTAGTTTTAAGTCATAATTTTGGACTAGATTCTTAGTTTAATGTTTGAGCCAGGAATTTTCAGGATCCAAATTCATTGGTTTCATTCTTTATGGCCTTTCCAAAGATTTATTTTGAATAGTTAATGCAGCAACAATTCTTAATATTATTTATTTTGTAATCCATTGGATTATCCAGGTGAACAAATGATGATAGATATTTAACCACCATGAACAAGAAAATCTCTAGATTATTTCACATTTATTGAGTTGTACATACTAAAACAGAATAAAAACTAGATATTTATTGGAAAAAAATATCAGTGCAGTAACAGAACAAAATGTGACAATTCCTGAACAGTTTTAGAATCATCTTACGTTTTCTCAGAACTAGTTTAAGACCACTGGGTTGAATAAAAAAAACGTACTATTATTTTGTGCTGAAAATGTGAAAATGCCTTGCCCTTAAAAAGAGCTAAGCATGGTAGTGGTATCAAACTCGGTATAGGGTCCTTTTTGAAGTTTTAAATGTTCATATCAACAGTCAGGTTACTGTGTCTGCAGTGCCAATTTAGGTCTAATGGATCTATCAATATCAAGCATCAGCAGCTATTATTGCAGCATTTATACAAGGACATCTCCAGACTTGGTCCTTTTGTTTACACCTACAAAACAGACCAATGTCTTGTCAATAGTCTGCTGTCCCCAAGTACTTAAAATAAATGTGACAAGCCTTTACACTGTAATAAAAAAACATTACATTGGAGCTCCTGCGTAGACACTTCTCAGATGAGGTTTCAGGGTAAAGGAGATTCGAGTTCCTGTTAAAACACAACTTGTTAGTGGTCACTTTGATCTACTTCATGATTAAAACTCTAAATTAAAAGTGGTGGCATTGAAGGGTATAACATAATCTTGTAATAGTTCTTTAATCTTGGCTGTAGTGTACAATCAACCTTTACATTACATTTCCTCACCGCGTGATACTTTTCAATTGTACACATGTAATAATAATTAACACAAACACAATTTAAAAAAGTTACGTCAGTGCTCTTTAGGGCTGTAGGCCTTTAGTCGTTTAGTCAGTTAACCAATCAATGGAGTCTTACCTACTTGTATTAGTCGTTTAAGACAACTAGCCTAATTATTTTATTGGGATTATGATGATTGATATGAATCACAGCAGAAAAGTCTTAGCGAGTTGTTCTGAGATTTGGGAAGTTTAATCTGCCGTTTAACTGATACATATATTGTTTACTTATAGTTTTCTGTATAAATCGGCATATTTATTAGTTGCGTGAATTCCTGATCTTGCGGTTTTGTGCCGTTTAGTCAGATACAGGGTCTTCATAGAACTTTTGACAGCACAACGTGTCGCCCCATTGCTCTTAGATAAAACTGACAACCTTACTCTTTTAGCAAAACTCTGCACACACGTTTCTCTGTCAATGGTCCCTGTGTTTGCCTGCAACAAGACAATCCGTTTTCAAAGACTTAAAGGCTATTAAATTGAATAGAGGGGTTGTTCTTCAGGATTGAGATTACCTGAATACATCTTTGACTAACTCATGCTACAGATGAACTGTTTGGGGGCCTGTGGCTTGTCCCTGATCGATATAGCATGAAGTGTGAGTAATTAATGGTTAATTCTCCCCCTGGGATGGACACAAGTTGAAGCCTCAGGGCAGACCCAGCAATTAGGAAGTGACTCGGGACCTGTAGGAAAGCTCGTGGTTCCCTCAAGTCCAATCCATCTTGCTCAGATAAAGAGGGTCATTGCAAAGCTAATGTTTAACCCAAAGAACACTGTCGGGCAGCCCATAAACGGTTTCCTCTTTCAGACAATTTGTGGCTGGTGAAGAGTTTGTTTGACATTGTTTACGCCAGCAAAATTCTTCAAAAAGAGATTCTCAAGCATGCCACTTTGTAAGAAAAACGCATTGGGTTTGTTTGCTGACAGTCCATAGTGTCAAGGGAAAAGAAACCGGCTGCTGCTGAAGACCAAAGCAGATGACAGAAGAAGGACAGAAGGCGCATTGACTTAGTTGAGTGGATTTATGTTGAAATCTCTGTTTGACTCAAGTGCCATCCGCAGGTGTGAGCCGAGACAAGGGCGCTGTTGTCAGAGGCGGGTTGAGAAAGGTCAGGTGAGCATAAAGACATCAATAAAACACACAGCTGGGGCCAGGAGAGCAGTTATAATGATCAACCGATACAGTCGTCACATGGTATTTGTATGAAACGCACTGGACGAGCAAAGACCAAGAGAGTAAGCAAAGATGAGTTCAACATCTAATCAGGAACACAGTATTCATGGGTTTTAACTTCCTGTTATAGGGGACATTTTGAGAACTTTTACCCAATGGATAGTTTGTTTTTAATTATTTGCCATGGCAACAGTACTAATTCACTTCAAAACCCACAGATATTTAAGTGAGAATCTAAGTTACAGATACAGTAAATGTTCTGCTTTGAATAAATAAAAGGGTTAACAGAAAAATAAAATGGCAATGATAATAATAATAATAATAATATACATTTTAATTTGTGTATAGAGAGTGCCTCAGATCTTATAGCCAGACATTTTAAAGGTACAGGTTAAAATAGTTTCTCTGGTTATCAACACATGATGTACTTTTTCCTTGAAGGCCATCTGTATTAAACAACATACATAAGCTTATGAGGCTTTGTGGTTTACTATTGGTGTCATTGTGCCCATGGGCAAGACATTTAACTCATGTCTGTAGTGGATGAATGTGTGAGCTTTTAGGAGAGTGAATGGTTCAATAAAAAGGCTTTCAAATTGACACTGAAACTCAAACATATCAAATACTAAGTTGCCTAGAGCTCAGAATGAACTCTCTGAACCCGCTGAGTATTGCATCTGTAATTCTCTAGGACAAACCTGTGTGGTCAAGAGGCTGTAACATAAAGGAGTGCTCATTCTCATTGGCGCAGACAAAAGCAGCACGCACAGATGGAATTATCTCTGTGTTTATACCTGTGGCTGGGAGTGTGGACTTGAAATGTGGAAAAAGGCATGGTTCTTTCTCCATAAAGGCTACAGGAGGGGAACTCTCTACCGCCCTCTGCCCACTATGTGCATTCAGTCGCCTGCAGAACAAGGCCCTGGTGCAAGCTGAATCATTTATTATCGGACATTAATATTTCATACAGCTATAGGCACGCAATTAACAAAAACCTTTGAAACCACAAGATTTGTTGAACATGAAAGCAAGAGCAGACAGTTGTGTCTCTTTGAAAAAAGGAAGATGCCATCAGTTTATAAGAAAATAATGAGGTGGGTTGAAGAAAGGTTGCATTTCCTTGTTAAAATGTTTATTTATAAAAGTCAAAGATAAACTGAGACACTCTGAATAAAAAAATACATACATAAATAAATAGATGAACAACCTATTTCAGAGCTGTAACAAAGCTAGTTCTGATTTATTATATTGTATTATTTGAGTATTATCTTTAAGTATCATTTATATGTCCATGTCATTTTCCCTGTGGTTCAATAAATTGTGTATATGTATTACTATTACATACAGTATGTATTACTATTACATACAGTATGTATTACTATTACATACAGTATTCTGCAAACATATACTGCGGATTATGTAAGCAAAGCAGTAAACATGTTATTTTGGTGGATTTGTTTATTGGTCTGTAAAAGGAGTGAACTATGTCGATGCTCATCTGTCACTGTTGTGAAATTTAAGACACAAGATGTGTTATTTTAAGCAACATTAAAAGTTTGTGAGACACACTGAGCAGCTACCATGCTCTTTATCATTATGAAGCAACCATATAACCATTATGAAGATATTTGCTCTGCATTATGTTCATAGGTCCATCTGCCCTACAATGGCTTTGGTGTCCCACTGTTCCCTGCTCAGCACTGTTGCTGCAGTTGAATCTGGTCCAGAGTGTTTTTAGCCCGGGCTATGAAGATTATCAGTGGGAGCAACAATTCAAGCTGCCCAGGCCCCGTATACTATTCAATGCTGCTGACAGCTTATACAAAAACACACAAAGCAAACAACAGTCTTCAGCAGTCGCTCCAGCAGCCAAGGACTAAGTCAACACGAGCCATGCCAGGACTCCTCTGCTCCACATGATTTTAGTCCAATCTGTGTTCCTAGAGTTTTGAAGTAACCGTTTTTTTGCAGTAAATAGATGTAGATATAGATACCTTAATAGATATTTGTTTGAAACTTGTTTTACCATCTAAAGCATATAGTTTAAGCCATGGACAAACAAACTATACAAATAAAGTTATGAGTTTTTGTGCTTAATGAGCAATGTTTTAAAAGATCCATCCACATATGTAAAATCCCAATAAAAAATAGAACTGTACCAAATAAAAGATGGTTATGTTCAAACCAGTGAGACAAAGTTGGAATTTTTATGGCACTTTTTATGCTGCTCAAGTGTATCTTCTTTCCCTTGATCCACTGATATGGTGCCATTCCCAGTCCCCCTCCCACAGACATCACGCGCTGGGCTCCACCAAGAGCACACTGCACACTCATCTCAGCACTATAAAGGGAAGAGGGAGTGAAAGGTTGTCATCTCCGTGCAATGATTTGGTTGATAAATAATCTTTGCAAATGCATGGGGTTAATTTAAAGAATATTGAATTTGATATTTTTTTCAAATGGAACATTTAACTTTGTCATTCTATACTTGCTAATATACCCAATGGCCTATTGCCATATATAAGCTGAAGGTTCCTTGAATTGTGTTTGTTGTGGATAACCTATACAATAAAGATAAATTAGTCTACGGTAATCTTTTTAAGGCTATACTTCATGCACTGAATGGCCACCTAGTGTAGACAGTAGGACTTAGTAACTCTAACATCTTTATGAACTGCTGTAGGGTATACAGCGTAGCAAATCCACACTTTGTGAAGTTACAGCCCAATAGCCTGTGGCCCGTCAGTGTCACACTGAGTTTTCCTTTAGAGCCTCACGCTGCTCCACTGTGCCTCGGGCCAAACAGGCAATGTGCACTTCCTGAGCACCAGAGATGATTCTTCTTGACACCATGACATGGGGGACTTTCATGTCAAATTTGATACAATAATAACATTAAATGTTTCAATAATAATAAATAATAATATAGAGTACTATGTTTTATGTTTTATGTTATGTGTGTTTAGGAAACATAGCTCATCACAAGATGAGCTGGGGTACCTTTTGTCATAATTTGTAAGTTCTGTTGTAAAAGCAGAACTACCGGTATGTGGGAAAAAAATCATAGCTTTTTCTAACTTTTAAACATTTCATCTCTTGAAACTTGTAAGAGAGAGCAATGTATATGACGTTTTGGACACTTTGGGATGAGAGCTGATTGAGTGTTTAGGTGCGGTGAAATGGCCCAGCAGTTTCAGGAGCCGCGGCAGTGCCATATAGCCTCATGGCTAACCCTAACCTTAAACCTAACCCTAACCTTAACCCTAACCCTAACCCTAACTCTAACTCTAACTTTAACTCTAACTCTAACTCTAACTCTAACTCTAACCCTAACCCTGACCCTAATCCTAACCTTAATCCTAACCCTAACCCTAACCCTGACTCTAACCCTAACCCGGCGCGGTCTGAACGCCGCGGTCAAATAGCCCAGCAGTTTCAGGAACAAAATAACATGGCCGCGCGCCTTTAAAAAAGGCGGTGGCTGCAGAGCCGCGGCCCGCGGTCAAATGGCCGAGCAGTTTCAGGAACCGCGGCACTTCCCTTATAGCGTCATGGCTAACCCTTACCCTTACCCTTACCCTTACCCTAACCCTAACCCTAACCCTAACCCTTACCCTAACCCTAACCCTAACCCGGCGCGGTGTAAAACGGCGCTAAAACGCGGTCAAATAGTGCAGCAGTTTCAGGAGCCGCGGCGCGCGGCCGGCACAAAAATAACATGGCAGTTTCGGCCGCGCGCCGCGGCTCTGCAGACACTCCCTTTAAAAAAGGCATGGAAAAGGTCGATACTTACCACATTCAGTAAAAATGGTGCGCGGTCCCTTTAAGAAAATGACAACAAAAGCGTTCTTACTTCCTGTTAGCATTAGCTATGTAGCCACAGTAGGCATAGGCACTTTTTGGGCTTTTACTAGTTTACAAACGTGAATTACATGTTATAAAACGGTATGTCTGGTAGAAAGAGAAAAATACAATCGAAATCAGAGCACATACCTGCAAAAGTATTAAATAAACTCAAAAAAACAAGTAATGTTAATGAAATTGAACAAAGTCACTACTTTATCAAAAATGATCCAAAACTCAAACTAGGTGAAGACTTTTTCAAGCAACCATGCATCACTTTGGCAAAAGCTTTCCTCGGCAAGGTAAATATTAATATTTGATTTACAATTTCCCATTGTATCAAGTATGTACTAATATTTTTGTTAGCTATATTTTTAAAATGTGATTCTGATTGACCCTTATTTCCACATTATTTAATTGTCTGTTGTCAGATATTTGAATTAGAATAATAAATTATTAATTGAAATACTTAAATATGATGCCAAACAACCTTAAATCATTATGTATGTATATGGGTTGGTGGGCAACATGTTTTTAAATGCATTAGTGAGGTTTAAGTAGACAAATGTGAAATGTCTGCCCACACAAGGGCAAAATATCACTTTATACCCTGATTATTTTTTGAATACATTAACTATTTTATATTGAAATGTTTCATATCTTTAAAACAACATCCACAATATTATCAATATTTTTGATGATCTGCCCAGTTACCAAAGGCCTATGAATTATGAATTGAGAACAGTTTCAGTTCCTTGGTGTGTAGGACATGCATTAAACAGTGGTTTGTGTTTATCCCTGCAGGTGTTGGTCCGCAGGCGTGCAGATGGAGTGGAGCTGCGGGGGAAGATTGTGGAGACTGAAGCGTACCTCGGTGGAGAAGATAGAGCGTCTCATTCAGCTGGAGGGAAATGCACCCAGAGAAATACAGCAATGTTTATGAAGCCTGGCACTATCTATGTCTATCCCATCTATGGCATCTACCTCTGCATGAATGTGTCCAGTGAGGGTAAAGGCATTAATTATGACCAAAGCTACAAAATGATTAAGGAGAATGGCTTTTAAAGTTGTTACAAAGAGAGTACAATCCTTACATAACATTTGCTCTGGGGAAATAAAAACTTTAAGCAAAACGTTTCCCTATTTAGGCTAGTTTTAGCAGTCACACACTATTTTTGATGTACATTTCACACTTTACACAAATTTGATGATGATTTTGATTGGGAAAAATTGGCTTAAATTGTAGTGTGGCCTTCCTCACAACAAATTGTTATTTTAGTTTTGGTAATAATGTGTACTTCTGTTTCATCACAAGACACAATACTAGTTTGATTCTAAGAAAAGGCTTATTACTCTATGCCAATTTTGATACCACAATAATTTAAAAAAAGCTTTTGTAGACAATAGAATGTAATTTTCAACACTAAATAGTACTTTGTTCATGTTACCGTGTGGGTCTGATACTAATTTAGATAAAGCTCAAGATAATTCTAAAACCGTTCAGACAAAGGTCCACATTTCCTGTTTTTGTATTTTTCTTATTAGCCATATTTGCTCAAGAGCGTATCAACTTCCGATTCTAGTTTTATTATTTTCGACAACCACATGTGGTAATATAAAAAAAAAAAAATGTTCTTAATTTACCAAGAACATATTGCTTTGGCTCTAATCACACAAGTTAGTGATGGGTTTTCCACATTTTAATAAAGCAGTTGAGGTGCTGCTTGTGAATTATTGCTGACCTTTGCCTGTTTGCGTCATTGCACAGGAGAAGGCGCCGCTGTACTGCTGAGATCTCTGGAGCCAGTGCAGGGTCAGTCCAACATGAGACAGCTGAGGACGGCGAAGCGCAAAGACGGAGCGAGACAACTGAAGGACAAAGAGCTGTGCAACGGGCCCTCAAAGCTGTGCCAGGCGCTGGACGTACCGCGCTGCTTTGACCGCCGGGACCTGGCCTCAGACCCGGAGGTTTGGCTGGAGAGGGACGCCAATGCCGATCAAGATGATGTCAGCAACATTGTGTCAGCACCACGGATTGGCATCGAGTCACACGGGGAATGGGCCAAGAAACCACTACGGTATTATATTTTAGGCCATCCATGTGTCAGTGTAAGAAATAAAGAGGCAGAAAGAATGATTGAGTCTGAATTGATGACCAACCATTCAGACTGAGAATGTGATACAGGGCAACACAAGGTCAAAGGGACTCTGCAAAGATTTTCCTGAAAACCATTGACCGTCTGTGAGCTCAAAGTGACATTGGAAAAAAGACAATCTCCGAAACAGGACAACTGAAGAGGGTCTTTTGATAGTCAGTATGTTCTGTACACTTTCCTTTGTGTATGTGATGTATTATATTTATTCATGAGTTTCTACTAACTGCTTCTACATCAAAATTGGGATTAAACTTGGACTAAATCCTTGACTAAACAAGGAATAGAACAGAACCAAATCAAGACTACATCAGGACTAAACTGGGCTCAAACCAAGTACAATGTCAAGAGCAATTCAGGACAACCGTGAACACCCATGGTTGTTTAAAATGATCTGTTACCAGGTTGTAACGGTACTTTCAAAGGATTAAAACCTGAAATGAAACTCCCCGTACTCCAGCGAGCAAAATGCATCTGTGTTTTTAATGAAAATCTCATTATGTGTCATTTTAGTGATTTCACAGATGCCTGAAGTTGTACTTCCTTCAAAGCCAATACAATTCGTCTGATGTTGAGTATCTCTGCTTCTTCTGGGTCCTTGAATCTTCACCCCTGGGATTCCTGGACAGAGGTAGTTTGAGGTCTGGAATGATCATTATTCCTCTGTACCGTGTAATAATATAAGGAACAGTGACAAAATGTGGTCAAATGTCTTTTTAAAGAAGACATATTATGCTTTTTTGGGGTGTTTAGTAATAAACTATAACATGCGTGGATCTTTATTTTGCATTTTGTTCATTGCAAACAGCTATATTTTTCTAAAACTGCTTAATAATAGAAACTAGTCCTTTGATAGAGGGAAGATAATCGCAGACATTTTCTGAGCATTGCCTCAAAATGCAGAACACTTCTCAAACTCAAACAAGTACAACTCTGAATAAGTTACTGATGAGGGAAAACCATTAAAGTATGATTTAAAGCCCATTAATTGTATAATACTTTACCTGTAATTACAAAATTAATTTGAGACATGGCTGATAAATAAAAAATAATTTTATAGTGTAAACATTATTTGGCTTGTAAAGAGAATGTACATCTTGATACAAAATTATTATTGTTAATTTAAAATGTAAGGTAACAGCAGGTATCTCAAAAAACCTAGAGCTAGCACAGTCTTGTCGTCATTTCTCCATCGGCGACTGAAAGATTGAAATAATTGGGTCTTCGTGGTTGGTCACCACAAGGACACTTCGGAACTTGTCGAACAGCGTCTTGAGCTGGGAGCGCCTCATGTTCTCATTGTACATAATCTCCTCCAGGTGGTGATGTCCCCTGAAGTAGTGCAACAGCCTAAAACAAGCAAAGACAAAAACAGTTTGAGAGTTGCGTCTTACCGATGAGAGCTGTCACTGCCACTCAAGCAGCACAGATGGAGGGGACAAGGAGCAGTGTAGCATTTTATTCTAATTGAAATGTGTGACGTTCTTCAAAGTTACTTGGGGAAAAAACGGGGGAACTTTCAGACGCAATTTATTAGGAATGGAAGGTTTTCACGACGTCCTTGAGTAAGATGATGAATTTAACTTGTATATTTAAAATGTTTCACAAGTAAAGGTGCGCTGTAGCTTTTCTGGTGGAGGGTCTGCCGTCTGCAGGGCCTAGAACTTTGTCATTGTAACTATTTCAAGGTATTTTTGAGGAATAAAAACAGATGCGTTTGAGGCAAGACACTGCAGGCAAAACATATGTATTATTAGTTTTAGTTTTTTGATCCTCTCTCAACACATGTGGAATTTGTTTCATGTGGAAACAAAATTGTCCATTCTGCTCCTAAAGATGTTCTATTCTTTCATTGAATCCACTGTAAGCATAAATGTCAATGGGACATTGTAACTTCAAAGACCGTTTTCTTAAATGTATTTTTTTACATAAAGATAAGTCTTTAATGTAGCGCCTACACACCAAGCATTACAATGTTGGACTTAACAAGATTTTGATGGAACATACTAAAGGATTCGTTGATATCTAATTATAAGCCTGATTTATTAAAGTTTTAAGTTTAAAAAATGATCTGAAATTATATTTTTTGGGGGGCAATTTTCAGTCAGATCTAGTTTATTCCAGTTTTGGCCATGATTTTGTTTATCTGGTCTTGGAATTAATCAGCTCTACCTCAGTTAGATCTGATTTTGGTCTGTTTTATTTTTACAACAACAGTAAATTGCAAATAACTATAACTATAACTAATACCTGGCAAACATCCGTAGATCTTCTGGGTTTTGTGCTGCAGGGATGTTCAGAATGACCTGCCTCTCCTGCTCTGATAGACTGGCCAGAAGAGTTTCAGTCATCCTTTTGTTGAGTGGCGAGTCTCCTCCCGTCAGCAGCTCTGCACTGGAGTTCTCCATACTGGGGCTGGTCATGGTCATGTCATCACTGCTGGCTGCAAAACACAACACAGATGTCACAGTCAGATATCTACTGATATATGCAGGTTCTCCCAAACACTATTTAGCCTTTGATTGAAAAGTGAATATACCTATGCTGGATAAGTTGCGTTTTCCTAAATGTTTGTCCAGCTGTGCAGTAGCAGAGGCGGCAATTTGACACATGAATATGTTGTTATACGGTAATTACTTAAAGTTGGAAAAAACGCACTAAACAAGGGTACAACGAGTTACAATAACATATTGCATTTTTCAGTAACAAAGTAATATAACGCATTACTGAGTTGAAAATGGGTAATATATTACAAGAGCATTTTATTATGGTGCTTGCTTTTGGCACGGACATTTCACTGGGGCAGTACTCTACTCTACTCTCGCCGTGCGCTCTGTGAGTGCAGCTCAGAGAGTTTAAACTCAGTATAAATTAATATATTTTGAAAACCATATGAAGCCTAAATGGTTTTAATCAGATGAAACATGGACAATTTTATAAAATACAGTTGGCAAACAGTTCTATGACTACTGAAAAATACAATGTCACTTACAATATTATAAAGAAAATTGGGAACTACAAGTTTGTCAAACAGCAAAAGTAACTCAAAAGTGTAGTAGAGTAGTGTAACTCTGGCACAGTAATAGCAATACAAATATATACGTTTTTAGCACTGTAAGTTGTAATATATAATGTAAGTGTATAGGTCTCAGTAGTGGGACATATTGAGCCACAAGGAAACTTAAAATATGTACCGGTACTAATTCTAATTTGTTTTACAGTGATTTTAATACATTTATTACATTCAATGTCTTATGTAAAGCAGTTTGAATTAGTTTGTGTACAAAGTCTGCTGAACCAATAATAATGATGAGCAGTACTCATACATACTGGGGGATCCGAAGCTGAGAGCGCTGGGCGTGCTTAGGCTGCGGCCACCGACTCGACCTGGCAAAAGCGGGTCTTCATCTTTGAAGCTGGGCTCGTCTTCACTGGGAGGAACCAACAGACACACGTATGTGTGCAGCTGGATGAGCAGGCGGCGCTGGAGCATCCACACCACCATCTGTATCAGCTGAGCCTGCAGGAGAAACACGTGATTATAAATAACATGCACACATAAAGCCTACAATTAATTCATCCAAAATTGCTGGTGAAAAAGTGACCCTGGTCCAATACTGCAATGGAAGAACTGTAGAATCTGCTAAACTGAGACTATTGTCCAAGACCAAGGTTTACCAATTGTATTGTAAGCATGGATTATGTTGATAATACAAAAGTGTTGTTAATGCACCCAAGCGCTACACATACAGTTGACTTTTACCAAAATCTAAACCACAAACTGAAAACATAGATGGGACCCGTCTTCTTCTGGAGACCTCCTGTAGATGCCTACAAACATCAACCTCAAACCGGGTCATGTACAGTTTAATGTGAAAATAGGCAACGCATGGACCTAAAAGCTCAACAAAACAACATTGTCACTGATCTTATGCTCCTGAAAAATGAAAGCTGATGTCTCTTTCATATTAATAATTCATAACTAACTGCTTGGCTCCAAAATATGATGGGTCAATGAGAACAGCTGCTCTCTCTGCTAACAAAATATACAGAACGTAGTAAATCTCTACATTTTTAACAACAGTTAATTATAGTGTCAGTGTGTGTGCCAGTTCCATCTCTAAATAAAAGAGTGTTGTTTCAAGAAAGTAACACAAAACCTGTAAATGAAAATGCAAATGAGCGTATGCTTGGATAAAGATGGTTTGAGGTGGTTGTGTCATATTAGTGCTTAGGGATTACCTCTTGTGCTGGTGCTTCCAGTGGATTTCTGAACTCAGACAATGACACTGGCAGTGAGAATTTGGCTAACATTGAGGGCAAATCATTGCCAGGAAACTGCTGGGAAAACTGCACAGCCAGCGGAGAGTATCTACACATAAGAAGGTGGCATGTAATTAAGACATTCCTTTGTGTAAATGGTTACATAATAAGTAAGGGGCATATGACCATTTAAAAAAGCCAAAGTGTCTGTTTAAAATGAGTTTGCTCACAGGCAGATGTTGGCATGAGGAGACAGCATGTAGACATTATTCTCACACAGTGGATAAATGATTATTGCCTTTCCCCAGTAAACCAAGTGAGCAGCAATCTGAAAAATCTGAGAAAGAAAATATTATATAGATAGTTTAATGAAGGCAGTACTATTGTGCAGATAGATGCAAGAATGTAAAGTTAATAATTATTTATTCCCAAATGTTTGTTTACACTAAGCAATGTCACTTACTGTCCACAAGATGGCAATAACACGCAGGCTTCATTATGTAACTATACATTTCATAATGTGCATAGTAAAGGCTATATTAAAGTTGTGCACCTGGAGCAGAGCCAGGTCAGCGTCCTGGGCCAGTTGCTGCAGGTTTTTCACAGCGGAGCAAGTTTTGATGAGGCGAACCATCGCTGGAGAACAATCCAGAGGGAGCTGACTCAACAAAACCTTCTCACTGTCCAGCAGCAGCAGGGCGTGATAAGGTCTATAAATCAAACAGCACATCAAACTGTTAAAACACACGCACAAACACACATGGATTATTTTGGTGAGCGTAGGTTTTGCAAAAGAACATGCAATCATGCGTGAAATCAAGTAGTACACCAAGTAGTTTAGGGTTGTGCAGGTCCTCTGAGATAACACTAGAGGGCAGTGTAATCTACACATATTTCACAATTTCAGAGCAGCGTTGCAGGATCCAACAGTAGCGACCTAAGTAAGAGCTAATAGTTCCAGGATTGTGTTCATCTGTGGTCACCTTGGGTGTTTATTTTTTATTTATTTACTTGAATGAGGAACTGTGTACATTGATGAACAGCACTGTAAATGCACCAAATTTAGCCTCATATTTTTAATTTGTTATGTGGTTCTGGTGGAGTCACATTTCATTCTTACCTTGATACATTGCAGTGTTCATAACCCTGGAACTTTTCCACATTTTGCCACGTCACAACCACAAACTTAAATGAATTGTATTGGTATTTTTTGTGAAAGTGCAACAGAAAGTTGTACAGTTAGGAAGTGAAAGGAAAATTATGCATGATTTCCAGGATCTTTTTAAAATAAAAAATTATATTCGGTTCCATCCATCTTCTGGAGCGGCTTCCCTGTCCCCGCTGAAGAAAAGCAGCCACACAACATGTTACTCCCACCACCATGTTTGACAGTGGGGATGGTGTGTTCAGAGTCATGGGTACTGTTAGTTTTCCAAAACACATAGCTTTTTGCATTTAGGCCAAAAAGTTCAATTTTGGTTTGATCAGAGCACCTTCTTCCACATGTTTGCTGTGTCCCACACATGGCTTTTGGCAAACTGCAAACCAGACTTCTTATGGCTGTTTTTCAACAATGGCTTTCTTCTTGCCACTATTCCACGAAGGCCAGATTTGTGTAGTGCATGACTAATAGTCTGTGAGATGTTCAAAGCTTGGGAAATCTTTTTTCTAACCTATTACCTGCTTTAAACCTCCCCACAACTTTATCCCTGACCTGTCTGGTGTGTTCCTTGGACTTGATGATACTGTTTGCTCCCCAACATTCGCTCAACAATCTTCTGGCCTTCGCAGAACCGCTGCATTTATTATTTATTATTTTTCCCCTCCATCCCTTGTTGGGAAATGGGAGGTTTTGTCTATAGGAGTTTTTGTTTATAGGAGATCTTCTACTGAGAGTGTTTTTCAAACTTCCTATAAGTGATCTGTTCTTTTCTTCTGTATCTACCTCTGTATCTGTGTTGCATCAATGAAATTTCCCCATGTGGGACAATAAAGGAATATCTTATCTTATCTTTATACTGAGATTGAATTACACACAGATGGACTCTATTCACTACAATCTTTCAGCAATAATCAGGAAACTTCTGACAGCAAAAAATGCCAATACAATTTATTTAGGTTTGTGGTTGTGACGTGACAAAACATGGAAAAGTTCCAAAGATCGTAGATCTCACCATTGGCAATGGCAATAAGCCTTTTCTGATTCTGATGACTGTATTTACAGCAAAACTAGAATGTCACCATTGTATGCAATTAAAAAAATAAGCAGTGTGCATAGCATAGCATAGCATTTTAACACACTGTATATCTGAATCTTATTAACTATATATTTTATCCGCATACTGCAACTGCAGTGCAGATTGAGGAAATGTTAAAGGCGTTATCACTAAAAACACTGCTCAGGATACTTCCTGTACATGGGGACCAGTGAGAGGGGCTCTATTTGCCACATTTACTGTCCTATCTCGGCTCAACAAAAAGAGCTAAAACAACCATGTAAAATTCTATACGTAATCTTAATTGAAAAGTATTTGTATTGGGGGGGTTGTTGTTTTTTTTCAGTGACTAAACTCATTAAAAGAATAAAACAAGCTCAACAAAACAACAAATATGTTAATCCTTACCTTATGGCTTTTAAACTGCTCTCTAAGGCTTCTGGTGGGATGTAATAGTCCCCAATCCGGTGAATTTTGTGGGGTAAACAGAAGCTCACCTCCAGCCAATTGTTAATATGGAGACGCACCACTCCCGTTGTACAAAGGCTAAAAAATATGTTGTATTGAGTGATATGAGACATAAGCATATTCTACAAATCATATCAGGCAACTCACACACCTATCATACGCCTCCTTCAGGTCTCTCGCAAGCTTACACTTTGGAAGGATTTGTCTGAAAGGGGACTGGGGGCTTCCATCTGCAGACCAGAAAAAGAGGTCAATAAAATCAATAAAATGGTGGGAAGGAAAGAAACGGTATTAACATGTATTCTACTGTATATGAACTAAAATGTCTCACTTTCAGTCATGGTGGTGATCTCGTCCTGAACTGACAGCATCAATTTGGCTTCTCTGGTCAGGTACTGGCAGCGGCGCTCCTCGTGCTGCAGAGCTATAGCGATGCGCCGGGACAGGTTGTGCATGCAGCTGATGACTGAGGGATCAGCATTAGCCTTCAGAAAAAACATATAAAATACATACAATTTTAAACTTAACATTTATTGGTACCACTCAATAATAACAAGAGCTTAATTTTTAATACCAGAACGCCTAACCTCCTTACTTTGATTACTCAGCGTGAATCCTCCTTAATACATTTGTTCATTATGGATCAAGTCTTTGCTCATCCGTCATTAAGATAAGCAGTTAAGTGATAAGAAATGTTATTTACTTCTATTTTATCTTAACTAAAATTGTTTTAGTAAGTACTGTTGGCTACTTTATCCACATGTTATGGATACACTAACAACTAACTACAGTTAAAGGGATAAACAAAATATCATCACCATTTCAACTCGCCTATGTAATATATATTGGGGTACTTGTACTATTATTGCTTAGTTATGATCATAAAACTTTTGAAAGACAAACATTTCAGTAGACAGAAACCATTACAAAGCATGACAGAGCATTTTTACTCAATCCCGCCCAATCATCTGTTTGAGTTGTAGTGACTCAGCATGAGCCGGCCTCTTCACAACACATGATAGACTCCACTGATAGATCATGTTATCATCCACTGACACCCCTCTTTCGCTTTCAGAGTTTATCTATTAAGGTCTATACCCCACCCATAAACAGCTGCTGCCAATTCAAAAGGAGGCCCCTTCATGTATTACTTTTAAGGAGCTCAAAAATTGTTATTATAATGTCATACATAATACGTACCCTTAAGGCAAACACCACATTAAACAGGATCATTGTAGGCATTTCTCGTTTAGGTGAAGGATCAGTTTTAGAACCCTAAAGAAAAGAAATAATGCAATTGTATTTTAATTCAGCAATAATTACTAAACCACTAACATTTATGTTTTATACAGTTAAAACTACACACAAATGTGAAACAATTCAATGTTCAATTCAACAAAATACGGAAAATTGAAGGAAAAAAGAGCTAAACTATGTTGGTGCATGTAATACTGTAAATAGATAGATTTGTTCAATGTCTTATCATCATATATATATATATATATATATATATATATATATATATATATATATATATATATATATATATATATATATATATATATATATATATATATATATATATATATATATATATATATATATATATATATATATATATATATATATATATATATATATATATATATATATAAAGATAAGATATTCCTTTATTCCTTTATTGTCCACACATGGGGAAATTTAATTGTTGCAACGCAGGTAGATACAGAGGAAAAGGACAGATAACTTATAGGAAGTTTAAAAAACACTCTTAATAGAAGAACTTTTATAAACAAAACTCCTATAGACAAAACCTCTCATTTCCTAATAAGGAATGGAGGGGAAAAATAAAGATAAAATAAAATAAAAACAGCTAGCGTAAGACAAGATAATACTAATAATAATGGTAAAATAAACACTCTATTTTCATCAGTTATTTGTAAAAAATAAAGATAAAATAAAATTATATATATATATATATATACACATATATACACATATATACATATATATACATACATACATACATACATACATACATACATACATACATACATATATACATATATACATATATACATATACATACATATATACATACATATATACATATACATACATACATACATACATACATATACATACACACATATATATATATATATATATATATATATATATATATATATATATATATATATATACACATACCAGATGGGTTGTAGGCAGACAGAATGGTGTGTAAGTCCACTGGGGGGAGGGGGGGTGCCTACCTGGATGACAGGAGGATGCTGAAGGAGGGTGGGATGACCAACAAAGCGTACATTGTCAATCTTCAACTCAAACTTCTTTCCACACATGTCAGATTTGGTGGCCAGGATGGTAGCAAGAATGATGTCAGAGAACCTAAAAAAAATTGTAACACAAACTGTTAGGAAACGTATCAGGAAAATAGAAAATCATTAGACAAGTGGCAAGGTTTCTTATTCCTGGTCATAACATATGTTACAGTGATCAGAAGCATGGTTCTCCAGTGCAGAGCAAGAACTTGTGTTGTAGAAAGATAGACTGTCCACTTTGCAGAAAAGGTTTCCGCTCAAATGAAGACTGTGAAAGAAGCATGCCAATGCTGCTCAAGTAACATGCTTCAATCAAAGGGATCAAAGTCAAGATGCTCATTTTAAGATTTGTTTTATAAAGAAGTAACTGTAGACTTACCCCACAATTATGACTGGGATTTCAAAATATGCTTTATTGGATAATAGAAAATAAAAGTTGAACTTGAAAGATCTCAAAGTACAAAGGGAAGCTGAAAGTTAAATTAGGTAAATAATTAGACCGCTAGAGACAAGACTTTCTGAAATCAGGGTTGGGGTTCCTTAAGGACACAAAAAGGGAAAAGAAAGGGATAAAAGGGGTGATCTAAGCATAGGAAAGGTGGTTTTAATGATTCGGTCTTACCCTGCTACCAACTGTTCGTCAGTTAGTGAAGAGTGTTCTCTGAAATGGGATTTGGGCCATAAAAAAGAAGAAAGAAAGCAAACAATAGGGAGATGCAACACACACAGTTGGGCTGAACGCAGCACATGGACATTAAGCGACTGCAGCAAGCATCTAAAATATTGTTGTAGCTATAAGGTGTTTTAAAGTTAATGATTTATGAAATTGTTGCTATTCATAGTAAATACTAATCAGCCTTCATTTTATTAAATATAATATCATCAATTACACTACTTTGTATTCAACCTGCTACGACAAATTAGCAGCAGTATGAGTTGTATATTCAATGGCCACCATCCAAGTTTTTTATTTAAATTTTAATAACACACTTTTGATGATTCAGTACAGTGTATGCTATGCAGTACCTTGAATCTCCATCTTGATCCTCAGGCCCATCTCCAGAAGTGTTCAGAGCATATGGACTTCTCTGCTTAGCTGGTAAAACCATAGTTGAGCATAATTTATTTCTAATGTAATGCATGTAATGAATGCAATGTATTTGTTTTCGTTACTAATTTACTGTTCCATGTTATTTTTACATTTAAAGTATATGATTTGTCAATTAAAATATATTGGGTTAACTTACACATATTTTTGTGATGTCCAAACAAGGCGTAGCTTGTGTCTAATGTTTCGCTTACCTGTCAAAGACGACGGATTGTCAGAGACTCTTTGGAAAGGGTAACGAAAGAGTAGTTTATTCCCGCGACTGCCTGAGCTGACCAGGATTACGCTGATAGGACTGGTTTTGTCACTACTTTTATACTCATTACTTCGTGGTTGAGTATACATTGATTTTCTTTCTGCTTGTGGGTTATACATCATGTTAGCATTATTTAACGTTAGCGCTTTACTCCACGGCTATACCAAAATAAAAGACAATCGCTATCTAAATCGAAAAACAAACATCAAACTATTCCTTGTCACAGTGTATAGGTGTAGAAATGCAATCCTAAAACCGCTTTAGTAAAGCGTATTTCCCTCAGCTTTGATGCCTGTTTATCAAACACATCCTTATACAAAACGCTGCTTGTTGTGAGTCACTGTGAAATGTGTCCGACAGGAACAGAGGTGTCATTCAAATGTTCCGCAAAGGTTGCGTTACAGTATTTAAAATTTATGTGAATCACACACCTAAGGCTAAATGCTGCTCTGGCTGAAATGTTCCAAAGAATGGAATTAAACTAAAGTTTAAATCTATTTTGAATTTATTCAATTATAGGTGTGTTATTTCTCAAAAATACCAAAATGTGCAATTGAGCAGGGTTGTCTTTTCACATCTTATCTGTAACTTAGCCTGGTGCGGTCACCTGCTTGTTTCCATGGAGATAGAGAAGTTTAATGTGCCATATGGTGGCACGTTTCAGGCAAAGCAATAAAATTTCCATGGAGACAAGCAGGCAGGGGACCTTCCACCAGAAAAGTTACATAGTGCATCTTTAAATTGTAAGCAGTCTTCTTCTGTATTGCCTTGTAATTCAATTAAACAATGAAACAGTAAACAGAAATGTATCATAGGAAATATATTCTGAAATAGGCTCTAACACTTACAACTACTTCTAACAATAAACCACTGAAAAAAGAGAGAAAAATACATATTTTCATTTGCTTATTTATTTTATGACATTCAGAGTATTGATATCTGCAGCTGCCTTCTCCAGTTTATCTGTACTTCTCAGCCAGGGCACGGGCCAAAGCCTGGATGAACTTGTCAACAGCCACATGGGTCTCAGGGGGGAAGTCATCAGGAAAGTTCATAGCAAAGACAATCATGAGGCAGTGGCCCAGGAGCTGAAATAATAAAGTGTGTGAGTCAAGTGTATTTATTTTTTCAACAAAATGCTGCCGTTATAATTATTCAAGGCACTTTAGGATAAAGTTGTGGGGTAAATATGTGGGGAGGATTATGTAATGTCTAAAGAGAAGACGGCGTACTTCCCAGATATATGTCGTGAGCAGGACTAACAATAGTATAGCAAAATAGTCCCCACAGATATATTAGTTCCCAAAACGACACTTGATGCACACGATAATTAAAAAAAATAGAAGCCAATATAACATTTTCAACTTGATCAGCCATAAAGTATAATAATTTATAAAAAAAATCATAGAATTTGGCTAGAATTATGTGTCAAATTAAACCATTATGTGATCATATCAGTAGCAGTAATAGCAATGGTAGTAATAATTGATTTAGTACTTGTTTGTTTTTTTCTCTCGAGCAATTGATCAACAATCATTTCATATATTTTGTAATGTACATAAAGTATTTAAACTTGACAAAAGTAAGAAAAATATAAATAAATTAATCTTGAATATATAATTAACATACTTAAATTATAATATTGATAACTTTTTTATTATTAATTATCGCAGTAGTTGTATAGCAATAATAGTAGTATGATAGTCATATAAAAATAGTAATAAGTACTATGCAAAGCTGGATTGTGGAAATGGCAAAAATAGTTGCTTATTAGGAGAGCTGTAGTCATATGTGGATTTCAGTTTTTTGCTTATAAGCATTATAGTAGTATTTCCTTGTCATGTTCAAAAGGTGCTACTAAAACTCATGAATACTCATATAAACAGTGTAATGGGTATGTATGTGCCAACATAAAAAAACATAGTACCTTGAAGTTGACGGGGTCGACACGCAGGGTGAAGGCATGCAGCTCGCTCAGGCTCAAGAGACCAGTAGTCAGGTCATCGATATTGGCCACGGCTAAAGCCACTCCACCCATAATAGTCCTTCCATGCTTCTTCACCTGAGGAGAGGCTGGGGTAACATCCTTCCAGTGAGCGAAGTAGGTCTTGGTCTGAGGGTATGTTGCGATCAGCCTAGTACAAAAAAGAAATACATTTGATCAGTCCACATTGTTGAATCATACAGTACTAAATTATGTTCAAAAAGGTTTTACCTGGACAGGGAATCGGCACCAATGTCGTCAGCCTTGCTCGAGATCTTGGCCCAGAAGGCCTTGACTACAGCCTTATCCTTGGCGTTGAGACTCATCTTGATTGATTGGAGAGCTTCTGAATTAGATTCAGAGGCATTTGAGAAGGGGTTTTTATACAAGACAGGGAGCCTGGCACACCCATTACCCCAAGGAGATATGTCGTGTGGCACTTGGATGGGCTCCAGAATTTGAAGCAGTTTGAGAGAGATAAATCCCTGAGAATATTTTTGAACCTCAAATTTGAAATTGAATTTGAAAGCTGTTTACATATATATATATATATATATATATATATATATATATATATATATATATATATATATACATATACACACACACACACACAATAGGTAGAAATTGAACATTATCATCATACTATACCATAATACCATAAAATATTACAAATAAACATAATCAGCAGTGCGTAATCACACACAATAACCTATATACTGATCAAGAACATACATATAAACACAAGAGAATAAATATAAAATGTATCAAGCTGTACTGTATGTATTGTATCATAGATGGACAAACTGACTTGATATGAATGTCATCAATATTGTTGTATTTTATTGTTTGTGTCCTACAATTATTATTTTATCTTAATTTTACATATTTGTATTTTATTGTTTGTGTCCTACAATTATTATTTTATCTTAATTTTACATATATTTTATATAAATCTATTATACAAAATTGTGGGTCGTTCAAGGTTAAGATTGTGTCCGAAATGTGTTTAGGGCTTATCTGCACTAAAGGGGTGGATCCACGAAGGCCACAAAACTTCAAGATAACTCCTTTTACGTTCACAGACCTTATTTGACTCTGCAGCCGTGCAAGTCAGCTAGTATATTTACTATCACCAGACTTTTACCCCATTACTTACATTTCTGTCATTTACATTTTGAACAGTAACATTTTGTGCTATGGGAAGGGCTCTGCACACCTAAGTAGGCGACAGGTGCGTTGGAGTAAGTGCTGAGCTTCCCTCTCTTGATCCAATTTATTGGGTACGTTTTGGTCAGTCGATCTTCATCAGTATTATGATACATTCAGAGATGTTAACACATATATCAGGTATGATGAAGGTCTACTGACCAATGTGAGTGGGATTTTTTCTTCCTTGAAGATCAGTGACTTTTTAAAATAATTTTTAGCTCGTCTCTTTTTAGCTCTCTCTAATATGAGTTTGAAGTTTGGAAGACAAACTATTCACACTTTTGGTAGGTTGTCCTAATCAAGAATTATATTAATTTGAATTGGATATTTTAAACTAGTGGTTCAAGTTCAGTTCACAAGATTTAACTATATTTACAGAATGTTGCAAAAAAGGTAAGTAGAAAGTAGTCATATCTGGCATCACACCAAAATCACATCAAAAATGTGGCTAACTGTACGATTTGGTGATTAATTCAGTGTATTGACACATTACATTTGGCACCGTTCCTAGGAAATAATGTTTTTTTAAGATAGGCTTTTGTACAAGAGTGCCCTCCTGTGGACTAAAGACACACCAAATAATGCCACATTCATACGTGTATAGTCACATTTAAATTTATTCCTGGTCAAATTTGATTTTACACTGTGTAACAAGTGGTACAACCCCAGAATTGCTGTTCAGAGTCTGAAAAAAATAAGTAGAGATCTGTTTAGGAAAACACAACAGACTAAAATAAAATGATATACTGTATTGACTGTTCAACATAAAGTACTTGCCAGATCAAGCCCATTCTGGAGTTTAGGATCAGACTCCATGTGGTGGCGCACTGCTTCTGCCACCTGGTCAATACTGTGAAAATCATACACAATAACATAGCTAATAATTTCAATTTCCTTTTTACCAAATAAGGAATGTTACCACACATACTAGAACTGCACCACAAACCTCTTCATTTCTGCAATAAACTGTTCTTTTACAAACTCCTCCATAGTATTAAGCACTAGATCAGCTCTGCTCTGGAGGGAATTCTGCATTTTAAAACTGTGGGCTTTTATTAGAGCTATGCGCGCCTTTGTAGCATCCCCTAGAAAACACACACTGATGAAAATAAGCCAACATGATAAGAACAATTCATAGTTATTTTACCTTCTTGATGTAGTGCTGCTAAATATTCATCATATACACTATTCTGAACCGTGGTGTCAATAATTGCAGTTTCAGAAACATCTGAATCAGCTTGTTCATGGTCTGAACCCTGATTTGAAGCAGGGAAACCTAAAACAATGCAAAGTAAACCAAAGGGCAATTCGTAGAGGCCAAAATAATGTTTTATAGTAATTAATTTGAAACGGCATTTACTATTTCTGTCTGTGCTCGGACAAGGATTCATCTCTTCTTTGTCCTTTGCCTCTGTATTGAACAGCATGACTTCTGCTGATATCTAAACAGAATAAAAACATATACAAATTACAAACAGTCTTGATCCAACATATTGTCTAAATGTGTTATTTCAACAGAGCAATACCAAATTGCTTATGCATGTGTATGCTTCTTCAGCGTCACAGATACAGGTAAGTAATGGTGCCTTAAAAATACAAACCAAAAAAAGGTATAATAACAAAACCAACAATTATCTTAATAAGTATTTATTAGAATGATTTAAATATTGATGAATTACCTTAGCATGCTTAGTCCTTCCATGTGTTTTTTTCATGCTTAAAGTTGAAGGACATTTTAATGTTGAACAATGCATACTTTATATATAAAATGCATATGTCAACTTGTTTATCGAACATATCTTACCTTTTTTTCTGATCATTGCCAGGGATTGTCTGTTTGCACACGCTCGGATAGAAGGTTTTGAAAATACCAAGTGTGTCCTGAAATCGCTCTACTTCCACCTTCAATAACAAGCACATCTATAAATTACATCTAAA
Source organism: Eucyclogobius newberryi (assembly GCF_026437365.1). Classification (NCBI taxonomy): domain Eukaryota; kingdom Metazoa; phylum Chordata; class Actinopteri; order Gobiiformes; family Gobiidae; genus Eucyclogobius; species Eucyclogobius newberryi. The sequence continues at coordinate 25,707,175 of NW_027315757.1, forward strand.
ACATGTAGATCAACTGTAATGGCAACTATATTGCCACAATTGACTAGATAGATGTGTGGGGAAATGTTTATTAAACCTGTATGAGTGTTGAGTGGTGTTGCAGTAAATCATTTGTGTAGTCCACCAGACTCTCATTCTCTTTTACATGAGCCACCTTCTGCTCATTTTCTTCTCTACATTTATCACTGACATGCCATAGTTCTTCAAGTAGGTCCTGTCCCAAAAAATCGCAGTGTTATTGAAACATTTTTTTGCCTCATAATGTTTCATCAACATGAGTCTTACGTCTAGTCTTTGCTGAAGTTTGGCCTCGTCTTGCATCACATGAAGACTTTTGTTGTAATCCTTCTGCCAGTGTGAAATCAAATCTTTCTTTGGGTCTGGGCGGTTCATATAAACTTTAAATTCATCTCTGCAAAAGAATATTTAGGTCTTAGATGAGTGAAAAACAATAACAAATCACTTGGAAAGAATTGACGATTATGTTGTATTTCAGTACCTCAAATTGAAGTAGTGCTGGTCAAAGGCAGTATGCTGTAACCTTAACTTTTGAAGCACTGCCTTTACTTTATTTGCATATAATTCACAGACTGTGTCCCAATGGAGGCAGAAAGCTACTGCAAGGCCCTGTTTACAAAGTGTGTTTGATTTATGTGTGAAAGTGAATCCAATACGAGAGACTTATGAATGAAAGCAACAGTAAATACTTTAAAATGTGTTTCTTAAACTTATGTAAATAGAATCTTTTCTTACAAGCGGAAGCGGTTCATCAACAAAAAAGGGTCTGCGTTCATGGTTAGATGATGACTCCAAAGGCCCTTGTGAACAAACACAAGATTCATTAGATTTATTAGGTTCAGGGTATCGAACAAGAATAAAATGTAAGCAATCTTGAGTTCTCCCAGCTCTACGTTTAGGCTGCTATCGGACTTTGTGCTGTTATAAGAGGTTTATCAACATTTAAGACTTCATATTAGCCCAATGTGTTTTAAAAACTGGTGAGATCATGTTCAGTGTAAATCATTTGAGAGTTAAAATTAAATAATACTTTAAAGTTACCTTCTATTGGTTTCTTAACTTGCTGTATGATGGACTCCACTGCTTTGAAAAGCTCTTGCTCATCAACTTCTGCATTCACATGGACCAACATGCTCTGTTTTCCCACAAACCATTCTTCCACTTGTGGCCATGTTTCCTCAAATGCTGCACAGCTTTAATGGAGAGTGAAATTGAATACAATTATTCATATTTTATTGTATTTATTTAAACATTGCCTCCATTTTATATTACCTGCTTGAAATCACAGCCAGGTCGTCCTCATCTAGCAAGAAAGTGAGAGTTTTATCAAACGTTAGGTGTTAGGCCCATAAATGAGACCCATTACTTGAACAGACCTGTTTGTTTTGCTGCTCGTGATGCAACACATTCATTTGAAACGTCTAAAATCAAAACCAAGTCCAGAGCGGGAGCCGAGACTCCAGGTTTAACTTCACCAACGTCTTCGACAGAACCTCCGAGGGCTTTCTCCAGCAAATGTGCCTGGACGATGTCCTCTGGAAACCCATCCAGGATCCAGCCAGAGTTAGCAGGAAGTTGTCTGTTGTTTTAATACAGAGACGTAACTACCGTCTATTTGATGTTATAAGTTAGTCATATGTGTTCAATTTACTGTACGAGCCTACCTGATGGTCTCTGTTATAATTTCCACCAGTAGCTCAGCGGGGACTGCTTTCCCTTCTGTCATCACTTTGTTTGCAGCTTCCCCAAGCAAGGGCCATTTCGCTAACTGGAAAGAGAGCAAATTAATACAAATTGTACTTTTTGTATACACTTTTGAATGTTTTGAACTCTCACCTTAGTGTCTGTAACTTCCTCTGTAGGATCTTGATCTGAAAATAAAACGTAAAGCTAGTAGAAGTAGGACACTTGGGTCGTTTATGTATTTGAGTATTACCTACCATCTTTGACGGGAGGACTTGACTGTTGATCTGTATCCTAAAAAAACAGGTATGCTCTAGTCTAGTATTTGGTGTCAGTAAATGTAACAATAAAAACCTGTAACAATCCATTAGGTTTACCTTATATTTACTGTGATATACATTGATCACCTCCTCAACCAGATTGTCAGTGGATAGGACGTACAAACCATGGGCTGTGTGTGGAAATGAATGCAACCATTAAATTAAGTTCAGTGTTTTTTTTAAAGGTCTTTGTGGTTTACCTTGTGCAATCTTATCCAAACAAGTGGTCTTCCCTGAGCAGGACTTTCCCAGGAGACAGGCTTTGAAGATGAAGTGAGGAAAGGAAGGAGGTGGATGCACAGTGTTCTTCATTTGCACAATCATATGGTCAAAAATCTTGCGGTTAGTTGGTGGTTTCTCAGTCAGTTGAGCGTCTTCAGGCCACGCCCACTCACCAACCATATTCTAAAAGGAAAGATATAAGCAAATATTATATAAAGTGTTCAAGACATTCATTGACAAAATAAAAAATCCAAACCTTGTATTCTTCAAAGTCGAGTTTGTTCAGTTCGTCCTGCTTACGAAGCTCCAGAGGATCGATCTGCTTGTCTTCTTCATTCTCATAAAGAGGAAGACCACAGAGCAGGAACTCCTTCCACTCTTTCATCTGTTTCTCTGGGATAAGACTAAACAAAGGATAAATATCAGACCAGCAATATTGTTTTTGACTTGTCTTAGTTTGATATTTTTATATAATGTTGCTGTATAAACCTCTTAAAACTTGTGTGTCACACTAGGTTGGTGTCAATAATTACTATATCAACTCTGCATTTAATAAATTATCATGAGTATTGCTTTTAGGGCTCAATACTTTTTCCTATCTTTTGTAGTAGGGTTATCATTTGAGCAGTGCAGTGTAACATATCTATAACTCATTAGAGACTAGTAGTGTATTCTTTTTAGTTTATTTTATATTAGTTATGTTTCTTACAATATAATTAATTTACAAAGGATTTACTGGTATTATTCTGTTTAGAGTAATTGTAGTATAAAATATACAAATTGTTGTTCATTGACATATTTTTCAGCAATATTTGTTATCGAGACTAAGCTTTACAATACGAGCCAAATTAAATGCTAACAAATGCTTTGGCTGAATTGTATTTTATTTTAGTCTCCCATCCAGCTCAGTATTTGCTAACAAAAAAAAAAAAAAAAACATGAGGAACTACAACAACCTACTATCCTATGGTGTGTTGGCTTTACTGTTGGACATTGTACCTGTCGGTGAGAAGACGATAATCTCCAGCTTTAGTGGCCAAGTCCACGATCTGTCCCAGGATTTCTTTGCAGATGCTGAAGTGTTTAAAATATCTCTTCTGTTTTCGCTCTGCAGAAAGTTTATTACAAATGCCCAGCTTGCTCTGGATCACTGCTGCATGGGCAAGTCTTTCCTGACGGGCTAGGGCCTACGTTTGAACAAGATTCAAATGATTTAATACAGATGGATTTCATTTAAAAACTCAAAAGGCAATTTTGTGGAAATTCATAATCATATAAAATGTAAATTAGCATATGATATGTTGTAGTGTATATTTTATGGGATCACATTACCGCTTCTCTCTCTAATGCCTCTTGAAATTCTTTCTCCCTCTTCTCTGCAAACTGCTGCTGTCGAATCAAGTTATTCTTCACGAACACTTCCTTCTGTGCGCGGACCTGGAGAAGCTGTGCCACAAAGTGCTTCTCTATTTTGGTCTGTCGGGTCAAACGCTTCACCAAGGACTCCTCCATATATTCGTCCTGGGCCAAAACAACACCATGGAAAACGGAATTAGTGACTAAAGTAAATGACGACTGGAAGGATACGTGTGGCATTCACCTGCTCAGCTAGTCGGGCTTTTGACTGTTCCATAAGAAACAGAACTGCTCTCTTCTCCCTCTGTTTTTGAGTGAATGATTCCTCCTTTAGTCTATGTCGGATCTGCTCAATGTACTCAATGGGCTGCTTGGAATCAATATCTTTAACATTGATAGCTTCAGACTTTGATTCTTCCAGGTTAAAGTTGCTGCAAAGATGGAAAATCAGACTTGAATCACACATAAATGAGTTAAGATTAACTAAAACACTCAATTATGCTCTTCAGTAAATGTGTCATATTTATTGCTACCAAACAAAACATTTAAATGTATTTCATTTTCATCAAACCTTGAAGCAGAAAGAGCGAACTTCCTTTTGTTTTCTTCAAACTTTTTAATTTCATTTTGGAGAATCTGGAAAAACACACACACACACACACACACACACAAACAAACACACACACACACGCGCACACACACACACAATTTCACTAATACATACTGTTTTCAATTTAAAGAGTGATGAAATAGATTTAATGTTACGCTTTAAAATTATCTCGTATTCGCGCCCCCACACCCCCCCCTTTTGGGAACCACTGTTATAGACGACCACCACCTGAGCAAATGTGGCACCAACACCAACACCAACACCAACCCTTAGCTGGATATATTTTCTAATAAAGCATTGTGTAGTAGTGTTGTACCTGTGCCTGTATTTCTCTTCTATGTTGCTCTTCTTGCTTTTTTAGAACCTTTGCTTCTTGAACAGTGGTGTTCTGTACAAAAATCACAATTAATGCTATAGCTGGTTCGACAATGCAGCAAGTGTTGGACGCACCAACCAAGCAGTACGTATCAAAAAAGTTAAACAACACTATGATATATTACCAAACGCATTCTTCTTTTAGTTTTTTCCTTGAATGAAAGAGGTTTATTTTGTTGAGCAGCATCGGTCTCTAGCAATTTAAAGTGGAATTGTTGTTCTTCGTCCTGGACGTACCGAGAAAATTGACCAGGTTTGATATCTTCAAAGTCAAATCCACTGTGCAGCTTCTGAACAGCACACATGGAAAGAGAGCACAGAGCAGTAAGTAATGTTCAAATTCCGTTTCGTTAAGACATCACCCACAGACCTTGCAGTACTGGATTTGCTCTTTCATGCGCAGACGTGTAGATGGAGCATTTGGGATCATGTCTGCAACAGATCCTCCAAAGACTCCTTTCTTTTTCTGTTCCAATGCGACATATAGCTCATAAATGAGATGTGAGGCAACAGCTGGCTTTCTCTCCATCAGCTCCTGGGCAGTGGTTTCATCAATTGACATCCCGATCATCTGTAAAGATGGCTTAAGGCGGCTGAAGTTGTTTGCCTTTGAAGACTTGTTACTTAAAAAAAACAAAAACAAATAACTGTCATTTTTATGTGTAAATAGCTGGATTGAAAGCAACATTAACATTATGACACACCAAGTAATTGTTCATATGACTACTGTACTTACTTATCGTTGTTAAACATATCAAAGTCAGTTTGCAGGCGATATTTATGCAGAATCTCTCCAATGAGGTATCCATTAGAAAAATCTCTGGGAAAGGTTTTTGGCTCTGTTAAGATTTGGTGAAGAAACTCAGTGTCAAAATGGATGAATCACGTTATGCTGGTATAACACAGTAGACCTGTACATTACTAAAATAAATAAATGCATCTACCAACGATTAAAAAAACCCACATGATAACTTTTGAATGGGCAAAAGTCCTAAAAATATCAACAACAAATATCACCTAAAACCAGGAAGTCATACATATCCAACTTCTGCACTAACTTAATCACCTGTGCAAGGCTAACTATATGGAAGGAAAAATAATAACGTGGATATTAACTTTATAAATCTATCCTCATTTGAGTTTAATGTTATATTTTAAATTAACATTCATTGTTTTTGAGTGTAGATTCATGCAGGTTAAGTAGCTTACCAACTACTAGAGAGAGGCGCAGCTCCTTATTCAGCCACTTGCACAATTTGTAACTCATTTTAATTTAATCCTGACAAAAACGCTTTATTTTTTAGGCGAACATTGTACGTGACTCATACCACTGTGTTTATGTCTATGTCGTCGTTGTTTTTGTTTTTGTTGTTGTTGTTTTTGTTGTTTTCAATGGCGACAGGGAGCCAACTGCAAAGGTGCATTTACCGCCATCTACTTTATTCTTTAGACTTTATGGCGGGAGGACAGTCTTCAAAACCCACGGGATCAAAGCGGAAAAGAATCAAATGCGCACATTCTCTTCGCGTATGCTTTAAATCGTCAGAGATCTAGGAAAGAACAAATAAAGAATTCAATTTTGTCCGGTTACTGTTACTAGCGCATGACATTTGCATCACTGTTTTCCATACATTTGTAAAATGGATCAATAGTGCATTCATTGATATGACAAACCTTGTTTGAGAACACACTTTGCGAAGCTCTGGCCTTAACGTGAATTCCAGGCGCTGCGTCGCTGTCATGGTTACGGGGTTGCCAGGTTGGGAGTCAGGCTGCGGGAGACGTTTTGCTTAAACTTTTTGATGTCCGTGTAGTTGACGTCGGCTGTCGGGTTGTTGTAGTGTTGTCGTGTTAACAAGTGTACACAAGTCACATAACAAAGTCTGAGGAATAAAGTCTGGCGGTAATGCAACACTTGGATGCCAACCGCCATAAACAACAACAACAACAACAACAACAACAACACAAGTCACATAAATTAGATTAAATTATATTAGACTTTATTCTTCCTGTAGAGAAATATTTCCTCTGCGTTTGACCCTTCCTTTAATGCCACTGGGGCAACTGATCACGAGCAGCCCGGGACCCGTCTCTTGTTAATCAGGGTGATGTAGTTAATTATAATGATGGAAAATGTTACTCCATAATAACGTTATAACTCATCTAAGCTGAAAAGCAGAGGGGACCGAGCATTCTCTGTGGCGGGGCCCAGGCTCTGGAACAGCCTCTGCATGTTTAGAGCTGCTGAGACTCTAGAGCAGTTTAAATCCTTGATAAACACCAACTGAGATGAGTCATTATAGTTTATTCACTTTAATTTGTTGTATATTTGTATGATGGCACTTTGCTGTGCAGCACTTTGGGCTTTTAATGTTGTAAGTTGATCTTCAATAGGTTGTGTTCACGTTTTAGAATTTGGTTAATCTCTATTTTTGTATTAAATGGCCATCTCGTTGCAGGGTTAACACACAGTGAATTGTCTGTATTATTCACTCTCACCAGACCTGTCACCGGGCTCCAGTCACCCGCGACCCCTAAGCAGGAAAGTTTGAAAATTAATAAATTAATGTTTTCATTTTATATGGAAAATATGATCTACTTTGCTGTAAATTGGATAATACCAGAACCAATATTTTACCCATTTAAATGCACTGTAAAATGTTATGTTAAAACACTGGAAAACCTTCTGAATAAAAAAGCATCTTACACATTATCCATATAAATTTAAATTTAAATGTACGTTCTGAATGATTTAATTACCCCTACATAGTTGTGTCATATTACTTTTAATTGTAATGTTATTTTTAATGTCTGTAATAATTTGATTGTAACAAACTAATAAAAATAAAAAATAAAGATAACTTATTTACTGTTTTTGAAAGAAATATCCAAACTAGAAATCCATAAATGTGAATGAACCGTATTATTTGTTTGGGATTGGCTTCACAAACCTGCAATAATCTTATGGTTTAAAAAACAATCACATCTTATGGTTGAATAATGGCACCACTTTCTGAGGCTATTGTTAAATGATTTGACTTTGTATTAATGTTGACAGAGACGAGGGTGAAATTTGTGTCAGTTGTTGTTGCATGTGGACAGGCCCAATAATGACAGATATTAAACAATAAAGGAATATCTTATAGTTGAACCATAAACCAGGTCAACACATTTGCAATCCGACAGTTTCACAGTGAATTCCACCATTATCCTTAACTCAATGTTAAACTATAGGATTCTAGAATATTGTGATGTCTTTTTCACGCATATTTTTGACAAAAATGAATTAAAAGTTGTTGTTTATTTATGCTAAGCTGACTAAACTGGACAACTGAATTTAGCTATTTATAAGTTGTCAACAGAAAAAGTTAGAGAAGAAATTAAAAATCCCAAAAACAAAACTAGTGAAATAGTAGTAAGTCATTATATTCACCTACATATATATATTTGGTTTGCTTAAAGTGAATTCAACACTTGTAACTTTGCTCAAAAATACCCCTTGCCATTTCAGCAGTACTCAAACCACCAGATATACAATTTCAAGTAAGCTTACACGGGGGAAAAAGTGCTCAATGTAAGCCACAGACACTGCTTTCAAAGTAAACTTCACAGATACTTTACACTACCTACCTAAAAGCTGTATTTTCACTTTTGTAAAAATTACTTTCCACCAGCTGATTATAGTAGAGTACAACCCAGTGCAGCAATGCTTAACCTGTGTGTTTTGTTATTTGAAAAAAAAAACAGACTTTAAAACTGTATTTTTGCATTCATTAATTTATTGAGAACTTGATTAAAATGTGTTGTTCTCTTCTGTTAAAGTTTATCTGTACTTCTCTGCCAGAGCCAGAGACAACAAGGCCATAAATTTGTCAAAGGACTTGTGGACCTCAGGGGTAAAATCCTCCGGGAAGAGCATGGCCAAAACCACCATAATGCAGTGGGAGAAGATCTGTCAAAGACAAATAAGTATGTGACAAAGGTTTATGTTATGTGTCCGTCATTTGGTAAGATAGGGATGTTTACCTTGAAGTTTGCAGGATCTACACGGAGAGTGAAAGCGTGCAGCTCACTAAGACTCAAAAGTCCACCCTTCAAGTCGTCAATCATCCCCACAGCGTCACTTACTGCTTTCATAATAGTGATGCCATGCTTGGCAATATTGGTGGAATTGGGGCTGACGTCTTTCCAGTGAGAGAAGTAAATCTTGGTCTGAGGGTACACCATAATCAACCTAAAACACCAAGCAATCAGTTAGTCATCCTACACCACTGACATACACAGCAATAGGCATACATACCATATTTTCTATTATTGTCAGTTTTGGTAGTAATTACCTGGCCAAAGCATCTCTGCCGATGACCTCTGTTTCTAGTCGGCATTTGTCCCAGAACTCCCGGACTCTGGTGATGTCCTTTTCTGAGAGGCTCGTCATTGTGGAATGTCAGAGCTTGTGTTATTAGCGCAACAGTGGGGGCCTTTATGTAAGACAGACTGGATACACCCAAGTTCTAGGAGCTCAGGTCTGTCTAAAGGAAGATAAGAACTGTGGGAGCAACAAAGGGGCCCACAAAATAGTATCTTAACTTAAAAGTCTGGTGGTTCAGTCCTGATCAATATAATAGATCCATGGTCCAGACCCAGTTGACATTTTCTGCATTTATTCCAGTTTGTCCACCATATGATAATTATTTATTGATGATGATATTTTCAGCCAAATTAACATTTCTTAAAAAAAAACGAAATAAGGCATTCTGCTAAATAACCCTAGATATCATTGCTTCAGCTTTGAGAAAGGAAAACCCAACAAATGCTCAACTCTCTGTCAGTCCAGACCTCCTTACAGCAGCTTTACTCCTTCATATATTTACCAAAGAATATCTAGGCAGGATTTGAAATATGCTTTTCCTCTGTGCAGACTTTGTTTCCACTTATAATAAGGAGTAAACTCCGCAACAAAAGCCAAAATGATAAAGTCTCAACTTCGCAAAGAGTCCAGCCAATTGTTTGTACTCCAAAGGCTTCAAGATCAATTTTAGTTCTTGTGTCAGCCATTTTAGGAGCTGGAACAATGCGTTTGTATAATGTCGATTGTGGTCTAAACTTTCAATAGACATTTTGAAACATCTTTAGTTACGATTATTTTAGTTTGTAGGAGTTTGGTCAAATAATTGTTTATTTTGAGATATTTTTATTTGTATGTTTAAAAAAACATTCAGCAGAAAGTTGCATTAAACACAAATATTTTAAAAACAAGCTATTGCCAATTCACTATTACTACTACTCTTGTGCTATAAACAGCACCATACGTATCAGCTGGAACTAGTTCAAGATAATCTTTTCTCTGACTTGTTGCCAACATAATCCTTTTGCACTTATCTATACTATCCTGCTTATGGGTGTAACCTCAGCAAAGGCAGATATATATATATATATATATATATATATATATATATATATATATATATATATATATATATATATATATATATATATATATATATATATACTTCTGTACAGGGGGCTAACATATTAACATATGCTGTAAATTGTGAGAGCATATTTTTTATTGCGCCTTCTCTTATGTCTCAAATGACCAACACAAGGCAACTGTCCCTGTCAGTGGTGCTGACCTGTTCACATATGCGACCTATATTATACTGTATCATTTCAAGTAAACTGTATAATGTAAAAGGTTTATTGGTTTGAGTGTAGTAGCAGTGGCTTAGTGCAGATGTTGTGCCCTTGGCAAGACACTTCAGACACCCTGCCAATGTGTGCAGATTAGCAGCCTTGATTCCAAGGGTTTTAGAGTTTCCGTTGCCAAAGTAATTAAAATTAAAAAACAAAATAATATATCTTTTAACTTGGCTAAAGTCCTCAAAAAAGCACATTTAAACAGAAAGATCAAACCCATGAATACACCACTGCAGAGGTTCCCAACCTGTTATGTCCCCCTAAAGTGTTGCCTCACCACGCACCCTGAATCATGTACCACTGTTTCTTTTAGCATTTATAAATACAACAATTAGTAAATTGCCAATTATAACTATATTGTAATAGTAATTATGTTCTTGTTTTGGGTATATTGATTTTTAAAAATGCACTACACAGAACATTTTATATTCAAATACTATTCAGTTTTACCTTGCTTTTCAATCAGAAATAATTCCAAGACCCCCTGGTGAGTGTACGCAGGTCCCTGAACTCCTAGTTGTGAAAACACTTCACTACTGATCCAAAATCAGAAAATCCTCATAATAGAATATGATCTGTATTTTTTTTTTTAAATGGATATCCTTTTTACTCTTTTACTAGTATATTTACTTAAAGCTTGGACAATCTTTGGAAGCCCCCTGCAGTAACTAAGGTTTACATAACTTTCTAAACTGCTTGGTATGATATATTCATATAGTTGTTTGATCACCATATGTACATAAAATACTACGAACCATAAAATCAAATATGAGGAATTCAAGAGTAAGAAAGTAAAGAACAAATACAAGAAAACTGTTTGTTTGCTTCAATTTCTTTGCTTTATTTTAGCAGTTGATTTTAGCTGCTATTTTATCTGTACTTCTCAGACAGAGCCAGGGCCAGTGCAGCCATGAACTTGTCAAAAGCCATGTGGACCTCAGGAGTGAATTCCTCAGGGAACCTAATGCCAAGAACCACCATGGTGCAGTGGGCCAGGAGCTGCACAAATGGACAATGCAATAAAAAAAACAATAATAATAATAACAACAACAACAACAACAACAACAACAACACGGTCCTACAGTTCAACTGAAAAAGAAAGAAGTTTACCTTGAAGTTAGCAGGGTCCACACGCAGAGTGAAGGCGTGCAGCTCACTAAGGCTCAAAAGTTCTCCTTTTAAGTCATCCATTTGGGTCACTGCTTTAGAAACAGCATTCATAATGATAATGCCGTGTTTGACGATATGGGGAGACCCAGGGGTGACATCGTTCCAGTGAGAAAAGTAGATTTTGGTTTGTGGGTACACCACAATCAGCCTGAAAACACACCAGCCTTTGTTAGCTTCTGTCAAGTATTGTTCAGTTCGGGTAATATTACATAGTATTCAGACCCTTTTGATATTTACCTGTTCAGAGCCTCCCTGCCGATGTCCTCACTGTAAGATGAGGCCATCTTCCAGAAGGTCCTCATCGTTTCTTTGTCTTTTGGGGTAAGGCTCGTCATCTTGACAGTTTGACAGTTGAGATGCTGCTGCTGTTGTTACTGGAGACACTGGCTTTTATACTCTCAATGAGACACACCCATCTTCAGGACGCCTCATCACGTGATGTCAATGCAACAATGAGATGCAGTCCAGGTCATTTCAAGTGATACATGTTTTAGATAAAGATAAAAAAAAGAGTAGCATTTGTTTATTTGTTTAGTTACATGGATCCAATCAGCAGAAAGTCAGTCTTCCTAGGTCCTATTTATATCTGACAAGCACTGCGACTGATTTAAACATTTACTCCAAACACAACCAAACTGGGAAGCAATTAGTTGCCTTATAAAATGTATTTAGCTTTTGGATTGATAATTGACTTGAAAATCAAACAATAAAATTGAATTGAATATTTAGTAAAATACTAACATATAGTGCAATTCAAAATATATACTAATGTCCTATTTCCATAACAAAGGCACAATCCTTATCAAAAACATTGTTTGGGTGGACCACCTTTAAAGATAAGCCCCGTTTGTCAGCCGCATGCACACACTCCAGATGTGATGTCAGAGGGTCTAACAAACTTGCAAAGTCACCTGCTTGTGTAGTTTAGGAAATCCTCGTTTTAATTAGTATGTTATGTTTACAGTACTTTTATTTTGACAACTGCCATGAAATGCAGCAAAAAGATGTTTCGGCATTTGACTCATTTTAGACAATTTATATCTATTTTAAAGTTGTATGATATTCCAAGTAAGTAGGCTGAGGTTTTAAAAACAAATAGATTTGAACATAGGTTTACTTATAATCCAAGCCATTTGTGCCTATATTTATTGTGTTCTGTTTTACAAAATACTTACAGCCAAGCTCACTCTAGTAGGGTTTACAATACACACAAGAAACAATATGCTCAACATTTAAAAGCTTAGTTTATAGTGTTTATTATCCAAAATGCACAAATTGGAACATTGACAAACATAAATCCTACATAAACCTTCACAAACTAGAGCCCCTGTGCGATTACATTTCTGAAAATTATAAATGTAAAAAAGATATTTAAATTAAAAAATTAAAAATTTCAAAAAACCAGAGGATAAGAAAATTGTGAACAGTTTATTTTTTTTTTTAAAGAATAAAAATTTCTATTCCATCAATAGCCTTTGCACATCACTTCAAAAAAAATTGACTCTAAACATAGGCATATATTATTGCTCCATTTTATATCTTACAAATCCTGTTGCGAGACTTTCTGAATCCCTGCCAAATCTTTCCAGTATATTTTGTATTTGTCAATCTTTCTTTTACATTCTAAAAACTCTTAACATACAAAATCTTACAAACAATACATCCTTCCAGAGACATAATTGAAAATACCATCATGTATAAAATTGCAAAGTACCATGTTTTCATAACTTTGTCAAAGTGTCAAAAAGGCTGGAGGTTTAAATCATATTGGGCTTTAAAGAGTACATACTCTTTATTAAAAAGTCTAGCTGTAAAAAAGTACTGCGTTCACTGTATCTTTGAAATTGCAATTAAAAATAATATAAAAATAATCTTGGGTAAATGAATCTAGCTTTAATCTAATTTAAAATTGGCTTTAGTATTGAACTGACGTTTTTCTGTTGCAGCACCAAGATATTTGATGCAAGGCCACTTACTGATGTTTCTGCAAATTTGACAGACGACGCTCAAACATAAAGTAATGCTACTCTTAAAAATATGCGTCACATATGTAATAATGTATTGTAAATAATGTTTTTGTTTGGAAGAAACAATTTCCTTCAGTAAACGAGTTTGGCTTTAAGTGCTGTTTAAACAGTGCTAGAAACAACATTGTTATTGCAAAGTAACATTTCCAGAAATAATATTATGGACTTCGGACAGAAGCGCAGCACACTATCTTAAAACATAAAGTGAAGCTGGTATATTTATGTGCATAACTTACACAGGGTAAAAACTCATAGCTTCATGTTACGAAGATAACAAACAGACAATTATGAGGAGTCAGTGGAGAATGGAGAGAGGCCAGGCGGTTTACTTTAAGTCACTCGAAGGAGGAGAAGAGCCCAGAAGAGGAGACTTTGGAGAAACCTGCAAGTAGTGAAGAGATAAGCAGTTACAATCAGCAGTTACAATCTACTGTTTGACCACAATCTTAAGGCAGATTCGCTGTGTATTTCCTTAGTCAAACTTCTTCTATGTTTAATTTAATTAATATTAGAACATAGTTATCAGGGATAATAAGACAATATTATGCATCCATAATGTGTTTAATTTTTAGTTGATTGCTCAATTTCAATGAGTGTTTATTTTTCCATTATTATTATTATTAGTATTATCTTGTCTTACGCTAGCTGTTTTTTATTTTATTTATTTCTTTATTATTTATTATTATTTTTTAATATTTTGTTTTTATTATCTTTATATATTTTTTCCCCTCCATCCCTTGTTGGGAAATGGGAGGTTTTGTCTATAGGAGTTCTTCTATTGAGAGTGTTTTCTAAACTTCCTATGTTATCTGTTCTTTTCCTCTGTATCTACCTGCGTTGCAACAATGAAATTTCCCCATGTGAGGACAATAAAGGATTATCTTATCTTAATTTTCATGCATTGACTGTTGTTTTGAAATGATTGTGGATACAACTAAAGTGCTGTCAGAACCAAACTTCAAACCTTGACATTAAAGCACGCCTTATGCATGCTTATACAGTTGGACCAAATTGAGCTAAAATAAATCTAGAACAGTAAAGGAGCAAACATCTCTTTACATTCTGCCTTCTTGAAAATGTTTGTGTTACCACTTACAGGAGAAGGAGGCTTTGCAAAGTTGAGGTGCGCATACAGAAGCACTGCAATGTCGTTTTGACTGGCCTCCAAGGCGATGGACAGAGCAGTGCTGCCATCCTGTCAAAGTGAACCATGGTGAGTTTGTCTGACTTCATTACACAGGGAAATGTGTTCAATAGGGCCAAACTCACATTGTCGGTGAGAGTGGCGTCGCAGCCCGGCACAGACAGAAGCTGCCGCACGATGTCAACGTGGCCGTGTTCGCAGGCACACATCAGAGCCGTGGAACCATCGTCATCTCGGATATTCACCTGAGCGCCACAGGAGAGCAGCGCCCGCACCATGTCCCCGCGACCGTGGCTGACCGCAAGCATCAGAGCCGTCTGACCAGCCTGCGGACAAATACAATCAACATTTAGCGCAACAGGTTTTGACATATAGGGTGGAACTAAGAGATTGTAATACACGGTAACTTTTGGGAGGGGGAAATAGAAAGTTAGAACCATACTACAAAACATTCTTCATAGAGATTATACATTATGAGGCAAACTATTGAATATTTTAACCAAAGAAAAATATTTCCCTGGAAACGAACTGACAGAGGCTTTCAGGCCAAGTAAGAATGTGGAGATGCAAGCCCCCTAACATTAAGGATACAGGTTATATATATATATATATATATATATATATATATATATATATATATATATATATATATATATATATATATATATATATATATATATATATATATATATATATATATATATATATATATATATATATATATATATATATATATATATATATATATATATATATATATATATATATATATATATATATATATATATATATATATATATATATATATATATTTTATATTTATTAATTAATTACCACCCTAACCCTAAATCATAACCAAACCCCTTCACAAACCTGAATCATTCTTAATAAACTATTTGTTCATAATGAATTAAGTTTGTTAGTGCATGGTTAATTAAGGCAAATTAAGGAGTATTTTTTAATAAAGTGGTACCCTGTGAACTGTTAGTTTACACAGTTTGATTTGTTTTACAGTTTTAATAGTTTCTTCATTCACATCTGCAGTAACACAAAGCAGCAGCAGGGGGCGCACCTGGCTGGCCTTTGCGTTGACGTCCCCGGTGCGCAGCAGCTGCAGCACAGTCTGGAGGTCAGTGTCAGAGTGGAACGCAGCCAGAGCCGTGAGCATGATGGCCGTGTAGCCCGCCTTGTTCTGCTTGTCAGCATTGCACAAACCTGTCGAGTAAACCAGGCCAATCAGTGAGGCAGACAACTGCACAGTAACAGCAATGTAATGAAGAATGAGCGCAGTAAACAAAAGGAAACACAAAGTAAAAGCAGAGTTAGAAGGAATACTAAAATGTAGTTACAATAATATGATACTAAAGAAGTTGTTGTGAAAGAGATAAAAATGAAAGATGATAATTAAAATGTGTATGGCGTTTTTGAAAATATTCACAGTGCATTATTCCTTTACTGCCCACAGATGATGGTGGCATGTTATTATTGTAGCCACAGCTGCCCTGCAGAAATATGGCAGCCTCTCTGGCCACCATAAAATATTGGGACAACAGGACCTTAACCTGTACTAGACAAAACGAGGACAAGAACAGGACCAAATCAGATTCAAATTTGGACCAATTTTAGAATTTGCAAGAAACGTGTGAACGCACCCTTAATTTGGACTACAATTAAACCATCCACCTTTGGGTGACCAGCGGTCTGGTGCAGCTTCTAGGTCATTAGAAGTGTTCTTGAGCGAAACCGAATAAATCTGCGTGGCGTTTGTCCAAAAATGAACCGCAGTGGATTGGAGTTGGCGTAACAGGCATCTGCAGGTGTCCCACACGAGTCCCGAACCGCACCCACACTGGAGTCAGTGTACGCAAGGTGTTAAAGATGTTTTAGATTATTCAGACCTGTAACATTTTGTGGCATCACTTCATAATAACCACACTTTAATAAGCCCTAATAAAGCATGAACAAAGCCTTAATTCATAATGAACAATTGTTTCATTATCCAGTAACTACTTAATCAAGGGGTTAGGGTTAAGATTTAGGGTAATAATTAATTACTGCCTGAATCCTTCTTAATACAACTATTTGTTGATTATTCATTAAGTCTTTGTTCATGCTTTATTAAGGTTATAAAAAGGTGTTGTTAAAAAAGATTAGCCATTTCTTTCTCTCTCTCTTTCCTTTTTTTTAAATGATAAAACACATACTTTGAAGACGTACGACTACAGTAGGCGGCGGTAAATGCACCTTTTCAGTTAGTCAACAACCGCCATTATATGTAACACAACAACAACAACAACAACAACAACAACAACAACAACCCATTTCTCTTAAGAATTACATTGATGTCTAAAATATATCTACACATATGCAATTCCTTAGAAAATCTCAGATCGTACAGTACTGTATATATGAAAATAGCGTTAACGTGTCGATGCAGAAAGCAAAAGTGACCTGTGTCGAGCAGTAGTTTGACGATGGGGAAGTTGGAGTGAGAGACAGTGTAGTGGAGCGCCGTGTTCCCGTTGCCGTCGGCCATGTTGATGACAAACTCCAGCAGCTGAGGGGACATCGAGGCGAAGGTGTTCATGTATCCTTTGACCGAGAGCGGGTCCGCAGCTTTGTGACAGGACACGCGCAGCCACTCCTGTAGCACCACGGTGTAAGCTGATCGCTGAATCAAAACACAATGACAAGACTTTACTTCACCGCCCATAAACGCCACGTACAAAGACATTTCAAATCAAGTACGTACCGCTTCTTGTTGGCTGAAAGCATTCGGTTCCCCCAGGGCTTTCTGCAAGGAATGCAACGCTGACAAGAGGCTGTTGCTCAACTCCAGCCTGATAAAAGATACAGGAAACGATGTGTCAAGTGTTTTCAAATACTCATCAATTATATGACCGGTGCGTAAATATTCATGTGCAATTACTGTCGTACTCACACGCAATAATGTCACATTCATGTACAAATAACTGATGAAAATCGAGTGTTTATTTTACCATTATTATTAGTATTATTTTGTCTTACGTTAGCTGTTTTTATTTTATTTTATCTGTATTTTTCCCCTCCATTCCTTATTAGGAAATGAGAGGTTTTGTCTATAGGAGTTTTTGTTTATAAGAGTTTTGTTTATAAGAGTTCTTCTATTAAGAGTGTTTTTTAAACTTCCTATAAGTTATCTGTCCTTTTCCTCTGTATCTACCTGCGTTGCAACAATGAAATTTTCCCATGTGTTGACAATAAAGGAATATCTTATCTTAACTTAAAGGTGCACTATGTATTTTTTCTTCTACCGCATGCTTGTCTCAATGATGTACAGAATTTAACTTATCTATATCCATGGGGACAAGCAGGCCAAGGTACATTTCAGATCGTTGGCAAAGCGCTCACAATAATAATGCATGTTTTTCACATTATTTTTGTCCAATGAAAACACTCGTAATTGAATAAATGCCAAGAAACAGCATGTCCATGGGGGACCTTCCACCAGAAATATGACTTATTGCACCATTAATGGAATGAAAATTTATTGAAACTTATTATTCCATACATAAATATAAAAAAAGATTGGCAACACTTTATAGTAACTACACATTAAATAACCTTTATAACTCATGATGTAAGACTTAATTCATGCTGAAAAAATAGAATGATTCAGGCTTGAGGAGGAGTGACCGTATTAATTAAGAAGTATTTGTTCATGGTGAATTAAGTATTTTTCCTGCATTGTTAAGGCTAATACAAGTGCAGTTATTACGAAGTGTAGTTTATATTTGCTGTGTACCTGGGAGGTTTAGCTGGTGGCGTAGTGAGCTTGCTTGTAGCTCCTTCTGGGCGACTAGAATGGCTTTCAGATTGGTCAGAAAGTACGGCCGTTTCTGAATGGACAGTTAATTGCTGCGTGACTTCAGTAACACACGGCTGTTCTGGACATAGTGTGCTTATAGATACTTGTTGAGATACAGTGGTCGTTGTTGATGTAGTGGTTATTTCTTGTATGGCTTGTTGCGCTGGTTCCGATTGGCTGAAAACATCCTCAGAGGCAGAAATAAGTGTGCTCGGATCCGGAGGAGGTGGCAGTGGTTCGCTTGCCCCTTCTATGGCCTCAGGTGCTGGTGAAGGGACGACTTCTTCATGCAGGTTTGCGTCCACATTAGGAGACTGGCTGGGCGTTTGCTCCTCCGGGCTGGTGGCTGGTAAGTCTGAGGCTGGTTGTTGAGGTACACTGTTGTTCTCCTGCTCTACTGTCTGCATTATCTGCTGGTGTGGGATTGTGGACTCTGGTAGTTTTTCTCTTACTTCATGATATTCACTGGAGTCGCTCTCCTCTTCCGAGCTCTCACTACTGCTGTCTTCTGATGACGTAGATTCATAACTGAGAGAAAACCACAGTGTAAGAAAACACTGACATATATTCATTAATCTACTTGTACAGTATGACATTTACCTACCCTCCATTTACTCCAATGAACTGTAGGTTTTTCTTGAAAGGAGAATCTGGTTTGACCTCAGCTTTCCTTTTCATTATCGACCTCAGAGAGGAATTAGGAGACAAATCTGGAAAAATATTCAGTCAGATTGAGAAAAATGTATAGCTTTTTTAATACGTGTAAAAAGAGATGAAGCCATGATGCATTACCTATCTTAGATGAATTCTCTTCTGACTGAACTTCTGCAGTGGAAATCACTTGGACCTCACGTTCTTTTATGTTGACTGTGGTGCTCTGATTCACTGCGGCACCAACAGTGATGACCGGAAGAGCCACGGGCACTGAAGTGGAAAGCTCACTCTTCAACACGTCTCGTACCTGGACTGAACTGACAGCCAGAGGCAACTCAACGGGACCATCTGAAAACACAGTAGGAGCAAGTTAATTCTGACCGTACAACACAAACGTACATCAAAAATTGAACAAAACTACTACACAAAACTATGTAAAAATAGTATTTATTTAAAAAAAAAAAAAATAGGACAAAGAAAAGAGCATACAGACCTTCAGCTTGCCTCTGCTGGACCTCTGGCTCTGGTAGAGCAGATGGAGATTGGCAGGTTTCAGCTCGGAGCAGTGTGCCCACCTCCACCACAGTGGGCTGTTCCAGGGTGTAGACCTGGATGCCCACAGTCCTCTGTTCTTTCTGCTGCGGCTGCTGTGTGAAGCTGACTAATGTGTGTAGGCTGCCCCCTTGTGGATCCTGCCAGCCTGTGCTGGTGGCCATAATGGGATGCTCTGCGATAGGGGCCCTCTGAGCCTGCTCTGCTAGTCTCTGTGCCGCCAGCAGCTCTTGTAATGTCCTCTTCAACTGTCCCTCCAGCTGTCCTACCTGGGACTTTAAAGCCTGAGTCTCTGGGACAAGCCCCAGATCCTCCTCGTGAACCCCGACTCCGACCTGCTGTCTACCCTGCTCTTCCTCTGGTCCTACTCCAATGGTGCGCACTTCCCTCTTTGCACTTGGCCGGGCCCCACCTACAATGACTGTGTCCTCTATCTCGCAGCCTGAGTCCTGTTTGGAGGCTTCTGGAGAGGTGGGAGACAGCTGTGCGGCCGCCTTACTGCTACTCTTAGCTCCAGCCCCAACATCTTCTTCTGGGATGTCGATGTAGAGCTCCCCTCTGGGACGGACTCGGCCAAAGCTCAGAGTGTGACCTAAGAACTTCTGGCTCTTGAGCTGAACACTGAGCTGCCGTTTCTCCTCTTGTAGCACAGAGATTTTGACCTGCAGCACTGGGATTGTCTTGACCTGCTCCTCCAGCTCCTTGATCTTCCGGAGGGCTGCAGCCATCTGCTCCCTCACATGCTGCAGATGGGCTGGGGTGGGGGTCACAGGGGTGGACAGTCCTGAGCTCAGGGGGGTGAAGGACCCCCCTGCTCCATGTGCTCTGTTGAAACTGTGTGCACTGCTGATGGAGGTGTTGGAGCCGGACACACTGCTGTTCATGCTGCCCAGGTTAGAGAACCTGCGGCTCTCCTTCTCCTCCTCCAGCCTCTTGCGTGCGTCTTGGAGGGTCTTCTCCACGCGGGCTGCGCTGAAGCCGCTCCTCTGGGTGGTGTGGTATCCAGGTGCGCAGTAGGAGAATGAGGAGTGCCGACTGTCTACACTGGTGTTGGAGCACAGAGACTCTGTGGATGTCCACCATGAGCCCGCGTAGCCATAGCCACGAGGCAGCGAGCCGTACCGCGGCCGCCGCTGGATGGGCACCTTCTTAATTGTGTTTCCTTTCTCAATATCATTGACATATTTGAGGAAGTCTAGGTCCAGACGATAGCCATAGGGGGTCTCCACTGAGTAGGGTGCCTCCTGTTCCTTGCGGTGAAGTGAAGGGGGAGCAGGCGGGTTGAGTTTCCCTGAAAAGGAAGGAAATCAATTCAAACAAACGGAAATCTGTGTCTAATCTTGGGCTCAGACTTTAGAAAAAAGAGCTTTGTATATTTATGTAAACTGAGACAATCACCAAATTAGGTACAAAGTGGCTCTGTACTCTGCAATCCCTTTAATCTGTACTCACTGTAAAGTCTTATTTTTGCTTCAATAAAATGACATAAAACCCACCTGGAAAAGTGGGATCCATACGCAGCACCTCAGCCATCCTGAGTTTGTGGCCACTGGTCCCAGAGTCGTCCACAAACTCTCACCTGCAAAAGACAATAGAAGAAAACATTCATTCATTCCATACAATCTCCACCGCAGCTCAGTTTAATTTAGACAAATATTATCGTTTATACCACCCTGTTCCTCTATCTAATTTCATCCCTTCATTTTCTCAAGAGCTGTAGTGTTTGTTGCTGTTCTTAGCGTTCAGTCGAGAGGAGTAACAGAGGAAAGTTTCCTGGCAGCTTATTCCAGTACGGAGCTTTGAGACAGCCAGTTTCAGCCTTATTAGGAATCATCCGCGCACGCTAACTTCACTTCTTGCTCCCACTTTCTCTCCCAGAAGTCTTGGTTTCTCTTCATTTTCTGCTTTGTTTTGCTCTTAAAAAGTCACCTGATGATCAGGAGGGATTTACAGATTGCTGACTTGGATGCCTTACTTGACTTGTGCAAAATGTGTATTTCCTCATTTCACTTTTTAAAATGATTTTAAATGAATCATTACATCTGTTTCTTTCCCAGCTGCAAACAAGCTTCAGCTGCTGTCGAGATACAGGACAATATTAACTTTCAAGGCCATCGCTTTGCATGAGAGGGGAAATTAATGTTTAATCTACAACATGTTAAAAAATACATTTGAAACTAATTTAAAACAAAAGAGTATTTGTGAGAAAGAATACTGCAACCCCTTACTGAAGAGTGATCTGAGGCAGACCCTGGTCAGTCAATGCATGCTCTCTTGTGAAAAGTAGGGCACTTGGAAACACTGGCTAAATTGACCTGGAATGGTTTTTCACTTTCAGGAGTCAATTCTGGTCCAATTTCTACCATCTGTGTCCCTTTGTTACATTCTCGCCATTAAATTGCTGTGCCGTAATGTTGTCAAGTCTCTCCATGGAGACAAGCAAGTTATAAGTCTGATCCGTGGAGAGGATACAATAGGAATGCGTGTTTTCAAAAATACCTGAAAATGACCGAAAATGAATAAATACAAGATGAACAAGTTGAATTAGATACTGCAATAACTTTCCCATAGATGTGAAGAAGTGCATCTATCACACTACCATACAATTTTGTTTGCAAGTTTTATATTTACAGAACGGGGAGACTAAATCTTGATAAATGTTTGAACAGAAGATACTAACTGTACTTTATATGTACTAGGAATGCAGAGAGCTCATTTTAGACTTAAACACTTCCCACGTATCAGGAAGAACTGAGGAGTTGTGAGTCGCTTTATCTTTAACATGGCTCTGAAATGTGTGACTGATGATGTGCTTTGCTTTATACAGCGGCACGACCCAGTTCTGGAAGTGTGAGAAGCTGAGAGCGGAGGGGCGCGGCAGGGGTGTGAGAGAGTCCAGGAGGGCGGGGGACGGCGCTGACACGGGACGGTTGATGAGGTATAATTACAGTGAGCCGTTTAGCAACCAAACATCCCGTCCCAGTGGACAATTTCCGCTTGATTCTTGAACATGCCTCATTTGTGTTTCTAGTTTGTAACATAACCAAGCTAAAGATGATATAAATACTGGATAAGTGGGGTGCCAATATGACTAAATTATGAGTTTACCTCAGAAGACCTGACTCTTCTAGGAAACAATGTTGAAATGTGCATGGCAAATGTCAATAACAAATAGATCATTATACATTTTAAGTTATAATGTATGTTATGTTATGTTATGTATGTTCTTGCTTTATTAATGTTACGTGCTTTGCTATTGACAGAGATCACTGATATAATTTATGCATATATTCTCCAAATTGGATTGGTTAAAGGTACAATGTATTTTGTTGTCTGGAATGTACACAGTATGGTATTAAACAGTTTTTATTGCTGAAAAATACATAAATGGGAGTTTCTGCACTAATCCGGGCTCTCATTTATAAAACTTAATGGATTTTTATTTACAGAAAATGTACATATTATGGACTAAACTCAATAGCTCTCTATGGCTCAGATCACCTTCTGCCTCATCTTTATAAACCTCAACCTTTTTGGACCATTTTAGGCAAACATCCATGTCAATTTGTCTTTTTATAAGTTTTTTACGTACAAACACTTTATAAATGAGGCCGCTGACCTGTAATTTGGCCTGGTGGCATCACATGCTTGTCGCCATGGAGATAGAAACGTTTAAGGCCATACTATGGAACAGGTTTGTAGTCCTTTAGTCAATAAATCAGTCGATAGTGTCTAAGTTGACCAAATTCTTTTATTTCTTAAGGATCTATAAGGAATAACAGTAAAAAGAAGAACACATGGGATGATTTGGGAGTGAATCAGGAGTCATTGTTTTTGCAGAAATGCCAGTGCAGTAGCTTGTAATGAGTGCGCAGTTTGGGTCAGATATATAGATACTGCCATGCCCTCGTTTTAGTCTACTAATCGGTCAGTCATGCCTTCAGTCGACTAAGAATTGATTTAGTCGACTACAGCCCTACATTCCAGGCAAAGCAATAACATCTCTCACGAGTAAGCAGCGGGCCCTCCACTAGAAAAGTTACATATTGCAGTGTTGTTGGAAAGTACCCTCGATCGCGTAACAGCTAAACTTTTGCCAAACATGACAACAGCTTCTGGCCCGAAAACCATTGCGAGTCAAAGAGTCACCATCAATGATTCTCATACCACTTTCTCAAACCACTGCACCTTTTCCTAATCGAGACACTTCTCCCACATCGCACTCTTTAAAAGCCGACAGAAGCCGACGCAGAAGCCACATGTGCCTCCTCACCAGTGGCTCCGTGGTTCTTTGGGACATCTGTGTGTAAGTGTGGGCGCTGTGGAGTAGTTGACCTCCCTCCCTCGCCCAGACAGAGTCTCTTTGAGCTGTGAACAGAACCCAGTGTGCTCCTTTGGGTGACTTTCTAGGACTAGTTTCATCTAGGACAAATGCCCCCACCAATTAACCCCACCCACTCCAAACCCACCCCGCTGCTGCCGCCCCGCTACAGTCACATACCACACTCACAGGCGGAAGTTTAACAGCGTGCCTGCCATTAAGCCTACCGCGGCCCGGAGGGGGTATGATGCCGGTCAGCCAGCACAAATTACACACTTCTGGTATGTCCTGTAAGATGTCACAAGAATCCCACTGTTTCACTGTGGTACTATCTGTCTCTGCTCAGTAGACAGTTTATAGGCTATAGATAAGGCTATAGGCTATAGGCTTTAACAAAATAAAAACCCCTCCCTTGCTGTATTTGATGCACAGCGTGTGTACACTTTCCTTATTTTGTTTCTATATTTGGATTTAACAGACCACCCTGAAGTGCTTTTTATAAGGCCAAGCTCTACATAGAGGTCAGGGCTACAAAGTTTATCAAACTTTGCTTCCATTCTAAGAGTCACCTTATTATTATTGCCATTACAAAGGATTAGACTGCATAATTGCGTTTTAGGTCAGAAACACTGGTTTTCCCACCACACACAGTGAATCTTCGTACAATTTTCCGCTGCCTTGCTGGATCTACCAACTTATGCCACTCTGCAAAAGCTTACTAATGGATTGTGCTTTGGGAAAAAGGGTTTTTCCACTTCATACCAGCTGCTGTAGCTGCAGGACAGGACCACTGCTCCCCAGTTCTCTGCTTCCCCTTCTTTAGTCCAACAACCTGAAAGACACAAACAAACAAATGTATGCAGTATTTAGCCGATCATCATCAAATGCAGTACAGAATGTTTATGGCAGTCATTTATTCATTATTTTTGATTATAGTTAACAGTTAATTAAGTTTTAAAAGTGATTTATTGGATATGCATTAACGTTGTAGCTAAATAAGAGGACAAAATGAGCTGCTACAATTAGACCAGTTAGAAATATCTGCTCTATAACTTGCAAATCCCATAAGAATCATTCATTTGAGCCTAATAATGGCATTATACTTTGGTAAATCCATCCTGTTTCTCATCCTCTTTATGGCACATGTGAGAAGGGTGCATGCTGGGATTTAGAACCTTCAGAGTTCATTAAAAGGGGAGACGTTGTGTTGACACGGAGATAAAAACAGACTTATGACAGGTTACAAAACCGTGCACCCACAGACTGTAAACATGTAACATGTAAAAACCATCTGAAAACATTCCAGTGGTGAGGACTGACATGTCTCAAGTGAACGACACACCACCCCCCGCTAAACCCAGCCCCTTTCGAACTCCAAGAACGAAATAAAAAAATCCACTCCATTCTTACAGTCCATGGCTAATGAATTCAAGACTGAGGGCTTTGCTGCCATGTGATCAGTTAAAACCCTTTAAAACCAAATGGCGAACGCATGGTAAGCACAACCTCTAATTTTGTGGGAACACCAGAGATCACCTAGTAAGACCTTAAACCAGACCACTCTCATAAGCTTTATAATGCACTCCCTTCATGGTCACTGTTCTTTTACTGCTGAGTGCATTGTCCACAGATAAGCGGCACGACTGCGTCTGCTGATTCTCATACGTCTCACACTCGGCTCCATATTTTGTCAGGGGGGTCTGGCTGCCTGAATAAGGAGTGGTATTTGAAGTGAAGTAAATTGTAATTCTGCTGATCTGTGGATGAAATGAACACAAATCAACAGCAGATGTCGGTTTGTTGGTCTCTTGTTGCTGGAAAGGCAGCTCAAACGTAACAAGTTCAACCATCGCTCGATTTAGTTTTGAAAAAATCTACCTTCCTGCAAAAATACGACACAAATGTTTTGGATCTGATCGAGGAGTAACATCAGTAGCTTTTGAAAGTAGGAATGTAAAAATTGTGATTGTTGGGGTCACAATATAATAATAAGAACCACAACGTAATAATCATGACAATTAAGGAAGCAAAATCAAGTATTTTTACTTCAGTAAAAAGGCAACTAAATGTAAATTACTATTTTGTCTGTTTTTGTCACATTGACTTTGATGATTATTTTTCTCATTCAGTAAGTAAAATCACATAGTAGGAATAGTAATGTGTTAGACAATGGGAATTAAAGATGCCATTATAAACAAAACAAGGATACATAAGGAATATATGAAGTTACGTCTCCAGTGAATACCAGTTCTAACAATTGAATTCAGACTTGAGGATGGTCACAAATCCCTCTTTACAGTAAGTGACCTTTCCTTACATCATAATAGCCGTGTTTGTTGTCGTCCGTGCATTGTTTCCCATGCTGTCATACCAGTAGCTCTGAGGGTGGAGGGGTAAACGGGAGAAGCAGACCTTCAGGACTGGAGCGTCAGCCAAATCACAAAGAGCCATTCATTCGGGGCTAGTCCCACAGCTGGTTCTAATATAAGGCAAGGAGGGGCACCGGGCCAAGGACAGAGCGGCAGCAGCGCCCAGGTTTGGACCGAAATGCCACAAAAATAAACAAACAACTGGCAATAGATGTTACAGTCGGAGTGCTAATTGATAGTGTCCTTTGCGGATGAGTGCTTAAAAAGAAAGGCACTTTGATGCTATATGTTATTGTTGGGACATATTTGGGCTTAAAAACAACAATGGTTTTCAGTAAAAATGTTTCTAGGAGGAGTGGGCGGTATTGACATATTTGAACGGCCAATATTTTTGCAACACATTGGAATTACAACTGTAAATGTCTTGGTTGAGGTTCAGGTATTGCACAAACATGGATCGGCTGTTAAAAACAAACAAACAAACAAACACACACACACACACACAAAAACAAAACATGTGTGGCTTATTATTCATTGATTTCAAAGCTATGGCAATGTTCCTCTGTTGTGCAATCTTGCAAATCAAGATATATCTCTTGATGAAGAAAAGGGAAGGAATCATTTGCCTGAAACCCATGACCAGACACTCTTCTAGTTTTGCTCTTTCTTACTCCCAGTTACTTCCAGTTTTGTCTTGAGACCACTATTTCCATCTTCAAAGTCTAAAAATTCTACTAAAATGCATTGCATCTGGATGGAAAGGCCTTTAGAGTGAAATATATCAAAACTAATGCAAATAACTGGATGTGGGACGGCGCATTAACCAGGATGATGAATTAAATGTCCCCTTTAGGTCAATAGATATTTGGGCCCACTTCATATTATGAATAGTTTTGTCAGACAAACACCAAACTCTACAGGAGACAACTCGCACTCCCGACGACTCCCACTCAGCGCAGATGAAAACATACAGCTCTGAGCCGCTCCATGCCTAAAAACTCCCACGGATTAACTTGGGCAGCTGTTGCTTTTAACTTGATTTACCCCAGCGAGGGCAGCGGACACTACTGTATACGAACAAGTGATAGAACCGTTTTTAATCTGTCCGTCACTGCCATGATTAATCTGACAAACGTGACTCATTTCTGTGTCACCGCCGCTCGCCGCGCAAGTAGCAACAATTTGTCAACAAGTCAATTATAGGAGGACATTTGGGTTTTGGGAGTTTTTGCTGGTGTGTCATTGCAGTTCTGTTTCTGCACTGTGAAGCAATAGGCTGAGGTTGGCTGGAGAAACGGTTACAGGAAAAGAGTTGCGTTTTGTTCCCATAGGATTCGAAAAAAAAAAAAAAGTTAAGTCACTTCCTCTGAGCTCAGGAGTAACAAGAAGAAGGCAAAGAAAGCACCGGAGAGGAGTCCGTTTGGGGGAACGGAGTTGGGGGAATGTGCAAAAAGAAAGCGTGAGGAGAAGAACAGGGTGGAGAGGGGGTTAAAAATACAGCTGAGATTTGAGTGGAAAGTTCTCAAAATGTGAGGACCATGACTTCTCTCATATTCGAGTATGATTCACAGCACATGCAAATGTCGACACCAAATTTAGTAGAGAATTTTTCCTTTCTCTCTTCACAGTCAGATACTAAGTCAATCTGTCTGCCATTGCAAATACAACAATCTTTTTCATTTTGGCTTAGGGCGAACACAAAAAGTACAGTTTGAAACACCCTATAATACTGCTAAATTCACTCAAAGACTTATATTGTTTTGAGTATTAATTAACCTTTGAATTTTTCCAGCCCGATTAACAATATATACAGTTCTGTAGGATGCATATCAGTTTTTTTTTCCAGATGCACTTCCTCTTAATACAACCATCTTCTTTCTTGTAGCCAGCGTGAAATGTACAGTGATTCTTTAGACACTACACGCGCAAATAAAGGTTCTAAGAGCATTTATTTTTTCTTCTTTTTTTTTGCAAACTGCTCCACCTCAGGGGCCTGTTATCGTTACACATGCCTAAAAATAGCACAATAGACTATTTGACATTTTGTTACATAAACTGCACAGAGCATCAGAGTGTTTATCTTCTTGAGAGCTGGCGTAATTCAGTCTGCCACTACTGAACGCATAACAAATCCAAGAATAGGAAGAAAAAAAAAGCGAAATAAATCTTGCACAATCTGAAATGTAGCAGCAACAAAAGGCAACGTGTCATCAGTCTACTGTATAACGTCACTGTACGTTTGACAGACAGGGCCTTGAGCTCTGCAGCTAGCCTCATGATCTCATGTGAACACACTATGGACTTTGTAATATGCTTTTTCACCGAATATGGGCTGAAAATTAAGGACAGTGAAGTCATGGGCAGCAGGATCGCAGCCCATAGTAAAAAGTACAGTTTTTCAACTTTAAGGACATGATCTAAGCAGGCGACTGTAGTATTTCTAAAAGGGAGGGGCTATCCAGCTTTAATAAACAGCTCAAAGCATCTGCCATTGGTCATTGTGCTGAACTTCTAACAGGAAACTCGAGGAGGGTGGGGTCCAAGGGGTAAGGAGCCATACCGGAAAAATGAAAAAAAGTAATTTAGGGGAGAATTCCTGTGTGTGTATTTTAAGGGGTGGGGGGGAGGTGGGATTAGCCTGACGCAGAGCAGAGGGGGAGTGGGAAAAACAACATGGACCAGAAGATGCCCTGAGGATGGCTTAAACCTGGACCGGGGTAGAACGGGGTCAAAAGGCCAAAATGTGGCCCGACACGGCGGGAAACAGGAAGTCATCTCTTTGCATCCTCTCAGTGGCCAATTACCTCCCAATTCACTTAAGCCAGGTGATTACCTAAAGACACCAAGATGAGTAAAACCTTTCAAACGCTGATGAATACTTTCAGATTACAATAAGATTACATTACAACTAATCAAATTAAATTGATTCAAGTGAGATTATAAGGCAAGATAAAGTTGTGTTGAAGTGCAAAAGCCAGTTTAGGAGAGTAATGCAGATTTCTATCTGTTTACATACTATTAAAGGGAGTAATGAACTTCTCTATCGTCTGCTCATTAGACCAAAGTTTCTCTTACCACTGTTTGTTTTTGCAAAAAGAAGTTGGGAGAAAGGTTACGGTCAAGGCACTGACTTATTTAATTGTTTTGGACCTGAAGACGGTGTGAGAAGTTCAATATAAACAGAGCTGTTTTGGGTTCTTTGTAAAAACATACCTAGTTAATAAAATACTTTACTATTTTAGTGGAAGTCTGGTGGTAAGTTATAGTCTTTACTATATTGGTTTTGAGAGACAAGGATTTTAATTATCACTTTGCTTTTTAGCAATCAGGCAAATAAGTAAAGAACTTGGGTTGCAGTGATTTTTTGATACTTATATCTGGCAAGTTTAAATTATTTCTGATAATCTGTAATAGTTTAGTTAGATTGAGTCAATTGTCTTTGCTGACCCAACACTTCGTTATTTTCTTATAAGTTAAGGTTAATGTATATGGAACAGTGTTTACATCATTTAAAGTATATTCTTTTCATGTTTTTTCTCTTCCTTAAGTAATATCTTAATTATTATCCTAATTTCTGTGGCAACGATGTATTCCTACTTAAAACCTGGTTTAGCCCCAATTCGGACCTGGTTTAGCCCCAATTCGGACCTGGTTTAGCCCCAATTCGGACCTGGCTTAGCCCCAATTCGGACCTGGCTTAGCCCCAATTCGGACCTGGCTTAGCCCCAATTCGGACCTGGCTTAGCCCCAATTCGGACCTGGCTTAGCCCCAATTCGGACCTGGCTTAGCCCCAATTCGGACCTGGCTTAGCCCCAATTCGGACCTGGCTTAGCCCCAATTCGGACCTGGCTTAGCCCCAATTCGGACCTGGCTTAGCCCCAATTCGGACCTGGCTTAGCCCCAATTCGGACCTGGCTTAGCCCCAATTCGGACCTGTCTTAGCCCTAATTTAGCCCTAATTTAGACCTGGTTTAGCCCGTTTTAGCCCTAATTTAGACATGGCTTAGCCCCGTTTTAGCCCTAATTTAGACCTGGCTTTGCCCTGTTTTAGACACAATTTAGATTTCGTGGTGAGATTTAGTTGTAGTGACATGGAAAGCCAAATCTTTTCTTTGATTTATTGATATTGGTAAAATATGATATGGAAGATTACTCCATTAAACAAACTGGATTTGGGAAGTTCAAGTCCATTGAAGCTTTGCGCTGTACTTTTGGTCCAGTCAGCGTTTATCTGCAGACAGCAGATGGGGGTAAACTACCAAAACATCATTATCAGTCCAGAATGATGGACGGTGACAGAGCTGTGTAATGCAGGTTTAGGCTGTAATTTCATTAAGACTCACTAAACCATTTTAATACCCGGCGTGTGGTCCTCTTTCCCCCTCAGTCCCCCCTGTACCCCGCTGCACCCCCAGGCCCACATGTTGTAATGAGAAAATCACATTCCTCGCTGTCAAGAACACCTCAGGAAGGAGTCTCCAGCTGCAATAGGCTGCTAACCTGATACACGCACTTACTCTCCCAAAGAGGAAGCTCAGGTTTCTTAGGGGAAATCTGGACATCTGCAAATTACCAAATTACCACCAACACGAAAAGCCGGCCTATGACTTTAAATTACCTTTTACAATGGCAAAAAGGGGGGTTCTCAAGTTACTAGGAACCCCCATAGACTGTAAATGGATAGAAACCATGTCAAGTCTGGTATGTGAGGCATTTTGATCTCATTGGACCCCAACCGTGTCACTATAACACATGCCATAAGCCACTCCTCCTTGTTTATATAGGTTAAACTACAATAAAGCTCAGCAGTCAAAGCTCACAGAGGTTCTAAAAGTTAAGTTTCCATTCATTTTTCCCATAAACTTAAAAAAAAAATTAAATATTAAGGATTGAAAGGCAAGACAGAGGCCAAGCGGTAACTAATGTCCATAATGTGGTTGTTTTCAGTGCAAAAAGTGCATCTTATTAAATCTTAAAAATCAGCAAAATCTTTTAATAACGTTTCAGAAACAGATGATTTTTTTAAATACAATTATGGTTGTTTTTAATTATTACTACACAGCTGATTAGCACCAGCAAGCTTTCAAACATGTATTATTATTTTGTTTTGTTTTTTTAGAAAATTTATGGAGAAAATGAATGTGAAATTCACTTCTGAAATCTGAAAGTGAGCTCCCTTTAACTACTAAGTTTACATTTTTCAGTTGATTGCATTTTATTAGCTTTTGTTTCCCCTCAAGAATGATTTTATATTGTTTTCCTAAATGACAAAGGCATGTACCGTAGTCATGTTGGCCGATTTATTGAGGGAAGGTACCAATCATCTATGAAGTCACTGTCTTCAGCTGTAATAATGTGACATCTGGAAAATGCAGTAGGAAAACTGACTCATGCTAATAGTAGAGACTGCATTACTGTCTGTCTGTTAATTTACTAATATCCAATAAAACCTGTAATGATACTTCCATATTGCATTTTCAAAAGGGCGCAGAAAACCACTTTTCTTTCCATTTCGGGGTCTTTTTCGGTTTCGGTTTCTTTTTCAGGACTTAAACACACAAATGTGAAATGCAATGCACTGCTATAAAATTACAGTTGTAAATACAGTTTCCTCAGTGGCTGCCATTCTGACTAGCATAAAAGGCAAGCTTAAGCAGAGCAAATTCAGCAGTTTCTTTTAGTTTAAGTTCTTATTCCTTGTAAAAGCACACAATCCAATAAAGTCGATGAAGGTAGTTAAGCTCTTTAGTGCCAAAATACCCACTGCTGCGGTTTACAAGCGGTTCTCACTTTAAAAAAAAAAGAAAATAAACTTTTTCTTTACTTTACAATACTTTACGTTTGCTTTAAATGCTAATATATGTATCTAACAACATTTAACATCTCATATATTGTTTAAGGTCTGAAAAATCACAAGACTGTAATCCTTTCTCCTGCCTAGAGGATGAAGATAGTTGCTACCGTAAGGGCATCTGATGAAAAATCAAGAGCTATGCCAGACTCTGCATGAAGCTAAATAAAACAAACAGGAAGTTGAAAAATAGTGCCATGAAAAAAATTATTGTATTTACATATTACCGGTATTTATTCGCCTCGTTTGTTCTTGCCCTCACAGAAAACTATTTGTACAATTACTTTGCCTGAAATGTTTCACAGTATGGCATTAAACATTAAACAAGCAGGGGACACCACCGAGCCAAGTTACAGTTCAGATCTGTACAGAGGCGACCCAACGCACCAGAAGAAGAATGAATTTTTTAAAGACTCATTATGTAATTCAGAGGCGGTTGAAAGTCCCTTGCATAATTCCATGGAAACACAAAGTTAAAACCGTACTGCAGAACATCCTCCATGGAGGTAGATATGTTTTATGCCACACAGTGAAACATTGCAAGCAAATCAATAAGAGGAGCCTTAGCAGAAGAGTTTACACTGTACACCTCTAACTTGTTTAACTGCGTCCTGTTTGTCTGTTAGCGCACTGCAGCTGGTCCAGAGGTGGTTGTGTCCTCTCGAAGATGATTTGATTCAGTGAGAAAGTCATTACACAACAGCGGCAGCCGCCCTCACACTGGAGTATTGTGTCTCAGAGGCAACTGTTGTTGTGATTTTGGGCCTTACAAAAATAAATTGATTTGATTTGATTTGATTTGTTTTCTAGTGTAACAGCCCGGTGTCTGGTGACGACACTCTCCCGCAATCTGCCAACTTCTGCCCGTCCATCATCAAAACGGCATCAAGTCCGGCTACTTTTAATCCCCAATGACCGCTGCCAAAATGATCATTATCTGACACTTAACAATCGCACAGGGTTATTCGAAGCAGCGAAAGTTTTAAGTTAAGAGTAGGTTATCTCAAAATGTGGTACTGTAACTTATTCTGGGTTTACACTGCGGTTGTCATGACCTGATTGTATTTACAAGCCGTTTTGCTGTGCCATATACGGCTCGCACTTCTCACTCCTGGTTTGGTCCTGTTTTAGTCCCGATTTAGTCTTGGTTCTGGATTTTAATCCCATTTTTGATGTGATGTGTGAACAAGTGTGAGCTCTCTTACTTGAACTTGTTTGGTACCAGTTTGTGTGTCCAGTTTTTTTTTTCTGATCTTGACTTGATTAGGTCCATGATTAGGTCCTTTTTTAGTCCTAATTCTGCCCGAGCCTTATCCATGTCGAGTTCCAGGTTAAATCCTAGTTAAATCCCAATTTTAATGTGTTGTGTGTGCAAGTAAATCACAGTTTTGTTCTGGTTTGGTTCTAGTTGTAGCCTTTTTTTGTCCTGATTCAAAGTTATGGTTGTCACGTATTCGCTATTAGTCCTGGTTTATTCCTTTTGTTATGGTCTGGCCCACTTAAGCCCAGTTTTAGTCTTTAGTTTTTACTTTGACGTGAATTCATCAAAGTTTCTCAGCGTTAAGACTTGGCTTGAAATACAGGCCTTTCTTCTGCTACTTTTGATGTGTTATCTGTACTTGGCGTGTGAAATTCTGAGAGTATAGCGGTGTAGACAAATCAGTCAAGTTAAAAAATGATGGCCAAGAATAGTTCTGTTTTCTTTAAAAGTTAAAAATACAGCTTCAGCATTGACCCCCTAACACACAGTCCTGTCAGGATATGAATTGGCCTCCGGTGACCACTGACCAGCTCCAGGCGAAGAGAGCAGCGGCAAATCTGTGGCCAAGACGCACAAGGAAAGCTGATGAACATCTGGAAGTAATGAAAAGTCGCAGAAAGCGCGGACCCACCCTATCCCCTGAGCTCTTGCACTCATTCTTTCTCTTTGTTAATGAAATTATAAAATTGCTTTCTTGTGCAATGTGTAAACAATCTGATTGCAACAGAAACCTCTTCACAGACAAACAGCAGACTTTTTGTTGCAGAAGACAGAACACAGACTATGGGAGTACAGTATAGGAATACATTAACAACATTAACAAGACTGCACACCCAAACTTTGGCTGAACAAAAGTTAGTTTGCATTTTTTTCAAAACATTAAAAGTATGAACAGACTGGACAGTAACATCCCTGAAAAGGCACAACTCCAATGGAAACAATCAGGCCAGTGTGACCTAATGAGAAGAACTATAGGCTGCTCTTTCCATAAACCTTGGCCCAAAGCAAACCAACGCATCCACGTGCAAAAACAACATTATATTATATTAACGCTATTGTGAATGTGAAGCCTGTTTAATGAGCAGCTTTACCCCTGAACCAAGGATGCTGTAAACAAAAAGACACGCACTGGCGAAGCACCGAGTCTCAGATGGACATTCCTCTGAACGCTTCGGACAAACTAGAGCAAAATCAAAAACACGTTGACTCCAAAGCGCAGGAAGGAATGAGAGTTAAAGCAAAACCGCGTGTTTTGAGGCTCAAAAGCCCCGTTACTTCGCGCAGGGAGGAGAGGAAAGCGGATGGGTTTGGTCCGCGGCTTTACAAAGAAGTCACACTCAGAGCCGTGCGCATCGTCCGCAAATAAACAAAAGCAAGTGCAAAAACAGCGCCAAATTTGCACGAGACAAATTGTAAGTCAGTGGCGACCCTTACCTGTCCTCTGGAGATCCTTGCAGCCGCCTCGGGCCAGGGGCGCTCTCTGACAGAGACAAAAACACTGCAGCCAAGATGCTCCGTCCGCTCCCCGCGCGCCCCCGCCTCCCGTGCGTCTTAAAGGGCCAGCAGCGCGCGGGGCTTTCAGCGGCTCTCTCCATCACATGCAACTGACGTCTGGCTCAAAGCTGCAGGCCCCGCTGACCTCAGCAGGGCCCACTGACCTCTGCAGACCCCGCTGTCCTTTGCAGGCCCCACTGACCTCAGCAGACCCCGCTGTCCTCTGCAGGCCCCATTGCCCACTGTCCTCTGCAGGCCCCACTGACCTCAGCAGACCCCGCTGTCCTCTGCAGGCCCCATTGCCCCACTGTCCTCTGCAGGCCCCACTGACCTCAGCAGACCCCGCTGTCCTCTGCAGGCCCCATTGCCCACTGTCCTCTGCAGGCCCCACTGACCTCAGCAGACCCCGCTGTCCTCTGCAGGCCCCATTGCCCCACTGTCCTCTGCAGGCCCCACTGACCTCAGCAGACCCCGCTGTCCTCTGCAGGCCCCATTGCCCCACTGTCCTCTGCAGGCCCCATTGCCCCACTGTCCTCTGCAGGCCCCACTGACCTCAGCAGACCCCGCTGTCCTCTGCAGGCCCCATTGCCCCACTGTGCAGGCCCCATTGCCCCACTGTCCTCTGCAGGCCCCACTGACCTCAGCAGGGCCCACTGACCTCTGCAGGCCCGCTGTCCTCTGCAGGCCCGCTGTCCTCTGCAGGCCCGCTGTCCCACTGACCTCAGCAGGGCCCACTGACCTCTGCAGGCCCGCTGTCCTCTGCAGGCCCACTGTCCCACTGACCTCAGCAGGGCCCACTGACCTCTGCAGGCCCGCTGTCCTCTTGACCCACATTGTCTGTGCAAGGCGGAGGAAGCTCCAGTTATTGACCAACAGAACCTTACCCATCGCACCCTGAAAAAACAGTTTGACTAGGAATATGATTCATAAATAGGACTATAGTCCTGGGACTATATGATCACATTGATGCCACAATATGGATTTGATCTGATTTCTGGACTTTTTAAGATGTATTTTTTTTTTATTTCAATCAGCTAAATCTGGTGTGAGTAATCAAAGGAATTATGATCTGGAAGAAATCAAAATATTTTGCTGTTTACAATCTTTTAACTACAAAAATCTGAGAAGAATCACATTTTGAGTGTTTTTGAGTAACCGCAGCCATCGTTTCCACCCTCATAGAAATGTGAGTAGAAGTCCTTTTTGAACAGTCCTTTTTGAACGCCAATGCAGTCTAGGTTGTTTTTAAGACAATTGGGAACACATTTAGACACTTTAATCCCCCCGTTAATGGAAAACACTGCTGTGCATAGTGGCTTTATCTGATTGGTAAGGAATAAATTAGCAAGGAATATAAATTAGTCTCAAGAATTACATTTATAACAAAGCTAGAACAGATATTGGTTGTATTTTGAACTACAAACTATTCAGTCCGTTATTCTGTGATTAAATGTCATAATGCTGTGGGACTTTTAGACAACTACTTTTCAAAAATCCCCTTCTGGCCATTACGCTGACGAACTTGACGCATGTAAATTTTGGATTGCCTTATAGTTGAGCACAAAGACTGGTGAAGTTTTAAGTCTGCAGCCAAAAGCCAAAGCTGGAGTCGTTAATCTCATCAGTGCTGCTTCACTTGTTCGCTCCCATTAGTTTAACTCAAGTAATTGTAAAAGCAAGAGCCACAAACATTTGGGGAGGCCTTGAATGAGGAGGGAAATGCTAAAGAGCTGTGCCGTGCTGTGAATATTTGAAAGGCTACGAGTGTAACTAAATAAAAAGGTATATAAAAGAGACAAATCCTATGCCATATAATCCATATAAATCTTCTTTACATTACTGTACATTAGTAAATAGTACTAAAACTTATAACTTAACTTGATATCGTCACATTATTATAAAAAAATTTACCTTTGCTTTGCGCCATAACTGACACTAAGCTTAATAATACACACAATAATGCAATATATGTCGCTCAAACAAAATACTCAAAAAGTGTAGAAAGGAGAATTTAATAGAAAGCAGTAAAAATGTAAATAAATAAAACATTTAACTAATGAGTAAAAAATAGTTCCAGGCTTGTAAAAATGTCTCGCGTCCTTTAGAAGTACAGTGTGTGCCTCGGTTAAACATTTCTAATAGTGCAATACATAGATACAGTAAAAAACTACAGTTTCTTTACATCTCCCACAGCTCTGCAGAGGCGTAGACACATACGTCTGATACATTTGGAGTGCTTTCAGACTCTTGTTTCAAACAGTCAAAAGATAAATTGCCATAAACCTCACATTATACTGGATAAAGTCATCAGTAAGCTCTTGGTTTATGCATCGTATACACTTAACAGTTAAAGGGCATAGCTTTTTGTCATGTCTTATGTGGACACAGTGCGTTAATAGAATAATTCACAGTAAAAGAAACAAATAAAGTCCCCACCCAAGTCCCATTCAGTGATCTGCAGGAATAAGCCCCCGTTGAGGCTCGATTTGTTATATCCACCTTTGACAATGTGGGGGAAAAATGAACAGAAAGACGGCCCTGACAGGGAGTAGAAGGAATGCAAGATATTTGGTCTGTCGAATATTTAAAAAATCCATTTGAAAGACGAGCGAAAAAGCCACAAAGTATAACACTATATAAACACCTGCTTCTGTTAGCTAAATAGAGACATTACAAACGTTACGAGCAGAGTATTAAAGCTACAATTTGGAATGTTTACAGTAGGGCGGAGAGTACTATTGGACAGTTAGCTTCATCGCAATAATAAAGGCAGTTTGCAAGAAAACATCATGTATTACACTAATATTATGGTCCCATGTGATAAACTAATACTTGCAAATAGTTGTACAGTAAATTGAAATTGTCTTTAAATTCACAATTCATTCCCTACTTTTTAAATTGAATATTGATCCAGTTCATGACTCCAAGTATTCATATTTACTAAAATGTACTCTTTATGGTCGTCCCAGTGGATTGGCTCAGGAACAATGATACAGATAATTACTATATTGACTCATTGTTCAATAAATGAAAGCTGCAACATTTATTGGTGAACTCAATATTTGACGTGTTTGCTTTGCACTATAAGGAAATATTTTTTGCAATAAATAAAAATTTCAGCTTTAGACGGCTGAATTATTAATATATTCAACTTGTAAATTATAGTAACTAGCTACTAGTGTTTAAATCTGCTTTTTATACATCAAAGCTCAGTTTTTACAATCTGGTTCATTTGGAATAACTGGGATTTTTCTGCTTTTAAGTTATCATTTCAGTGGCATAAATTGGTTTCAACATTATCGTGATTTTTTGTAACAATATTCACATGAAAAAAGGTGTTACCGTGACATGCCGAGCAGCTATATCCCATATCGCGTCTAGAATGGTGTGCAGCTCAATGGGGGGAGGGTATTTTCTCTAAATGATGGCGTTTACAGTGCTGATAAACCCCAGTATAAACAGCATAGTGGTGTTTTTACAAACCTGTCAGGGAGCAGACCGGTCAAGTGGAGGTCTAACATGCTAATAGGTGACAAGTGTGTGTTTTGCCTGTGCACGCAGACAGCTACAGAAAGGATTAGGGGGAGACTGGGTGGCCGGCTGCGCGTGGGGGGTTCGACCTGGGACGGGATGGTGCTGCGTGTATGCTCGGGACAGTTGCTGCGCGGCGGAGGGGGGGAGGGTGAGGCAGACGGGGACGCGGCGGGGCGACGTCTTTAAAGCTTGTTTATTTGAACTGTTGGACTTCTTTGACGTTTCAGCAGTCGCCCCGGCGCAGACTGGAGCGGCCGTACGAGTTCCTGCCAGAAAGGAGAGACGATAGGAATATACAGTGCGTTAGTGTGCAGCGGGGGAAGGAGTACAGGCAAAAAATATGACTTATGTAGAATTAGTTAACTCTGTGACGTTATCTACTGTTTCATTTGGCAGGAAATAACACATATATACACATTTTCTCTAGCTTCCATTGAAGATAAGGCTGCCAGTACTCATACGTTTAACCCCATTACTACTACGCTGCCTGTTAGGACTGGGACGCAAAAAGAAATATCTAAAATTGTTTACCTTTTACATACACCCGTTTACATTTGATTTAAAAACGAGTTACACCTCTTGAGACTCAACTGGGTCAAAATCTCGTCCAGTTCAGTGTTTAAGTTAGTTAGTACAACATAAGTAGACTAATATCTTCCATTTTGTTCGTCGTAAACTGCTAAATGTATCTAAAATGGCTTAATGATAGAAACGGGACCAATTACTTCCTGTCAAAAAATGCTACATTGATTAGCCCCGCCTCTTAATAGACGCATTTCACTGTAGCAAGCAAGCTGTGTATTTTCATTGACTCTGTTTTATTGTTGAAAATTGCGACGCCTCATTTCTGAACCGTATGTGTTCTAAACTTGACTAAACATTTCAATAAAAGCAACCAAGTACAGGGATGTGGGCGGAGATAGGGGGGAAAACGGGTGAAAAAGACAGCAATGAGAATTTAGTTTGATTTTAAGGTAGCTATATCTTTTAAATGCCAAACACTGTAGGTGCTGTGCTAACTAGATCCTTTTAATAGATATAATTATCTTGAAACAAAGTCATAAAATGGTGCTTCTTTGGCAGGTGCTGTTGGACTGAATATGTTTTCAATTTGAAGCCAGCGCTCCGCAGACCATCACATGCAAATTCTGAATCGATGCCAAGCAAAGATACAACCAGAAACATGTGGCGCGAGAGCTTCCCAAGTCAAACAAGTCTCTGCTTTAATCCCACACGAGGGTAAACTTTGAATGTTAAAGCTATAAATCACCGTTTGAGGCGACGGTTTCGCGGGGTTTCAAGCCGGGATTTACTTTCGAGTTGTGACATTTCTTTGACTCAACAGGCGACAGATGTCTGAGCTGTGCGTGCGATACAATTTCAGATTATGTTACGGCGAAAAAGGAGTACGAGCTCATGATGTGTGTCGCAAGTGTGGGCGAGAGTGTTTTGTGTCTCGTGTTACCTTTGTATTTGCACTGTCTGAGCCGGCAGCGCTTGGTACAACTGTGGGATTTTGCGGTTGATGAGAGGCCCCAGCGCTTCTTTTAACTTATTGTTGTTCCTCTCCAACTCCTTATGGTACTCCTTCTGGTCCGGGCCAATCAGAGCTTTGTTCTTCTTCAGGGCATCCTCGCACCTGTGTTAAAATGACACACAGAGTAAAGTACGGCCCGGGATTAAGTCGCCGTTATTAGTTACACAGCGGGATCCATCTGGCGCAGAAGTGTGTCGTCACCTCTTAGTGAAGTCTTTGAAGCAGAGGCGCAGTTTGTTGTGATGGCGAAAGAGTTTGGGGTCGTCTGGGATGTCAGACAGAAAGACCTGCGCCACCTCGAGGGGGCCCTGCGCGGGGGAAGACGAGGGTTACATCTGAGCTCAGGAATGTGTGTCACTGCCGTTTAATCTGCAGCCAGGGAACAATAAACGCAGACTATGTGGCTCTTAGCGATGTAAGGCTGCACTAAATTAGATAATAGTAACAAGTCATGATATAAAAATGCTAAAAAGATAATATCTATGATTGTATTTAGAGGTGGGCAATATATAAACATTTTAATAATACCGTGAATGTTGTTTTGAAGACA
Organism: Eucyclogobius newberryi; assembly: GCF_026437365.1. NCBI lineage: Eukaryota > Metazoa > Chordata > Actinopteri > Gobiiformes > Gobiidae > Eucyclogobius > Eucyclogobius newberryi. Next base: position 25,747,768 of record NW_027315757.1, read on the forward strand.
GTTTATGGTAAAAAATGCTATTAAAAGAGCTATGTTGTACACTTTCAAATAGGGGTATAATGAGATATGTCTGTACTTTTGTGATTAATTTGTCTGATAACTAAACATCAATTAATACGTTTAAAAACATGTTTTAACACATTTCTGTCATCTAGCAGGGTACACCAAAACAACCCAGAGCTATTCATTTGGGTCAATGTTGCAATATTTGTGATTAATTATGCCAAAATCATCAAGCTCTTGTGCATCTCGTGGGATTTGCAGCTCAGCTTTTATTTTGCATTTTTACATCTACTCAAAACTCAAAGCACTGTAATGGCACGTTCACACGCACATTCACCACATCAAAATTGCGACTAAACCAGGACTAAACTTGAAACTAAACCTGGAATAGACCAAGAGTAAACAAGAACTAGAACAGGACCAAACCAAGTCCACATCTAGACTAAAATGGGCTCAATTTAGGATCTAATAACGACACATTTGACTTAATCATCAATGAGCGGCAAAACTTATTCACCCTTAAAACTTTTGTACACTTTTTTTTTTTTACTATGGAGCATACCTGGACAACTGGGGGTTTCAATAAACGATTCACAAATTCATACACAGAGGGGTTTTACCTATGGACGGTTTTGTGCATTGGAAACAAACTGAACTGAGCTGGAGTCAACAGAGCTACTCCATCGAGCCTCCATAGAAACACAAAACCTCTTCACCTGGTTGACAGTGGTGCCGACAGAGCCCTGCAGCACCATCTGAAGCATCTTTGAATCCGCCGGGTCCTGGTTTGTGGCAAATGCAAGCTCCTGAGTTTTCTTCTGCATGTCCTCAATGGCCACCTCCATGGGGACAAGAATATTCTGCAAAAAGGCAAAACACAGCGGATTTAAGAACTTGCTTTTCAGAAAATAAAAAATAAAACTATGCACACAGAATTTACAGTTGAATTTACATATGTAATGCAGAAAGTGAATTGTGCAGTGAGTGATTATATTATGGTTAAAGTGAGACTAAATCTGATTCGAGAGAAGTTGAAATGAGTTAAAGGTTGAATGGACGATTTTTTTGGCCCAAATCTAAGTCTTATTTCCTCGTGGCGTGGACTGCCGATTAGTCCTGCCATGTATCAATCATAAAACGCACCTACCGCTCACCTGCAGCCGCGTGTGGCTCGTCCCACATTTCCGCGTGTCTAAGCGCATTGATCTATCATAATATAGTTCCCTCAGTGTACGGGGCAACATGAAGACGGAGAAAGACAGTTCGAGCTGACTCAGAAGTGGACAGAAATCTACAGGAGACGAGAGATGCGATGCGATCCGTAGCGCTAATAAACAAACGCACGTGTGTGTTGTATCAGTCCGCACGGGGGAGTGGGCATGCGCACTTCCGCCTGCGTTCTCAAATCGCCGAAAAATCGTCCATTGCGCCTTTAAGAGGAGCCAAGACAACTATAACATGACTTTTTATCAACCAAATCAAAGTATACAGTGACTAGACATGACGCACCTCCTCTTTGTGGGTCACATTGATGCGAGTCTTGATGTAGGGGAAGGCGTGCGACGTGGTCAGGATGGTTTTGCGCTTGTACTGCTCGTACAGATCTCCGTGGGCGCGGCCGTCCAAAGTGAACGGGGTGCAGTACATGAAGGTGCGCAGGTTGTAGTTTTTGTCAAAGTACGTGATCCGCTCTTTCAGTTCATACGTGTCGAAATAAGGCTCCACATACGTGATCTGGAGGTAGGCCTAGGAGAAGAACAGAGATAGAGACTTAATTTACTTCGACAATTGTCACTTTTCTATAAATTGAATGAATTCATTTTTAATTGTATTTTTTACGAATATATTGTGGCCTAAATAAGCACAATTATCGATTAACCTAATAATATTTACATCCCTAATAGTATTACAAAGGATCTTAAACAAGGGACTAACATTTGCTAATTTTTTACACTATATTATCTCTCAAATCAGGTTAAGTGCTAGGGTTCGGTTAGGAACAGGTATTTAGGTTAGGGTCTTGGCAGAACTGCATTGGGGGGGTAAAATATGCAGCCATTAGTTAACTGATGACTAGTTGGCCTATCAACAAAGTAGCGTTTGAGTAATTTTATCATGTTCCACACATTAACACATCACATAACGGTAGTAATGCCACGGAGAAAAAGAGGTTTTAGTTAGCATTAGCAATAGGGCAGCAACGATTAATTAATTAATTCTGACTTGTTGACTATAAATAGCAATCAAAAAAGCAATCAAAAATCTGATTTTGATCATTGTGATTGGTTATTTGGATTGTACAGACTCTAAAAACACATACAAAAAGACTGATTTTTGTCAATAATACACAAGAAGCCTTCAGTAATCACATTTAAACCGTAAAACCAGCCCTAATTAGCTTTAAAGTGAATGAAAATTGACTAGAAGAACTTCTTAAACATTATTTCACAGTTAAAACAATACATAATGTTGCTTTATGAGTTAAATCACCTTGTTGGGATCAAGTTTGTGTTTGTCCACTGGGTTTGAGTCCTTGATAATCTCCACTACGTCATCTCCAAACCTCTCAGAATAAAACTCCTGTACACATATACACATAAGAGATGGCCCTTAATAAATATGTCAGTCATAAATCCCTGTGTACATGATGATTAGCTCCATGACTAAGATTAACATGCCTCAAGTCGGTGGGAGATCTCGGCTAATTTGGTGATTGATGGCTCTTTGTAGACAAACTCCTGTTCGTCCAGGTCCCCAAAGCGACAGCCATAAAATCCAACCCGAAAGTAGGTGCCAAACATCCTCTGTGCGCTGAAAAGGTTAAAAGGAAATGACACTTCAGCGTTATTTACTTGAGTGATGTGTTTTTCAACAGTGGTTTAAAATTAGCTTGGCTAAAGGATGTCAAACTTACCATTTCAGTGCCATCGGAAGAAGGTCAAGGAAATAATGAGAAAGAGAAAAAGACAGTGAGATACAAATGCATACAAATTATTAATCTTACTGATCTTGATGAATGAAGTCGTTACCTCCCATCCCGAGCTCTGAAAAACAGAAAAATAACCAGAAAATTTTAGTCATCAATATAATTTCTGTACATACTTTTGATTATTAGACTATTTTGGGCAAATTTTGTGAAAATAATGAACAAATCTCATGTTCAACCCCTTTAAAAAAAAAACATTACCATCTCAAATTAGTATTTTAGCACTTCTCTAACTTCAGGCCTCAACAAAGTATTTAAACACTTCACTTCACTTTTTTAAAAGGTTTGCCTGATAATAATAAGCCATTTGGGATGGATTCATATTAGATTGAACTTTGTGGACCCAACTCACTTGATTGTAGACTTTATTGAAGGCGTCTTGCAGTTTTCCGTGGACAGTGGCTAACTTTTTAAACTCGCGGTTGGCTTCGTGGATGGGCAGCAGGATCTTGTAGACCTCGTTTATGGCTTCATACATCCCGGCCTGTGTTTACAGAGGCACAGGGAGGCGGGATTTCCATGAGCAGTCAATCACATAACTTCACCTCAGCCATGTAACAGCCCAGGCCCCTCTGCTGCGTTTTGCATGAGCCCTGTCACCATGTGGTCGGGGAAAATGAGTCTTACCATGTTAAAGGAGGCAGCTGCTTGCTCCAGGAGGCCAACCAGACCCGATTCACTGAAGTACTTCCCAGCACAGATCCCCTCCTCCTCAGGGGACAGGACGTCATCGGATACAGCCGACTCCTCGAGCACGTTGGAGGAGATATTCTATGGGGAAAACAGAGGCGTAAGGAGGAAACAATAAAAGCCGATTCCCGTAAATGATAGACTTGAGAATTGGCAGTTGCTTCAGAATCGTTCATTACACAAAGTTGTTGCTTTTGTTGTTTCGTGTTCACTAATAATGATGCAACTCATTAGCTTGGGACACATTGATACAACTATTAAACGTTAACAATAGGCATGGGAAGCACGGCGCCCCTCACAATTTGATACTATGCATGCAAATGGATACCGCATCACCAATCTTAGTATGATTTATCAATATTGCAATATTTCAGCACAAGTTTCATTATTGCATTGTGTCAAAATTAAACAAATATTTACTCCACCATGAATAAATAATGGTGTTATTTTTCCGACTCTGACCTGAAACGTGACACAGCCTATGGGCAGGTAACGACAGTCCTCGAGCATGTTGAGGTATTCTGCCACCAGGGCGGCACTGTGGACCAGGCAGTGGGCCGCCTCAGCGTGGTTCCCCCTCTCAGAGTGCTTCCCTGCCATGTTCTGGAGCCACGTCAGACGCAAGTCGGGGGAGTTTTGGTAGCCTTTGGCAATTCTGTAGAAAAAATGTAAAAGATTTAGTTTTTCCTGCTTAATTTTTGATCCTAGACTTCACATGTGGGCCGTACCTGTACATGAGATCAAGAAGCATCTCAGGGTCCTGCTGGTGCTCCTTCATCTTCACAGTGTCCGTGAGAATCATGTGCAAGTTGAACACAAGATCTTGAACCTTGGTTTGATGGAATAAGTTTAATTATTGATTACAGCAGTATTTCTGCAGAACTTCACTTTGATGCTGCCACACACCTGTTCAGGGAAAGGTGTGTCTCGCAGCTCCAGGTCCTCTTCAGCATAGGTCAGTATTGTCTTGAGGGACCGACGAAGATGCTCCTCGTTGAAATTTTGTGACGTGCCAACCAAAGATGACAGGGACATTGTGACCTGCATCTTTACGCGTGCAAAGTTCTGAAAAACATTGAAGAAAAAAGCAAATTAGGAGGCAAGTCAAGACCTTCTTTGGCTGAACTAAATTTTTAAAACTTACATTTCCTATTTCAAAGTTTTGCCTCATGAGCAGGTAGAGAGATGCAGAGGCATGACTTCTGACCGAGCCCACACTACTGCTGCAGTGACGCAGGAGACGCAAGCACAGGTCTGCACATAGCTCTGTGTCCTCTTCAAACAGCATTTCTGGAAACTAAACACACAATAGATTTTAGTAGTTGATTAGTCAAACTATTATTGTATATTCAGACTTTTTATTTACATTATTATCAACCAAATAAAGGTGACTATTATCTTGATGGAGAAAATGTATGAATAAAGAGTATTATTGATGAAAATCAGATATTGTTTATTCTTTTTTTGACCATTTGATGTATTAATGCCACTGCCTTTTCTTTAAAAAGGAATGTTTATTTATTTTAGTCTGCAGAGTCCAGATAAAGATTGCAACTATCAAAATACAACTACAATTACTGAGTTGTCTTAAATAGTTGATTTATCTTTACAGCCGTACTAAATATATGCCAAGGTTTGAATTTATTAAAACAAGAACGATACAATTTGGACAAAAATAAGCAGCAAAAGCTAACAACTTTATTTTTGTCAATACATTCTACAGTTGTAAAACTAAGATAACTTAATATTTGTATTGTCCTAAAATACAGACGATTACTGAAAACTCTACAAAGTAAAGCCGATTAAATGGAACATATACAACTTTTGCTATAAAACTCCTCAGATATACAATGTACCTTATACACTAGTGCTCTTTGTGTAGTAAAGCAGTGCTGCAGGAAGAGGGCGCTCTGGTTGCCTGCCATGCTGTGAAGAAGCACTCTGAGCACACCGCCCAGTACACTCTCCTTCAGCTCTGAGGCTACCACAGTCTAAAAGCAAAAGCACATTCGGTTAAATATGATCAATAAACTACTTTAACAATGCGGATTCTTTACCTTGACAACAATCTCCAGTGTGTCCAGGACTATTAGAGACGCCTCAGTGGCCAAGTTTCCATCCACAACAGACTCCTGCTCTACTCCAACCTTTGTTCTAGCAAAGAAAATAAAAGGTATATTGGTAATAGTATAAATAATAGTGACTAAGTTCATTCACAACATACTTATCAACTCTGTCAGTGTTTTGCTTCCAGTGTGTAACATTTTTCCTCCACCTCACATTATCCTGGCTGCCGTAAGGACTCCTCTCTGCAAGAAGTCATTCCCTCAAACAGTTAAGAAGACTAAATCCAATATTTGAAAACACTCATCCATTATCCAGCGTTACTTAGTTTTTACCTCTGCTGCGTCTAACCATCTCTTGACGCGCTCCGATCGTCCCCAGAATGGCCTCCTCTAGTCGGGCCTTCATGTCCTGGGACTTTTTAAATGTCAAGCTGTTCATTCGTTCGAGAACCTTTCTGCCCTGAAATATAAACCGTGAAAAATACAGCGTCTATTAACTGTACTACAACAACTTTTAATCTTGCTGACCTGTGGTTGGTTCAATACATTTCAGGAGATAGGCTAGAGAGCCTTTAGCATCTCCACAACCTGTCTAAAACTTATATAATAAAATGATAATTGCAAAACAAAATAAAACATTTTCTAAGGCCTTAAAATATGCACAATTAATAAAAGATGACACATCCAGTTGTACCTTATTAGAACTACTGGAATAATATAATCTGGTTTTAATTATGGAACTGCACATTTGCAATGAAGTCCTTGAGGGCTGTACCTTGTATTCAAAGCAGGATATACAAAGATGCAGCAGATCCAGGAAGCGGTTGATTTGTAGGATGGACAGGTCGGACACCCATCTCTCCAGCAGGGCGGCGTCGGCGTTCTTCAGCACCCAAAGGAAACACACCAGCAGAGTCCGACTGCACTCAGCCGACAGCGAGCTGGACTGCCTCCCAGGCTGAAGGAGGAGACAAATATATGAAATAATACGAGGTCAACTACTCTGTGACAAAAAAATCAAACAAGAGCTATGGATCATCATTACTTTTATAATAGTATTATTATTATTATTTTCTGTTATATTGTCACTTCATAAAAAATGTTGTTGTGCTTTAGTCACACTTTTCATACATTTCAATAATCTTGTTTACGAGCTCGTCTTCAATGAGCCCTCAGAAATCACTTTAAGACAGATTAATTTGTCCAGACTTCTCCTGCGCAATTTTTTAATCCATAACCCATCATCAAACTCGATCTGAGGTCAATTTGTGTTCAAAGCCAACACATGGCTTTATAAGTATAGTAATGACAACGCCTAAATACCTCATTAGAAGCGGAGGTGTAGTCTATAAAGGGCAACATCAAATTTAGGTTTAAGTTTAAAAGCCAATTAAAGTCACAAGAATGCATAAAAGGTTCACTTTTAAATAGATACACAACCCATTTTAAGTATCTGCATATTGCTAATTGTGTGTCAGTTCATGTTGATACAACGAGAGAGACATCTAGAGGCGAACACGAGAAGTGGCACTACATGAAACTTCATGTAAAAATGTCATCGTGTTCTGAGTGGGTGTTTTTGGGCCTGGTTTATCAGCGAGACCCTCCCACATCTGGGCCGATTTGTGACCTGTCAGAGCGCGGGGCCCAGGGCGGATCGAGGGGGGAGAGGGCGAGAGCAGCCTGACCTCAGCTGATAGCACTCACCACTGTCGGCATCACAAACGGGTTGGCTTTGGTGTGTGGCAGAGGAGAGCCGGCAATCGCCATGGCAACAGACTGACTGATAGTGCTGCTACCGTCGGGGTCAGCGTCGTCTGCGTGGGCCGAAGCGTGCCGGGGCCGAGCCGAGGAGTCTGAGGATACAAAAATGAAAATGTACTCCGTTAGGTGTGAAAATGTAAAGTAAAGGAGCTTAGAAACGGTGCATGTAAAGACTAAATGAGGTTGAAACCGGGTGTGTGTTTAAGTCAGATTATCTCAAGCATTTATTTTAATTACCGTAAAACGATTACAGGTCATTAAAACAGCTAATCCAGTTTAGGCCTCTAATCCCCCCCCCCCCCATTATTACTATATATGTAGGCATTTGTGTAGTTTACTTTGTTTTTGTACAGATGCGCTTTTGCTTCGATTGTAATTGTACATATTGTTCTTTATCCAATTTGTTGCTTCTTGTTTTATGTGTGTGTTTTTTTCTTTACTAATTGTGCTATATAGATAATGTACATTTGGTTAGAAAAATGTTACTCTAATAAATAAACATTTACAATTTGTGCGTACTAAAATGTGTAATAAATGTGTTCCACTCTTTGATCAAGTAGTACTGAATAAACTAAGCGTTTTTGAAGTTGTACAAACCGGAGAAATCGTACAGCTGGGGCAGACTCTCCATGACGACGGGCAGAAGGGGCAGATAGAGCTGAGCTACGTGAGCTTTGACCTGAGCATCGCTAAAGCGCGGGTCGGCGTCGTGGCTGCACAGCAGGGAGTGAACAGCGCTAATAGCCTTTTTATGGAGGAAGAAAGCCCTGTGGGTAGAATAAAAAGAAAGCTTCAGCCCATTTAATCCAACTCAGACTTCCCTTAGTGTCATGCTGAGCACAATTTAAAAGATTGTGATGGTGCCTTCAAGGGATTTCAAGTGAATTTGAGTTCAGATGCAAAAAAACACAAAACATACCCTTCACTTTCAGGGTCAAGGATGAGAGAGAGCTCGCAGAGAAGCAGACCGGACAGGAAGTGCTGCTGCCGAAACGGGACGGAGAGCTCGAACATGCTGGCCACCCTCTGGTCTGGGGCCATGCTGGAGAAGGCTGAACTCTGGGGGGGAAAACATGCAATAATTAACCTCATAAAAGAAATCACCTATTATGTTGTTAGAGTAGATATTTGGACACTTAAAAGAGGTATCCACGTACAATATTTTGTGCAAGTGAATGAATACAATGGCACTAGAGCTGGGCAATATATCAATATCATGAATGGTGTTTCGAAGATATACGCAATGTGTATATGAGTATATCATTTATGGTATTAATGCAACAAAAAACTGATAAAAAAATAAAAATGCAGTAATAAAGGCATATTACAGCAATTTTGTGACTAATTCTACAGATATTTCACATGTGTCTGATAATTAAACCTCAAGTAATTTGCATAATATTGTCTGGAATATATCAAGATATACATTTTTGTCAATAATATTCAGTATTAGATATCAGATATAAATCGCAGACTAGGAAAATCATAAATAAATAAGCATCCATAAAAATCCCAAATTTAGACTTTCAACGTGATCTTTAAACAAAAGTAGATTGTATTGTTGTTGTTTTTGTTCAGGTTAGATAAATGACAAAAGAAAATGGTAATCCAGCATAAACTCATTTAAGAGAAGAAAAAAAAAAAGGTTTATCCACATAAATTGTTTTGTAAATAATGTATCTTTTATCTTATTCCGCAGCCTTAACTACTGGTACCTGTGAGGTCGTAGAGGAAGTGGAAGGGGAGGGAGAGGCTGGAGGGCTCAGAGTTGAACACGGCAGGTTGAGGATGACGTAGTGTTCGTGACTGCAGACAATACGCATGAAATCCATCCTCAGGGCATTCAGAGTGCTGGGGTTCTGTGACGTGTGGAGCTTGTTTGAAATCTGGTGAAAGCAGGGAATTAGGGTTTAATGAAAAAAACAACAACAAAAAAACAACGACAAGAGCGGTGAGACTAAAGGAAGAGCTGCAGACACCTGCTTGTAGTAAGTGCGGATGAGGTTGAAAACAAAGCCGCGGTCCGTGAGAGACAGAAGGTCATTCAGGAAGAAGGCCAGACTGCTGTTCAACCTCTCCACAAGCTCCACATCCTGAAAGTGGGAAAAGGGATTATCACAATCATATAAAAAGACAGGATGATTATTTGATTTAAATTTTACCTTATGATATCGAGTTGCAATGTCTGCGCTGATGGCACAGACAAGTGCAGCAATATCATCCACAAAACGGTCTGGGAAACGCTGTTTCCTGGGAGCATCTAATTTTGAGGTCAGGAATAAATGGTGGGCCATGCTCTTTGTCTGAACGAGAGAATAAAATATGGTGCTATAATAATGATTCAGTCCTTAGTTAACATCATTGAGAGATGTAAAAGCAAACAAACCATGAGCTGGAAGAAGAACCAGGCCTGCTGCAGAGCTGCTTCTCTCACTGTGCTGGTGCTGACCACCCACTGCAACGCCAGCTCTTCATGCAGCAACTACAGGAGACCAGTACACAGGTGGGTTAGTGCATTGTGCAATTTATGATTTGTCCACAGAGGCACATTGAAAATAATACATATATATAGTGTTTTTGTTTTGTTTTACATTCCAGTTATTTTAGACCAGTACCTTTGTCATAGCTGGAAAACAAATCTAAATTTACCACAGTATCGCACACAAACTTGTACTGAAATTGCAATGTAAGTTAGTGATGGTGAATGAATGTTAGCACACATATTTTGAGTGGTTTCCAGTTTTACCTTTTTGGCAATCTGCCTCGTGGGCACTGAAAACAAGGCCACGCTGTCCAAAAAGGCAGACATGCGATTGCCGGCGCTGACGTTTGCCTGACATGGAGTGGTGGTGCGATGGACATAGAAATGAGCACAAAGTGATGTGAAAATGGGTGAATGATGAAATGAGCCGTGACGAGAGATCTGACAAGACCCTGGCAGAGCTTATGCCACTCAGAAAATATCAGATGGAGACTGTTAGGAAAGCTTTGACAGGTTTGAAAAAGGTGTAGCCCCGAGATAAAAGCCTGACCGGTAAGAATTGGACGATGAAATGACAGACAGACATACTTGGAGTGGATTTGATGGCAGTTTTGGAGGTAGGTGAGGACAGTGACGAGGTGGGAAAAGGCGAAAGGGGATTTGGCACCTGCTTGAGCTCACAGCTGGAGTTTGGGTTCCGACGCAGTACAGATCTGGAGCCCCCGGGGGCATAAGCAGAGTTTACCCAGGAGTGAGAGCGGTCAATGCCCTGCCAAAGCCACCGGAGGAGAGGCACAGAGACACACAGAGACACAGAGCGGCAAGGGCAAGGTAATTACCAATCAGAAGCACATTAAGAGTCAATTAGGATCTTTGAAGCTGAACAGAACAGGGAGGCAGGGAGTATAAGGGAAACAGCTGAGAAGCCAAAAGACATCTGATACAAACAACAAAAACAGTACGTTATTCAAGTGAACATAATAAATATGTGGCACACATATATCAATATAGAAATAATACAACAAAAGTATGTAAATAGCCTTTTACAATACCCAAACATTGCAAGTCATTAACTATACTTCTAAAACCACAGCTGCCTCTAGGCTAAATGACATGAGATGCAGCTGCAAATTAAAAAATCAATACACAGATACTAATCATGCTAAAACTAATATAGAAACTAGATACTAAGTAGTGTCATTGACAAGGACAAATCTCATAATTAGAATTGTTTTTTTTTAATCTTTGTAAGTAAAGTTAAGTTATATAAGTTATAATATCTTTATAACAGTTATAAGTATAAGACCACAGGGTAATAATCGAAAGTTGATCGAAATCAACTAAATTAATAGATCGTTCTAAAGAAATCTGAACATTATGGCTAAAGCTTACCTTGTTTCCTATAATTCGTTGCACTTCCTCATCAGGAGAGATGGGGGAGGTGATCAGGTCTGGGTTTGAGTTACTGATACTCTTTGATCGCGACAGATGAAGGCTGCTGGGACGCGGAGTGGTTCTGGACAAAGTGGCAAACTGCATCGGCATTTCATAAGACTGGGCAGCTGCATGCGGGGAAAATATAACATTGTTAGAACGACATTCTTCGATAGGCTAGCACTAACTACTACTGTGTGTACACCATCAGGTGCACAATACTGTTTTATGTTTGAGATAGTGTTGTTGGGGTACTTGCCTGAAGGAGGAATTGGGGGATCAGCAGTTGGCAAATGAAAGCAGAACTGAATGTATGAGGCCAGCAGGTTGTTGCGACCGTGCTGGTCCTGGTTTCCGTCCAGGTTTTTGTGGATCTGGTTCACCAGTAAGGCCATTGCTTCAAAGGCGGCGCGACCAAGGCTTACTGTGAATAAACAAAAGCATGACGGCGCATTAGATAACACGCGGTGATTACAAATTCAAGCTTGAAATAATTAAAGCAAGTCAACGATCACATTTTCCACTTAACATTAGATCAGCATTGTTCACAAAAGGGCTCTTCAAATCTTTAAATGAGAGATATAACAGCAGTTTGACACTCCACTTACCTATTTGTCCTGAAATAACTGGCGGATACACAATGAGCTGAATGAGCTTGTTGAGCAGCTGGTGTAAAAACCTGACACAGATATCGAGCTGAGCCCCTTTGAGGGCCGCCATGCTGGCCTTGAGCTCGCTCTCCATGTTCGCTTCGGTGATGATCACATCCTTCAGGCGAAATGGGAAGGAGTACTCCTCCAAAACATACACCAGAGTGAAGAACTTGTCCAGGTGCGGATCCTACAAACGATAGGAAATAACTTTTAATAGTTACGGGCAAAGAAACCGGGGCGGCAAAATTAATCGCACACCAGAATTGGAATTGCAATTTAAATGGCCGTGATTAGCATATCATTTGTGTAAAAGAATGTCCTCTAATTGTCCCAACACAATGAGGTATTAGTAGGAATAAAACCGGCTATATCCCAACAAACGTGTCCTGAAATGCTTGTAATTGGGTTAGTATTTGTCTTCTTTTTGTGTTAAAATAAAAACTAAAACATAAATGGTGAATCAAATCAAATTATAATATGCAATTGTATATTCTACTAACAGTTTTGCTCTATATAGAACCAGTTTAAAGATAGAAGGATACATTACATAACCTATATTTTCCTCTTTTTGTTTAATTGAAATGGTTGTATACTACTAATTGAAACAACTCTTCTTTTTTGCTATTGCGATGACTGCACCATAATACGTTTCTATAAACATTTGTAGGTAATATTGTACATTTTTACTGTTGACGTGTACCAAATGGAAATCGTTACCAACAACAAGCTGCAACACAATAATGCAAGGGGGGGAATGATAACAGAAGAAAACAGTAAACATTCTCAATCCATTGCGTCTAAAGGTGGGAGTCATAAAGTATGAGTCATAACGTGCGAAATGAGAAAGAAATCCGAGTACCTGAGTGTGAACTGAGGAGGCCGCTGTCACCTCAACGTTAAAGACTGCTTTGTGATTATCCACCCACTTCATACCCGGGAGCTGGACCTGTCATTGTGCAACATTCGCTTAAATCAAAAGTCAACCCGAGCAGTGAGAAACAGTCGCCGACACTATTGGCCCGCACTTACATCAGGGGTGAGCACAGAATAGCTTGGCGGGGGCTTCTCCACCGAAACTGGCAACGTGAAGGAGCCGGTGCGCAGACGGCCATGTTGCATCAGAGGAATCCACTGTAGACAGAAAACAAGAACAATACAAACAAGACAATCCCTCAAACTCTCACTCCTGGCAAGGAAGGCGAAGCAGTGCCAGACAAACAGGTATGTGGGCGGTAGTTTAGTTGAATATGGGCCAAACAACGAGGCTAAACTCACGGTGTAGCCCACGGGGGTCTCCAGGGGGGTGTTCTGTTTTGGCTGGCAGCTGATGTGGTAGAAGGTGAACAGGAGGTGGTGGTTGTCTGTCAGGTTGGCGGGAATCTTCATCTTCATCTCTTCGTAGAACTCAGGCGTCCTTGAGGCCAAACAAACAACAAAAAATACGTTCAAATGTTTGGGGACACCAATCGGAGACAGGAAGTGACCGGACAGATGCCAAGAGGGGGATTGTGATGTGTCCGTCGTACTTGTTGTGGTAGATGATAGGAGTGTAAGCCTCTCTCATGAACTCGGCACAACTCGACTTCCCAAAGATTACCTAAAAATGTGAAGAGGGCAAACTTATTTTCCAACGAACTGACTTGACCGACAAATCCTAATGAATTATACTACTAAGAAAACACTTTTATCTTCTTGATGTTATTCAGTAGTATATTGACAATGTTTTGTGATAGCACATTTATAATTTTACTACACAATTAAGAAACTGTTCTTTTATTCAGCATATTAAAAAACATCAAGTATGAATTACAAAAAATGTTTAACCCGTCAAGATGATATTTGGCTTTCCGAGTACCATCAGATCTAACCCCAGACAATATCGGGGCTAAATTAGGGCTAACAAACATAAATCCCTGATTGTATCAGTTCCAAAATAAATCTGCAGAGGGCCCAGTGTACAACAGGAGGCAGCGCGCGTACCAGTTTGAGAAACACTGCCGAATAATGTAGTATACAACCTAAACGGCTTTGAACTTTGAACTTTGCACTTTTCAAAGGAAACTCTACAGTTTGGTTGCTTGGGGACCATTACATTTTGGGAGCTTAGGGTTACATGTTGGTCATTTGATAAGCCACAGTGACTCACAGGGAGAGCTTGGCTTGGGTCCTCTCCCGCCATGAACTGCACCTTTACAGCGATGTTTCTGACAGAGCCTTGGCGACTGTTGAAGTTCAGACTTTGTGGATAAACATAAAGGAGATTCCTGAAAGACAAAATGATATATAAAGATAAATTGTAATTTTACATGACTACAAGGGCTGCGATTAATCATAGAAAATGTATCCATTAATCACAGATTGACGTGATTAATGTCTGTTTTGACCAAACATGCTCCTTTAGATTACGCAGAAAGGTTTGACATTACATGGTTCAATTTACACATAAAATCAGTCTGACCACACACAAATTTTGTCACCGAGCGCACACTGCTCAACTGTCTCCCCAGCTGCCCCACTCCCCGCCTCCTCGCCTCCTCGCACTCGTCAACATCACCCGCCGAGTGATCCGTCACTGATGTTTACCAGCACAGAGCGGCAGATCAAACCCAAGACCGGCAGAGGCCCGGAGCTGAACAGCGTGCGCCACGTGAAGAAAATAAATCCTGTGTGTGAGGGCTAAAATGAGTGAAATGGGCCAAACAGCACACTTGTAGATGTCAGGCTAGATCTAGACCTAGATCTAGATATAGAGATATAGTGCATGTGTGTAATAATTACATAATTTCATTTAATTTTAAGTGTGCTACGCAATTAATTGTAATTAATTTGATCACAGGTTTAATTGACTACTGACTAATGACTAATTAATCCTGATAATACACTTGTTGTAAGTAGCTCTACTCAGGAAGAACTCTCTCTCTTAGTTACACTTAGTAGAGGTCACAGATCCCTGGGGCAGATTGATGGAAACATGCTGCCCGCCCATGCAGTCCAATATACTGTACTAGCATTTCACACAAAGTCATGTTAAAAGTATAAATTAGGTATGTCAAGATTATTTGGTTACCGGTGATGGATAATCGTGATTTTTCAGGTCACAATAAAGTGTGAATATTTGAGAAGCAAAACTACTTTTTATTTCAATCTATAGTCAAAATACTCTTTTATTTGGCTGTTTTGTCATATTAACTTTATTACATCATTCAAAAACTTGGATCTCGTAAAGCTGGCCAAAAACTTGACGAATGGTAACATGTAACACTAAAATTTGATATTGTGACATCCATAAATAAACTAAATGTTCCATTACGTTGCTGTCATAGTATATCATTACTTTTACACAAGAATTTTGTGAGAGTGAGCACACCATACAGTGAGTATTGATTAAAACTGACTTGCTTAACAATTAGTCCATTCCAATTCAAACAGCAAAGGTAACAAAAGTTTAGGCATTAAGATAGCACCGCATTACAAAACTATGTCATGAGATCTCAACAATTCACTTTTTAAAGACGATATCACATAATAATTTAAGTTACAACAAGCATTAAACAACAATGTAACGTAAAGTGTATCACATGTATGCCACATGCTTGTGTTTGTGACCCAAATGACCCAATCTATTCTGAGGGTTAAACTTCAAGGTAAGGTCATAGGGAGACAGAGGTTTTCACAGCTGAGCTAATGTTTCACCAGGGAACCACATGTACACAATAGATATAAGGCTCATCACAGACACACACGGATCTGCAACTGCAATAGACCAACTATAAAGTAAAGCGAATATTTTAATGTTTGAAAGAGAACGATTTTAGATATACTCCTGCAAGAAGACAGATTTACAAGATTTGGATTCCCAGACGAAACATAGAGAAACATCAAGATGATCTGGAGCTTGAGTGTGCTTTGTTTTGCTCTGGTTTTCAAAAGAGTCGATACAGGTCCAGTCAGAAAAATGGGAAGGATGGAGCCCAGTGCGGCGCCCCAGGACGAAGTCAACGTGCTGATGTTTGGTGTGATACAATTCAGCGAATCGCTCAACTATGCGTATGAAACCACTGAGGCGAAGATAGCTAAAATCACCAAGGCTTTGAAGAGCCATGAACAAACCCTGCTGCAGCTGGGAGCGCAGACTGAGAAGGCTGCAGAGGTGGAGAGGCAGATAAAAGATGTGATAAGACTGCTACAGGTAAGAAAACTGCAGAACTCTGTGATGTGACGAGGGGCCGGGGAGATAAACGTGCGAGACCAGGATGGAGTTAAGAGAATTCTGTGTAGAAGATAAAAAAAAAGCCGCTCGAATAACTTTCATACATACACGCTAAAGCAGTGGATACTGATTCGTGGGCAAGGACTCCAAAATGGAAGTTACCGGTAATCACAGTTGTGTTGGTTCATAACTTGAATCATAATTGCTACAGTCCTACTCTCAAAATTACCCCGGAGAGAGAATACATCGATATATTTCATTAGTAATGTTTTGTGACACATTTGTTTAAAAAGCCTATGTAGGTCAGACGAGCTTTGAAGTTAAATGTACCTAATTGCTTTTTGCTAATTTTTCTTTTTATAATTTAATAGAGTAATAATATTCCACAATTGCAAATGATAGTGTACTTTACTTTTAATTAAGTTATAAATGCCGTTATCAAATAACTTACAAAAAGCATTTATTAGTTATGATAAAAAATAATAACTTCTGCTCATTATATAATCAGTGTGCTTCTTTTCACTCAGATAAGAGATTACTTAATGCATAATTTCTTCGTAATATAATCCCACTTGTATGCAAATGCGTCCAATTGTAAAGAAAACACAAATGTGCGACGTGTGCATGTTCTTTGAGCGTAGGCTGGGCCACTGCAGCTGCTGGGGAGGGGGACTGGTGGTGGGGGGAGTGTAACGTTGGCAGATGCTCTTTTGACAGGACCAGATGGCCAAGCAAGAGGCTCAGACCAGTATGACGAGGGACTGGCTGGCCCACATCGAGCAGGAAGAGGAGCAGCTGAGAGCCAAAGTGAAAAGACTGGACTCGTATCTCAACACGGCCTTGCTCACGAGCATCAG
Source organism: Eucyclogobius newberryi (assembly GCF_026437365.1). Classification (NCBI taxonomy): domain Eukaryota; kingdom Metazoa; phylum Chordata; class Actinopteri; order Gobiiformes; family Gobiidae; genus Eucyclogobius; species Eucyclogobius newberryi. The sequence continues at coordinate 25,764,913 of NW_027315757.1, forward strand.
GGAGCTACAGGTAACGCAACGCAAATATGGGGTGACGCCTGCCGGAGTACAACGCGATTTACGTTGCAGGAAAGAGTAAAGGAGCATTCGAGCGCGTTACAGGGGTTGGAGCTCTTAACCCAGTACCAGAGAGAGCGCATTGAATTGCAGAATGAGCATCTTCTGAAGCTACAGGAAAAGGTAAAACGCTGTTAGTATTTATAGTCTATTGTAAAATTCAAGATTAAAAAAACATGATTTTCTTTCCCCCTCGAGAAGCTGTCTCAGTCTGTGAACTAGCACCAGACAAACCCGTGATCGAGAGCCTCAACTCATTGCACTCCCTTACGCCCCTGAAATCTTCACATGGAGAATATGAATGCACATGCAGAACACTTGTCCACATGGATGCAGCTGTTGAATATATTACTGAACTTCAGCCTCTTTGACTGTTATGTACAAAGTGAAGCCCTAGAGAATGTCAAGCATTACGTTATCCTATTTTAAGAGGGAACTATTGTTTTTAGGCACAAAATGGTATGTTGTGTAAAGTATAAATGTGATTTGTGAATGTAATGCAAAGTGTATTTATTGCAATGAAAATTGTTTCATTAAAATTGACTGCATGTTCTCCCTTCTCTCTCATCCCCCATTTCACACTGTCTTTCCTGTCTAATAAAGCCTACGGGCCAAAAATCTTAAAAAGAAAAGAAAAAGAAAATTCATGAATTGTTTGATTTTAAAAAGTATTGTTACAAACCGGCTTTATTTACTTTAGCACCAAAACAGAAACTACATCAAATTCTAGAACGTAAATGCAACCTACTGACTTTAAGAGATAGCAAGCGTCTACAAAACTCTGGGACAATTATTGTTTCTAAAATAAATATCAAAACAGGAAATCCACAAATGTTGAACCATTATTTGTTAGGGTTTGGGTCCACAAACCTCCACTATTAATCTGACTGCTCAAAGTCCTCTCACCTGACAACAATTACGCTTTAGCAGTTGAATAATGGCAACACTTTCTGAAAGTATTGTTAAAAAAAATATTTAAAAAAAAATCACTTTTATTTATTGATTCAGAGAAGACATTGAACGTTGTGCCAGTTTTCTTTCATATGAATAGGCCAAGCCAACAGATCTGCAATTTGAGGGTTAAAAAGCTCTTTTCAGCATAGAATATTGACCTGCTCCAACAGAGCAGAATGCAACCAGATCATGGATCAGGGTCTATAGGTCAGTCGCAGAGGCTAGAGACAATTCAAAACTTATTATCTTGTTATTGTCTACAAGGTCATGTGCTTTTTTTCTATCAGTCATTATATATTTTCAGCAAGTATGTGACAAGTGGTTCCACACAGAGCATACAGGCAAAAACGAATCAAAAAAAAAAAAAATAAATATATATATATATATATATATATTTATTTATTAATATATATTAATATATATATACATTAATATACACATATATATATTATATTAATGTATATTAATATATATATATATATATATATATACATACATTAATATATATATATATATTAATAGACATATAGATATAGATATATATATATATATATATATATTATATTAATGTATATTAATATATATATATATATATATATATATACACATACATTAATATATATATATATATATATATATATATATATTAATATATATATAGATATATAGATATATATAGATATATAGATAAAATTGTTATCATTATTATTATTATACATAAATGTAAAATAGGGACTCAATATAGTTGTAGGGACTCTCACCTGTAGGTGGTGTGAGGTGTGTACACATCACGGGCTGGGAACTCCAGCACCTCTTTGGTCGGACGGACTCGTGGATCTGGATACGGCCTCACGTGCAACAGCTCAGGTGACAAACAGTAATGAGGCGAGTCTGGGGCCGGGGAAATGTCAATTTTCAACTGGGCTGAAGGGCATACAGTGAAAGTTTACAAAACAAGCACTCAAAATTAAACAGAACTTGGATAATAAATGTTGTGTCACCAGTAACAGGTCTTAGCCTTCTCAAGACAGAGGACGGTCGGCGCATATCCGCCAGATATTTATAAAGGTCTTCATCACTGAGTCGATCTCCCTCCTTTAGTAAAACATACAGAACAGAGCCACGGAATATATTTTTAATAGATAAAATGTGAATTTTGCATCTTCATTTAGTTTAAATTGCATTTAAGATGAAATCCAGTGTACAATAGGTCACTTCATATGTAGTCCCACCTGTTTGAAGAAGTTTGTAACAGTCAGTGTGGCTGGACGGAAGGTAGCAAAGTTGCACATGTCTTCGGCAACACTCATCCGCTCGAATCCCTTCTTCTTTTTTTCATTCCACGTCCCATGACCTTTACGCTCTAAATATCACGCACAGACATATTTGCTTAGGTGGCGAAACACAAACAGACCTTTGCAGATGTGTATTTTAAACACATGAAGCAGCAGCAGACAGTATGGAAGAGGTGTCAGACAGTTACCGGTGTCAGAGTCAAGGTCCAGTCGATCCAGGCCCCCCACACTGCTCACAATGTTCAGCAGGTGAATGGCCGTCCAGGCAAAAGGCATTCGAAATTGGCCCAAGCGACTGCACGCTTGTTCCGCCTGTTGCTTCAGTTTTTCCAGCTTCTCTTTATGCTGAAAGTATAAGAGTTAGAATATTTATTAATTCACCGTTACTGCTACAAAATCTGTAGTACTTGTCCTAGCCATTAGGGACAAATAATGCGGTTTAAAATGCACACATTATTTTAGTTTTCTTGTTCTTTCATTTTGCTTATCTGGACTTAGCCTGGTTGCAACAGGGAGTATAATAAAACAAATGATGTGTCATGTGAAAAGTGTGTTTCTTTGACCTCAAAATTCCACAAAATAATGAAAAATGTTGTCAAACACCATTATATTTCAGTAACACACCATTTATTTATGACGTTTTATTAATTTATTATTACTTTTACTCATTGTTATATGTTTCACCAAAGCAGATTCATAGTTTATGGATCTCGTTAACAGTTAATCTTGAAAACAGCTTGATCCTGTATTAGGTACTAAATATTATCTATGGCTTTAAATATAGATATCAAAGCACACCAATTGCCTAAAGCTTTTGCACAGTACTGTACACACAGATAAATGATAGCAAATCGTTATTAATATTTTTGCTTTGGCAGTATGAAACCCCTCCTGTGTGCTTTGCCTCCCGGTGCCGGCAATTATTTAAAACGCATGACTTTGGCCGCATACCTTGGAAGAATCGGACTCTTTCAGCATGTACGGTTCGCAGCACTCTCCGATGTCGCCTTGTTGCAGGACTTTTTCGAGCTGCAATACACGCTCGAGTTGTCACATTTGGCAACACACACGACACAGTCAACAAGCGCGGTAACGTGGTGTGTAAAGCTGTCATACCTTTATGACGAGGAATATGTCAGGGGAAGGGTACGTGATGGGGAAAATGGCCGACCGAGCCAGGGTGGAGATGGCGGTGTGAGGCGTGTGAGGCTTGAGAAGCGCTTTCATTGGATCCGAGTTGAGATCGAAGTAGAAATTCTCTGAGATCTGTTGGAGGCAGAGTTCGAGTTAAGAGGGAAAAGGGAGAGGCACAGAGACGGATGAGGAGGTAATGCACATCAATTGATTTTAATTCAGTTGTGACTCAGTAATCTCAACTCTGATACCACTTAAGACCTTTTAAGACGAGGGAAACTCAATTAGTCGAGGATGAGCTCAGTATTACGTAAGCGGTTTTGCTTCGTCAAATTAACTTAGCCTTGGCCATTATCCCGACAAAAACATACCTTTTTCTTTTCTTTGACGTCATAAAGGGCGAGCGTACCGAAAATGGGCTCGATCTCAATCTCAAACCTAAAACACACGCAGTTGTCAATTTAAAAAAAAAAAAAGCAAACTCTTAAAAAGCATGAAAGAAACGGATAATGGCCGTTTAAACCGCTCACTTCAGAGACAAACACTTGACCATAATTCTCTGGCCACAATGTTCTTTGGGCACTTCTGGGACCGAGCATCTCTCAACAGCTTCATCCTGCCACACACAAACCAGCATAACATTTACACAGACGTCATGGCAACGTGTCGGCAGCAAAGCAATGGGGAGTACAACAATGTGACAGCAGACGGATGAGCGCAGGAACAAAGAATGTGGTTAAAAGTAAAGCAAAGTTTCTAGCAGAGGCTGGATTTCAATCTGGGCCTTTGCTTTAAAGGATCATATGATCCAGGCACGAGCTGAATAATAAGAATAGGGCTGCAACACATTACTCCACTATAAAAAAAACATTGTAATCCTATCATGACCATCGTGATCATTATCTGGACTTAACAGACTGTAAAAAACACATAAGAAAACACCCTTTTTAACAATGACAGTGGGATTATTAGATCAAAATGTCAAAAAGGAATACATTATTACTGATTTGCATCAATAATGCACTTCATTTGTAAATTCCAGAGGCCTTCAGTCACCATATTCCAACCTTTATTTGGATAATGTATTTAAATAGTCTCAATGTACAATAGAAATAATTGTTTGCATAGTCAACTGACTAGTCGACTACTAAAATAAATATCAGTTGCAGCCCTATGATGTTTTTGTGTTAAAGATGTCGTGTTTTCTGTTATCGCAATTAAAAATGTGTATATTATTTCATAAAGTTTCATTGTGAAGAGAGAGGAGGATTCTGTTCAAAGTGTATTCAGTCAGTACACACGTCCGACAGGTCACAAGCTTATGTTAAGATACAGACCTCATCCGGAGGCGCATAGAGGCCGAGCAGGTCGCTGTGCCGTTCCCGCTGCCGCGCCTCAGTGTTACGGCGATCCAGGTCTTCTGCGGCTGCACGCTCCAGCACTGACAGCAACAGCGCGTCAGGGGAGGAGTTCTTCAGGTCAAAGATACTGGAGGCCCAGCTGCCCCGAGGGGTTTCATCCAGACTGACGGAGCGCCGCTTTACGTCATCCTGACAGCAGCAGAGAGAGAGAGAGAAGTGCAGAAGTGAGATCATGTTTTTGTTCCTCCAGGAGAATGTTTCAGCTTTAATCTCCTCTGTGGGGGAAGGGCCGCTTCAACATAAATGTGAGTCAAAACGTGTAAGATGATGAGCAGTCTTCAGTAAGCTACGTCACTGTACATTATTACAGACATACATCACCATTGTTTTCACTTTTATTACATATTTTTCAGCACACTGACTTTATGGACAGGACAAAATTAAGCATGAAATCGGGGTGTAGAATGGGGGCGACATTAAGTTAATTGTGATCAAACTCGTGACAAAGAGCCTGGCAAATGTACTGCAGCCTGTCATATTCATTATCATTGGGAATTTGCATTTCTTCACAATTTTGACATAAAGCCAAACTTTGTAAGATTTCAGCCAAACAAACATTTAGTTCATTGTGAGTTTTTGTATCACTAAAAACCTTTTCCACAGACCTGACATGTAATGTTTCTGGAGAAGGGTCTGTCACATGCTTGTCTCCATGGAGATGTTCTTACCTTCCATCTATCTCATGGAGAATATTCTTAAGTTTGGTTTGACCTTTCTATCTCTGTAGACTCATGCAGGTGTTGTCCGCCACAGAACCTTATGAGGTGCTTCTCTCATCTACCTGATCATCCTGGCGCTCGGCAGCGGCGACCTCATCCAGTTCAAAAGTCTGTTTGACCAGCCCTCGCTGCCTCTCTCTCTGCCGCTCGGCGTTATGAGGCGTGTACACAGTGCTGTATTTCTGGTATCTACAGGAAATTAGAAAATACACGCCCAGAGTTAATGGACCTGTCAATCATATGAATAATAAACAGAGTCTTGTATAACTTAAATAAACAATGTGATGGAGGTTAGTTCAACAAAATTGACATCAGACAGTAACATACTTTCTTTGAATGATGAGCCAGTCATCTGTGTAGACGGCCAAGGCATCTCTCACTCTGGGATCCAGTGGACTACATAGAAAAACATATAAATAATAAAGTAGGCTTTTAATATTTATGTTTATTCAGTGCGAGAGAGAAAAGGCTTTGCTCTCATCTTTAGTACTGTTTGTCCTATGCTGAAGCAATATTGTTCCTCTGAGTGTGATAATGGAAAGGGCAGGATGCTTGGCCATTGGCCATGGACTCACTCTTCTTCCTCGGGCAGCGGGGGCTCCAGTGTAGTGCACTCTTTGTCCAAATGGAGGAGCTCCAGATCGTCAGGCGGAAACTCCAGGAGCTGACGCAGAGGCCCGGGCTCCACCCCCGGGGCATGGCTGCTCACATACTCCTCGAAGTCTATGGGCTCCACCACATCAGTCAGAGGCAGCTGTCAATAAACTCAAGTTAGATGAGACTACACTTACAAACTTTAACTAAAACGTCTAGCAATTAAAGATCTGAGACATTTACAGTGTTAATGATTAAGTCTGAAGATCTCTGCAAAGTTTTGATGAGTTTTAAAGGCACACTTTATTTATTTTACATTTTTGTCTGTTGAATTTTTGTTTTGCTCAAACTAACTTTATTTCACGACATGTAGTTTAGTTTTCTCTGCTGTTGCTCTAAATGTACAGAACGTAGCTAGCTTGTTTCCTAAAGGCAGGAAAAAAAGGCACTTCAAGTAGCCTCTCAACAATGAATTTCCTCCACACACAGAAAGACAAACATTTTTTGTATCATTCTAAAGTCTGTGAGCTTGTAGTGTTCCTGTTGTTTATCTGGTCTTCTACAAGTGTTTCCTTGGTTTTCTTTTTTAGATGCCAGGTACAAACTAAATATTGAGCAAAGTCTTAAGACTGTAGACATTTAAAAGTATTAATTATGCAACAGTGATACAGTTTGTGATTATCTGCCTGGCTCAATTTAGTCTATTTTTGTTTTTGAGGGAATGCCAACTATTGTAATTTTGGATGTCACGACTGAAAAAGGTTGAGAACCACTCTATTAAACAATGGGTTGATAAAACTCAAATGAAGCACATTAATTTGTGCACTTGTTGGCGTTTATAATTGAAGCCTTTCCTCACATCTTTCCCCAGTCTCACTAATTAGTCTTCCCAAAAAGGGTTGTGGGCTCTGAGCAGGTTAAACACAGGCTTTAAAAGGGCTGTAAACAGTTGTTGACTCACAGGGTGGTGTGCCGCTCCTCGCTTCTTCGACAACTGAGGCGACCCATAGTCTCTGGTCACTTGTTTCCTGACCTCTGAAGCAACCGTCCTGGGACAAAGTATAAGCGGTTTGTTACAATATTATACTGGTTACATAAAAAGAATGTCCTAAAACATAATGTCTGTCATTTCCACTGGGTTAGTTTAACTCACAATTACATTGATTGAGCGATTGGAACATCCAGCTATACAGCACAGTCAGTTTGAATAGATTCTCACACGGTTTTTAGCTGCTGCTCACACTGATGCTGATGCAGCTGTTGTGAAAGGGAGTTTAACGGATCTCGCAAAAAAAAAGTGGAGTCTTGGCTCCAGAGACCAGGCACAGCGCCAACTCTGTCCCAGGCCTTTATGGACAAACAGCAAAAAGAGGATCACAAAAAAGACAAAGCAGGGAATAACAGCCCTCAAACTAAAACTATAGGCAGATGGAGGGTAAGTGGACTGTGAACGTAATGTACATTTTTGCCATTAAAAGCTGTGAGAGACTCCAAAGTTATGCAAACTAATGGATAATTGATTTTATTTTCCTTTTTATTTTGTCTCTCTTCGGCTGTTAAAAAGGGAAATTAAACAGTTATAGCGCCATCACCAAGACATCGTTTCAATATCCCAAATGTATAGTTCAAGTTTTCATAATGATATTTTGGATTGAAAATGAATATTTGTGACTTTGGGGACTAGTGTGCAAACTTATGCACGTCTATTTAAAACAGGAAAAAGGAAAGCTATGAACTGTAGGGGGGAAAACCATAACACCCCTCTCTCCCACCCTTTCCTGCATCCGGCACAAAACAATAGTGCAAGTCCCACCAAGAGGAGGACTCAAGTTATGCAAGTTCAATCTACAGGGTGATATATATATATATATATATATATATTTAAACATGAAAATCATCACATCACAATTGCGGGTTTGGAAATATGCTAAATTACAATATTGAGTGTTTTGTCGATAATCAAAATTAATCAAAATGACCTGAAAAAGAGAGAGAAACGTCTAATGAAATCTTCTAAGCATAACAAATACACAGTTTTATTGCTGCCTTGTTGTGCTTAATTTTATGGTCTGTTCATGTTTTATGCAACACTTGAACCTCACCCAAGACATATTCACAGTTTATCACATTCCTGATGCATTGTTAAAACACTGAATATTGATATTGAGATTTTTTGTCAATATCCAACCACCCGGCTAAAAACAAGCTGGCCAAACATGTCTCTAACTTACACTTTTACCATTTGTGTACACATTTTGGGAAACAACTGATCCTCCTCCTCACTGATCAGCAAATGCATGGTAAATAAGTCAAATGTGGCATGTTTGCACTGTTTATAGCTAAATTAATCCGAGTTCACAGCCCATACAAGTGATGCCAACTCAATCTGTGAAGAAGAAGAACCTGTTTATAACATGTGGAAACAGGCCATGGTTCTTTTCTTGCTGCAAAGGTGTTTTCTCACACTGGAACAGAACATATAACCCAGGTATCAGACACGCTTCCTCTTTACCAGGTTTTAATCTATGCACACTTCTCACTTGCAGAGAAGGGAGATTACCAGTGCAGTAGTAATAACGCTAAACTACACACAACAACAACAACTACTACTACTACCACAAAGCTGGCCAATAATACATCTAGATCTACTGCAGTATCACAGCAGATTAAGGGATCGCGCGTGTTATTTGAAACGAGATACAGCTGTGTAAATAAGAGGTTTAAGGATAAGCGTTACAATAAATCCTAGCTTAAAGGCTAAAAGTGTCCAGCGGGGTCAGTGTCTGTCTCCAGAGAGAGAGTTAAACAGTAACTTTTGCCATTTACCGGTTGATTTTATGCGCAAACGCCCTTCTTTCACTCGCCGTAGACGTCATTTCTTTTCCCCCATGTGAAGAAAGTGTAAAAGTAGAGGGAAATTGCCGCTGTTGCTGCTGCTTCTCCCCCCGCGGTTTGGCTTGTCCCGTCTGTGTTGTGGGCTCGGGACGCTTCCTCCTCCTCCACGCTGGGGCCCGACAGGAGCCTCCGTGTTGCTCCTAGCGGCCGGGAGACGCACACACACGCAGACACCGTGGAAAAGTTTGGTAAAGCACGCCTCGACTGTAACGCAAGCTACATCCGCTTAGACTTCAAAATAAATCTGCACCGTCGTCGTCAGCGAGATCAACTTTAAAGCGCTTGTTGTGAAAGTGGAAAGGACAAAATAAAGTCTGAAGAATAAAGTCTGGCGGTAATGTAACACTTGGATACCAGGCGCCATAAAACACCATGGGAGATGGGGAGAAGGAAGAAGAAGAGGATCTCATGTGCTTGAACTTGTGGGCTTTGAACTGAAGAATGAAGTCTAAAGAATAAAGTTTGGCGGTGATGTAACACTTGGATACCAGCTGCCATAACACACAAAAGTAGAAGAAGATTGATGATGATTTTTTTTTTCTATTTGAGGAATCGTGGATTGTCCTGCAACGAGGCTGAGAAAGTTCCTGTTTTCACCTACCCCCTATTCCCGCCCATCCCTGAAGTTGCTTGTGATTGGAAAATTAAGAGTGGTACATGACTATAATGTCACAAAGCCAGTTTACCACTCTGAACAGAAAGACAGTGGATCTGTTTACCAGATCAATATTAGCGTTATCAATGAACAAAATGTAAAATACTAATTACCTGAACAAAGACATGTCTCCTTTAACATTTGGATTGAGCTGGATTTATAAAGAACACCAGTGGAAAATGTAATTGTTTTTGAGGTGTCCTTTTTGAATGATAAAAAGTAAACAATGCATGAAAAAATATTCATTCGTTCTTGATTAAGATAAAACTCTATTCTGCATATTTTGTTCGTTATATTTGTTTGGCACCGCGTTCAAATGAAGTTGATTCTCTTTCACTGTCAAGAGTACTACTTCCGCTACTTTCCAACTTTACCCAGCGCCGTGTTCAGAAACCTCACCTGACCGGTTTGCTGTCACCGACACTGGAAACAGTGCTCAGACAACACCGTTTAGGATTACACGCGTTTCAGTTCACAACAGTGAAGGTCGCACGTTTCAGCTCCAGTACAACTTCCCTTTTTCATGGGTATTATTTGCTTGAATCAAAGTCCAACAACCAAGCATCATAGACATTTAGGCTACTGACCAACATCCAGAGGTAACATGGATGGTCTCCACCCCTAATACATTTAAGTGCATTTGTGCTGTGCATTAAACCCACAAACCAATAGCTGCGACATCAGGTGGAGGAACAAGTTTATACCAGTGTTGAAACAGTGTCCTAAAACCACTTCACCAGCAGGTGGGGCCATTTACCATGAAAGCTAGAGAAAGAAAGCCATGCCTCAAGTGCCTCAAGATTCAGTCCTCAAACGTGACCTCTACAAGATGAGACATTTGCAGCCGCGTTCATTGGTTCATTGTCAAGTGTAACTGAATGCTAAATAAATGTCCCCGATTTGATAGAATCATTAGGCTATAATTACTTGGCTATAAATATCAGCACTGATACATGTGAGGTAAATAAATCAAGCACGTGAACGCTATACTTCACTAAACCATATCCTTGTGTATGAGAAACAACACATTACCCTGTCAAAGTGAAATTAATAGAAGACCATTGTTACCGTCCTACCTATCTCAAACTCAAACAACTACTACGTTCTCTTTACATCGTACTATGAATTAATACTGCTCTGCTGCTGCTGTTTTTGTAGCCCTCCCCCCATCGTTCGGCGCCTCTATCCCGCAGTAGTCCTTTCAGCACCCTGGAGAGCGTCTGCAGGTAGTCGAGCTGTCCTCAGTGAGATGGCTGATGAATAGCATGAATTGTAAAGAAGAGATGTGAAAAATGGAGGAGCGCAGGCCAAATTAACCTTGCGTGACAGTGGCTTGGCTGCAGCAGAGCAGGGACAGACATCTTGGGGATATATGTTTATGTATGGAGAGGCAGGGCTGCAGCATCAGGCACACAGCAGGCACTAGTCTGTCTCATAAAAGAAAGCTAACAAAACTAAATGAAGCAACTGCTTTTCCCTTTGAAGCAGCAGCTCGGTCACGCTTTTCGCCCCAGTGTAGGAAAAGAAATGTTAATCTTCAGTAGAGCTAAACCATTTTTCAAATCCTGCACGCACAAAAAAGAGATTCTTTTAATTTTGGAAAACTTTTCATCCTTATATTGAAAATACTGTAAAATGTGTGGCAGAAGCAGTCATACATCTTCTGCATTTTTTTCCTATACCTACTCCATGTGTCTTCATCCGTCTGTCTGCACCTTTCCTGTCTGCTTACTTGCTTTTCTGTTCATCGAAGGCTTTCAATTCCTAGATCTGTACCATTGTTTGAGCGCCCAGCCCCCACAGCCGAGTGTGCCCCCACCTCTACAACCACCACTGCTGTGTTACCGAAGAACAAAAGAGAGAGTGTCAGACACCACCCACTAGATCTCTTTCACACCAGGGCCCCCACCTCAGTTCCAGATGGGGTTGCCTTTTTTTCAGGGCTTCTCTCAACCCCAAGAGTCCTTCAAAATGGAGGCCCCCTGCCCCCCTGAGACCACAACTCAGCTGCCCGTCATCCACCTGCTCAGTCGCCACGCGCCCACGGCACACATGGACACAGCCCCACTTCCCCTGCCCCTAACCCCCCCCCTTACACACACTCCCCGCTGCACGGGGCCCCATTAAAATCATTAACCACTTTTTACTGGGATCTGCTTTCAGGACATTACAAGCAGCAGTAAAAAAAGAAAAGGAAAAACTAACAACATTAACTCAGATAGCGGAAAATGACGAGCAGAAAATATTAGCTCAGTAAAGCAGACGCAACAAGAAATATCATTAGGAAAGTAATAGTTTTCTGGGGAAGCTTATCACAACATGAATTGTAATGGTAACACATGCTTTGATTCTTGGCTTTTTCAGCTGCTGCCAAAGATGAATGGTGAAATCAGTGCTCACCAGACTGAGCAGTGTAATCAATAATGCTAATTCGAATCTCCTTTCTGTGACGATGGGGCAGGCAGATGCACATCCACATTAAACATCTTTAGGAGGTTCTCTGCACTGACCTCCAACCCTGTCTTGACCTTTCCCCTCGAGGGATGGAGAGAAAAGTAAAGCAACAAGACACATCTGCCACAAGACAGCTGTTAACTCCATGAATGTTTGCGCTTCAGAGAAAAGTGGGTTGGAAGTGGGGCTGAAAGTATTAATAGCTAAATTACAGCAAATCTACCTAATTATGACTGGTCACAAAAAGCAGCAGCCTCTAAAGTGTTCCTGTCAAGCTGAAAATTATACAGCTGCACACTATGATGCAAATATCAGTGTTGCGGGAATGTATTTGTGTTTAAATAATATTAAGTTATGGTCCTTCAACATCTGGCAAAATAATCAAAATAAATAATAATAATGATAATAATGATGATCAAAAAACCCAGCATCTCTAAATATTTGAATTATTAAGTAAACTTTAATTAAGTCCTACATTTAGTAACTTAAGGGACTATACATAGATACATACATTTATTTGTTCAAAAGGAAATTTGTTGTGGAAACACAGGCTGCCACACAGAATGAATACGAAACGTAACACAGACATAGAGCATAATATTACTTTCATAAACATATAAAATATTGCAATATTTAACATATATATCTATACATATAACCTAACCAACATACATATTTTTTTCCTACTGCCATACAACCTATACATAAAGCTATTTTAAATGTACCAAAATGATAAAGAAAACGTGTTATCAGGTTTTTGCATCTTTGGCGATAACTTGCAATAAATGGGCTGAAAGCTGCACATTAGGCCCAGCCACCAGCAGCAGGCAGCCACAAATTCTCCATTGCTTTCATTACATGGTTGAGTGCATGCCACTGTCACTCACGAACTGAGATTTATGGAAATAGCCCTGTAAATGTAGAGCCACACGCCGCTATTAGCATCTTTGAACATATGCAGATAAATGCATATACGCTACTATATATTTACAATTTCTTTATGGCACTTGAGTCAGTTTTAGCAGCTTCTGTGTTGCAGGAAATGACAGAACCCCCAGCCACCGCCACCGCCACCACCCTCCTCCAGTCCCTGAGGGTTGGAGCACCCAAATCAATTGAAAAGAAAGAAGAGTGCACCGTGGTCCTCCCCCTACATCTGTCAGAGAGGGAGAGCAGGAGGGGCTGCACTCACTTGCAGTACAGGGGAACAATATCACTCCATCTGTCACAAACTGTTTCATCTCTTATGGGATGAAATATAGCTTGCAAATATCTACCTACATATCATCTATGTATTAGCTTACCAGTGCCAATGCTTCTGCCAATTCCCAGAACTATACGCAGTGGCTTTTTGTCTCGTATTACCACCCACCACTGCGCCCGCACTCTGAAACCACCTTGTAAATTATGCTTTTTAAGCCAAACAGCATGTTAAAAGAATTCATGTCGCTTAATGAAAATGGAAGCAAGTACAGTATTTGCATATAAAAAGTTCTAGCGTGTATATACAGAGCATCTGATCGAAAGCGCCATAAAGGAGAAAGCGGCATATTGCATTTTGATGTAAACTGTGAAAAAAAGTCAGCTGTGATCTACTGATAATATCTTTCCATTTCGAAAAGTGTTGTTGCTGTGTATGAAGGAGATGGGTGTTGCGTTGTTGTTGTTGCCTCTGTGCTGACAGGCTTTGCAATGTTCCATATCCTTTTTGCTATATCACATTTGTGCTATCAGGCCCGGTAACTGTTCCCAAGGCCTAGGAGAAAATGAAACCGTCGGCGAATCGTATCTCCACGCCGACGTCCGACACAACAGTGATCCGGCAAGCTGGAGGAAAAGCATAACCGAAATGGCCTGAACAGTAGGGAGGAAGAAACAATACAAAAACTGTACACATCCCCAAGAGTCATCTCTCGCAGCAGCAGGTAGAGCAGCCATCTCGGTCATTCATATTTAATTCCACAGGAGTTTCCGGCCAGACTAATGTGCTATTGATTTTGACTCTCCCATTACAGTACAAGGGAGGGGGCAAGAGCCTGGGCCAGAGAGTGAAAGAATCAGATTGAACATGTAGCAAAGGAACAAAACAAAACAAAAATACATTTTAGAGTAGTTTTTGTTATTATCATTTGTAGAGAAGCATCATCTCACACAAAAGCAATGCTACCATAATAGGGATTAGTCGTGTCTTTAGTATTGAATGTATTTGTTCAGCTTTTCATACAGATTGCACAGTAGTTGCACTGGTTGTTAAGTATTTCTGTTACTGTGCCTGTCATGTAGTTCTATGTGAAATTAAAGCAAGGGTAGTGCTAGATAAACAAAGAGACAGCCTGAGAGTGTAGTGTATTTAAAGTCTCTCTCCAGACATAACAATATAAAACATTAATAAGAGCAGCTTTCTGTAAAAGGAATCTAAGTGAAACATGTTTGACTTTGGAAGAGCTCCGAACTGTGGCAATTGTTCTCAAGGCCAGGAATCGACTCAAAGGAGAATTGATACATGTTGAAATATGTCAATATAAGCGAGTCGACAACGACAGTATACACTTTGGACCAAAGCAACTGATAAATCTATGTGGCAATCCTTTATCATGATTTTTTTCAATATGGTCAACGTTTTTTTGAAAGTTACAATGAAGTTTAGACAAAATACAGTATAGCAAACTGGACACTAAATTGCAAAATACAATCTATAAATGCAAAAATGACAAGAGCAATTACTTCAGAGACTTCCTCCCACCGGCCTGTCTACTCTAATAATAGCCTAAAGACAACACATCCAGACTGGCAGAAAGATATAGAAAGAAGGGAAGGCTAGGCAGTGAAAGTGCAGACCTTGAGGGAGACCACACAGAAAATATGCCAAATAAAACATGAAGCTTAGAATTAGGCCAGTTGCCATTACCAACAAATGTCCTTTAAAACGAGGCTAATTTAATTTTGGATCCTTTCCTAAAAGTAATGATCGCTTCAGTGAGTCTGCTTTCCAACACAGAATTGCCAAGAGCCAGGCCTGATGGAGAGGCCACTGAATTAACCAGACCTGCAGGCCTAATCATACTCCCCCTCCCCCGAGAACACACGCCGGCCGGGGCTATAGTGTCACTCTTACCCCCATCTCCCCATGCGCACTGGGCCAGCCGTCTACCACAGGCAATGTGGAGAACATGAGTGCGAACTACATGTAGATGTGGTGAGCAATATATCAAATATAGAGCTGATATTTGCACTTTTTAGCTTTAGGCCATAAATCTCCAGCATAGGCCAACATTTTGATTACACTGCTCCATTATAGGTTAGTTATAAAACAGGGTTGTTCTATTAATATCACCTTTATTATGCAGGGTAGTGCATTATATAGAGACAGTAATTGAGTTTGTAGTCATTTAAAGAGTTTATAGGCTGCTCTGGATTCTAACAAATGGGGATTGTTTGTTGTTTGAAGGTATGCAAATGTTTTATATCGTTTATAATAGTATACAATTTATAATAAAATGCTGCAAAAAAGAGCTGACTAAAAATATTGTATATTGTTAACTTCCAAATGATGATATATGGTGACATTTCTACACTTATTTTACAGTCATTTCTACATTTGTCTGATAATGACGTTTTAGCACATTCCTGTTGGATTGACATAATACAAACTGAATATAGTTATCAGGATACTCTCTCAAAATATGATATTTCTTCATTGTCCACCACTACGTACATATCAGAAACGTATTACATTATTCAGAGTAGAACAGTTTTAAATATTGAATATCTATTTTAATTACAAACCAGTGAATATTTTTGCTTGTTGTTGTATTTTGTCTTGTTTTTCCAATATTTTATTATCAATGAAACTACATTTTGTAAACATTTATGAAGCAAATAAAGCTGTTAGCCAGGTCTTCAGCCATATTTGTCTTTGAGCATATTTTGGTGAGTTTGTATTGTTTTTTTGGCTGAAGAACTTGAAAACAAGTAACATTTTTTCCTCACATCTAAGTGCATTCCTCAATATGCAAAAAGAAAGGGACCATTACAACAAAGCTCCTAATCACTGGAGGAAGAATAAGAAAATAATCAGTGGAATAACAAAAAGGCTTTTAAGCAAAAGCAATACTTGATCCTTGATTCAAAGATGCACAATAGGCGCTTCAAATGCCCTCTTACCCAAAGGGAGGCTTCAGCTGCCGTGCTACTAAGCAGGGCTCTAATGAGGGGCCACAATTAAGCCCATTTATTCACATTAAGTGTGAACTGTAAGTGGGGCTGCAGTCAGTCGACGGGCCTAGGTGCCTTTGTGTGACAAGAGCAGCTCTTATTTGCAGCATAAAGCCGGCAAAAACACAAGCACCTAATGACTGAATCCCTCCATCTCTTCTTCTTAGACGCTGATAAAAAGGAGCGGTGGCACACTCTGCTCACAGACTGACTCAAAGGCTCCAGCACATCCAGGCAGAGTTGAGTCACTGCTTGACAGAACAGTGGGGGCGGGGCTAAGACAGACTGACAGTGGGGCTCCATCTCTATCCTCTTATTAACGCTTAACGAGTGCTTTCCTCATGCAATATTCATCTTCACTAATATCACCCAAGCCCTGAGCTGAGCTTGCTACTTATGTAAGGCAATTATGTAAAATTTCACACAAGGCAAATGTTCAGAATGTGACTGGAAGTGGACTGTAGGACGATGACAAGACGATACCGAGTATAGAGGAACAAGCGGAAGTGCACTATATAAGGAAGTCGGTGCCTCGTTTGTCCTGATGGGAGAACGGAGGCATCAATACTCTGCCATTATAACAAGTGGTCAGTGTCAATAATGCAAACATATTCCTCCCACACCTTAGTGCCGGAGAGCCACAGATATCGGAGGACTCTTCAAGGTCAGCTGGGGAAAAGCCAGCCTGGCTTTCACTGCAGTGTGTCTCCGTGTCCGCTACTAAATCAATGACACAAAAAGCTAGTTACTTAAGACAATTTATCACATCCGAACATACGCAAATAAAAGTACCTACCAGACACAAATTAATAAATATGCAGTGATTTACACACCCACCCCCCAGGTCAAGGCCCTATGGGGGTCTGCACAGAAATAGGTCATTTGTCACACATGATGTCCCGGGGCAGAGGATGCATTATAGATGAACCCAAACAACATGTCTCAGTGAACACTCAGGAACAGGAAATTGCATGGGATGTTGTAAAGTTAGTCAAAAATCACTGCTGCACCTGACAGGGCAAAATTGACCCAAGAGGATGGTATATATTCCAGCACATTCACAGCAAGGAAAAACACCCCATTATTCTTTATTTTTAAACTTTCCAGACGTAGATTAATACATCTAATTAGTTATTCCCATATCTGCACCTGACTCTACAGTAAACCATCTGTCTGGTCCAGAAAGCTTGCCCTCATTCATCTTATTATGTCCTTTGTTTCTAGTCCCATATAATTATAGCGTGTTTTGGGCACAGTCTGTTGTAATTCACTACTTTGACGGAAACTAAGAGAATGGAGACGTACGAATGCCTGCCGTCGGGTCCGGCTCTTTTATTCACACAGACAAAAGTGTGAATGTGTTTTGCCGTGATTTCAAAACCGAGAAAAAGGAAATCAGGCTTTGCTAGAGGACAGGCGAGTGTGAGGAGCGAGAGAAATAAGTCTGCTGCCTTGTACTGCACCCATCTGCTCTGAAAGTGCAGGTGGAGGCCTATTCACTGCGCTCTGCATGTGAGTTAAGAGGGGGGCAGGAAGAAAGGCAGGGCACAGAGGAGGAGGGTGGATGCTGAGGCAAGGGAGGGGGCTCTTGGTTATCTCTCCTAAAGGGGATAATGGGAGAAGAGCGCATTGCAATGGCTGCCGTGTAGTACCCTCCCTGCACAATTAGCCAATCAGCTGCGCGCGCTGCCAGCCAGGAGGACGCATAAAAGAAGAACATTGCAGCAGAGGCACAGAAGGAGACAGAGAGTGGAGCAGGGAATTACACACAAAAAACAGACAAAGTCAAACACCCTCCCCTGGACACACCCTGCCGCTGAGGAGCACTGCTTCTTCTCTTTTTTTCTGAACCATCGCCCACGCCACTCGGAGAGAAACACTCCCTCATCGTCATCCGGCAGAAAATCCCTTTCTCCTCATTTTCATCCTATAGAGGACACCTACAATCGCAAAGGGCTGAGATTCCCGGACGAAATTGTAATTTTTTTTCCTTTTTTTCTTTTTTTTCTTTTAATTTGGAGACCTGACACAGAGCAAGAGCCAAATATTCTAAAGGCCGAAGAGCTTGGAGACTTCAGCCCAAGATCAGCGCAGAGAAGGACCTAGATTTCTTGCATTGTACGTCAAGAATGGTTACTGTACGTATACCTCTATTTCTCTTGTTTCTTGTGTGATGGAGAGAGCGGCATCCTCACGGTGTGTTGGCCGTGGTCATATGTGCACACGTGTCCTTTTATTGTTACACCAGATCAAATATTAAGCTTGGTTTGTTGACATGCCTGCACACAGACGGTGTTAAGGTTGAATAGTGTTTGTTTAGTATGCAGGCTTGTGCTACTATGATAAGATTAGACCGATGATAGTGATAATTAGCTTCCTCACACTGGAGGATGCGCTATGCTTGAGAGCTCCAGGACTGCAGTCGTCGTCTGCCATGTATAAGTCTGGAACCTGCCATTTTCCATCACAGCCTTTAGTGACAACCAGCAGGACTGCCAAATGTCGCATCTGTGAATAGAAGGGAGCCGTGTAAAAGGACAAGGATTTGGAGGAGCCACATTACAGAGCTAAAGCAGAGAAACACAGTGAGACGCGCAGTGGAGGAAGCTGTCTTTCTCCACTTGGCGCAGCTAAGGATGCTGAAGACGGCTCTATGAGACAAAACATGATGCCGGAGGCTGAGGGCCCATCCAACAAGGCAAAGGAAAAGGGTCGAGTCACTCTGGGAGGGAGGGGGGAGGGGGCGATTACGCATCCATTGGTTTGCATTGATTCAGACAAAGTCCGAAATTCCTCAGGATTCTCGTTGCGATACAACCGACTAAACGGGACGGGAAACCTTCGTAGCGGCGATAGTAGTGTACGCAACAACACGCACATCCACGTTTAAGCGCTTTTTCCCGCATCTCTGAGGCGCCAGAGTGATCCACGCGTGCACCGCGCCCGCAGGACCAGGGGAGATGGAGCGGTGATAAATGAGAGCTGTGCCGATGGCTGGATTGGGCGTGTCTCTGCCGGACAAACGCACCAGGGCCTTTGAGCCCTAAAAGGCCCGCTCTGATTTAGCACTTGACATCTTACATGGTCGACAGCGTGGCGTTTCTCATCACGCCGAAATCAACGAAGGCACATTCGCGTTAAAAAATGTGACACATATAACAATAGCATAAATCCAAAAAATGACTTGTTTCATTACATCCTCGTGTTTTGCAGCGACCAAACAGTTGAGCAATGTACTGTGCAGTCAGAGATAAATGGCACACGTGTCATTTCAGATGGTATTCGTGTCCACACAAAGGGTGTGAGAGCTAGCGTTAGCATGTTTATTATGAAGTATCCGCGCGGGTCTTAAAGGGCCAGACCTCGTTGTGTGAGAGTCGTCCAAATGTACTTGACGTGCCTCCAGTGAAGCCTCCTCTGTTCCTTTGTTCTCGTTACCTATTGTCCACGCGGGCCCCGGTGTCACGCCACAGTGGCCCCTGCACATGGTCCGCAGTGCTCCACGTTGTACCGCAGTGCCTAGCAAATAAAAATGTTGAGTCAGATAACCTTCCACTTACACAATTCAAGGACAAGGACAGCCATCCGCTACCAGCACGCCAAACAATACACCGAGAGCACCCAGACATCGACTAGATTGGATAAACACTTTATACTTGTGTTATTTTACATTTCAAACGTGTGGGGGAAAGAAAACAAAGGCAATTTTTGAAGCTAACCTAATTGTCTCTCAACTTATAGCCTCGGTTATGTTAATTGCAATTATGTAAGCATGCTTTCCTCTTGTTGCCCGTAGCTTCGTATAATTACGCACAACAAACAAATACAGGAAGAGTGGAACGTTGCCACTGTACAACATGTGGCGTCTTATTTGGACCCTTTGTCTTTACAATCAAAAACACATGTGGCTAAGAGCGTGAAAAAAAAAATAAACCAGAAAAGGATAAGTCAACTGGTTTTAGTGTTATCGTTTTTACACATAGTAAATTAAACCGCGTGCATCAATTCTATGAATGAGCATCCGCAAATAAGTAGTAGAGTTGTAGATTTTGGTCTGGACTTGGCCGTGGCGTTTTTGACTCGGATCTCTGGCAACTGTAACACTCATTGTTCCCAGAGAGTCCTGCAGCCTCTAGCCACGACACAAAGCGCCACTGTTTACATTAATATTCATAGTGCTGCCATAGCCCGAGTGAGGGAGACGAGGAGGAACGGGTGGCTCTTTTGTTTGCTCGTTTCAATACATTTATTCAGCAAAAAGGCGCTGCGCTTCATGAATGCCTGCACAAGCCCTGCCTTTAAATAACGAGTAAATGAGAGAACGTGCACTTTCTGCAGACTGTTTGTTGGAAATCCAAAACAAAAACGTGTTATGCATAGAACTTACTTGCAAAAGGCAAATTCTGCTTCAGAATTTTATAAAATGGGAAGTATTTTCAAGAGCTTTTCAAATGCAAGTATCCGAAAGCCACTCCCTTTTTTTTCAGCACGCTGGAGAGCGCCCCGTGCACAAGGACTTGCTGCAAGACAGATTTGTCTCCCCGAGCCTTTTGATGGTGTCTGCTCACATCTTATCAACAAGGAGCACATTCACGCCGCTCAAATCTTTAAGAATTCTTTATTTTTAGTCTGCGTAGTGAGGAACAGAGACCGGCCCGGATGCACACCTCTGACACGAGCTGTGACTCCTGTCGTCGTGTTATTTTACAGCTGCCACCGTGATCCCTTAAGCTGCAGAGAGTGTGGCTAATGCCCTTTGTTCACTATAATCCCGTAATCTGTGTTATTTAAAAGGCTCATTTACACTCCAGCCTAGCATTCACTTCTGATTCATGCCGTCCAAAGAAAACACATCTTTGCAAAATGGATTATAATGCAGACTACATTCAAGAATACATACTATAACATAGAAAACATTATGATACATACATGTGTCTTTCTTAGCATGTTTTTCATTCACTGTATCAGCATTGAAACTAACCATGTAGAATCTAGTCAAAGCACACAATTCTCCTTTAGTGCATTACTGCATTTGGAGCAGAAGTTAATTTGAGAAGCTGTTTGCTGGCATGAGACAAACACAGAGCTTTCGAGCGCATTTACATTTACGGTATGTTTCAATGTTTGCACGATTTCATAGTGTGCAGTGTAGGTGGTACATGGGCTGTGCTTGGCAAAGGAGGCAGGCCTCTTGTTTGCGTGAGAGAGTCTGGGTTCATGCGTTTGGCAGAGGAGGAAGGGCTGGTGTTTGCGTGCAAGTCTGGAACTATGTGTAGGCGATGGCGCTGATGCACTGCATAAAATATTAAGGGAGATCTCACCGGGCCCCAAAATAGAAAA
This sequence comes from Eucyclogobius newberryi, assembly GCF_026437365.1. NCBI lineage: Eukaryota > Metazoa > Chordata > Actinopteri > Gobiiformes > Gobiidae > Eucyclogobius > Eucyclogobius newberryi. Next base: position 25,786,646 of record NW_027315757.1, read on the forward strand.
AAAGTACCAAGCCAACTCCTTAAATTATCAAAGCTTAAATAAAAGGTTAGGTTAGGTTGTGGAAGCTTTGAAAGAGTGTACTCATAAGACCTCAGAGTTGCATGGATACAAGCTTTCCCTAGAGTGATAATTTTGTCTTAGTTCGAAGCAGCAGTGTTACTGGGTTAAACTTAAACACAATTTAGTTCCTGACATTTTAACAATAACGAGGAACTCAAGTTAAATCCTTATTTGGTAGGTTATTTCAACTCTAACTTTAAAGCTGTTCTTTCTAAAGCCTAGTAGTTACTGCTTGTGTCAGCCGTTCTCGGTTACTGGCCTATACTCAGTGGTCTGTGAATTATATAACTCCATAACACTGTTCACTGGGGATGTGTGTTCTGCTACGCTGAGGGTTATTTCAGTTGGCGAGAGAAATTTGCCCTAATATAACTTTTCGCCTTTTGTCATATTCAGGACACGTTCTCTCTGCCCCATCAAATACTAAGACACATAGAACATAACAGCAAGGTTTTTTCTTGCTTTTACATATGGCGGATTGGTATAAAACTGCCATTCTAGATTCACTTGAAGTATTTTATTTTTAGTCTTTCTCATGTCATCTTCTTGTCATAATCAATATGACTTAACAGCGCCTTCTTGCTTCTCTAGTGTCATATACTATTAATTCACAGAGGAAAAATGACCTGTATTTCTGCCCTTAATATAATGCTGCAAACTAAAAGTAAAAAGCTTGGAGAGAAGAATTAATATTCAGCCTGGAGAAACAATGCAGTCTTTGAGGGACCGTTACCTGGGCAACCTGAGTGGAGGTGAACTCAAAGGAAGATGGCAGGTTAGAAGGCAGGTCGGCGCGTGTTTTCCCAGACCGTGTTGAAAAAGCAGTGCAAAAGGACACTGGGATTTAAAAATAACCCAAAGGAACAGTACAATGTAGCAGCGGTAAAACATGGCATATAAAGATGCAAATGAATCAATAGACTAAAGGAAAAATAGACTAGGAAATGTCCTGTTGTGCACATACAAAAGTCTAGAATCCATTTTGTGTAATGATGTTATAAGAATACCCCTTGATTACATTATGCAGAATTACTATAGTTTGCTGATTTCAAGATGAATGCTGTCTGAAAGAGTAGAGTGAAAGTAGGACAGACCACACAGATGTTATTGAAAAATCTTTTGTAGCTCTAATTAAGAAACATTATGAACTCTATGAACTACACGATACATTTCAAGTCACATAATCTCATATTTATAAGGTCTTTATTTACACTCTCTGTGCCTGTCATGGCTCTTAGTACTCTTGCTCTCTCCAGTCCCCAGTCTCTAGCTTGGCCTTGCATGTGCACTCATTACTATTATTCGTCCCTGTGAAATGATGTAATGGCGTTTGACCCTGGAAGAGAGCGTGGGGGGAGGGGGACCGGCCACTTTGACATCTGCAGGACCACAGGCAAGGAGTGCAAGCACTGGAAAGATAGGGAAAAAATATATATGCAGGGGGGGGGGGCATGTAGTCATTCACTCAATATTGATTCCCCACATCTGGCTACAGTGACAATGTTGATGACCAGTTTGAGTTATAAATCTAAAATACATCTCTTTCTCAGCAGATAATCAGCACCATGGAAACCCAGGTATCCAATGGCCCATGTGGAACAAGTCTGCCAAATGGTCCGGTCATTAGCACCAATGGTTCGACGGACGACAGCAAAACCAATCTGATCGTCAACTATCTGCCTCAGAACATGACCCAGGAAGAATTCAAGAGTCTGTTCGGTAGCATCGGAGAAATTGAGTCCTGCAAGCTAGTCAGAGACAAAATTACAGGTAAAAATCAATTCATTTTAATAACATTTTGCTAGTTAAATCATAATGTCTTTGGTGATAGTGATTATTATTTTGTATTTATTTATATGTGTATTTATTTTATTATTTTACAAAAAAATACATATATACATATTTACTTTTGTTATCATTAGATATGTTTTTGTTGCATGTACAATTTTCTAACTTATTGTTTATTAAGTCAATTTCTCCACCCCAATAAAACTCTGTTCTATCTATCTAATTTTAGATGTGCCTTTGTGTCCAGGTCAGAGTTTGGGATATGGATTTGTAAATTACGTTGATCCAAATGATGCTGACAAAGCCATCAATACACTCAATGGTCTAAAACTGCAAACAAAAACAATCAAGGTAAGAAGGATTTACTATATGTTTTTCGTTCTTTGGTGTTGGGGTGATAAAAGAAAGAGGAAATTGGTGTCTGGAGCTCGGAGATATGGTAACAGACGTGACAGAGGGAGGGGTGTTTGAGGGGGCCAACGGGTGCAGCGCCTACAACAAAGGAACAGAAAGAAAGGGTGAAAAGAGAAAAACGAGGAGAGTGGAGGTCAGAAAGCAAGGGGCGGACAGCACGCAGAGGTTATTGTGATGGAAATGTAATTAGGGTGCCTGACTGTGGAGCACAAGGGTCAGTCCAGGTTACCCCATCTGCCCACAGTTCTGGCTAATTAGGGCCTTCCTTTGTCCCTAAATCAGATGAGGCAAAAGGGGAGCATATTATAACACAATACTTCCCTTTTTTGTTTGTTCACCCATCCCTAAAACTGATCAAAGACAAGCAAGATTGAGACAAAGTGCAGCATCCCCAAAATACAAATCTGTGAACAGCAGAGCAAATGATCAGGTTCAACAGCTGTTCGTGTAATGAGAGGTTCATTTCAACATAAGTCAATGAAATACGAGCTGTCTTGTAATTTAATGAAATTCAAGTTAGATGTTTTCATTGATCCAATACCCCTTCTAACATTTAAAAATATTGCAAGCTTTGTTGAAAGGCAATATAGTTAAGTCTATAAGAAACAACTATATGCACATACAAAATGCAATATATGTTAAATGATTAATTAGCAAAAGAAAATGTAATTCTGTCAACTGAACAAAAGTTATGTTTAATTGTTTACACTAGAAGCAAAAAATATGTTGACTTTACTTCTTCCTCTGACTTTGAAGAGGACTTCAATGGAGAGAGCGAGTGAAAGCTGGTTTGGGAGTGGGCCGCTGTAGATGGGTAGGGGGTAGCACAGGGAGCAGAATGCCAATGACAGGATTAGGGGCCATATGGGCTCCAGGCACCATCTGTACTGTGGGAGCGACAGGGAGAGGGTTAATTATAGGGCAGCCTCCCCGAATACAGCAACTCCCCCATGACTCGTCCAGCACCCGCTAATCACTGTACCACACAACCCTCTTCTATGCAGGCTGCAAAGTCCAGACATAATAGACATGGGTTATGGACAAACAAACATCAAACATCAGCCCCTGCATTCAACCCAACATATAGGCTGCTAAATAATGTGGGGGAAATGTTTTCATGTTGTCAAGGATCCTTAGGTCTTATTATGTGCTGCTTGCCTTACATTGTTTGCTGTTTGCCAGTAGAGCCGTTTTGTCCCTGGAGGATACAGACAAAGGAAAAAGGCAGGACAGAGGAGCTCAGCCTATCACAGACAACACTCACTCTGTTTCTCCATCACGCAAAACCACAGCAGCACTCCTAACAATGGACCAGGCAGTGCTATATACATCATACATGAGTTTACACGCTTCCACTCACACAAGACTAGAAGTGTGACTTTACATCGAGGCGAGAAGATGGAAAGTGAAAATGAAGTGAAAGGAGGCAAACAGGCAGGGAATCATTAGGGATGTAAACATCACAGAAAAATCAGATGCTTCAGCATTAATTAACTCCCTGGTGGATTAAAAACAAGCTAAGACTGTTTTTCAGCGTATAACAAAGATGATTTTTGATTAAGTTTGGTATCAGCTCTAGACATGCTGCAGACATCCCTATGTGTCACGGCAGCACTGTGTCATTTCACTGAGCTTCAAGGCTCTGATTAAGTCCACAGATAGCACAAAGGCAATGGCCTGCACAAAGGCTAATAATTAGAATTTAAATGACTGGATTCTTCACCCTTAAGTGTTAGCTCAGTGTGTAACCATTTACATTGTTAAAAGATGCTACTGATTTCAAAATGGTGCATCTTTCGTACTATAAATATATGTTTTTTGTGTGCTCTAGGTATCATATGCTCGTCCCAGCTCAGCGTCTATTCGTGACGCTAACCTATACGTGAGTGGACTACCCAAAACAATGAGCCAGAAAGACATGGAGCAACTGTTCTCCCAGTATGGTCGCATCATCACATCTCGCATCTTAGTCGACCAAGTTACAGGTATACCTCGAGGTTCCATCGTCATTGTCTTGGATTTCCTCTGATTTCTTTGGTTTTACGACAGCCCAATAGTAACATTTCTGTGCATTCTTTTGACCCAGGCATATCTCGAGGAGTGGGATTCATCCGGTTTGACAAACGGAACGAGGCGGAGGAGGCCATCAAAGGTCTGAACGGACAGAAACCATTGGGAGCCGCAGAGCCCATCACTGTCAAATTCGCCAACAATCCCAGCCAGAAGACGGGCCAAGCCTTACTGACTCAACTGTATCAGACAGCTGCCAGACGGTACACGGGGCCCCTGCATCACCAAACTCAGCGGTTCAGGTACTGAGCCTTTAACCTGTATCGCTGCTCTGTGACTCACCACTAACAACACACATATCTGTAAAACCATCGCTTTCAAACAAGGTCCCAGGTCACTTCACTATGTTCTCCATCGGAAGCGGATGCAAATGACTTCACGGCATTGACTCCGTTCGAAATTTGCTTGTGAATGCAGTTTCTGGCAAAGGTTAAAAGGATATTTGTAATTGGTCTTCTCCGTAATTGTTTGTGGAACCTTTTTATGCAATATTGTCTGTCCTTCATCATGTTTTTATTGTTTATTATTTACAAAGTGTGTCCTAAAATGGCAAAAGTACAGAGAAGGGAATTGAAATGACACAGACGTACTGCAGAAGCTGAATTTAGTGTTGAGTTTAAACATACTACAAAAAGCTAACACACTGAACGCTTGAGGAAATGGACTGTACTCAAGACTATTATTTGACATGGCATCTGCTTGTTGAATGATTTGGGGCTTGCAATGAGGTGAAGGTTGCCCCCTAGAGGCCAGCCGGCAAAGGAGCTACATTTGAACGTCTGAAGGCCCTTTTTGTCCTTGTTTTAGATCTCATAACTAACCTTTGCATCCCCTTCATTCTCCCTCTTGCGTTGCAGACTCGACAATTTACTAAACGCCAGCTACGGAGTCAAGAGGTAAATGCCAAAGGTGTCCTTCCGAAAGCATCCGTGCCAAAAAACAAACAAACAAACCTGAAAAACTGGAATACCGTCTGCTTGTAGCGTTTATGTCCATAGATTATCATCAACCATCATATTATAATAGTTCAGAAGGAAAAAAAAAAACATTGAGCGTAAGCCATCGTGTAGCGTATGTCCAAAAAGCAAAGTATTCTGGCATGGCTTTGTTTACGTTATCGTCTTTGTTATTTGATTTAAGAGGTATTTTGTGTGTGTTTCTTTGTGTGCTTTAATGTCCCCTTTTTTCACCAGCATGGACATGGCGTTTGCGTCTCCTCAGTTCTTTACTTTAAATCTGATTTGCCTTTCATCCCTCTCTATAGGTTTCTGTGTTTTGTTCCTGTGGTTTCAGTTGGACATTGTGATTCATGGTTTTTAATTTTGTTTTTTACACACAGGCTATGGTCAGCAGATTATGCAGATTGCGTGGGTGCGTGTCATTTTGTGTGAGAGCAGGTGGTTTTGCTGCCACAGTGAGAAATTGAAGAGGGGCCTCGACTCCATACCTGACTAAAGATCATTTTATATGAGACAAGCTCTGAAAGTTGCGTTGAACTTCGGAATGACACCCATGGTAGCTCTCCCCCTCTCTTCCCCAGATTCTCGCCCATCACCATCGACAGCATGACCAGCTTGGCGGGAGTCAACCTCAGTGGGCCCACCGGAGCAGGATGGTGCATTTTCGTCTACAACCTGTCCCCCGAGGCCGACGAAAGCGTCCTGTGGCAGCTCTTCGGACCGTTTGGCGCCGTGACCAACGTCAAGGTCATTCGCGACTTCACCACCAACAAATGTAAGGGCTTCGGCTTCGTCACCATGACCAACTACGACGAGGCTGCCATGGCCATCGCCAGCCTTAACGGGTACCGCCTGGGAGACCGGGTGCTGCAGGTGTCCTTCAAGACCAGCAAGCAGCATAAGGCCTGAAAAAGTGTGAGAGACAGGGGCCAGTGGGGCGAGCTCCTGCAACCTTTGGGGAGGGCACTTTGAGCTCCCTGTGTTTTCACTATATTTGGGCCTGGACTTAGTCTCTCTGACATAATCTCACACAAATCCATAATATATTACCACAAAACAGACATTCAGACGCACTCACACATATGATCGTCCATACACGAGCAAAACACCGATCAACACCGATGGAGTTTTTGTTTTCTCTTCTTCTTATGCGACATGAGAGTCCTTCCCTGTATATTTGCCTGGATTGAATTAGATGGGGGTACGTAGCTGATTGGTTATATAGGGATAATAAGAGCTATCTATTTAGGAGACAGTTTAACGAATGTGACAGAGAATGTGTACTTAGTGCTTTGATTGAATTCAGGCAAATTATGATGACACATGATGAACAAAAAAGAAAACGATCAAAATTTAAATGAATATGTGCAATTTACCCAAACACTTAAACCACAATCTCTCCCAATATGTTGCTGGAGAGAATGTAGTCACTTTTTTACACTTGGGCATTTTGAATCGAATTGAAGCGATTTTTTTAGATCAAAGAAAATGAAATTAAAAACAGTGTTCTCTTATATACGTCTATTAAAATATAACTATATATTCAATATGTAAGGTGGTTATAATAGCCGAGTATGTAAGCATTTTTCTAGAAACTTTGACTACTGTTTCCTGACCTGCATTAGGTGGTGCCTAGTGTGAAGGCAGTTTCTCTACCCTTTATGAGCCTGTTAGCTTAGGCCCTGCAATTTACGTTCAATAAAATACTGGTCACAGAGAAGAGTAGTTGGGAAACCATCAAGTTCACCTCACAGTCTTATGCCAACATGTCAAATAGCTCACACATATCACAAATCACAGTTTGATATAATAAATATTTATCACAAACAGAAAGGCTCCTAGGGAAAGATGCACACGAAGCAGTGGCAGTGCTCTCATGGTGACAGCCTTTGTTAATGAATCTCCGGAGGGCTTATGAAAGATGAGGGGAAAACCATTTCACGACCACGCAACCATATCAAAAATTTAAAACAATCACATTTTGCATTATTTATCATCGCACCTTTAATATAGATCACAAACCATTTTATATCACACAGCATAGAGAGATCCCTTTAACATGATTTTCTGGTGTCATCATCGTCGGAGAAATGCAGTGTATATATGTCAGGTTGGTAAAAATAGTAGCACATATATCAAAGTAATTGGAAATATGTGCACATTGTACAGCTCCACAGAAATGGTCTTCAGCAGGTTTGCAGATGAGTGAAACAAATTTAGGGCACCGGCATTATTGTGAATTAGGTTACAGTCATGTGTTTCAGTAAAACACAGGCATTGCAAGCCAAATGCTTGGTGCACAAAAACAGCACTGCAGTTCAAAACATTCAGAACCGACTTGAAACTGCCAACAGCAATTTAAAAATGATTTAAGGAGAAAATGACCAGTTCCTCCAGCTTTGCCAAATGCTCTTCAAATGTATTTAAAATCTTTTCCTAAAACGCTTCAGAGAAAACTTTGAACTCTCTGCACTCTCAAAAGATGACTGTACAACATCACACCTGACATCTTTTACTCCTGTTTAGTACACAATATCATATTTGTTCGCTTCAGATCCATTAGCCACTATCACAAAAATAGCATTTCTTAAAATATCCCAGCTGCATGGAAATTATTTATGACACCCTTGATGAAGCATTAAGGCCAACCTGTCTCACTGAAATGTCTGTACCAGACAGTAGTGAGATCTACCATTGGGAGAGCTAGTGTCTTTCATTATCAAGACATCTGCACATCATCATCGATAAAATGAGGTCAAATATATACAAAACATTTTTCTTTTCTAAATGACGCTGTGTTAGCCAAAGAGGACGATCTCTTTGAAAGGAGTACATTAGAGATAAATCTATTTTTATACATACAAAGGAAAAAGATCTTGTGCTGAATTTTTACAGATCTTAAGCTTGTAAAAATTGGGACATCGCATGGCTTTATTTTAAACCCTCTGATCTTTGCAGAGCAAAGGGGACCAAGCATGCGGTGTGTGGGTGGGGATTTAGGGAGGGGGTGAAGGCACGTTGTATCTCATACAAACTTAACTGTTCAACCATTTGAAAATTGACAGCTAGTTGTATAACCTGACACACATCTGTACGCGGGCGCTTGTCGCTCACATCTCAGTCCTGAATTTGTGTACAGTGCTGCTTGAATGATGGTGCAGTGAAGCGAAGTTCTTTGACTTGAGAATCCTCGACAAAGCTGTGGTGACACTGGCTCATTGTCAGGCTGAAAACTACTCTACGCTGCAAACAGTGAAACGTAGATTCAGACAGGGACAAACATTCATAATGGACATCAAGCATGATTCTTTATGAGATGTAAAATTAGCCAAATAGCCAAAGAATTGCTTTGCAAGGCAGTACAAAGGACACATTAAGACTAACTATATTATTCCCTGTAATCGCTGTACAAATCTATGTTATATATTAAATAAGGACCCTCTACAATTTAAGTTATCATCTGTTGTTAAAACCTAAGTTGCGCATATCAGTTTGCATTACAACCTACAGCCACTACTAAAACAACTTCTGTAAGCACCCTCACTTGCATACACTTTATCCAGAACTTATCGAAATGCATATCAAAATTAATATTGGGAAAAATATGCACATATAGAGATTTCCCCTATATTAATATCATCCACTTGTCTTGAGTGACCAAGTTTTGGAAATTGTCAACATTGCACCATTTCGAAGAATAGGATGGCTACTGTTTCACTCCCAATGATTGTTGCTGCTGTCTCCAGAGCTAACCACAGCAAACCTAGCCCTTAGAATCGAGGCAGGAAACCAAGCACTCGCTGAGACCAGAGAAAGACCACAGCCCCAACTGGCCATACACAGTCTATACCACCCCTTATGTATACGATCAGTAGAGAGCCAAGGACCATGGCAGGAAACAGTACCACTGCTTGAGCAACAACAATAATCATTAAAAAGACAAAAAAACTTTCCTATGGAACAGTAAGTGCAATGTGCTTTGTTTTTATATTGACTGAGAACAAATGATATATATTTTTAAAAAAGAAAATTAAATGTCACGCTGAAAAGGTTTGCAGAAAAGTGAAAGGAGCAATTGAGGACAGCGCTCATTGATAAACTTACATAATCGCTCCCTTAAGCCCCTAATTTGTGCTCTGTCCATGCAAAATAAGAAACGGCATATTTGGCTTATATATTAGACCAATCCTCAAATATGTTGAAAGGGATACTGTTGATATATCATGAGTCTTAGCCCATGTCAATTTCAAATATAATTTATTTCCTGTAACCGATTGCTTTCATTTACATATCAATAGTCACTTGTTCAATTAGCGTATTTGTGTTGTTGATGTTGCCATAGAGGACACACATGATCAAACAATTTTGTTAGGTTGCATTGATTGGGTACAATTCTTTCTGTTTCTTCCATTTATTGAATTAGTTGCAGTTTTTTACAGTGTATGCAGATTTTAGACTTAGTTAGATTTTTTTATTTCAATCAAACTGTGTTTAATTGTGTTTGTAAAAGTCTGTGGTAGCTTTTGTTGCAACATAAAATAATTTAAACTGAAAAAATTCAAAATAGCGCCAACAAACTTGTATTATTTGGGCGACTTTAAGCTTGTAGTTTTAACTTATTGTTAACTTAAAAAACTATTTATTATGATTATTATTATTGCCTCGTACAAAGTATGTTTGGTGTATATTTATGGTTTATTTCATTATATTTGCAAGTTTAAAAGATTTTAAGTTTGCCAAAATTGTGGTTACACCATTTTGTTTCTTAAAGGGGGACAAATAGAAAAACAGCTTTAGAAGTACAATTTGGAATCGTTCTCCATAGTCAAAGAATGCACTGCTATATTTAACTAATTGAAGTGTATAAACATACATGCTGTGTGCTAGATGTTATGCCTTTACTGCCTGTGTTCTGTTTGTCTTGTTAAATGAAAATCTTTTAATTATTTAATCTAATCACAGTCTTGTTTTTTCAAACCACTTGGAGAACCCTTGAGACATGGGACAGCCCCTATAGCCAGACGCTGGCCCAGTTTTGGGTCTAGCAATTAGCAAGGACCAAAGGGATGTCCCGAGTTTGAGCCACTCACAAGACACATTCCTGTCATTGCTATTGTCAATAAGCCAATCATGTCGTTTCAAAAACATATTTATTTAGGCTTTGGCTTCAGGAAAAATGTCTTGTGAGTTTTTGAGAATGACAAAGGGTAGAGTGGTCTTCTGTTTCTCAACCAACTGTATTTTGTGTCTATTTATTTAGAGGGGACGCAGTAACTTAGTGATGTTTTTCTTACATTTGCCTGGAATGGTAGAACAAATCAAAACGGCAAAAATGATCAAAAAACAATTACAAAATCTCACACTTCCAAACATGACCAAAACGAACAAAATTTAACAAAGAAAAAATAAACCTTTCAGTTTAGTCTAGGATATTTATTACTGGGATTTCTGCTGAAGACGCTTGAAGACTTTTTCATGGAATTGTTTAATTATTTGTACTTTACATGCCAGAAAAAATAAAATAAAAGTTACAAATACTTGTGTATTATTCATTACTATAAGTCATCTTTACAAAACCTTTGTGAACTGAGGTAAAGTGCAAACCCATTAGCCAAATTGACTAATGACTACCTTCATAATTAATGATCTAATTGTTATAATCAGTCAAATATTAATCAAAACTCACAGCTATTATGTGTTATTTAATCTGAATAAAGGATAATGGCTCAATTATGGTTCAATTCAACACACTGGTGAGATGATTTTAAAAATGTTTTATTGGAAACAATGGAATGATACTACACTAATACATTTTAAAAACAACAGATTTGAAAGTCGGAAATGCATTACAGCTATATGGAATTATTTATTGACAGTGACATTAAAATGGCATCTTGGTTGAACAACTTGCGGCTACAGTAACGGTGGTCCCTTTGGCTGGAGCAATCTGAAAGAGTAAAGGTTGAATTGAAGGAAATGGGAAAAGCAAGGTTGGTAGTTATGGTATAGTTATGTTTAAATGATTAGCTAATTGGTATACAGTAGTTCTCAAACGGTTTAAATATCACTTAAGGATTTGGCTTTCCAAATATCACCAGATCCAAACCAGAAAATAAGACTAAACCATTACCAAGTAGTGCTACATGAAATCTTGACAGTGAATTATTAAAAAGTATTCAATATGCATCAAAACCTTAATAAATAACCTCAATGTTGTGTTCTCAGATAAACCCCAACTTCAAATAAACTTGCATCTTAAAACTGATATTATCTTGTTCTTTGTGTGTTGTCTTTGCCTGGTTTTCTCCCTTTTTCTTCACCCGATTCCTCACAAAAAAAAAAATGGACACAGCGCTCGGCTCAGACACCACAATTCACAAAAGGTACAACATGTGCCATCTGTAATTGTATCGTCATGTCGCTCTTGCAACGCCGTTCACAGCCGTTTCCCTTGAGGGCCTCTCTTTTTCAGCTCCACAAAAACCTACTCACCGATGCAGCGTTCCTACAGTTCATCATGCTCATCTGGGCTCCTGAGCTCCTTGCAAATGGCTGGTGTGGTGAACTCCATTAAATATTCACAGCGACTAGGCTCTGAGGTAGACATTAAGACTGTCTCTTTTCCGCAAGTTAACTTTATCTGAAACATAAAGGGACGTTATAGACTTATGCGATCAATGGAACAATTATTTGAGCTACATAAACGCCTGCGAGTCTTACGGTGGTGGATCTATTAGGTCCCTGCCAACAGCCAGTCCCATGTTCATATTTCATCACAGCGTAGATGTTATCCTCGGGACCTGCCCATTTGCCCCATGTCCTGAAGTTACAAAGATACAATCATTCGAAATGTATATAGATCCGTACAACACTGGGCAAAGCATTAGTTTTCCTTACCCAAGGTTCGTTTCCGATCCACCAAATTTGGGTTTTTGGGATACTCTATTGAATGGACAGAGCTTGTAAACGTACCTAAAATGAAAGTGGAACATGCTCAATGCAAAAGATTATGCAAAATCCAGCCGAGATACTGTAATTTACTGTTTGGTTTACAAAGACAGAATGATTGATATCCAGAATGCTGTTATATCATGCCGTTTTCATTTTAGATGCAGGCTACACAACCAATGTCATTTTAGTTGATTTTATGGCAATACATGAGCGTTACGGGACACAATAGAGTATTTTCCCTTGAAATAAAAAAATCTTCAGAGTGTGTGTTTTCAGGTCTATGCAAAACATTCATTATCATAGCGTCACCAGTGCTCTGTGACAAAACAATAACACAGAAAACACAGAATTTAATGTTTTTTGTTCTTCCTAAATTGTACTTACTCTCCAGTCGTCAACTCGTAACATTGGCTGTACATGTATCCGAACTCTGCACTGGGTCCAAAGTCAAATGAGATTTCCTTTTCAATGTTTCTGTAAAAAAGAAAAAAGAAAAATACTATGAATCCTTTATGGATCTGGTCAATTCACTAAATGCATACTAATAAAGCAAAAGTTAGCCATTGAAGCATTTAATGGGCACCACAAAAGTTAAGAGTAATTGGATAACCATCACATGATTGTATTACTGTCAAAAAAGCTCCTTTAAATGCAGACAGAGTACTTACCTGATCTGATCATCCACTTCCCGGAGAGCTCTCTCTGCTGCATCAAATTCATCTCTGGCTTTCTGAGCAACTGGAAACAAGATTAACATTCAAATAAACTTAAAAAAAAATGAAGAAACGTACCTACTTACTTAAAGACTGTTGTTGCAATAGTTCAGTGTTTATTTTTGCTCTGCACTATACAATGATTTGCTTTGTTAAATGTCAAACTAAGTATACAGCCAGATCCTTCCCTGATGTTGAACAGTGTGACTCACTCAACGCTGACTCATTTAGTTTTGCATGCCTACCGTCGATGAGCTGCTGCGTTTCTTCATCATAGGGCGGCATAGTTCCTTCCTCATCTTCGTCGGGCTTCTTTTCTTGAGTGTTCGTTGTGGGAGGACTCTGCATGTCAAACACAAACCTTGCAGTGAGTCACAAACAAAACTCGTTATCGCAGATGTTTCATGGAAGAAAAAAAAAACGCGTTACTTTATAATCATCTGAATCTTCGTCTTCTTCGTCTTCCTCTTCCTCATCCTCTTCCTCGGGGACGTCTTCATCAGGGTATGGCTCTGAGTCATTGTCAGGTGTTGGCTCCTTGATCTCCTCCTGTGGTGGCTCTATGGGAGTATCTGCTTTGGCCTGAAGTAAAAATGGGTCTAACTTAAAACTATAAAAAGTCTAAATAAAACACTTTATATGAGTGATTAAAATAAAGCCTTGCCTCAGAAATGTACTTGTCTTTGATACCGTTCCAAACAGCCTCAAAAGCAGCTGCATCCACTCTGTCCACTCCCAACAAGACCTATAAAGATACAAATAAGTCAGAATATTTGCATTTCATATCTCCAGCTATGGTAAAGTATTTAAAGATGACATAAAATAAGCTACCTGAGCTTCCACTTCAGTAAAAGATCCGTCTGCATCTGGGTCAAGCTCGGAGTGAGTAAGAAGCTCTGCCACTGAAACACTGGCAAAAGCAAATAAAGCCATGATACAAATGCTTAATAATCTTTATTTAAAAAGGTTAACCTCTAGAGACTTAATGTCTTATTTGCAAGAGGGATCACGGTACATAAAAGTGGACACTTACCTGCCATCAGCATCATCATCTAGCTCAGCAAACACCTCAGCCATTTTAGCCTTGTCTTTTTCCATAAGAATGACAGCCTTTTGTTCTGGAAAATGCCGAGGGCAAAATATGATGCAAAAATAAATATTCAAAATGTAAGTATTTCTTTTGCCTTGTAGATAATGTATAAAATAATACAAATCCCATAAACCTCATCAACTAAAGGCTAAGAACAACAACAGGTGTTACAAAGTCAAAACATGCAATTACCTTCCCAAGCCTTGAGATGGCGCTCTTTAGCTTCTTTTTCTGGCTTCTCAGCATCTTCTTTGATAGTTCTCAGATACTCAACTTTTTCCTCCATACCCTTTTTACTGACTTCAACCTCTGTCAATTTGGCCTGTTTGGAAAGAAACAACAATTTACCCTCTAGGACAATAAGAAAAAAAACTTAACAGCATTTCTATTGTACCTTCTTTTCCTCTAAACCCCTTTTGGCTTCCTGGATAAGTTGTTGTTTGAGCAGAAATCCCTCTTTAGCCACTTCTGCTAGTTTCTGAAGGCTTTCTCTCTCCTTGCGTCCCAAATCCCTGTTAACAAATAAATGAATGGATGAGGTGCACAAAACAACAGGCATAATGCAGCGTTCACACAGTTACGCACTTGCAGGTGTTCTGACAGGCAGCACCACTGTTGTACTCATCGGTGGTGTCACAACAGTCTGTGAATAGTATATTATCAGTGTATGTTGTTTGTTAAGCATACATAAACCCAAAATCATGTGAAATAGACATTCTTACCACAAATCCCATCATTGACATGAGAGGAAGGAATGAAAGCAGGTCTGAAACCCGCATTAGTGCAGTGGAAATGGCCATTGGGACAAGCAGAGGTGCCTTAATGTAGAGTTAAAAAAGAATAGTTATGTTTAATTGTATTTACCTCCCCAAATACTACAATCGGTGCATTTTGTCACCTGGCTCATCTGAACCGTCCTGGCAGTCACAATAGTCGTCATTCACTCTGTTGAAGAGGATTGTTCGGGAACCGTCCAAGCACGTAAAAGGCTTCCCTTCTTCATAGAATGGTCGTTCTAAAAATAATAGTGCGGTCAGTGCAGAAACTTGCGGTTGTGATTGAAAAGGTAGGATTCTGCACATTACAAACTACTACTACAGGAGCGAGCATTACATTTAAAATATGAACTCATTAAATTAATACAAGATCCCCATGAATTGCTGAACATCATTTTAGAGCCTAAATTAAAAGGTAAAACTGTATTTTTCAACAAACAGACAGAACAATTAGTTTTTTGTAGAGGACTTGACCCACTGACTTTCTTCCTGTTTAATGGTAAAAAGTTCTCAAATTGTTGCATATAACAGGAAACTAAAACCCACGGATGGGTGACATTTGAGGACTTTTGCCCATTCAAAAGATATATTTTGATTTTGAATAGTTAATTGCTATGGAATGTGCTATATTGTCATATATCTGAAACCCACGCAGAGGCAAAACTAAAGCTTTAAATTCTTACTTGTTAATGGTACACCTCTTGGTCGTTGGACTTCCACTGCTGACATTCCCACAGCCAGCAGCAGCACCAAACAGTGACAGTGCATTATTGCCATTTGGGTAAGAACCTGTTACAAACGAAATACGAAATGTTATACAAGATGAATACGGGTAGCTACAATAACTAATGCATAGCTTTCAGAACGATCAAAAGTAATCTCTGCATCAAAATTCGAATATTTATAAGACAGATAGCGAACATCCAACAATGCTAACCTAATGAATGGCTTAAAGATGCCAGTACATTTTCAAACAACTGTAAACAATAATTCAATCGATCATTCAATTGGTGAATCCGCAGCATGTACCTATTTTATCAGCAAAGAGAAGCAGATATAAGTATATTATTATAGGAAGAACATAGGAAGTACAGAACAACAGCTAATAAATGGTCGACAGCTCCAAGGATTTTCACTTCCGCTAATATTAGTGCGCATGCGTTCTGGGCCCGCTGTGATTGGTGCAGAGTGAAGCGCTGAGGAAACGTGGGAGAAGGCTGTGCAGCCATGTCGTGACAACAGGTAGGTTTTCTCAGGGTTTTCTCCATGGATGTAGGTTTTCTCAGGTTTTTTGAGAGACAGCGCATTAAATATTTATATTTACCATCCGACATGAAATTAAAATACTACATTTGACAAATCCGAAGACATGAATTTGATTTATTATAAAACTCTTTCTTTATTTGTATTTTAACACACTTTACAGTACCGAACAGTGAAATAAAAGAAAAATATACTGATATACTATCTTATTGTTTTGTATATAGATGTTTGCTTATTAAATGCATTTTATTCACAAAATGACACCTCAGCTCTGTTAAGAGGATAAACCTTCATAAAAATAATATAATAAAAAATAACTCGGACACATTTACACATTACAACAAGATCATGTACACATATTACAATCATTTCATTTTGTTTTCCCCTTTTAATAATCTTTCTTGTGAAGGAACACAGAAATTAAAGCCCAGAGAAGTCTGTGACAACATAACCTGCCAGCTCGGCCACCGGGGGGCGTAACATCATCAGGTTAGTTTTCAAAGTTACTAAGAAACAGAGGTGGTGATAGCACTAACATGGTTAAGGACACATTTATGTGAGAAAGTCACAGCCATAGTGACTACACAAGCACATATTTGACTTAGGTAGCCCCAAAGAAAATCTCTAATAGACATTTAAATAAAGTTTGTTATGCACTGAGAAAAGATAGCCTAATCATTGACTACTTCACAAAGACATGTGATTTGGCCCATTGGATAATAATCAACAAGGGATAGCCCACCATGAGCAAACCACCAGGACAGACTGCACATCACCTGAAACAAACAGTCTGCTTAGAAACCTGATGAAATAAAGTGCTAGTACAAAGATTTGATTCGAACAATTAATGTGGACATTTGCAACAAAGAATCAATAATGAGCTGAACATGTGGCCTGCAGTGCTTCAGTGATTCACTTAACACCTCAAGTGGCTATTCATTAATATGACCTTGATAAATTTCTATTTTACAATCCAATATTACATTATTTACAAGAGTGATAATGCTTATAGCTATTATCGTCAATAAGGGATTTGTTTCCAGACCAGCCACCAGAATGATATAAAAAT
Source organism: Eucyclogobius newberryi (assembly GCF_026437365.1). Classification (NCBI taxonomy): domain Eukaryota; kingdom Metazoa; phylum Chordata; class Actinopteri; order Gobiiformes; family Gobiidae; genus Eucyclogobius; species Eucyclogobius newberryi. The sequence goes on from NW_027315757.1 coordinate 25,803,799, forward strand.
AAACTGTACACAAACAAGAAAACTCTTCCCATGGTTTTCTTTTCATCTTAAAAACAATGGCAGCAATCAATCAATTGAATAATTTTAATAAGAAACAATTGCTACAGTATTGTGTTTGTATGGCAATTAAATATTAACATTTTTGTAGCCTTTGATTTTACAATAAGCCACAAAAACAAAGCAACATCATAAAAGTAAAAGGCTGATGCATATGGGAATCAATTATTTAAAAACAGGTGTATTGGTGATCCTGGATTTCCAGTCCACCAGAGGGACGCGTGTGGAGGCCCTGAGGCGCTGCTCCGTCCTGGGACAGAGCTGGTCAAACACACAGGCTCCTGTCGCACAGAGTAAGTTTCTGACCCGCAGGAACTTCTCTTTCCTCCAAGAGAACCACACACAAGATGGTTTTGTTTATACCCTGTTAAAACAAACACTGAAACAAACCAGTGCCAATCAGATCTGAAGACCACAAAACACATGTGAGAAATGTCATGGACCCTTTAGCCATCTTCCCTGTTTATCAACACCACACTTCCCATTGGCAAAATATAATAAAAAGGCATCTAAATTATTCTGAATAACTCCTATTCTTATTTCCTCCAGGTAGTAACAAACTATAGGGTCCCCATTTCAACATTGATACAAAACAAGACATTCTTTGTGCAACAATGAGATGACAACAGTGTCTCTCTCCCCCTCCATCCTCCAATGCAAATGAACGCATGGATTTTCACATAATAGGCAGACTGTCACAATATAAATATACTAGGATCTATTAAAATTTTAATCTATACTAGCGGAATATATCCTGCATCTAGCATTAAGGCAAAAGCATCAAACAAAACAAATATGATTAGGTACTGCCACACTCTTTTTGGCCAAGTCGTGCTTCTTTTTCCCTGACATTCTCCTTCCTGATTTTCAAAATAAACCATCCTTACAATGGCTCCACCTGAAGTTTTCCATTCTTTACTTTGGTGAAAATGGTCGATTATGAGAGAACAGTAACACTTGGTAGAAGTTAAGGTTTCTATCAGCTGATGGTAGAATTCTGTACCCTTTGAAATTATTTAGCAAGTGCTAAACAGTAAATTATAGGCAAAACGTATGCTTCAAAGCATCACATGGCTTATTCTCATAAAATAAAATAAAATCATTTAAAAAATACATAACTGTAATCTGGAAAGAGTTCATTGGCGGTTGTGTAGGTGGCTATGATTGCTTTGCAGCTAGAGTTCTGAGTTATTATTTCACCAGAAGAGCAACAAAGGAAGACTTTACAGCTTAAACCACAAAAATGCATGTGTGTGATACACGGCACAATACCATGAACAGTAAGAGAATTTGCTAACAAGAGACAATCCGAAACAAAACAAAACTCAAGACACTCCTGTCCCACAATGCATTGCTTCACGACAGCTTCGTTCAGGAAGCTGGTGTTTCAGAAAGGCACAGAGCCATCTTGAACCAGTAGCACTCCATGTAAAGGGAAACAGGGGTTAAGAGGACCAGGACGGCCCCTTCATCGCAGCATTCTCCTCTTCTTTCTCTGTTGAGTTTCATCTTTTTGACAAAAATGGGAAAAATTCACTCAGACAAGTAGCTTTTTAGAGGAGAATGGTTTTGTTGATAATCTTACTGACATGAACTACTAATACTGACTGAACACTAGTACGTACTCCAGTAAAAGATGGCTTTTTCCAAAGAGATCACTGATTAGTGTCCCTCACCAAATGCACACACACAAACCGACAGTCAAGTGTACATGTATACATGCAGTATATAGACTATAGGTTTTCTGCATGTCTAATGCATGCTCAAACACATTGCATCGGTGTTTATATATGAAATACTCTTGGTGCCACTTCATGTGTGTGCATTTCTGTGCTACGCTTCATTCATTTTCTCTTAAAACCCTCAAAAGTTGTGTGCTGTCAAATCCATCGAAAGACTTGTGACCACTCCAAATCTACAGTTGATGTGTAACTTTTCTTTAAGTGACTTATTTATTCCCTTTTTGAAAAATAGATTCAAAGGTCTGTAATGTCATTGCAGTCTTTATTTGTTCTTGGTTTGGCCATTAAAAAGTTGAGCAAAATAATGTGTGCAACTGAGGAGGAAGATATTGAAGCAAATCTCATGTATCTTCCGCTTGTGAAGAAGAATCCTCCTCTTCCTCTACAGGGCTCGTGTCAGACAGTCTCTCTTTGTCAGCGCGCACCTCCAGATGCTCTTTCTCCTGCTCCTCTTCCTCCTCCATCGCCACCTCGTCCTCCTCCTCTATGATGTCCTCAGTCTCCTCCATGTCCTCCTCCTTTTTCCCGTCCTCCTCCTCTCCCTGACTGCTGTCCTGGGCCACATGATTCTCAGTTTTATCATTGTCTTCTGCCTGTTCTGGCTCTGAGCTGTCCTCCACGGTGAGCTCAAACTTAAACTTGTCCATGCAGGCGTTCAGCTCCGTGTCCTTTAGCGGCGGAGGCGAGGGGCTCTGTGGGATAGTGCTCTGGTACCAGTCTCTGTTGTCCTCCAGCGTGTCCAGGATTTCTTGGGCATCAGGGTGCACCAGATCTCCCCACGTCTCCCACAGCGGGTGCACGATGTAGTCGATGAAGCCCACCTACATGAAGAAAAGTACAGTCATGTGATTTTGCTTGATTAAAAATGCACAGGGTTGACTGCTGGGATCTGAGGAAGAGCTGTAGTCAGTCAGAAATGCCCCCACAGCGATCACAGTAGTCTACAATATATTGGATTTATTATTTAAAAAAGGATGTTGCTAAGATCTCAGATGGAGGGAAAACGCTTTAAATTTCACTTACACTACCCTTCCCTACGTAACCATAGGGCCAGTAATCACTAATAAATAAATCATAGACCATGCCACAACAGTTGCATCCAACCATAAAATTGCATACAGCTGTAAAAATCTTTTAGTATCCTTAAGGATTTCTTAGGCAGTTGTTAATGAAGTTTGCACAAAAAATGAAGTTGAGTCATAGTTAAGTTTACAAATAAACCTTTAGTTTTTGTTAAAATTACAACAAAATGTATTTTCTGAGCTATAATTAATTGTTCAGCCGATGTATGGAAACATCCCTAAAATTACTGATACCATTATTAGAATGTCATATCTAAAACAAATAAAACAAGACATTTTTTTAATTACTTTTTTGCCTCTCATTAATTGATTTATTAATTTCATGTGGCCTAGTAAATACAGTGATATTAACCATAAACCATGCCAACACATTCATTCTGCAATACAAATGAACCTGACCACTATCTCTTGCGCCCTGTAGAATGATGTTAAACAATGTTCTTTGTGAATTTACCTGGCTCTTTTCCACAGATGCTGTATGTTTGTCACACATGGGACTAATCTCCATCCCTCGCTCCCGCTCCTTGTCTCCCTGCCTGAAGAACTCCTCCATGATGCGCTCTGTCCACTGGCGATACACGGCCAAAGGTTTGGTTGGATTGCTCAGGTCAGCACAGTGCACCATATTCCTCAACACCTGTGCACAAGTCAGATATAGCATGATTAAGTACAATACATACCAGAATGACTTTATTTATCCACAAGAGAAACCTAGTTTTGTAACAGACATGCATTCAATTTTTTAAAACTTAAATATATGGCCGTGGCTGGAGAGCCGCAGCGCGGTCAAATAACCCAGCAGTTTCAGGAACCACGGCACTGCCATATAGCCTCATGGCTAACCCTAACCCTAACCTTAACCTTAACCTTAACCTTAACCCTAACCCTAACCCTAACCCTAACCCTAACCTTAACCTTAACCTTAACCTTAACCCTAACCCTAACCCTAACCCTGACCTTAACCTTAACCTTAACCTTAACCTTAACCTTAACCCTAACCCTAACCCTAACCCTAACCCTAACCTTAACCCTAACCCTAACCCTGACTCTAACCCTAGCCTTAACCTTAACCCTAACCCTAACCCTAACCCTAACCCTGACCCTAACCCTAGCCTTAACCCTAACCTTAACTCGGCGCTAAAACGGCACGGTCATATAGCGCAGCAGTTTCAGGAGCCGCGGCACAAAATAACATGGCAGTTTCGGCCTCGCACCGCGGCTCTGTAGACACTCCCAAAATATATATCTATCTTTGCTTAAATGCATTGTTTTGTTCCAGCCACATCTAAACAGTCTTTAGACTATGACAGCAATTAAGTGTACCAAGTCTTTGTCAAGGCATTTTAAACAGAGTTTAAAAGTTGCATTTCTGAAATTATGTTAGGCACTTTTAAATATCACAATATAATTTGAATATATTGTACCATGAGTTTTGGATACCGTTACATCCCTAGTTAAAAGTGCAGTGAATATTTCAGTTGTATGATCTTGAGGTAGTAGAGGCCTCAAAGGAATCCTAAAATGGAAATTTGTGGAAGTAGTGCAAAGCACACAGGAGGTTTGATGGTATGAGATAACAAATGCAGAGGAGCTAAACCCTCTTGGAAGGACACTTGATACTGTAGATCTGATACAGTGACATCACTTTATGAGCTCGGAAGTGCATCAGCATTTGTTAACAGGATTTTTATTTGCTTTTAGTCAATTAAAGGCTACAATAATTAATTTACCAAGATCTCTCCAAGTTTAATGCCTGATCCATAGTCTGTTTAGCTAAAGTTCCGTTCAGTGGAAACTTTGAAACCACTGTTGCCTTTTTACATCAAAGAAAATTTGCACATGAGTTATAAGGGATTTTGTAACTATAAATACTTCAAACTTCAATACACGTAACTTAATCATAGCATAACCTTAAACAATCTATTCCTAAACAACCGAACCTGACAAAAAAAATCTGCATTGTGAATAATAATAATAAATATAGCCGCAAGCGGCAATGATCGGCCCTCGCCACGCCGCCGCCACACCGCCGCCACGCCGCAAGAGGAGGGGGCGCTAACGCGCCCCAATTGTCCTTTTATTACGCCTACTGCTGAATCTGTGACGCTGTCACATCTTCTCCCCTTTGTTTTACCATCAAAAAGCTATTTTATTTTGAATTCTTGGCAAAATGTGCAGCTTTGCCGCACAGACACCGTGACTCTTTGAATGAAAATGTGGATAACTTTTGATGGTCCTGAAGATGAGTCTCACCAAATTTCAGGTTAATAGGGCTGACGCCCTGGGAGGAGTTTGTGAAAGTCTAAAGTGTAAACATGTTCTGGCGATTTCCCCATTGGAATAACATGAAAGGTTTCGGTCATCGTTACGGCAACGCCATAACAATTATGACATGGGTCTCATTGACTTTTTTGATGGGGATGCTAAAATTGAGTTGTGTGTCAAATTTCATATAATTTCGCAAAACTAAACATTTAACCTCCATATAAAATCTGTAGGGGGCGCTGTGGCGCCAAATGAATTTATTTCACTTCAAGTAGGTTTAGGGCAAAGAGTTTAACAACTGATTCTAATTTGACGCAATTCGGACTTTATCTGCGCAAACGGCAGAAATTTTAAATATGGGAGATTTCTGAAATTCTAGCTACAGTTTGCGGCTTCGCCGCACCGAGACCGTGAGAGGTATCAAAGTAATTTGGATAACTTTTGATGTCCCACTCCTCAGTAGCATTTTCACAAAATTTCAGCTTTTTAGGGCCAACGCCCTGGGAGGAGTTCGTAAAAGTACGACGTTTGGAAAAACTCCGAAGTCATGTTTAGCCATTTTTGAAGCAATATGGCCGACATTTGGTTGGGCGCACGGCGTTGCCGTAATAATATTTTTTACTTCTCTTGTCACCATCTACCTCGGCGCCAAATTTCATGATTCTACGATCAGATTTTTTTTGGGTCATTTCCCATCTCTCAATGCATTTTTGGTACATTTGGGGGCGCTGACGCGCCAATTTTTTTTATTTTAGAAAAGGGAAATAGCCAGAATGTAGAGAGGCACGATTTTTAGAGGTGTGAACATTTTTGTGACTTTTCGTCAATGTTCACTGGGTGAAAAATAGGGGGGTTGGTCCCGAGAAGAAGAAGAAAGAAAGAAAGAAAGAAAGAATAATATTCCGATGCGAAAACAATGTTTCCCATTTTTCAAATATCATAAACTATACATTTTCAGAAAGCGCTCGCGCTTTCCTACCTCATGGTGTGGGTCCCTGGTCACTGACGGGTACTTTCGATAATTTTGAGTGGGCTCCGCCCACTTTGTGTTTTTGGCCCTCTATACAGTAATAATGTTCAATTTTTGCATTACATGCTTATATGCACGGAACATGCAAGAGATGGGGAACGTATTCGTGAGCTACTTAGCGCAAATGAGTGCTTTATATGGGGATGACGACCGCTTCGCGGTCGTCATCCCAATGTAAAGTGCTCGTTTAGTGCGAACTTTTGCACGGGCTTCGCCCGTTTACAACGGTAATGTTCCATTTTCCTACAACTAATTAGTATGCACGGGGCGTGCATGAGTGGAGGAGTGCGTTAGTGAGTGTTTGGAAGTGGGCGAGCGCTTTGCGCTCGATTTCGTGCGCACTACGTGCGCACTTTCGCAGCCGTGCTTCGCACGGCCTTACGAGATTAATAGGCCTCTCGCCAGCTTGTGGCGCTCGGGCCTAAATATTCCGATGCGAAAACAATGTTTCCCATTTTTCAAATAACATAAACTATACATTTTCGGAAAGCGCTCGCGCTTTCCTACCTCATGGTGTGGGTCCCTGGTCACTGACGGGTACTTTCGTTAATTTTGAGTGGGCTCCGCCCACTTTGTGTTTTTGGCCCTCTATACAGTAATAATGTTCAATTTTTGCATTACATGCTTATATGCACGGAACATGCAAGAGATGGGGAACGCTTTATATTGGGATGACGACCGCTTCGCGGTCGTCATCCCAATGTAAAGTGCTCGTTTAGTGCGCACTTTTGCACGGGCTTCGCCCGTTTACAACGGTAATGTTCCATTTTCCTACTATTAATTAGTATGCACGGGGCGTGCGTGAGTGAAGGAGTGCGTTAGTGAGTGTTTGGAAGTGGGCGAGCGCTTCGCGCTCGATTTCGTGCGCACTACGTGCGCACTTTTGCAGCCGTGCTTCGCACGGCCTTACGAGATTAATAGGCCTCTCGCCAGCTTGTGGCGCTCGGGCCTAATTATGTTTTGCCTGATAAAATAATGGTTGAATTAATACAATATGTGAATTAATTAATTTCGTAATGAATTAATTTCGAAAAATGTCAAGAAGTATTGAATTATCTTACCTGTATGCGGTCTGTGTAGTGGTCCAAAAGTAGCACGCCTGAACTTGTTACTTTTTTGGTCTCTACCATTGTTTTGAGGTCTGCCAGCAAACTCATGTGCTTCGACATATCTGTGGCCAAAACCTATGAAATACATTGAACAATACAGTCATTAGAAACAGAGCAGAGGGGATTTCTTTGCAATATGGATGACAAATACTCACCATATCAATAACCAGTTTCCTCAGGCTCTGTCTCTGCCTTTTGCTGAGGTTCTGGAAAATGTCACAGTTGTCCTCATGAAGCAGCTTAAATCCCACGGCCAAGTGGTGGTTTTCCAGCACCGACTCATCGTTGTACATCAAGGCCAACTCGGAGTCTGAAGGGACAGAAAAACATACAGGTCAAAACTTGGCTGTTGAGCAAATTAATTTGCCTATTTTCTGTACTCAATGTAGGGAATAATTGCAATCATCCATAAATATCCGTATGTCTGTATAAGTATGTACCAGGGCTGTACGCCTTTAGTTAAGTTAATTCATTGGTCACTGGTCCGAGTCAACCAAATGTTTTAGTCGGCTATTTTTATAGGAATTGGACGCCCATTTTTAGTCAATTAATTGATGCACACACAGAGCATTTCTTCAGTCAACCCAGAGTTTGTTTAGTCGACTGCAGACCTTGTATGTACCAAGTGACTAAATGCTAACTGTACGGATAAATGATTATGCTCTTTTCCAGTAAAAATCTAAACATGATGAATATATGACTATGACTTCAAGTAAGGCGCTGCCGTTCTCTAGTAGTATACACTAAGTTACAAGTTACACTTGTCTCATACCAACTTGTCAATGATCTTGTAGGCTAAGCAGGGATGGGCCTGGTTAGTACTTGGATGGGAGACCACTTCACCCACCTTTCCTCCAGTGTCCAAGTATGAATGAGAGTGTGTTTGTGAGAGTGATTGTTGGACAGTGGACTGAAATAAGCCCATAGCTACAATCCAGCGTGTATAATTTTTGTACTGTCCCGACCAAATAAACAAATAATAATATACTCATAGTGATAATAATAACTTCTGGTAACCTCAAATCACCAAATTACGTAGAAGAGCTTGAAATTGAGCGTAACATTTTGAATCTTGAGTTGACATCAAAATGCTCTTTGATGTCATAAATGTGTTACTCTCACTTGTGTTGATGAGAAACTGGTTGGACACTCCTGGATGGTCCACATCATGAATGGCAGCAGCAAATAATGCAGCTAGTATCTCAAGATCAGTGAAAACAGCCTGTCACAACAAAGACAAATTATACTTCACAATTCTCTCATATGTGTTATCTTAAGTTCAAAGTATCTGCTTGTAGGGATATTTACATCCAGAGCGGGTGTTGACAGCAGGACATGGGTGGACTGAGTGACATCGGCCGCGTGCAGGCTGTTGTGGTAGGCCACGTTGGCGTGATAGTGGTCTTCTAGTGTCATTATGTATGTCACAAATGTATCCACAGGGATCCTAAAGTTCTTAAGTAGATCTCTTTCCTGTAACAGTTCAGAGTGGTCCAGAGTGAGCAGAAGAAATACAAAACTTTTTAATTCTAATTTGTTCTCCTCACCTGGAATATGGCAAACATGGTGCAGCTGAGGGGTCGGTTATTAGAAAACTCTGCCACCCGAAAGATATTAAGGCCCCACTTGTTCAAGTCATTCATCTCCTGTTAAATGCAAAAAGAACAATTTGGTATATGCTGTATGATATAGCCAGTCGAGGAACTATAGTTTTCTCTGCGTTTACCCTAGCTAAAGCATCCTCATGTTCGGTTTTGACGCCAAAGCGAGGCATGGCCGAGATGGAAAGGCTGGAGCTGTGCGTCAGCTTCTTCACTCCACTGATGTGACACATGGGCTTTTCTCTTTCTCTCAGCGTTGGCGATGGGATCTCTACGTCGTTCTGCTTATCTGAGGAGGAGCAACAGGCCGGAGTCAGACACCAGAGGATGCATCTGACCTTGTCTAATGTTGAAGGTGTAGTGTTATTTCTGCTTGGTTTACTCAGAATAGCCTTTACCTAGAAAGGTTGTGGAGATGTATTCTGACACCTGGTTCCCTGAGCGACTCATCTCTGACAAATGGGACAGCTCCCGGTTCAGCATTCTTTTGAACTGAGACAAACACAGAAACAACAAGTTAGTGATTCAAATCAGAGAAAAAATGCTTAGGGTTACGAGGTATAAATAATGCATATATTCCATTAGATCTGAATACATTTTCACATTTGACTTAACATCTTAGTTGTTATCGCATTCATTACATAAGGTTTTTTTTTAAGTAATAACTAAAAGGTGAGACATTTTTTATCATGAATCATTCCTCTTAATTTCCAAGGCTGGGAACATCCTGTTCAAAGCATCAGTTACTTTTAGTGTCTTGATCGTTGATTCACTGCAGTGCACATACAGTGGCTCTGCTCCATGTTGCCTTCATATACCTGGTAATACACTGGTAATAGTGAAAATGTAAGTGTATGAAAGACAATCAGTGTGATTAAGTCAGTTATCCGAGTGTTCCGATAATGCAGTTTCTTTCTATTTTAGACATTGTGGTGTGTACTAAGGTGATTGTTGTCTTTTTCTGTTGTCTGTCACATGTGAAGGCACAGTTTGGACCGGACCTCGCTCTGTGTCCCACTGACTGATCTTTCACACATAACCGTCTCCATGGAAACCCGGAGTGGTTGCTGTGGTAACTGCCTCCTCAGTCCTTCAGCTCGATGCGAGCGGTGGCTGCTCGGGTGACAATCTGAGGCAGGTGTCCGACCTTTACCAAGGTCAGTGCTCCTCCAGTATCTCACTGCTTTAACTTTGCTCTCCCTCCTCCACAATGTAAACAACAATTTCCTCCACTGCCCCCAAATACACTTATCATAACTGCTTTGAACATCTGTAAATATTTAATGGGAATCTGTGGGATATTTAGTGGGAGTCTCATGATTAAAGATGTTCCCTAACACTAATTGAAAAAGCAGCCAATCAAACCCAGTGGCACACTTCGGTAGCAGTCTGAGCCCAAATCCTCCCCCTCGTTCTCGCTCTCTCTCACTCTTTCCTTCCCTAATGCTGTAACGCTGAGTCATAGCTGCCAACCAACACTTCCACGGTGCCAGTCCGAGAGCCAGGACAAACAACACTCTTTCACTGACACTGACTAATGAAGCAAACGTGAGAACGTGCACATGCATGACCACAAACACACAACACTCGTATAGATCCCATATGTCAGACACCCAGGAGGGCAGTGTCTCATGACTCCTGCACATACTTTCCATTTGAATATTCAAACTATATAATTCACAGTGATTAATACAGAAATAAAATAAAATAAATACATTTGGTTTCTAAATTACAAAAAAACTGACTTAATAGAAAGTGAATCAGTGTCTATAAATCCTTGATATGTAAGCACACCTAAAGAAACTAAGCTGTATTCAGCACTGAGACAATAACACTGTCCTTCACTGACAGCAGGCCTGGCCTCCTCCAGTCTGCATTTAAGCCAGCCTTAGGCAGCACAGAGGGAGAGAGAGATGTGGGACGCAGGTGCGGAGGATAGAAATGGGCATGATGTGACAATGGTGTACCTGCAGTGAAGGGAACAGAAACACCTACTATAATGTGCATTCAGGCATTCCTCTGAACTGGCCAGGACAAGAATTCACACTGCCAGAGTTTAATATGCAACTACTCAAGTTCAGCACACACAAAACAATGGAACAGAACTGGTGGCCAGGGGCAGAAAATTGTTGTTCATTATACTGATGCAGCTGATTAAACTTAGGTGTTTGTCAGTAGTAGGTCTATTTACTACGTATATATCTTTCGGGACAGAACACTCCCCTTACCCCTAAACTATGACAGCATAACAGATCCATCCACTGTCCACAGCCTCTATCCAAGATGGCTGCTTCCAGGCCATGTTTAGTTTGTGTCACCTCTGAGCCATACCTGATCCCACCAGCCAATGATCCAGGGCTTGGAGCACGTCTCACAGAACAGATCCACAAAAGGCGTCCTGCGCTCCACTGGAGTCCCGCTCCCACCCCCATCCAGGACCCCTCCGGCCGCACCAAGGTCCAGCTCGGCCCCTGCCCTCCCCTGCAGCGGGCTGTAGCTGGAGGAGCGGGGCAGCCTGTAGCCACCTGGTACGGGCGAAGGGCAGGGGGACGGCGCCGGGTCAATGGCCTCCACTACTCCCATGTTGATGCCCGCACTGGCTTTGGACCGGGGGCACAGGCAGGAGGTCCTGTAGTGGAGAGGAGCTGGGGCACCACATGCACCCCAGTGGCATGAGGGCGTCGTCAGGGTGTGTGGCGAGAGCCCACAGTTGCTGAACCTGCGACACTCCAGAGCGGCGGGGGTGACAGGAGTGGGGGGAAGGGGGTGAGGACAGGGTTGATGTCCTACATGCAGCACCCCAAAACAGGCTGGCCTTCAGTCCTGAGTCAGTGGTCCGAAATCAATGATCCCCCCCTCCTGATGTGGAAATCAGGAGCCCCCTGGATCTGGTCACTTTGGAGACTACATCTCATCCCATTTGCTGAGCACACTGACCCAAATCCACTTAGAGCCGCAGAGGAGAGTTGCGAAAGAAGATGGATGAAAACAGAGTGAGATGTACTGTGTGAAGGGCACACAAGGGAAGAGCACAGAAAGTGGGAAGGACAAGTGTAAATAAAATGATGCCACTCTAAGCCATCGGTAGCTTAACAAGGAGTAAAATATCCAAACAATGAATGTGTTTGTGATGTAAAGCTTGTTATGGCAGGAAGGAAAGATGACCAAACAGTGGAGATGGCAAAGAAAGCTCATATGACAGCCGTAACATCAGAGCAGGAACACAAGCACAAGGACCAATGTCAAGAAACAGAGAGATGGATTCGGCCTGAAGTGGTCAGACAGAGGCTGGAGAGTCGAGCCGATGTTTGGGAAAAACAGGCTGCTCCTTCTGCTTCCTCCGCTGCCCCTCCCCCAACGGTCCAGCTCCACAGGCCCGGCCCAGTCCTACCGGTGCATCAGCCCGCTGTGTGCTGTCTCTCACTGCTCTCACACTCCCTGTCAGGGCGCCGTGTCCTGTGTCCTAGTCCGTTCCTTCAACACAATCCATGCTGTAGCTCTCCAAAACGCCTGAGGTGTGATGCTGATGCTATAGGCAGCTGATCCTTCTCCAATGCTCTGCCTTTTGCGCCATTTCCCTGGATGCTGTAGACAGACCTTGCAAGCTAATCAGGCAGTGTGGCTGCAGGCGCGTGCATGTGTTTGTCTGTGCTCTGCCGCTCCTGCGCATGTGCGACAAGACAGTATGTACGTCTGTCGAAAATATGTGCGAGCAAGGGTGTGAGTGGAGTGAGAGACTGGAGAGGAGTATTCATGTGTCAACCTCCATTTTGGCACTCGCTTTTGGAGCTTATTTGTGGCTGCTAAAAGACAGATCTTATTCACACTCATTATTTACCCCAGGAGACTTCAACTGCTCATCACACACACCCACATTCCAGTTGTAGCCTCACCAATTGGATGGCAACCCAAATTTCAACTAAATAATCAGTTCAAAGACTGAGACTTGCATGATTCAAAGTATTTTACTGCATATAGTTGAATGAAAGCAGAATACTACAAACAATGATAGCTGCTACTGCTGCTTTAAGATGCATCACTAGTAAAGGAAAAAATGCTTGTATTCCATTGGTTGTTGCCTAAACCACATGGCTGGTGGTCAGGATGGAAAGCCAATGATTAAAAAGGAAGGCTAGACCCTGCTGCTGTTCGATAGCAACCAAGGTTACGGGAGACGGCAGCATCAGGACCCCATCCCTCCCCTCCACGAATCCCCCTGCTCTCCCACACACCCAACACTGTCCGCTTTTGGCCACTAGGGGTCTGTCTGCACCCACAAACGAAATTCACAACAAACATCTAAAAACAAATATACATTTCCGGAAGTCAGTCTGTCACACTTTCAGAGATTCAGAAAGTCACAGCAAATTAAACACAAAAGCAAATAAGCAAAAATGGCAATGGCTTAAGATAATTTTCACATTGAGAAAGGTACAACGGTGTGGCATGTCTCTTATTGTCTTTTGTAGTGATCCTGGAGTATGTTTTAATTAATGGACATAGCCACACTGGATTTGATAATGTGTTTGTTGGACAGTTGGGCACCTTGTTGGAGGCCATCTCGCTGACGGAGCGGTGGGTCTGAATGGTCTCCAGCTGGTCCAGACACCAGTCCAGCTCATCCAGAGTCTCCCTAGCCATCTGCTGGTACGTCTCCTCTGGTGAAGGACACAGGCATGTCAGGTACAATAACTAGTCACTCACTATAACTAATAATTAGTCATATACTCTGTAGTCGGTTGGCCAGTTAGTGAAGAAACGTAGAAGAAAATATATGTTTAAACATGACAAAAATGTAACCACTACATTTTAATCAAGTTAAATCATTGCACATTAAAGACAATAATTGACTTAATCAACATTCTTTATTTATTTACTTTTTTTCTTCATTTGAGTTGAAAGTACCAATTTAGAGACGTTACAATGAGATAAAATATAGGCTACTTAATTGCACAGACCTTCGTTTAGAGACAAAAAATAATGTTTTAGTAAAACTCCTGTATGAGCACAGACATAAAGTAGAAATGGCAATATAAAAGTAAGTCCAATACAAATGAATTGGCTTCTACCGTAAATGTCTTTTTTCACTCTCCGGCTTAATTAAAATGTTACCGTTAAATGTTTGTTCTAACACATATATTGTATTACAGTCCCTTCCTTGCCTGCTTTGTTCAGCTGTTCATAGTCTGTGTATATATATGTGAATGTTTTATTTATTTATTTATTTATTATTATTTTTTTTCTAAAATTAACCTGCAAGGGGTATGCTTATTTACATATTATATATGCATTGTCTCTGTTATCAAAATTTGATTACATAGTGGGAATAATTTGACTTTTAGCAGAACATATCTCAATATTACATGCAGTTTACATTTTAAGAACACTATTAAATGTAGTTCTTATTATTCTGTATTCTGTATGTCCTGTCTCTAACAGGACATCATCTACAAGTTGGCCAAAACAAATGTGTTATCTGATGAATAAAATGTGTTATCTGATAAATAAAAAGTGTTATCTGATAAATAAAATATATACAGTACACATACAAATACAATACATTTATTATTAACGTTAGTTGCATCTCTATATGCATTGTTGTATAGAAATATAATTCTTAAATGATTTATTTTTCAATTGAGTAATCATGAATGCCACTCAGCTTTCTTTTTAATTAATTATAATACATGTGGTGAGCTGAGATTTTCCTTTGCCCTTATTATCTTTGGGGGGGGACTGTAGTGGGTCAGAGTTTTAATTAATCAACAACATACCAGAGAGTGTAGCTTGGGGAACAGTGGGCTGGCTTGTCACTGGTGACCTCCTGTGGACAAACACAGCAATGCATCAAAGAAAAAGCATCAATCAATACTGACCCCCTTTGAGCTGGATCATACGTACATATATTCTGAAGTTTTTATGTTGCTCTAAACTGAGCATACAGCAAAAAGGGCAGTATTTGAAATATAAAATCAGTAAAGATAAATTAGTCTATTATTATAAATGAACGCTGGAATATGTGAATATTCAACAGTCAATTTTTCAGTGTTAATATTTCAATATCTAAAAATAGTCCCAGACAACGCAGCTCTCTTTCTAAATCACATGTTGACAATTGTAGAGAGGGCATCATCTCCACGGCACCACGGCATAATTATAGATCCTTGATAATTCCATGGCGCATTGCTTTTTATATGTCATATTGACGTTGGTCTAAAATGCTGCCAAGTCGAGCTCCTTCTGTCTACTTCATTACAAAGCAGAATAATTTTAGTCTTATTGATCGTCTCCCTTGTTGTACGCACAGGCAGAGAGTTAAAGAAATGCATCTGCAAGTTGGATAGACGCCAGATGATATTTTCCTTCCAGCGCTGAGGGGTAATCATAAGCTAGTTAATCGGGATGGCAATAGCGCTTTCCCTCGGGGTACAGAGGTAACTGAGACGGCGAATAGAAACGCAAAGACATACTTCCATACAAATAACATAGTGTGCCCGGTTTTTCAAAGGGTAAAGGGCACTTGAAAGCATGATACTGACTTGTTAGTGGGTGTTGTGACATTGGCGAGGATGGTGAAGTTGCTTCTTACAGTTCGTAGGCTGGCCAACACCTGAGGGATAGATGGACATCGTAGGAGGAGAGGAAGAGCGTGAGGAGAGCGTGAGGAGTGAGAGAGGTTGGAAGCAATGTGGGGACAAGTTCACTGCACTCATTAACTACTGTTTCTAGTCATTTAGAGCAATTTAACAAGCCAAGTACGTGTCGCCCATACCTGAGCAAAAGGAGTGACAATCAAGTCTTCAGCATGCCTGCAGGAGATAAGAAGAACGAGTTTGGGTCAATGCACGTTATCTCTTCTTGTGTATGTGTGAGCGCATGTTTTTAAGTGGTGTGTTTGCTTGTGTTGATCCAAGCGGGCGAAATGGGCTTGCATCCCGCTAATGGGAGGATTTAGTAGGTTGCATCCTAATGAAAGACAAAGCAACGGTTAACATTAAGTAGACTCATCATGATTTCATTTGCATAGTGTTTGCATAATTACAATCACGCCTATCGCTGGGTTGATTGGGATAATATGCAGTTATTGCTAAAGAGCGTTTTGTTGAGTTTTTCTCTTTTAGATAATGCTAAAAAGGGATTGGTAATTGCCTATGAGGTAATATCAAATTTGTGGTACGTTTTTCTAATAAAACCCATTTTGTCAATTTCTTGGTTAAATTTTTATTGATGCCAATTCATTAGGCATTACAACTCAACTTTGTGGAACGCTTGAATCTTAACCAAGACATTAGCAGGCACGTTTTGGCACTTTTCTGATGGATTGCAATACTATGATCTGATTATTGTTAGAATGTATATATGTGTGTGTATTTTTGTCTATATTGCGCACACTTACTGCTGATGCTTATTGCTTACCCCTCACTGTTGACAGAGGAGTTTCGGGACATGGTTTTGGGCGAGGTGTCGTAGTCTGAGTCGGAGCGATACAGGAAGGACTCCCTGCGCTGGCTCTGGGGGAACGAGGGGTGCAGCCCGGGACTCGCCTGCGAATCCATGGGGCTGCGGCCTGGAGACGGGCCATTTTCAGAGTCAAAGCTGAGGAGGGAAAGGTAACATATTTTAGTCACATTCATTTAGACATTTTGACTTCACACTTATGATGACCTAATGTTAAACCACTGGAGAATTTAAGATGCTAAACACTTTCTGACACTATAATGTTTATTTATACTTTGTTTTGGCTGATGTATGTCTGTGGATGTTTAATACGCCTGAGTATTAAACAGTTCAGAGTATCAATAAAGAAAAAAATCACATAAACTGGACAAAATTTGGCCTTTTCTGAATAGTTTTATAATGAGCTATGTTGTTGTTGTTGTTGTTGTTGTTTTATGGCGGTTGGCATCCGAGTGTTGCACCACCGCCAGACTTTATTCCTCAGACGTTTCGTAGTCCTCAGACTCTGTCGTAGTCCGTAAAAGTACTCCTCCCATTGCTTTGGCGTTACAAAGCCCATGAGGTCATGATGTGTTTTTGTGACTCGAATAGTTGTTGTTGTTGTTGTTGTTGTTGTTGTTTTATGGCGGTTGGCATCCGAGTGTTGCATTACCGCCAGACTTTATTCCTCAGACGTTTCGTTGTCCTCAGACTCTGTCGTAGTCCGTAAAAGTACTCCTCCCATTGCTTTGGCGTTACAAAGCCCATGAGGTCATGATGTGTTTTTGTGACTAGAATAGTTGTTGTGTCAGAGACCAACCGGCTTTATTCCAGGGAGACTCTTCTTCATCTTCCTCTCCTTCTTTGACGTTCGGTGCTTCCACCGTACAGCTTTATTCTTCAGGCTTCATTCTATAGGCTTTAATATGTCCACTGATGTCGCCGCTTGGTAGCCGTGCGTCTACGAGACTGGGCGAGGACAGGAGTCCACCCCCACCCCCATCTCGTCACTCTGATCACTCTGACTCCCCACAAGCAGACCCCCATCACTCCGACTCCCATTTAGCGCCTTTAGCCTGTTTTCTATATCTGCCCAATCAAGCTCCTTTGTTCCAAGGAATCTCCCTGCAGCTTTAGCAATGATCCTGATCCTTTCAGTTCTGCTTTGAGTCTGAGCAGCACAGTTTACAACATCCACCATAAAGAGTACAAAATCCTCTCTATCCACAACCAGGGTATTCTCATTAATTCTGGAACCTGCACACTTGGGACCTCCACTCTTGAAACCTTCACACTTCTTGGGAGCCACGCTGGCCTTTCTCATTTCGCCCTGGCTGGGAGCAGCGCTGGCTCCTCTCTCTGTATTTACTCTAAACTCGTTACTTGAAACTTTCTTGACTGCATCTGCATAGGATATACCTTGAGAGACCTTTATTTTCTGCACCTCAGCAGCTCTTTTGCTAAACCTGCATCCCCCGTAGGCAGAGCTATGTTCTTCCCCACAGTTACAGCACTTCAGTTTTGCTCCCACGTCACACTTCCCATACTCATGATCTCCTGCACATTTACCACACATTTGCCTCCCTCTACAGACCGCTGCAATATGCCCAAAGCGCTGGCACTTAAAGCAACGCAGGGGCGGGGGAACATATGGCCTGACGCTATAGCACATGTACCCAATGAACACCTTACTAGGCAGGCACCTCCCTTCAAGTGTTACCATTACCGACAAGCTGTCACATCTTACCCCAAACCGGGTCGACCACGTGGTAATATCAAAGAATGTTCTTTTGTAAATTACATTCCATTTTACTTTTAGGATTTCTTATAGTCAGAACTGTATTTTAGAATTGTGTTTTACAGGCATGAATATAACTAATCCTTAACTTATTAAAACTTTATAACATAATGAACCTAATCAGACATTGTCTAGATCATTGTGGTATCGTATTGCTTATCAAGCCTTTTTCTGAGTTAAAACATTACTACTCATTACTAGTTACTTTAAGTGATCTGCAAAAGCTGTAAAATTGTGCTACTGGATGGCTTTGATGTCAGCTTATTGAAAACATACATATCAACAGGCTTGCGCTTCACTATTTACCGAATGTCTTTCCCTTCTCCCCTCACCTCATTTCACACTGTCTTGTATGTCTTGAATGCCACATATATATGAAACATGTTTAAGTCAGCATGTGATTTTTGTCAATACTGAGACTAGCGATACATATATATATATATTTACAGATATATATGTATATATACATCCGGAAATTACCCACGAGTCACCGGTTGTGCCTGTACCACATTTTGAGAACCACAAAGTAAGTCTGATGTTGAAGAAAGTGAGACGTGACAAGCTTTGAAGCATATATTTCTGCAGCTGTGACTCTGCAGTGCTGTGGTGCTGGCAGACTGCCACCGGGTTACCCTGAGAATCCCTCTTTACTGACAAATCACATTTTAGAACAAGTCGTGTTAACGCCGCCACATCGACCCAACTCCTCTCAGGACCAAATCTGTAACAAGACTTGAGTCACTGATATTTTAATTTGGATTTGATCTACATTCCACCTGAAGGTTAAAATTAATCGGTGCAAACAAACAGTTTTATTACCATCATAAGTAACTGGAGGCAGTTTGGATAGTCACATTGTGTATATCTTTCTGTGAAACCAAGCTCCGGTTTACTGAGCACATTGCTGATCAACAATACACCCCCAAAATTGAATACTAAAAGATTCCGAATCGATTGCCAGAAGAGCTTAGCCGACGGGTACAGCACTTATCAGTTTACACCATATCTTTTTTCACCAGTGCCAGCAGTAACGAATGTTGTTCAGCAGGCAGAGAGCGGCCCCTTGAAGAGATACAGAAACTTCTCAGAGATGAAAGAAGATTCAATCAAACATCCAGGCTGTGTATTGATTAAACAAGCTTGTAGTGTTTGATATCCAGGATAATATATTTATAGTGACAGGAAATCAGTAATTTATGATGGCTTTTGACTTCAAACTTTAAGCGCACTCGGGGTTTATTTGAGGTCATACGTCAAGGGCAGAAGGACATGTGGCAGCTTGTGTCACTTTGAGTACATGTTAAATTACTTTTACGGATCAATTTCGTTTGGCGCAGCCGTCTGTTAATCTTCCAAATTGAGCACACATTGTGATATTTTTAGAATTTCCTCCTAAATTGCCCAATTAAAAGTGACTTCTCCTACCCAGAAGGCTTTGTGAATGTGACTACAAATCAAATTATCATTGAAAATGTTTCCCCGCTAATGAAATACGCACCAAAACTGTTTGCTAGGGGACCCTCTCTGAGCTCCATACACTAATCCACATTTTAACTTTTTTTTCCCAACAAGCTGTGAGAGGAATTATGAGTCTTCTTCATGCTCAGTAACATCTAATCTATCATAGGCTATGTATATACGCTGTGCCTGGAATAATAAAACATACGCTCAATTTTCTTGTTCTTTGTCCCCAGCCTCACTTTTGACTTCCTCTCATCAAATAATGAACATATTGATTCATGAATTTGGATTGCACAATATTCAGTGGTCTGAATATGCTGAAATATAGTTGTTGGGAATTTGCGCTGAAATCTGTATTGTTTTGTATTATTGTGATGGTGGGAGGGTCTGCCCACCTGCAGTTCTCTATGTAGATGATATTGCTCTACCTCAAATCTTCCACTGTGTGACATTAAACATTTATCTGCATGAGGAAAAACAGTTTGAAATAATAAAAACAGGCAAGATAAGTTTAATGCTTTACTGTGGAACATTCCTGGCATAGCAGTTGCATCTCCACCAAGACGAGCGCCTTTAACCGACCAGAAAAGTTACAAAGATTGTTTAATACCCTACAATTTATATTTGCGATGCCATCATTTTTAATTGAGTCACAATTATTACTATAAATCGACTTATCGTTCAATAATTTATGAAAAAGCTATCATTTCTGGCAGTCAATATTTATCGTGGGTACTTTTTCATTGTGATAAGAGTGAATGTCTCATTTTTCCCTGTGGCCCTCAGAGGCAACTGTTGTTGTGATTTTGGGCCTTACAAAAATAAATTGATTTGATTTGATTTGAATGTTTTGATATTTTCTAGGGTGAAGGTTAGGGTTATACATTTTATGCCTGGTTATAGATACAAACTAACTACTAAAGTGTTTCATTCTGCAATGCATTTAAACATAATTTTACATTTAGAATATTTTTTTGGGGTGTGATTCTGCAGTAGGCTTTGTGTCAGTAGCATGAATTTGTTTCTATAGTATCGTTTATCGTCTATATTTTCTTCAGCAATGCATCACACGTCAGCATGTGAAAAAGCGTCACACTTTTTGTCACACTATAGTGGAAAGCCTGAGGAAAACACGTGATGTTGTACCTTGATTGCCAGTTTGAATAGTGTTTGAGATCTTGGATACTCCGATTGAGTCTGAGCCGCCTGAAGAGCGCCGAGCCTGTGTTCCTGTGGTTTCCCGGTGGGGAAAGGGGCGAGGTGAGGGGGGTCGCGGGCGCCGGCGCGGGTGGCGGTCCCTCAAGATCATCCCACAAACTCAACTGCCACGTTACCTCCCTGTGACTCATATCTCCGGCCGGTCTTCACTTGTGGTGTCTGAATCCCGGCTTCCTCCCACGCAGCCCCCCCTTCATGGACTTTTTTAGCACTCCAGTCAGGCACAAGGAAGCCGGAGCAGCGCGCACCTGCAAAACTGTCCTCAATCCGAATCCGAAACCTCTCCTCCTCTCACTCAGCATGCATTACCCCTCACTGTGATCCTCGGGACTTTGCTGCCCCACCACCTCCAGCACCTCTCTCCTCATGCATGTTGTTCCCTGGATTTGTACAGGGTTTTTCTTAATCCTCGCCGGCGCAGTTTGTTTGGTCTATTTGGAGGTTTCCTTTGATATTCCAATGTATCTGCTCTCTCTCCTCGGTCCCAGTGCAGTATTTAGATCCATTCTCTCCAAATTTGGACCGCCGGCCTCGCCTTGCTCCAGGCTCCTTCTCTTGGGACAATCAATTAGCAAAAGCCGCTTCTAATTCATTTTCTTCCTTCACCCAATTAGTGTGTTTTTCGGTCTTGGTGTAGCTGTTTTCTCCTCTGCTGTACTTGGGTAATGCTCGCTCTATCCTTATCTCACAGCTCGCAGTTCCTTTTGGCACAACAGGAAGGTCGATGTGTAGGGTAATAGACAACAGACGCTGCACACTGAGGCCATGTAACGAGGAAGACTACAGAGGCTCAAAAGGGGAAGAAAATCTGGGTTGGGTTGACTTGCCCCTGTGTAAATGTTTACATGTACAGCTAAAGCGCCAGCACCCAAAATATGTTGTGTTTAGACACTAACACTAACTCAACAACTTTTCACGTGACCTGAGGTGAGGTAATGTATGACTTACTCTTACTCAAGTGAGAATATAAGTGCTGAACCAAACACACAATTACTCAAATACTAAATTTAGACATTTTGTACATTTTTCCAGTAAAGAGAGTCCTGTTCTGTTATAGTACGGATACAGAAGCATAAATATCTACTCAAGTCAAAGTATTGAAGCACATTCAACTAATATATTCTACGTTTACAGTAAAAAGTAAGTATTTTGTGCAGACTTTAGGTAACTTAAAGACAGAAATGTGGTGATCTTGATTTTATTTTGGTCAATCTATTCCTCTATGTTTATTTTTGTTTGCCAAGACTTGAATTCAAAACCTTTAGGTACAATGTCACTTGTAACATTCTAAAAAACAACCCCTCAAACCTTATGGAAAGTACTTTTTACTTTTTAGTCCAGTTAAAAAGATTTTGTGGAATGTAAGTACACATACCAGCGCTAAAATGTAGAGAAGTAAAATGTATCCACCTTGCAGGTTGTAAAACTGTACTTAATAATGACCCCTTAAAAGATAATTTAAGTACAGTATTTTTTTACTTTCCATCCTACTGCAATCCTTCTGACCAGCACAAAGCTGCCTTGATATTCTGAAATAAATACAAAAAATATTGAAGTCTGTGAGCTCAACCGCAGCTAATTCATTGTTGACACGGGCACTAATCAAGACAAAAGCCCTGTGCCACCACGCCTCACAAACACATGGCCCTGGATCAAAATGCATAAATGTTTTACTGCTGTGTAAATATGGTGTCGGGGAAACTGAGTCGCACTGGGTTGATGGCGGCCTTTAAAGAGGAAAGTATCGATTGCGTGTGTTCTAAGTACCTCATTAACCTTAGAAGCTTTGAAATTGAATTTAAAATTGTACGGCCGACTTTAACAAGACGTCAAGAGGATTTATTCAGAGTATCCAATCTTTTAGTATTTATTTTATTTTGAGTATTTATAAGAAGTAATAGTTATTTTAGCCGGGTTAGCAGCTGTGGTTATAGCAGTAGTAATAATAACAGTTAGGCGGTAGTAGTAGTACGTAGTTAGCAAGTAGCATTTGTGTTAGTGTTAGTTTTTAGTTTAGTATTTAGTGGTAGTTTTAGTCATAGTTGTGGTAGTGGTTAGAAAATAGTACTTGTGTCGGTAGTAGGAGTAGTTTGGTAGGACGCTTTGACTAATATAAGCACTTTTACTTTCACTTGAGGGCTGTAACTTGTAAGTAACAGTATTTTTACTCGAGTGCAAATGACTTCCTTTCCGCCGAGTGACTTGTGGTTGCGGTTTCCTCTGCGCTTTAGCTACATCTGCATTCCACTTAAAGCGAATATGAAGATGATTGTTCCTCTAAAACAATTCAGGCTTTTTAATTCATTGCCCGTGGACCCTTTTTTTTTTTGCAGCTTGACACACCCCTGACTCTGTATTGCTCCATGGTGAAGTCACCCGTCTCCATTCGCAATTTGCACAGGTCTCAGTGGAAAACTTTTTTGTTTATACTGGCGGGCATAACCTTTCATCATTGTTTGGTATACAGATTGGTCATTACTGTGTGTGAGTGTGGAGGCACCTGCATTTGTACGTGCTTATTTGAGTCTGCCACACTGGACAAGCGAAGATATTCACGCACTTACAATTTCAATGTACGCTATGCACATGCCGAAATGAGGAAACAACAAACAACATCTTACAGTCTCTCTCTGTAAGTGGAAACAAGGCGCCGAGAGGAGCCTGGCATTACACCTGACTTCACCTGCGCAGTAAAGATGTGATGTCTCGTTAAGCTGTGTCTCTTCCTCACGCTCTATCTCTTCCTCTCGGTCTTTTTTTTAATCCCCAGTCTGCGTTTGTTTATGATCCACGGGGGACGCGCGGCGAAGGCAGTCGTACTCGAAAAGGTCCCACATTTGTCAAAAATATACGGCGGAGAAATGTACGTTCAATCAATTTTGTAATTACAGAAAACATTATGTCTGCTCCTGTGTCGCTCATTAAATCGAGAGCCAGATGTGGAATCGACTTTTTGTGTTGATATGGAGCACGCACAAAAGGCTCCAGCGAGTTACTCCTGAACGTTGTGAGATGGGCCACACCCTTCTTCGCAATTACAGTGCCCCTAGACCTTTTGTTCAGTTAAAGTTGGTTCGAAATTAAAGTTATACATAGAGATACAATAAAGCAAGCACTCACGTTATAAGGCAGAGTTCTGATAAGTTGGGAAGGTTGCCTGAGGAGAAAGCACTTGTACATAGGTGTGAGAATTGTATAAATATAGGTATTTTTGTCCTGGTTGGCATTGAGGAACAGTAAAGGTCACAGTAGAAAGTATTTAAAGGAGACATATTGTGTATTATTTGATGGATGTGGACAAATAGCGATTACAGCAGTTGACGCCATATGTTTTAAGTGTAATAGTAAAATAGTCATTTTAGTATACTCATAGTATTTTGATTGGTTCATGCACGTTTGAGGGATACTCTATAGTCCCACATTTGAGTGCTCAGAAAATGCTAATTACCCCCTATCTCCGCCCACTTCTTTGTACTTACTTGCGATCATTCAAAACATCATCGATGAGCGATCATTCGTGTAGGGTTCAAAAAATGTCACATAGCCATTTTTCAACAATAATAAACAAAAACTGTTCAAATTTAAAGGCTAGCTTGCTTTGTTTCGGGGAAATTTTACTATGAAGAAGCAGGACATCCCAGTTTAGAAGTCAAGTGCCCTGTTTTTATTAATAAGCACTTTTAGATCCATATTGCAGTTTTCAGTAATTGGAGCAGTATTCTTTGTAGCAGTAGCTTCTTCATACACCATTTTCTGCCTTTAATCCCCAGTCTCCTCTTTCTTAATTTACATTTGTTTATGATCCTCCTGGGACACACAGCGGTGAATTTATGCTCACGTGAAAAAAGCCTCCACGCTCAGCTCATTTGCGTCTGTCAAAAGCACACTGCGGGTCAGACATGCCAACGGTTTTTATAATTCACTCGGCAGTTGTCTTTATAATCTCCCGAGAGGTGATGAAGAGATAATTACTGCATCTCTTATTAAATAGCGAGTCCCAGCTTAATAATGGCTGTTGAAAAATCTCAGTGCGACTTACAGCGACACAAGCACACAACATTAACTTCAAAGCTTATTAATAGAGACGCGCACACACATTGTATTTCAGATGGTGGGTTGTTTTTTGTGTTTGGTGAGAGCTCGGATCCCTGGAGTGCCTGGCTGTGGACAATGACATGATGATCAGTGGTTTCGGGGGGAAGGGGATTTGTGCCGGCTCACTGATTGCGCCTTACCGTAGATAACTGTCTCTGCCGACTGGTGGCTGCTGTAGACTGCCTTGTAACACTAGAGTCTGGATTGATGAAACATTATGGTAATTTTATGTGTTAACTACTGCTGAGGCATGTGATCAGCTATTTGTAAGATGTGACACGTGTTGTTTACTGTACCATAGACCGTAAAGTAAAAGTGTCTTCTGTCTTGCCTAAAGGTAGCACAGGCTATTTTATGTTTATATTTAGTGTTAAACTTTTACATTTGTAGATTATTTTACTTACTGTTCATTGATCAAAAACGGCTTAATAGTAGAAACAGGTTCAATGTGCTGTATTTTTCAATGTGTTTTTATTGTTGAAAAATGGTTAAGGGACATTTTTGAACTCATTATGTGTGATCGGGTCTGAATTTTTTGAATGATCGTAACAAAGAAAGGGCCGTTGCTAGAGGGTAGGTGAAAACAGACATTTTCTGAGCAAGTGCAAGGAAGTTAAGTTTTATTCAATTCATGAATCAATAAAAAGGGTTAGGGTTAGAGTTTGAGTTTAAGTATAAACTTTAAAATCACAAGGAGTGCGACATATCATGACATCAGCTTGTGGAACCGAATATGAAGGTTTTGTTTCATTGTTTAATTTTTGAGTAAAAACGTGCAAGAAGGAAACAAAACTCAACCTTAGGTGTATTTTTTACAGAGCAACAGGATTGAAAATTCGGTTTAGACGAACAAAGGGCCCTTTAAAAAGCCAACTAAACGAGGTGAGATAAATAGTTTCAGGGTGTGTTCACAATTGCACATTGCCGTATCCTCTAAAATGAACAACACTTTTTGGCCTTGGAACGAATGTCGTTAGATTAGATTACGGTTGAGAATTAGATTAGAAAATGATTACAATTATTTATTTTCACTTAGTAAAAAAGAAAGAAAAGACACATTATTCAATAGAATGGAAAGGTTACCCAAAAACCCTTGAGGGGCTTAACTTGTCGTAACCTCCATATGAACTACATACACAGAGATTTCAAAGGAAATGCCTATGGAAAAGTACAGTTATTCAGAAGCAGATATTTAAAGCGTTTTTTTTAAACCATGTGGGCAGGCTGTTCCATATTTTATGTGTGTAGCGACAAACAGAAACACAAACTGGGACTGGGACTTGTGTGGGAGGAAGAATTATGGATTTGTAAGGGTAAGATATTCGCCCCAGGATATGGAGACTGATGGTGGTGAAGAAGAGGAGACGGAGAGAGGCTGAGGGGGCTGATAGTTCTGCTGCTGTGGTGAAGATGGAGACGAGGGGCGAAAGTGGTCGGGCGCTGACATTAAAGGTATTATGGGTGAGCAATC
Organism: Eucyclogobius newberryi; assembly: GCF_026437365.1. Taxonomy (NCBI): domain Eukaryota; kingdom Metazoa; phylum Chordata; class Actinopteri; order Gobiiformes; family Gobiidae; genus Eucyclogobius; species Eucyclogobius newberryi. The sequence continues at coordinate 25,830,165 of NW_027315757.1, forward strand.
TAGTCGTATGTGCAATATGTAAATGTAATAAGATTATAATTTAAGTGGTCGTTATGGTATCAAAGTCTGAAGCCACTCATTTTAAATCAATTTAACTGATTAAAAGATGGAGCGATACCGTGTCTTGTTTGTTGAATGTGCAAGCAGCAGTGTAACATAATTCTTCATTGTTATTTGACTTCAGAGTTAATTTCAGTTATTAAATTAGCTTGATTCATCTCCTTTCCTTACAGTGTGTGCGGAGTGAAGCTGGGGGCCAGTTTCAGCTTAATTTTCTCTCGTCTTGGCACAAAAAACGGGACGGCTGATTCGGGGTCATTAATACGGCAGGCTTCAAAGCGCTCGGGCACTCCCAGTCAATGCAGCGATTAGTTTAATTAAACGTATAAGTCCACTCCGGAGTGTTGAGAAGATTTACATACAGCTCTTCTATCGACCCGCTGCTGCCATTGATTATTCATTACCAGCAGTCGGCACCGGGGAGGATGAGGCTTAGTGCCACCTCAGTGGTTTTCCCAAAAGTCTGAGTCGTGTCAGCTCGCCTCAGCTTCACACGCGGGGGGAATCTGCCGCGCCGGCGATCAGTCCATCTCAGAGGGCGAGAGCAAGATATGTTCACTTAACGACAGGTCCGCTGATGTAACCGGGGGAACTCGTATGAAAAAAGAGGGTGAGAAGCCTAATCGTCATTCACCAAAAAGGGCACAATTCTACCCTTTGGATAAAACGACTCGTCTAATCTCAAGACCTATGAAATTTGTAACTAAGTAGAGGGAAGTTTGAAAAATGCAACACAGTGTTTTTTTTGGAAAGTGCTGTTGGCTAGTGGCGTCGCCTGGGGCCTCAGCCAGCTGTGTTTTTAGGGACATCTGCCTCCAAAACTGTGCTCAATCATCACAAAAATGATGTATTTATGTAAGTGTATAGTTTCAAATGACTAAGTGTTCTTTGTTCATGTATACCATAAGAGATCCAGGTTTGATTCCAAAAATATGACGCTGTTTTATTCATGTAATTTTACGTGTACAACTGGGGATACACCCTTCCTGTTTTTTTGTTTTTATTTTTTCTTGTGGGTAACAAACCAACTATTTTTGATATCGGAGCATGCTGCTTTTTATAGGGTTTGTACAAGTGCTTGCAAGAATTGAAAATGCTTGAATTTTACTTTATTGAAATGTATAGTTTTAAAGTTCTCTGAGAAAACGTTTTGTGGCAGTGTTTTAATGTTATCCACAGCCCTTCAAGATAATTTCTGCTTGTGTGCTTTGTGGTGTTAATTCAAGGAGGAGGGGCACAAGTTAGTCTTGAATTAATTACTTGAACGGGGGATATCGCTTTCCCTCACAACACCGGTTGCTGCTGCTAGTGTAATTAGAAATGCCAAAAGAACTGCGATGCGTTGGGGCCGAGTTAAGTGTAAAGAGGTTGGAAAAAAACCTTGCGAGTGTCATTGAATGTGCTTGAATTTGACGTTTCAAAAGTTTGTATAACCTTTTATTATTTAGAAATAGTTAATTTCCCCAGTGTATCGAGTTTTCAAATGTACCGGTAGATATTTATTACTGAATACATGACGCATCTAGCTGTTGTGGATAAAATTTCATACGTACAAAAACAAGCTGACCATTGAGCAGAAAGTATTGGCTTCAGGAGCAGACTTAAAAAAAAAACTTTAGTGGACGGCTCTCCTCTGCTCCATTCTCTCCCCTTCACTAAGTTAATGATTAAGCTGCCCTCTCCGCACGCTCAGCCTCAGTGGAGAATGACAGTTATTTCCTGCCCCCGCTTCCTCCTCTGCCAGGAGAGCACAGATGCTTATTTCCACATGCAATTTCACAACACACACAACAACACACACAACACAGCACAAGACCCCCGCGTTCCCTCTGTCTCCACCGTGTCGTCAGCTTCACCACGAGCTGCACATCACCAGAGCATTTAACACCTGCCTGATTGCCACACGAGGGGAGGCAGCTCTGAGGGAGGCCGTTGGGGGATTGAAGATTGGGAAACTGTGCTGTTTTTATAGACAGGCCGTAAATCTCAACCGCCACTTAACTCAGTCGTTCCGGGACTCGCACTCTCTCGTCTCTACGGTCTCCTGAATATTCACGTGTTCACGCTTATTTGCCTCCACCAACCCGTATTTATCTTGGAAATGTCTGATACTTTCGACGTTTTTATCACTACATCTTGCAGCGCTTCAATTTCCATATTGGTGGACAAATGTATCTCATCTCATGTACTGGTATTAGAAATCTCTTGCACAAACAATGTAACTAGTGAGACTCTCAGGGAATATACTTCAACACTTTGCTTGCTGGAAATTGTGACAATAAACAGTTAATGCACAATAAAGACTATATTGTATTCTTTGCACAACAACAAAAATGCTCAAGTCATGGTTTAGACTTGGTTTGGTCCTAGTTTAGTCCTGGCAAAGTAGTTCTGTATTTAAATGTACAGATAGAGGTGGGCAATATATTCACAACATATAAGTACATAAATAATGCTACAAAAAGAGCTGATTAAAATAAAAAATAAAACCTTAATGTGGTACATTTTCAAATATGGGTATAAGGTGGTATATCTGCACTTTTGTGATTCATTTTACAGACATTTTTGACATTGATTTCACATTTAAACCCCAACTAATATGCCAAAAACAACCCTGTGTTTATTTAATCCCAATTTGAATCCATAGATTAAATAAACTCTTCCCTTGCTTTAGTTCTTATCATATTATTTAGACTTACTTTGGTCCTACTTTACATGATATTGGTGTGAAAAGATTGAAAACCCCTCGTCCGTCTCTTCAATTGCAGACTTGTTTTGCATTATTTAAACCCATACATTTTTCGCCGTTAAGTACATGAATACGTTTGTTGTCTGCGGCTTTAACGCCCTCTTACATTTTGATAGTCGCCATCTGTGGCAGGGTAAATTGGTTCGTGCTTCAGTTGGGGACGCGCTCCCGGGGTCAACATGGCCGTGAATGACACATCTCCAGTGGCATGTCCACAGCCCCACCATGTCCGCTTGCCTCGGCTTGCCCTCGGTTCTTCTCAGGCGATCAGAGGAAAACAGAGGAACTCGCTCAGGCCTGAATCAGCTTGACGGCGATGGGTTTACAGTAGGATGCACTTTAGAATGTGTTGAAGGGGAGGATGGGCAAAGGCGAGGCTCCCAGTCCTACATGTTATAATTATTTACGCTGGAAAATCTCCCGAGTTGTGTTCGTGTGATGTTTGGCTGATAGTTGTGCTTGTTTTAAGAAAAGAGGTGGGCAATATATCGGAAGTTAGAGATACATTTTGTGAATGCTCCTGTCAAGATATGCAAAAATGTAATATGATTTTTTTTTTTTAATGCATCAAAAGTATATAAAGTTCTGTTGTAGTATAAGGTGATATTTCTACCCTTCTGTGTCCGATAGTTAAGCCTCAGCTAAGACTGAATTCTGTTGGATTAACATAATATTAAGTGAATTATGGTACCGTACTTTTGAGAGATATAAATTATAATCTTTGTAGTGCTCTGTCTTTGCCTATAAATGCTAATACATCTTATAGTCTATTGCTATGTGTTTTACTAAGAAAATATAGATCCAAATAAACATCAAGTATCAGTAATTAGACAATTACTTAATATTTAGAGCGGTTCACTTGTGACGCTATTGTTTCTGGCCCCTTGTTTCTAAAGCACATGGCAAAACATTTTATAACAAAGACAGCGGAATTATCTAATTAAATTATCAAAAAAGTATATACAATCACTAGATTTTGTCATTAATACACTTTTTTTACCCCGAAATATTCTCTTTTCTTAGAAGTCTTCAGTCAGCATTTTAACCTTTCTCAATGTACAATAGAAACAATCACTTTACAATTGACTAATCAAAAAAGCAATTGTCTGAATAGTCGATCAGTCTAGAATAATTATTGCAGCCTTATTGTCCACATATAGTGAGTTTTTATTACAGTGATTGATTTGAATTTCGACTGCAGAACTAGTCAATTTGTCTCTAAATTGAATATTGACCTTTGAGTGTCTATGTGAGCAAATCGATAATGTTACTTAAATCAGTCGACCTATTTAACTAATTGGCTCCCAGTCCCATCAACCTCAGTGTATTTTAGTTTAATCATAGTGCTCTGTTTACAGTGAACAGCAATGATTCCACCTCGACAAAAACAGTACTTCTATGCATCATCTGAAGCCTGCTGATTTGACAGAGTCTGGCTGACCAAGAGATATGTTAATACAGATAATATATGGGAATAATAAGACATCCCTATTTTAAGATCCATTTACAGTTGGTAATGATGAATAAAATGGGATGACCTTGTGCAGGGCCGGCTCTCACTAAGCCCTTAACATTTGCTCTATATTGTCTGCACATCCGGTAAACGCTCCCTGCCAAGAGAGGAGGGCTGTTAGAGCTGCCTATGTGCGTGTCTCCCTGTGACTCACAGTTATTTCCTTCCACAAACAATTATAAGCCTGATAAAAATTCTGTCTGAGAAATGAATCCCACAGCATATTATTAGAACTGTATTAAAACCGTGGGCTGTTAATGTATCATAGGCAAAAAAACAACTATATTATTTGACAAGCATCAAGCATAATTGTAGGATGTGCATTTAATCGAATTTTTCTATCATCATTTCTAATCCCCCGTTAGTAAAAGCAACACGACCAGTCTTTTGTGTTAAATGCTCATTGTTAGGTTTGCAAAATACATTTTGAAAATCTATTTGCACTTCTTTTTTATAAAATAAACCAGTTATATAAATAAATAAAATATAATAACTCAATTTGGACATATTACCCAGCCATATTTAATTGTTTAACTTTTATACATGATCATCAGAGACGTGTGTTAATGATATTCTAAATTTGTGCTTTAACGGAACATAATAACATCTAATCTTATGCATTCATTATGCAAATCCTTGATCATGTCTGTAAATGTCACCTGTAAAAAGCAATTAAATGTGATCTTTTAACAAATTAAGCTTTATGAATGAAACTTTATTTGACATTTTCCATCTGATCTATCACGATTGTACGTCCCTAAACTATTGTATGCAAGGATTCATAAGAGTTAGTGGCAGATTCAGGCCTGAGATTGGCGCAAAACATTTTAATGAGTGATTTATTACACCGGTAGTTGGATTAGGCACATGTTTATTACACCAACCCTGGCTTTACTCAATCAAACCTTATTTACATTATACAATTTAAGATAACATTAAAGCTGTGTTGTATTTAGTGCTGTAGTTGACTAAAAACATGCCCTGCTGATTGATCAGTCGACCAAAATGGGTGCTATTCAATATTTTGTTTTCAACTGCACGGGAGATCATACAAAAACAAGTGTTTGTACAGAGTAGTACTTGGAAACTGTGTATCTATATGTACAAAGTAAAATAAAGTCATAATTCACGCCCAAATCTCCAGCTTACTTCAAACCGTCTCCTAAAAACTAAGATAATTGGTAAACTAATAACAGTTTTGGTTGACTTAGGCACCAATAAACCGATTAAACACCTAAACAAGAAAGGACCCACAGCCCAAGTAGTATTTGAGGTGAGTTTTAGTTTCTCAGCTGTCATTGGGCGACAAACAGATTAGTCTTGGTTAGTGGTTCCATCTGATCCTCATTACAATAATTACTATAATTAGATAAATATAATAAAGATTTAATTTCAATGACCTGTACAAAAGGGCTTTACATTTTAGCCCTCTTCTCTGCTGCCGCCACAAAAACACCACTCACATTCACTGTGGTCAGATCTCCACGCTGAGGATTACAGAAGATTATCCTGCCCACGGGCTCCACGACCCAGCACAGACCGTCCCAGCTCCAAACTGCACACACTGACTCACTCGCTTTGGGACGAGGGCCTTTCAAGACTAAGCACACGTACCTGGTAAATCCAACACAGAGGAGATTTATTTGAAGGATCACGCTAGACGAGATAATCAGCATTTATTTCACTAAGCGACGAGCTCCATAATGTAAAAGGGAAAAAAAGGCCAGCAGCAGCCAGCTCTTAATCTATTAATGCACTGTGCAGAAAGTAAAGCGTCTTAAGAATCACAAAGTAAGGCTGCAACGAGTCGCAGTCGAAAATGCAATTTGAGTAAATAGCTTGTCTCTATTGAGTCTTATTAGCTATAAAACTTGCAAAATCCATTAACAACTCGCGAACTTTTCATACCAATTACTACCTTGTGAAATATTTGGCTTCCCAAATACCATCAGGTCCAGGGAAAGTCAAACATTAAAAAACTATTCTAAAACAGCACAAACAGAGGCCTAAACCTAACGTAAATCTTGCCTGAACTTTATATAAACATAATCTAAATGTGGCAGGATATCCTGCAGGCGGGCCCCTGCCACTGCTTAGACTAAACCTTGCCTCTGTCGTCCAACAACGAACGCGCGTGCCTTCGATTGGTCCTGAGCCAAAATCTCTGGTGGCGTTGTAGGTCATTTGTGTATGTAAACAGTGTACAATAGTGAACGCGCCAGTCCACTTTGCTACATTAACCTGCAAATGATTCATCCTGTGAAATAATAAAACATAAACGAAATTGGTCTAATTAAAATTAATTACCACGACAACAAGGCCAAAGTATGAATTAATTCATTAATTAGACATAGAGAGTAGTAGAGAGAACAGTTATTAATAATAACACTTCCATCAGTAAGTACAAAATATCTCAAAAAGGAATGGAAAGAAGTGTAAACTCACTACCTGTGCTGCACATACCATCTTTTTGAGAAACATAAAAGTCCTGCTCTCTCTCAAATATAAATTCTAGTACTGTGACAAGAAAAACGTTTTGAAAAATGTATTTTCAAAACCGTTCAATCCATCCACAAGCTCTAAGCACATGTTTCCCTGGTGGTTTACTACGACTGGTGGTGAAGTGGGGATTGTCTTACACTTCTTCTAGGAAAAGCCACGAGAGGCGCGAGTCAGTTCAGATGAACATCAACACAATAGTGAGACGTGCATACCTCAGAAGTGTCTCCTCAGGTGAAGTCACGAACGTGTCGCATTTGCAGGTTCAGAAGTAAAAACCTTGTGGACAGGCCTGAGGTGTGTAGCACTCTGTCAGGACTGTAGTTTCTACAATATTAAACTACACACTCCAAAAAAAATGTTGCCTTTAAGGGTGCACTTTGTAACTCAGACAGCTTTTTGTGTCTATGGAGGTGTCGTTGCTTTGTTCAGAATGTTCTACATTATGGCATTTAACATCTCCAGTGTGTCTCTGTGGAGAGAGGAGAACCTTCCAGAAGAACACCCATAACTGCAGCACTTCAGCACTAATCAGGCCTGTATTGTAGAGTGGCCAAACTCCTCAGTAAGTCACATGACAGCCCGTCTGGAGTTAGCAGAAAGACTCCTCTCAGACCATGTGAAACAAAAATCTCTGGTCTGATGAAACAACAGATTGAACTCTTTGGCTTGAATACCAGGCACTGCTCTGTACCATCTCTACAGTGAAGCATGGTGGTGGCAGCATCAGGCTGTGGGGATGTTTTCAGCAGCAGGAACTGGGAGACAAGTCACAGCAGTTACAGAGACATCCTTGAAAACTTGGACCTCAGACTGGGGAAAATGTTCATCTTCCAACAAGACAAAGACCCTAAGCCAGGATATCAAAGCAGTGGCTACAGGACAACTCTGTAAGCCGAGTCATTCAAGGACATTTGAATGACTTGATGAATTTTGAGGTAAACAATGAATTTAATCAATTTTGGAATAAGGCTGTAAAATGTGGAGAAAAAAAGGATGCACTGTATTTTCTATTATATTTACTACTGCTGCTACTACTACTACTACTACTACTACTTATACTAATACTACTATTATTATGAAATGTAAAATTACATATTTTCCCAAAATATATAATGAGAAAGATACTATATTTATTCAAAGACAACCTTTTTTGTGTGTACTTCAATTTAAGTTTTAGAATCCTTTTTTACATGACATGCGACTAGCAGTCTTTATGCTAAGATTGTAGGAAATGTCTCAATCTAATCCTCAATCTGTTATGAATATGATTTACAATTATTCATGCTTATTCATGTTTCTTCACTTATTCTTGTCAGGATAAGCAGATGAATGAAGACTTGCCCAGCAACTAAGGGCTTTAAGCTCTCCACACCTAAGACTGGAGTAAGTAAGTCCCACAAAGGACAATCCTTCATTTATTATGGTGCGATAACTTATTAAACAACTTATATTAAAGAATCATTAGCCCTAAGATGGGAACTCATTTCCCAACATGATTTTGCATTTTTCAGAAGTCATAAGTATTCTAGCAATGACACTGACATCATTGCAACGTAGTATTTCTTCTAAATGGCAGGTTAATATACAGTAAAGATGAGTCAAATTGAATCTCTCAAAAAACAAATCTGAGTGAGATTAAGTGTAATGGTTTCTCAGTCAGATCTGTCAGAGTGATTCATACAAGTTTAAATCTTTTCTCTCCTGCACTCATGGATTTGTTGTATTTTCTCCATTTTAGGCAGTATCATTCTAATGGTTTAGATTAAAAGTCCAGCAGTTTTTTTTTTAATCTTGTCTAACTCATATACACACATAAACCTGACAAGCCAGACTTCATTTTAAGAGCAATCATGAATCATACAAATTAGGAGATATCACTCATTATTCTGGCTGACTCGTTTGCATAAGAAAATAACTATTATTAGTTATTTATGATGCTTGGCAGCACCTTTAAATGGCAGAGTGACGAATGTGGATAGACAGAGTAACACCCCCCACTGCTGTATTTGTGCCGTCCCGCTGAGGCACAGATAATTGCCTTGAACAGTATCTCCGGAGCCTCTCTCTCGGGACAGGACGACGACCCCTCACAGTCGCTGACCACAAACGCCCTCAAAGTCACGTGAACATGGACACACACACCAGTTCCACCGGGCTGAGGTCACACTGGCTCAATGTCAACAGACTGAAGCTGTCGAGTTGTTTACCTCCAGCACTAAAGGTTACACTGCTGTGCTGCTTAGCCTGTTTGAAAGATGTTTGTTAAATAAGCAAGGGGATTGTCTCTAAATGTTAATTATAGATCAGGAAAAGTTTTCTGGAAATGTTATTTATTTATTTTTACAATTGGGATTACAGTGCAGAGTAGTTAAAAGCACATACATAACTTTCTGGAGGTAGAAAGTCTGCACAATTCCATGGAAATAGGCATTTAAACCCATTCTTAGGAACATTCTACATGCAGCCACATAGGTTTTATGCCATACTGTTGAATTATCTATTGCTAAAGAACCAATATTTCCATTGAAACAAGCTGGATGTACAAGGCAGGTTTGTGGAGATGCAAGCCCTCTCACAGTGAGGACATTTTTAGTACAATGAAACCATTCAAAACAAAAGCCTGTATAGTCAATTGGCTAAAGAAAATGTGGATTAAATGGTTCCCCACCGGTGACCCAGCCCCGGATAAGTGACAGAAGGTGGAACTTGTGGCTTAAGTGTGCCTTTAAGAAGAAAAAAGTAACTTAGTGGCTGTGGCCTTGAAAAAATTGTGAAATGGACAAAATTAATTAATTTCCGACAAAATCAACATTTATGAGATTTTAAACATTTTACAATGGTGTTCCTTCATCATAGTCTTACTCAAAGTTGTATTTTGATATAGTCATGTTTGAGAAATCCTGTATTGTCCTGCATTTGAGGCTCAAGCACTCCGGAAGTTCCTGTTTTCACATACCCCTTATCTCCACCCACATCCCTGTATCCAGTTGAGAGAATTAACAAAATTAAGATTCTGAGTCACACATATGGGTTTAAAACTCTTTAGTAGCCATTGAAAATCCGTCGCTTGTTACAGTGAAACGTCCCTATGAAGAGGCGGGGCTTATCAGTTCTGCAATTTTGAACAGGAAGTCAATGGACCAGTTTCTGTTGCCAAGCGTTTTAGAATATTGCATTTTACAATGAACAAAAATGTAAAATGAGGATGTTTTAGTGTAAGTTCCACAAAAAAAGCCTACTTTATATGTCCTTTAACAGCGTATGTAATGAATTATAGGATTATGGTGAGTTAGGATACGTTTTTGCTAGTAGTAGTAGTAGTAGTAGTCGTAGTTTTTACGTGTACAAATAGTGCAGCTTTTGTAATTGTCAAGTTTATTCTATTATAAATGTAAAGTACATTTCAAACCCTGCTGTGAAATAAAAATGTTAGTTGGATGTAAATTTGAGCTGGCATTTGAATTCTGTTTAGGCAACACGGTGCATTTAGGAAAAAAGAGCACTTAAAAGATAATACCAGAAACGCTGGCTTTAGCAGTAGATAATGTTATGGTAATTTATCTCCGTCTGAACTCTCTGAAATGCATGACCCTTCCATACCTACATTATATTTTCCACTAGCCCAGGATTATTTATTGCATTATTGTATTAAAAACTTATTCCACACAAAGCAAGAGCTGTAACTGGGGATTTAACAATTGTGTGAGAAATAAGAATATGAGGAAAAAGCCTGAAAAACCAATGTCAACTAGATTAAAAACACAACATAAGCAGCTTGTTGTATTAAATTATTTTACTTAGCATCTCCAGCGCTCTGCCATATTTCTTTGCTTTGCGTCTGTGTTTGGCAGCTCACTCCGGTGCATACAGAGGAGGTGAGGGACCCGGACACCTGCTCTGTCTTCCTGCTTGGCACACACGATCTTCATCCTTCTCCTTCGCCTATGGATCATCGTACTCTTTTATATGTAAATCCCTCTTTAGGTCCCAAAGGCGGTTAGCAGTTAAGCCATTCCCAAATATCGTAGGGAATTCTGGTAATATGTTGACGCAAAACTCCAAAGAAATTCATTTTGAGTGTAATTGAATCATTTATAAAGATTTGCGTCTGCTTTTACTGTGTTGTATTGGAAAATTTGTCCAGAGCATTTCACCCGATAGCGAATAGATCTGTACCAGTATTGAAGGAGGACTTGAGCTAATCTGTTGTGGGGAAAAAAAATATTTGCAGATACTAATTGATACTAGATTCTCATTTGAACCATATCAAAACTGCTTAAAATCACATAAATAGCATCAATTTGGACCTTTCTTGAATAGTTTTGAAATGACCTTGATCTATATCAGTATTAGTGTAAGACTTCATGGTGTAATATTAAAGAAAATACAATTATTTGTATTGAAAATGAATGTCTACACCCCGCTAACCTTCAGAACTATGTATCTGGGTCTCAAAACTCCTGCCGTGGACACAATAAATGGATACTTTTGGAATATACATTTGACGAGAGTGAAAAAGATCGTCACAAAAAAGATGGATTACACAAATTAAACTAACAATAAAGGACTGGACAAAGTGATAACTACAGTCGTAAAATTGACAAAATGACCTTTGGATTCAATTTGAATATAGACTTATCTGACAGATTTTGAACTAAAAGGGTTTGTGTCATGAAACTTTGGACTTTTGGTCTTGCACCTCTCTTTGTGTCATGTTTTATGTATTTTTTTTCTATTTCTTTTAAATACACAATTGAATGAATGTCTATTTTTTATCATTTAATGTCATCATTGCGTGGTATCGAAATCGGTTTTGAGTATCGAGCCTTTTCCTTGGCATCGTAATTAAGGAATGTTGTTTTATTTCTGCTTTATTCCTTCGGTCTAATAATCTTATAGTAAATTGTAATAAATCCATCTGACTTTTACTATGTTGTAGGCTCTGTTTCTCTGCTCTTCATCTGCTGGAGCATTCCTAAAGGATGCAAAAGCGGCTGTCAGATAAAAAAAAACAATTTGCTGCCCTATTTCACCACTGTAGAGAAAAATAAAATGAGGGAACCAAAGTATAACCTGCAAATTTAAGCTTGATTTGACACAGTGTGGTGTTAGGAATTTAGTGTGGATGACAAATTGGATAGGATTTCATTATAAACGGAGCAAAGAAGCTGAAGTGATGGTGGGGGGGTGGACAAATGTACTCCACAGGTAACACATTTAATCCTAACTGCACACGGGACGGCAGCGGTTAATATCTTTAGCTTTAACTTGATGGACTTCATGGACCGTCAAAAGAGGGGAACCATCCTGAGAGATGACAGACGAAAATGTGGCCAAAAGGTTTCGCTTCCGCCTTGTGTCCTGACAAATTAGGAGTTGAGAAGCCGGCGGGGTGGCTGTCTTCTGCGTGCGGGAAAAGCCACGGCGAGATATTGATTTGCTTTTGATGTTTAATGGAGTTTTCTAGGAGACGAGGAGAGGAGGAATCAACGGGAAAAATAGAAAGTGTGTGATGGGTCAACGAGATAAAAGCTTTTTTCCTAACTAACTTTCCGCTTGATGAATTAGATCTTAATGGACTCGATCAGAATTCCCCGAAAGCGCTTTTTACCAATTAGTGTAGATGACAGAATGAATACGAGGGGGGAAAGGCAGCAAATGCAATGAAACGGGACTGTGTCTGTACATACAATAACGCCAAATCCATAAGCCTCCGTCCTCTCCCCGAGCTGAGGGCCCCACAACACCCCCAACCAGCCCACACAAGGCGCGGTATTTTTAGCCTATCTCCGAGATGGAGCGCCTCCTCCCTCTTTCTACTGTGAGCATGGCTGTGGGCTTCTTTTATTTTAATCCAGTCTGGAGAAGAAACATAGGAAAAAAAATATTATGAGTCATCCATTCTACCTTTGTGTCGTCTTTCTGTACCTCTCCATCTGTCTATGCGCTCCACGCTTAGCAAATATGTCTGCTTGAATCGCAATCGTTGTGTTAGAAATCCAACAAAAATATGAAATGTGGCGTAAGGAATTGTGCGATGAAAAGCCATAGTTGCCAGACTGATTTAATGTGTAAATTTCATGTGGATTTTAAAACATGGGTTCTTACTGTAAGCGGTGTTGCCCCTCCATGACTACCTTTGAAACCTTTACTGCCATGCACCACTCCAGGACGAATGAAGGATTACGTCTACTCGATTTTTACACCGCACTTTAAGCTTTTTGTACCTGTTACCGATATCATTTTCCAACTACAAATGGCAAATGACATAAACTAAACACAATCTCCACGGAGACAAGCAGGTGGCAGACCCTCCAACAGAAAAATAAAACATATAATAAAACATATAACATATATTTTGTTATACCCTTTCTTTACAAATCTCCAGTTTATTTATGGAAAAACACTGTCAACGTGGATCCAATCTAAAAGAATACCACGAGCCCATAAGCAATCTTGGCATTCAATTTGTCATCCATATTCCGACGACGCTCGGCTGAATCTTGCCCTAGGATGATAGATAATTACTGATATTATATGGTACAAAAACAAATGCATGGGCTGGGAGAGAGCGGAGCGAGAGAGAGAGAGGAAGCACGCACAGAACAGTTCATTTATTTTGATGCGTTTTCCTCATGATTCAAGGCAAAACACGCCAATGGATGACTTCCTGTTTGCCTTGGTGTGTTTTCAGTGGCTTTGGAGATGGAGATGTTGCTGTCACCGTCGGGATTGGAGGCGGGCAAAAGTATGGCTTTGTTTTGTGTGTGGTAAACATCTCAAGGCAAGCGACAGCGATGAAACTATCATTTCAGTGAATTGCAAACGCTTCATCTTCAAAATCATTATGAGAGAAGAGAGATCTAATCCTCTTGTGTTTTATACAATGAGTCATAGCAACAATTCATCAATCTTTAATCTTATATATATATATATATTTTTCAATCTGAGGTTTAATCTTTAAAAGTGAGGCTAAGGCTACAACTATTTTAGGAATAATACTGTCTACTACTAGGTCTTTACTACTATTACTACTACTACTACTACTACTACTACTACTACTACTACTACTACTACTACTACTACTACTACTACTACTACTACTACTACTGCTGCTTCTGCTGCTGCTGCTCTACTTATACTGCAGTATTTCTACCATAATCCCCCAACAATTACTGAATCATATCCAATATTGTATTAAAATGAATAATTACTATAATTATCTTAATTATACAGCTCTAATAAAAGGCATTAGTGACCAAATTAGGTTAGCTGCAGAACAATGGTGAGTCAGTCAGGTCCTCATAAAAAATAAGGATTGTATATATTGAATAGATTAGTTGGAAAGCCTCTGGACATTGCCTTTGGATGTGACAAGCTTTTCAAATGAGCCTTTGTCAGCTCCTGCCCCTTCACTTTCCAGAGGTGTATTTTTAATCCTTCAGAACCATCAAAATACATCACTTCAAATGTCAATCTAAACTTGTCCAGTCATGGCATTTAAGAGAGACAGCTTTTATTTCCTCTCATCAAGCCAACCAAGTGCCTCTATGGAGCTGAAGCTTGAGCCAGTTTGGGTTTAATCCAACTACTCTATTTCATATATTTTATGCTTCTACTACAATGCCAAAAACTGCCAAAAATAGTCTTTGGTTACTCTAAAATGACACTCAGTCCCGCGCATGATGCAAGTGGCTCTTGTTGCTGCCGACAAAGTGCTGGAGACACCTCTGCTTTGTTTGTTTTTGAAATGCAAATAAGTGGGAAAAATCAGGCTCTGGCTCCAAATAATTGCTCGAATAAAAAGAGGGATTTTATTTCTCGGACAAAGGACAAAATCATTACAGTTATTTTGTGTGGATGTAGTCGCTGGTCAGATTGAGGAGTGTTCACCAGCTCTTTTTGTGTGTATTGGTATAGGCTTTATTGGCAGGATAGTGCATTGTGAAAAGTTGATGAGCGAGGGAAGGATAGGGATGCAGGAAATTGTGGGAGCTGTGTTCAAACTCACGTGGAGCCTGGCATGTGCACTAGTCACTCGGCAAGAGGCCAGGGAGCGGCACTGTCCAGGAATTCTGCTTTCCGCTCTCACCAAGATTTATGGCACTCAAATGCGTCAAATGCAGTAACAGTAAATTCTTAACTGAAAGATACCAACTTTGCTACGCTGAAAGACAAACACAGCTTTATCACATTTTGTTCCACTAGGAGATGCTTGGATGGGTGTAAGGGGCAGAGCATTTACCATTTTAAAGAGATGCCACACATATAAGATTTAATGTTACGATTATAGTGAGAAGAAACATCATTATACAACAACAATTATTCTTGATTCTCTGCACCATAACCAAACCTTTTTTCTTTTGTTTTTTCCATTCCCAGTGTCTAATACATTACCATTCTTCAAGTATATTTTATGAAATGAATAAATGATAAAGTGAAGTACTGCGACAAAAAACGACACTTAACATTTAGATTTACTGTTTTGGAGTATGGCCTGAATGGAATTTACTGTATTTGACGACCCTGCCCCTGAACTACGGTACTATTTTTGTTCATCTTTTGTACATTAATGCACCTTAATTACGCCCCCAAATACTTTCCCATAAGAATAAAAGGTCTCTTGTAAATAACCTTTGGAGATCTGTCAGCTAAAACAGCAATGATGCATTTCTCCCATTACTTCTCACTCAAAACTCCCCTACTCCTGCTGTCTTTTCCCATCTATTGCTCAATTTTTCTTCCTTTGACCACTTAGACGGGGGCTTCTGGTGGGCTTTGGAGGTGCTGCTGATGACATCCATAATGCTATCGCTGTAATAGCTTGCGAAACAGTACAGCAGCAGAATAACTGATAGTTTCATTGTTGCTGAAAATGGGGTTGTCGTGGTGCGCCAAGTGGCCTCTTAACTGACGGCGAAATGATGGTGGTGGAGCAGCGCTGGCTGGGTAATGAAGCCTGAGCGATGCGCTATGGATCGCAGTCGGAGCCCGTCGGAGCGTTTGCCCATTGCCAGGGCGCGCAGTATGTCCGAGCAGAATGCACGTCTCTCGCTCTGCGCGGCCCCCGGTGCTTCAAGCCTCAACAACAGCCCCACTCACAGATGCTTGGACACAATAGCGGCGCCAGGACGCTTCTTTCTGTGTTTTTGTGCTCTTTTTTTTTTCACCAAAGAGGATTCCGCGGCTAAAGCTTTATCCTCTGAGGTTAAACAGTGCTACTCCACACGGAAAAGGCTTAGAGATATTTTGTGCACTTCAAACCATATGTTTTCAAAGGAGTAGGGCTGGACAATATATATACAATTTGATATTATTGTGGGTGTTGTTTTGAAGATATGCAAAAGTTGAATATCGAGTATATCGTTTATAATTGAAAAAATCTTCAAAAAGAAGTGATTAAATACAAAATGAGAACAAAAAAATGAGGTTATATGATGATATTTCTGCAATTTTGTGATCAATTTCACAGACATTTCACATTTGTCTGATAATTAAACCTCAACTAATACGTATTTGTCCTATCGCCCACTCCTATACAAGCCAGTTGCTCTACAAAAAATTTCATTAATGTCATATTTTTGCTGAGTAAAACGAAATATAAAGTCATCAACTAGGATTATGACTAAAAGTAGCTATTGCCATGTTCCTGCAAAGTACTGCATTAACGGTATTGCAATATTTGGATGTACTTTTTGACACTATAATCAGTTATATTAAAAGATGTACATGCCTTTAGTCAAACAGCGTCAAAATAAAAACCTAACTGAGACAAAATCGAGACAAAATCAGGGCTAATTAAGACTAGAATGAGCTATTTTCATTATAAAAACAGAAACTTTATGTCAGACTGGGGACCTTGAAGTCATTGTGATATATATAGCAGATACTCTCACACTTCTCATTTTTATAAACTAGATGCAGAGCGATTGTTGTTTGCCTTGTCCTTTTGATGCATTTCAGTGGTTAGCTTAGTGGTTAATCATTTTTGTTCATTTATGTATGCATTCACGTAAATTAAAAACATACACAAAAATATTTGCATCCCATTATTCTTGTATGCCGGGGAAACACTTTCATCGTGCCGCTTTTGATTTGCATGTTTGTGAAATCTATTCCCCAACATCTGTCCAGCTAATTTGATCAATTTATATCATTTTGCAGTGGGACGTTCATCTAACGACCCTTAAATCTCACAGGAAACAGAACCCAAATTTCAGTGATTGTACAATGCAATAATGCCCAGCGTTAGCATAATGATAAAATGTGTTTGCAGGACACATGTTTTACCCTTCAGGAAAAAAACAAGGGCATAAAACAGACGGATTTGCGTCCCTCTCTCAAATAATCTTAGTTACTTTCAGCACAAAATACACACGGACACACAAACACTTCGTCGACACCGTGGATATCTGTTTTATGCAAATTGAAATAAGGGAATGGCACTTGAAATAAAGCTCAATGACACACTATGAGCCCGGGCTGGTTTGGTTTAATCTCGTTACACTCTAAGCCCGGGGCACCACTATAACCCTATTTATAGAAGCAGCCTGAAACAGAGAGAGGGGCCGTGCGGCGTTCTAATGTACGCTCCTATACCACTGTGAACACCAGGGGCCATGGTCCAACACTGGGCGCTGGAGCATCAAATCGAACAGGACAAAGTGGGACGGTGATGTGTGAAGACGGACACACACCTGAAAAAGTCGCTATACGTGCAAGAGCAAGCGGAGGAGTTTCCTTTTAGAATTGGTGAGATTGATAGAGCGATACTTTTTTAAAATTCCGACAGAAATTCAAATTGAGCTGCAGAAACAAGATCACTGCGCTCCATAATCTCCTTTCAAGTTTCTGCCAAAGGTCTCAGTGCCGCTTTAGCAGGAGTGTGTCAGGGCATTTAGAGGGGAGTAACAGCCCTTAGGACAAAAGGATCCTCTGTGTTCTGCAGCCGGAGCAACACAGCCAGCGTGTCCAGGTGTAGACAGTTGAATTGGGAACGTGTTAGCTAAATTAGAAATGAAATGCATGTCGACTGAAAAATATAGAACATTTCTCATAATTTAACATGTACTTTTTCGAGTGGAGTACGCCACACGTTTGTCTCCTTGGATAATTCTATGCTTTGCCTGGATTGTTCAACAATATGGTGTGATCTGTCTTGCATTTACAGGATTTTGTTTGTTTCTTTGCCACATTTTTTTCTGCTTTCATGGATTAGTGAGCTGGGTTGTCTCTTCACAGATCTGGTGTCTCATTTAAAAAGCATGCGTGCATACAAAAATATTATGGACGTGACTTTCTATGTTAGGTTTGCGATCTTTGATAAGAACTGTACAGACGCGAGACGAGTAAGACGGCGATATGTGCTCAGAGAGATGAGAAATGAGCACGTTTGTGGAAGTTTTGTCTTTTATCCATGAGTACACTTTTAGTAAGAATTCCACATAATGTTTAATACCTGTACCTGATAGCGTCACCTGCTTGTCTTCATTGAGATACAAGTTTAATACCACACTGTCAACCTTTAATGTTTTCATATGGAAAATGGTATGGCTAAACTGGGACTAAACCCTGAACTAAACCAAGACTAGACCAGGACAAAACCAGAGCTCCACTTTAGGACTCAAAACAAGTGTGAACGCACCCTATATGTCCAATAAATGTGAATAATGGATAGATTTAGGTTTAGAATTAGTTTATTTTATTATGTTGATGCATTAAACAAATTGTGTTGAGTTTTGCCTGCAGTGTTCTGTATTCTCATATCTTTATACTTGGTTTAATAGAAAAGATCACTGCAAACATGTTGACGAGGAAAGTCACAACTGATCAAGCGCTGTAGTTCTCACTGTAACTGGTTTTGCTGGTTGAGGAAACACAGAAAGCTCGAGAATCAAACCCAAGACCTTCTCTTTGTGAGGCAGGAGTGTAGCCACTTTGCAATAATGTGTGTGGAGCTTCCAGAATAACATAAATAAAGGCTTTTAATAATGGCTTTTTTCACTCTAAGTACAAATATACAAATAAATAAGAATTGTTCATTAATTTGTTGTTGATTTAATGGATTTTTATGGACTAAGTAAGTGTCCAAAATAAAGCTGATGATGATGAATGTTTATTATAAAAGTATGAAACTGAACAAGAAGGTGAATATTGATTGATTATATATTTTGACTCGTTTTAATTAATGAGTTAATTTTGCGTGTTTGCTTACCAAATGATGCCATTGGCTCTTTATGTGCAAAAGTCTAATCAATAACTATTATTATTTCATCAGAATCTTTACCAAACAAGCGCACAGGTCAATCTCTCTTTGAATCATTATATTTACACCAGAGTTTGAGGTTTTCCTGTTAAAAGTTTCATTATTTTCCTGCTCAACAAAAGCCCTTTGCCGACTCGATTAAGCGCATGTGGTTTATTGCTGTGGTGTGCGGTGGAGCGGTCCTTTATTCTCTGCCCGCAAATGACCGCAGCACGGCAAAATGAGAAACTCATAGGTACAAAAGCTGATAGAGAGGTTCTTAGATCTTCGTCTAAGGGCTCGTGTCGCAACAACCCTGCCCATCAACAACAGCACACAGCCCGCTCCGCTCACAAAAAAAGACTAGATAAGTGGACCAGCACCAGCCTTGTATAAGTAAATTCAGTTCCCAAACATTGCAAGGTTCATATGAAAGGAGTGAAAAAAAGCTTTCAACCCTGGAGAAAGCTTGTACTGCCTTTGCACCAAGCTACGGTGCTATATTGTAGTTCCATTGTAGTTCTGTGTTTTACTTTACATCAACAGATATTTTTTTTCCTACAGCATTGTATGGGCACATGCATAAAGTCATTGAGCTAGTTCTTATATAATTCACATGCAAACCTTTTATTGGCATACAGTACTTGTAAATATGTTTGTGAATCTTACAAAGTCAATTTTGTGAGATAAAAGGCCATTTCTTAATGTGGATTTGAGATTGAAGGGAGAGAGAGCGTTCTTTGCTGACACGAAGTCTGGGTTTAATCTTGGTAGTCATAAAATTTGTGGCCGAGCATTATTATTTACAGTCAAAATAAAGCATGTGGTAAAGCAATAAAAAAAAAAATATATTGAAAAACTAGTGAGTTGAAGTATTTTTCTTCTTTTACTTACATAGACATTAAGATTATTACATAAAATAAAGTAAAACATTCTTCCATAATTCCCAAACCTTATCAAGGATATCATTTCCAATACAATATAAAACCCAGGCTAACATAACACAAAACCTTTCGTTATTGTTTCTTTGATTTGATTTTCTCAATTTCCTATTTGTTTTATATCCTTTTCAAAACTAAATATCCCACACAATATTATGCCACAGAACCACACTACAAACTGAGACACACGTTGTTTTGTGTGTACTTTGAGCCTTGTGCTATGAATAGTAAATAAGGGACTGTTCCATCGCCGGTGGATACATGCCGTGTTTTTTATTGCTTGTGGCTAATTAAAAAACGCTGGTCATGTCTGCTTATACTGCAAAACAACAACATAATAATTGTTAGAAGAGTAAAGAATAATCATATATAAATGCTGAATCATTTTGATTGAAAAAAAACATCCAACCAGTTTGTGTCTTTACAAGACTTTTACAACCGTGTGAGATGGAGGATTGATCATTTGCGCGGCGTCTGAGATTTCTGAACTTTGGGCTTTCTTTTCTTCTTGCCTTGTCTGGTCTTTTCCGATCAGAGAAGGAAAAGTACAAGGTGAAATAGAGAGATTCAACAACTGTGCTTTGGATTTGTTAAGAGATTTGTGTTCACTATCAGCTGTTGTTTTGCCTGGCCACATTTGTCTAGTCTGTTGCCCTCCACCTCTGCCACTTCATCCCTTTGTAGCAGGAATTCTTATCCCACTGTGTTGTGTTTGTTGTGAAGGTTAGTACTTTTTGAACCATTCTGTGGATAAAAGGCTTTTTGTTCTTTTTGTAGATGTAATACTAGATAGTATTCAAGACGGAATTCTACCTCTACATGGAGCAGGTTATAGAGACCACACGAATACTGTATGTTGTTCTTCAAATCCTAAATACTTCGATTAGATGGTATAGTAAATTCAAAACACTGCAAATAATTTATACCATCAGTCACGAACAACTACCAGAAAATATCCAAATCATGTTAAGCGATAGAGAAAGAAAACTATCATTTAAGGCAGGGGTGGGCAAACTACGGCCCGCGGGCCGGATCCGGCCCGCCAAGCTTGCCAAGTAATATTAAATATATATATATATATTTTATTTTTTTTTTAATTCCTTTTTTGCCCTCATGCATCTGTCTGCACGTGTATCCTTAATACATATGACGTGAAATCAATTAAATAATAGATTCAATAGCCTATATTTGACAGAAAAGTTATATTTTATTTGATATTTAATTTTTGGGATTTTTTTTTTTCACACCAATGATGGCGGCCGGCCTCCGCTACGGGCCTGGATTCAAATATGCCCCTCAGAGGAAAATAATTGCCCACCCCTGATTTAAGGGATCAGTTTGACTCAGTGATGCCTGGTTGAACAGTTTGAATATATATATACTGTATATATATACTGCTTCAAACAACTGCACAAGCATAACTTATTTACAGAATAAGTAGCAGAAGGATGAGACGAGACTGAGGAGAAAAATAGATGCATATTAGATTGTCAAAGAAAATAGACATGTGATGATATTTTGATCTTTTTCGTGAATCAAATGCAAATTGATATATTCTGTAGTATTGTAAGCTGTAAAAACACTAAACTGTCATACCATTATGTTACGTTACATTAAATAAAATGGGAGAATATTAGTTTAATCTTCTTCCTACTCCTTTTTGAGCATGAATACAGTACTGCAGCTTAATGTTAACATCCATGTTGCTCAAATGAACCAATTGATTGAATGAAACTGAACAGAAAGTATTAACAAAATACTGTCTTGAGCAAAACAAGGTCATTTAAAGCACTCCTACTGCTGTAAAAAAAAAGAAAAAAAATCAGATACAGTTTATAGCAGTAATCACTAAAACTTTTAATTACCATACACATATGTGATTAATACTATTTTATCTGGTACTGCTACAATTATGACAACAACTACTACTACTACTACTACTACTACTACTACTACTAGTACTACTACTACTACTACCTGCTACTGATACTACTACTACTACTACTACTACTACTACTACTACTGCTACGGCTGTGTCTTGCCCAAGGACAAAACAATATGCGATAGCTCTATGCCCTTATACTCTAAAACTTGATAAATGTTACTACAGCAAAAAGTAGGCCTTCTTAATGTTATTACTACCTGAACGTCAGTAGTGCAATGGCTGTTAGTAAAAGCTAAACGCTAATCTGTGGTAGATAAGGAGGGAAGCGCTCTCGTCTGGCCAGTTCTAATATAATGTAATCTTGGAATAACCCATGTAACAGAACTGATAATGTCACCCCCTACGGCTTCTGTATTCATTTTCTCCTTGCTGCTCCAATTTGAATGATTTCTCCTGAATGTGAATGTTCGAAAGTGTCCTGACCCGCCCGCGGTGTGTCGGGCTGCACTCCCATTGATCTGCAGCAGGTCAGGAGTTGGAACAGGAGCTGCAGTTACAGAGACGTTAGCGCACTTTAGCCTTTGGTGGGCTCATAAAACCATGGCTGTGTCACCCATTATGTACAAAAATTGTGCGTGTGCCCGCAGACCCTGCTGCACCTCCACAGATTGTCAGATTTTAACTCAACGTCGTAAAAATGCATCAGCTACTTTATGGTAAATCTGTTTCTTTCTCTGACTCATTCTGGTACTTTAGAAAGAAAAGTAAACAACACAATTTGTTTAAACCATTTGTGATTGTGGCCAGACATTTTACTTTGAAAACACTTAGTTGCTTAGTATTAGCTGCTCACTGTTTGTCAGGGGATGCGTATTTTTATTTGGACTAGTCAATGTCCAAGGGCACAACAAAAATATGTGTATCTCTTTTTACATTTGTAACACAAAAACAAATCAGCTGCATTTTCTAGATTATGTCAAAAATCCCAGTTACATTATTTAAAAGTACTTTGATTATTGCTTCTTCTACTACTGCACCGTAGAAGATGCAAAGTGAACTATTATTGTATTAGATATTATACAATTTGTATAATATCTAATACAATAATAGTTCACTTCTGTTACTAATGTTACTACTAGTACTTTTCTAATAGTCCCCTGCTAAACAGTATAGCAAATGCAAAACTACTATTACTACTACTCCCATTGCTGTCCTTTTTGTTTCCGTTGCTACGCCGACACACTCTGCCCAAACTGTTTGGCACTCACTTGGACTTCAGAGCCAGAGCCAGTAACTGTAGGTGTAATTGCTTCACACCCAATATTAATAATACTTTCCTATTTCTTTATATAGGCAATTAAACACTTATCCTAAATCTTTATGTCCGGAAGGCTGAATATAGTTTCATAAAAACTTAAAAATGGCAGCCCCTTTTTCTTTACGCATTGTAATCTTTTCACACTGAGATATGTCCAGTCTGTGCGCTATTACTGTTTCCTGTGATAGCGCCTTCATATTATTTTCCGATCACGTTCGCACCATAACACAGGCACACTCAAAAACAAAGCACAGCACTTGCATTTTATAGCTTTAATGCACCTCCTCTAAGAAGTAGCTGTGTTTTTGTACAACTTATTTTGTTCTTATTTTGTTGTTAAACAAGTCAAATTGCTAAATCTGGGAAGAACAAATTAACAGTGACTCTTCCGCCCTAATTGCATGACAAACATACAGAATAAACATGTAAAATTTGTTGAAAAATGAGATGTGAACTATGCTTGGGTCACATTTTTGCAGTGAGTAAAAAAAAAAAACCTGCGTGTCATATGCTGGTCCGTAACGTGCCATCTGTCTGCCTCTCTAAGCAGGACAAGACCCTTTCAGGAGCTGCCAGCCAAACCGGCGCTCTGCCAATCACTTCCTGCAAGAAAAGCACCATGGGACACGAGGTGTGCAAAGAGAGCAACCCCCAACGGGACGCTACGGCGAGCAAGGAAGTCACCCGGTTAACACACAAGTCCAACACCAGCATCTGCACCGGCCCCGGAGTTACAAGGCCAGTGGATATCTAGGCTGGATTTATGACTGTGTTTTGCCGTTATTTATTCATACTACGAGTACTACGATATTACTTCTGCTACTACACCGGCAACCACTGCCCGAGTCGTTATGTAATGTAACTGGGTTGAGAAGATTACTACAAGGGTTGTCCGAAAATATCGAAAGTCAGATACTAATTTATACTAAAACTGGTATCGAAACTAGATACGCATTTGAGCAAGTATAGATACTAAAAAAATCACATACACGTGACAAAATGTGACTTTTCTGAACAGTTTTAAAATGATCTTGAGCTTTGTCTGATCAAAATATTGCAGTATAAGACCACATGGCGACATAAAGACAGAAATAATATTAATAATGGTCTTTTTAGTATGGTTACAACACTAGCTTCTACTACTAGTACTATTATGCGTACTGTAACACATCTAGATTGCATTTGAGATGGGTTAATGCATGGATTATCACATCTGCTGCTACTACTACTACAACTTCTACTACTGTGCTACTACAATTATTGTGACAACATGACCAAACCGAATATGTGACTGGAAATTGTAGTGTTTCTATCATTGCTTTTACTATTACTTTAAGTGATGCAGCCTGTGCAGTGACTACTTTCAGTGCTATTTTGATAATTGTAACACATTTCGGTTGTATTTCTGACTAGCAGTTGCAAAGATTTTTAGAACTCGGGATTGAACGCCAAAAAGCGACCGGTGTTGACAAAATCTGCCATGTTTTTTTTTTTTTGGCAGCAGTGCAAAACGTCAGAGATACATTACCAAAACCACGTTAAAAGTAAACGAAAGTGTGTTGGAACAACTCGATAAACTGCTGCATCACTAAATAAATAAATGCATTTATCTGTCTTATTATGAGAACTACCACTATTATTGGGATTACTATGACACATTTTGGTGAGATTTGACAAATGAAGCCTGTGTAAATTCAGCCTGGAAGACCTAACTCCACCCATCTACATCAAGGCCTCCATGGAAGGTCCCCTCTCCCCAGCGCCATCATCGCACTCAAGCGGGCGTGGCCTGTCCGTCTGTGAGAGTCAGATCCCTCACTTCACCATGGACTCTCCCAGGTTTCTGCGCTTATCCCAAAGAGGTTATGCAGTTTTTCCCGGCCAAGAAGGAGGGTGAAAGGTCAGGGGGCGTCTGTACCATGGCCCTCACACCTGCTCCTCATCCCCAATCAACGCTCTCAAGTGACTCCTCCCCGCTCCAATCATCGCCCAGGCGGTCGCATTTAAGCCCTCAGGCAGATGGCTCGGCCGCTCAAACCGTACTGCGACCCACCACCACCTCCGCTCCTCCTCTACATTCCCCTCATCCTCTACCTTCTCTTCACATCTACCACCACCAGTCTCCAGGCTCCGGGGGGAGACATCTAATACAAATAGATCATGGAGTGCCCATGATTGCAATGTCTTCCGCCGGGGTCTGAGCGCCAAATAACTCACGAATAAAGCTTGCTAAACAGTCCATTCTCGTGGTCTCTTTGTCTCTCCAGGGTGAAATAAACTCATCACAACCAGTACCAGTATATTATCAGGATTTCTGTAAACATTATTATTATTATCAACCTTTATTTAACCAGGTACAACACATTGAGATCAAAACCTATTTTTGAAATATATCAAAGTGAAAAAATAGCAGCACACAAATCATACAAATATTTATACATTTAGAGACATTTAAGAAAAAAAATGAAAACAGAACTACATTTAAAAGCATAGCCAATGTTTGTTGTTGTATACACGACTACACTATATATTCTATTTCTTTACAGCTACCATTGATGTTATTAGCAGTACAAGTCTGCTTCCATCACTATATTTGACTTCACAGTTGAGTCAGACAGCAATGGGAATCAAAGTCTTACTATTATCTCTACATCAAATGCTACTTTTTCCCAATTGGTGACTAAATGTTTTCTTTCTTCTTTTCTTTTTATAGTTCTGCTTCTTGTGTCAAAATATTGCAGTATCTTGTCAAATGTAGCTTGATGCATCTAGAATAATATTGATATAGTGCTTTTCAACACACCCCATTGTCAGCGGTTTTCCTGCACGGTGTTATTTTTCCGTCCCTGGCCAGAGCGTCGGGAGGTTGGATTTGTTGCCGCCTGGTTCAGTGCCGTACAAGCTCCACTCGACAGGTGCACAGTGTTTTCCTCTCCGCTCCGAGGCACTTGTTTGTCTGTGTGTGGAGATGTGTGTCCGTGAAGGGCTCTTCCGCCACGCAGCTGTCACTCACAGCCTGATCACACGTTCAGAGCCAACGACAGCTGAAAGCAGATTTTGGTGATATCCCCCGCTCGTTCCAAATATGCAATTTAACAGATTTTTACTCAGTGAGGCGTTGATGGACACTGCTGATATGGAAAACACTTTGACTAATAAATGATGTTCTCCCGGGGGACGTGGGGCTTTTCTGTGTGGAGTTTGCATGTTCTCCTCGTGTCTGTGTAGGTTCTGGACTTTCTGAATTTTAGTGGGACTATCCTGGTTAAATAAAGGTCAATAAAACACACACAAAATGCCAGTTACGAAAAAAAGTTTAGATATGTCAATTTCCATTATGCTGCTTTATTTATCCACCCACCGCAAAATCTGAATTCTCAATACAAAACTAGATAACCATGACCAAAATATTTCACCTTTGTCACCTAAGCGTTTCATTTTGATTATAAGGATTCTATATGAGACAACAGCAGAAAGAAGATTGATTTGGGAGTAAATCATGAGTTTAATCTTCTTTACATACACTGTTTCCTAGTACTTTAATGTATAAATTGTTGTTTTTGCATGAACTCCCATGTGGTTGTCGTCTTGTGAGTGCGGTTTGGGTCAGATACATGGTCAGATTATAGAGATGCTGAAAACATTTGCAAGCTTTCCCTTTTGTCGACTTATTGATTGGCAGAGCATGTCTTTAGTCGACCAAGAATGTGTTTATTCGACTGCAACGCAAGAATTCAAGGGTTTGACTTCCTGTCTCCAACGTCACAATGTTTAGTTTGACTTGTCCATTGCTACAACAGGGCTAATTTTTCATCGCTCTGAAATGAATAGACAGAACATGAATATCCTTCAATGGGGCAGTTATCACTTCATCGTCTGGAGTGGAGGAAAACCTATGACCTTCACTGTAATCATTAGCTGTGATGTTTTTTATGAGAGGTGGGACAGTTGTTGTTAACCCACATGAGGATTATGATTAGCCTAATCAGCTCCTTCTGGTAATGAGTTAAGTGGTCTGTGTCTTTGAGGTGAAGGTGTATTACTCACTCCAAACCTTCACGTCAAAACTCGGCGAGGTCTCGAATGTAGATTTCCTATTTGTTTTTTTCCTACACTTTAGGGAAAAAATTAACACGTTTGAAAGTATGATGAAGGCTCAGCTATGTCAGCATCAGAATTACTTTTATTCATCATCCCCAAGGAGAAATTCCTTAAATTTGTATCTGAGAACTAATGTCATTATGTGTCTGTTTGCGGTTTAAAAAAAAACAACCTAGAACCTTAAACTCTTGAACTCTGCAAAATATTGTAATAAATTTGCAGTCTGTAAAATTTCAGAAACAGGTTTTAAATAACATTATAGGTTTTGTGGTGGCCTTATAACAACAAGTTTTTTTTTTTTTAAATTCTATGGGGAAATTGAATGGAAAATCCACTTTGTGATCCTCAAAATGGACGGTCCCTGTGGAGCTCCATATTGCTATTGCTTGGTTTGTAGTATTTTACAAATGTTGTCAGCACATAACCTGATTTGGGATAAAATTGTAAGTCGTTTTTTTTGACAAAAGCTTGATTTGGCTTTTCAGGCCAGCTCAATGTAGCACAGCAATATTGTTGTTTTTTCCTGTCCATGTTTCTCTCTCCGTTGGGATTTGAGTTGGTAGACATGATGATTCTTATTCCTTTAGATCCTTTTGATCTTCTGGCACCTTATGGTGTTTATATTGTTCTTATCACACGAATTTGTGATAATGGAGGCTTCAAATTGAATAGCAGATCCGTGTCCTTTCACTTCCTGTGTTATAAAGCAGATGTGGTCCATCTGGTGCCACTTTGTCCTGCCTTGTTGTTTTCCTGGTGCGAGGACGTCATGGACACACTCTCTTCAGGATTCAGCAGGTGTTTGACGTCTTTGGAAAAGGATAGACAATTCTTGGCTTAAGTCTTCAATTGCACAAACAATGCAGATGACTTCTTTTTAACTTGATTATAACTAGGGCTGTGGAAGTAATCACATTTTAATCATGATTGAGAGTCAGTCATTTCTCCTCAATGATCAGCTTTTTAAGCACGAGCATGTGGTTTGGAGCACGGTGATTTTAGAGGAAGAACATGTATTATTATTGTTATTTTTTAATGGTAATGATTAAAGGTTTGTATAGTTTATGTAGAGAAAATGAATATTGAGGCATTTTATTAATTCATTTTTAATAAGAAATAAAACTGAATTGAGAATTGTGATTGATTTTTATCATATTGTCCGGCCCTAATTGTGAAAGCCTGCTTCACTGAGGGAGTAATTTTTGGTCTATGTCTCAACCCATATGTCATTACCTGCCCTCAGCCTTTCAAAATCTCATAAATTAAACCCTGTGAATAATGTTTTTATAATCATATTCCCTAAATGTTGCCCCGTGAACACAGTTCACAGTTCCAAATTCTTCATTAGATCATATTATTATGGTGATAATGTTACTGTGCCTTCTGGGATGGACACAATATTCTATTAGCACATGTAGCTCCTGGCCAAATCACACCTTCCAAAAGCAGAAAATGCGATTACAAGATTTTCTCTAAAGCGTAACTGTTGATAGGTGAAAGATTGACATTTATTTTGAACAAGAACACCCCACACATTTTGACATTTATACTCCCATGTGTCCTGACTGAATGTGGGTGACTTGATCAGAGTGAAAAAGGATTTCCTTTCAGTGCCCTCAGGTATGAAGAATAAATTACAACTAAGACTTTTTTTTTCTGTTAGGAACAAATATGGTGGTGAAAAACGATGCCCCAATCTCAAAAGCCAGCTAGTGAACTCGCTGCACTCAAAGTGTCGGGATTAAACTGTTAGGACAAAGGCCAGATTATGATGGCTTGATCTTGATGGACGTCTATAAGATTATATTGAAAGATATGCTAAATTTGAATATAAACTTAAATATTGCAGATAAAACTAAACCATTAAAAAATCTGTAAAAATATCTGCTGCTCGGGTCCTGACTAGAACCATTTTAGTCCTGTGCTCAGCTCAGAGAATTGTACACAATTGTACACAGCTCTGCTTGTGTACAAGTCTCTGAGGACCTCAGGGACCGGCCTCCTGCTGGTGCCAGAGTCAGGACTAAACATGGACCGGCCTCCTGCTGGTGCCAGAGTCAGGACTAAACATGGACCGGCCTCCTGCTGGTGCCAGAGTCAGGACTAAACATGGACCGGCCTCCTGCTGGTGCCAGAGTCAGGACTAAACATGGACCGGCCTCCTGCTGGTGCCCATAGTCAGGACTAAACATGGACCGGCCTCCTGCTGGTGCCAGAGTCAGGACTAAACATGGACCGGCCTCCTGCTGGTGCCAGAGTCAGGACTAAACATGGACCGGCCTCCTGCTGGTGCCCAGAGTCAGGACTAAACATGGACCGGCCTCCTGCTGGTGCCCAGAGTCAGGACTAAACATGGACCGGCCTCCTGCTGGTGCCAGAGTCAGGACTAAACATGGACCGGCCTCCTGCTGGTGCCAGAGTCAGGACTAGACATGGACCGGCCTCCTGCTGGTGCCCAGAGTCAGGACTAGACATGGACCGGCCTCCTGCTGGTGCCAGAGTCAGGACTAAACATGGACCGGCCTCCTGCTGGTGCCAGAGTCAGGACTAAACATGGACCGGCCTCCTGCTGGTGCCCAGAGTCAGGACTAAACATGGACCGGCCTCCTGCTGGTGCCAGAGTCAGGACTAAACATGGACCGGCCTCCTGCTGGTGCCCAGAGTCAGGACTAAACATGGACCGGCCTCCTGCTGGTGCCCAGAGTCAGGACTAAACATGGACCGGCCCCCTGCTGGTGCCAGAGTCAGGACTAAACATGGACCGGCCTCCTGCTGGTGCCAGAGTCAGGACTAAACATGGACCGGCCTCCTGCTGGTGCCAGAGTCAGGACTAAACATGGACCGGCCTCCTGCTGGTGCCAGAGTCAGGACTAAACATGGACCGGCCTCCTGCTGGTGCCAGAGTCAGGACTAAACATGGACCGGCCTCCTGCTGGTGCCAGAGTCAGGACTAAACATGGACCGGCCTCCTGCTGGTGCCAGAGTCAGGACTAAACATGGACCGGCCTCCTGCTGGTGCCCATAGTCAGGACTAAACATGGACCGGCCTCCTGCTGGTGCCAGAGTCAGGACTAAACATGGACCGGCCTCCTGCTGGTGCCAGAGTCAGGACTAAACATGGACCGGCCTCCTGCTGGTGCCCAGAGTCAGGACTAAACATGGACCGGCCTCCTGCTGGTGCCCAGAGTCAGGACTAAACATGGACCGGCCTCCTGCTGGTGCCAGAGTCAGGACTAAACATGGACCGGCCTCCTGCTGGTGCCAGAGTCAGGACTAGACATGGACCGGCCTCCTGCTGGTGCCCAGAGTCAGGACTAGACATGGACCGGCCTCCTGCTGGTGCCAGAGTCAGGACTAAACATGGACCGGCCTCCTGCTGGTGCCAGAGTCAGGACTAAACATGGACCGGCCTCCTGCTGGTGCCCAGAGTCAGGACTAAACATGGACCGGCCTCCTGCTGGTGCCAGAGTCAGGACTAAACATGGACCGGCCTCCTGCTGGTGCCCAGAGTCAGGACTAAACATGGACCGGCCTCCTGCTGGTGCCCAGAGTCAGGACTAAACATGGACCGGCCCCCTGCTGGTGCCAGAGTCAGGACTAAACATGGACCGGCCTCCTGCTGGTGCCAGAGTCAGGACTAAACATGGACCGGCCTCCTGCTGGTGCCAGAGTCAGGACTAAACATGGACCGGCCTCCTGCTGGTGCCAGAGTCAGGACTAAACATGGACCGGCCTCCTGCTGGTGCCAGAGTCAGGACTAGACAGGGACCGGCCTCCTGCTGGTGCCAGAGTCAGGACTAAACATGGACCGGCCTCCTGCTGGTGCCCAGAGTCAGGACTAAACATGGACCGGCCTCCTGCTGGTGCCCAGAGTCAGGACTAAACATGGACCGGCCTCCTGCTGGTGCCAGAGTCAGGACTAAACATGGACCGGCCTCCTGCTGGTGCCCAGAGTCAGGACTAAACATGGACCGGCCTCCTGCTGGTGCCCAGAGTCAGGACTAAACATGGACCGGCCTCCTGCTGGTGCCCAGAGTCAGGACTAAACATGGACCGGCCTCCTGCTGGTGCCAGAGTCAGGACTAAACATGGACCGGCCTCCTGCCGGTGCCCAGAGTCAGGACTAAACCTGGGGAATCTGTGTTTCAGTTTTATGCAGCTAAAATCTGGAACAGTCTTCCTGAAGATGTAAGTCAGGCTTCTACTCAATACGCAATGTTCAAATCTAGACTAAAAACAGTTCTATTTGGCTTTCTGACTGAAATGATTTTACCAGCACTAATTTTGTAATGATTATTTAAGTTTTTATTGTGTTTATACTGTGATTCTAACATGCCTCTCTTGTTCAGTAAATTACTACATTGTGTACAAATTGTACAAATAAACTTG
The DNA here is from genome assembly GCF_026437365.1 of Eucyclogobius newberryi. Taxonomy (NCBI): domain Eukaryota; kingdom Metazoa; phylum Chordata; class Actinopteri; order Gobiiformes; family Gobiidae; genus Eucyclogobius; species Eucyclogobius newberryi. The sequence goes on from NW_027315757.1 coordinate 25,861,867, forward strand.
CCTTGCCTTAAAAGAAAATGAATTGATACTAGAAAGCACACACAGCACATACAACATTGAGTAGAGGTGGATGAAAGTCAGGTGTTGCATGTGGGCTGTGAAGTCCTAAACACAAAACAACTGTAGCTTGTATTGCTGGTTGTTCATTCTGGTCCAGATGGAATTCCATTAGGAAGTGTATTAAATATGGGGCTAATTATTCGTAAGGATGCACTGATCCAGCTTCTTCAGTTCTGATACCAATTTTGATACTTTTGCTTTAAGTATCTCCTGATATCAACCAATTCCACAACAGAAACTGTAAATATTGTTTATTTCTTTATAACAAATGTTGTAATGTGCACAACTGATCCAAATACGTTATGTAACTGTTATTTTTCCTTTGCACAACTCGAAAAACAGCTTAGAAAATTCAAACTTTATGAGACTCTGTGCGCCAACAACAGCCAATAAAATCCTATTGCATCAATTTATAGCCCCAACTAAACTGATATTTTTGAGCCAATTCCTGATCCAGCTTTTTGGGTTCGGCAGCACTCTGATACTAGTAACAGTGCAACCCTCCTTATTCTTCTACTGGAGGTTTAATGCAGATAAACAATTCAGGTTTGTGTTCATTGTGCTCGTGCGGCCTGATATACATACAGTATATATATATATATATATATATATATATATATATATATATATATATATATATATATATATATATATATATATATATATATGCACAAATTGAATGAATTAAAAATAACAGTCGTGTGAAGTCCCTGGAAGGAAAAGAATGGGAAACTGACAGCAGCAGGAGCAGTGGGCAGTTGACTCCACCGCCGGGCACAGAGACGTTCGCAAAATGGCTGTAAGGGAAACGACTCTGCGAGCAGCTCATGATCCCTGATGACAATGAGAGTGTGGGTAGACATGATGGATTTGTGATCGAGGCGAAAGTACATGCTTAATGCCGCTGTTAGCAGGAACAAGGCCGCATCAGTGAGGAGAATAAGTCACAAGTCACACACACAAAAGAACAGACAAAAGAGCGAACGGAAAATGCAATACAATCGATATCAGTCATTTTCTCAAGCTAGGAGATAAAGGATTATGGATGGGATGAAATGTGCACATCGTAGACAGTAATTTAATGGACAAAAGAATGATGGGCGAGTTATAATACTGCTGGGGTATCACTCCATCGACGGCGAACCACAGAGGAGGGAACTGTTGCGCACTGAGCTCAGATAGTGGGGAAAGACTGACAATTTCCTGTCTTTTTTCCTGTCTTTTTTGTCCTCATTCTTTCACACTAGCACTTGAGGACACTACATAGATAGAGAGACATAGACTTTGATAGATGTTTATTGTCATTTTTGAAAAGACAGCAAAACTGTAGCTGTATTTCAAGCAGTAAATTTGATAAATGCTCTCATTCATATCAATAAAAAACAGACTGATTAAAGAGATTATTGCTCATTCATTTCCTGAAGACAGATACTGACCTTAACCAACTTGACTTTTGTCTCTATAAAGCAGGCATGTCCAAACTACGGCCCGGGGGCCAAATGCGGCCCGCAGACCAATTTATTTTGGCCCTCCGACTTCCTGCTAAATTGGTCCAAACAACAAAAAGTAGTACTTTTTACTGTAAAATAGGACAAATAAAACCATTTTTATGTGATAACAACCTATTATTAATAGTTCCAAGTATTATTAAAGGTGTGGAGGCTCATAGAACAATGCCAAATGAAACATTTCAAATTCAACATTGTGGGGTTGTTTGTGGCCCTCTGCTCCATAGAAGTTTCAAAATGCGGCCTTCGGTGAAAAACGTTTGGACACCCCTGCTATTAAGGAAGCAAGGCCACATAAATTGAGTGTGTATACAGATTTTAGAGCACACGATGTGATCAATATCCAGCCACAACATCAAATTTGAGACTTAAATGCGATTAAACCTGAACTCGACAGAACTAAACTAGGTCTCGTACAGGACCAAACCAGTAGTTTCATTAAATCACCATTCTTATGGTCACGTCGACGTGTAAATGAATTACATAAAAATGAAAATACTGGTCTGAATATATAAATACTAAACAAAGTATCAGAACTAAACTAGAACTGAAAGTGTGAACACATCCTCAGACTGTTTAAACCCTGATCTACACATTTGAGTTATTTCAACCATCCTTGATCAGTTTGATTGTAGTTTTGTTGTTATTCTGGTTCAATCTTCTGCTATGGTTGTGGCTAAGTCTTAAAGTAATTCTAGATTCCACCCAGTTTAATCTTTAGTTAGTTTAGTCTTCGTTTTTCTGCTGATTAATCTTGTAGTGGTCCTCTTTGACCAGCCTAGTTAATTAAAAATGATGATTAAAAACCCAAATATTCCCTGACGTGCTGCGTTTGACAACTACTGCTTCAAAAAATAAAAGTGCATGGTTCCGATTTTGTGTGGATAATAGGTGGATTTGTTGTGCAAGTTTAATTTGTGTCTCTCGTTGGCACTCGTCGTCATTTTATTTATTTACTTATTTTTTTGTCATAAATGTTTGGGAGTTTTGAGGAATCAGAAAGCAGAGTCGCGTCGATTCAGCCTTGTGACAACAACCTGTTTGGTGTCATGTCTAGAATATCTCTAAGGCATATGAATGTAAGGTCTGTGGGTTCAATAGGAGCCTACCAATCGCATGCGACGTTCCAGTACACGCTCTGCCTCCGGATACTAATTAGCACGGGGAAAAAACAGCAGCAAAATTAGCAATCTGGGGCAAAACAGATGGTGGGACTACACAAATGAGTTAAAACACCCTACTTACTGCTATTACTGCATTTGTGCGGGGAGAGGCTGCGTACAGACCCTTTCATTTATTGAATTATTATGGTGTTTATTAAAGACAGCAATGTGACTGACAACAAAACAGAGCCGTTGCAGTAATTAAGTTGAGATGTAGCTCATTATGGGATTATAACGGTAGCGGGCCAGTTAGACAAGCACATGGGGAGATTACAAATGAGCCCCGGGCTATCACTTTGCGAAAACAGGTGTAAAGTAAACATAAGGTGAGAGGACAAAGATGCCGTTTTCACCAAAGAAAGTCCATCATCAAAAGTGTGTAAACAAAACATTTAAAATTCTGAAATTGAGGCAAAATTGAAGTGGAACATGATGTGATTTCACTTTAACTTCTCAATATCTCAAAATATGATTAATCAAGGTGGTTCTAACAAATAAAAAACACTCAGATACAGAGTGATATCAGAGCCTGGTTTGAAGACATTTACTATTGCCTTTTACATAATCTGTTTGTGTAAAAGGAGATGATGCAAGACACATTTTTGATTACTCCAAAATCCAGATTTTCAGGTTTTACTGGACAAATACAGAAATGTTCTCTGTGAATAGTGTTTATTTCATCTGCAGATATATTACATACTTTAACACAAATTGTGCTTTTTGTGAAGCTCAAACACAATCTTGTTCTATCTTCTGTTATATAAAAGTAAACTAACAGACATTTGCACCCTGGAAATTCTTAAAACTATTTGTATTTTTCATCTGATGTCAGTTAATCTTTGAAAATGTGTTATGGTCAACTTTTTTCATGGTCAACTTTACTTTGCCTCCATTTTGCAATTTTAAGCATTCTGATGACAGAGCATTTAAAGGATTATTAGCTTCACACATTTACATTTTACAATTAAGTTATTGTATTATCTATTGTGCAACCCAAACCATAGCTACGATGTGTAATTCAATTAATAGGGGGAAAATGTGATGTGTAGAACATTTTTTCAGTGAACTTTATCATAGCATTAAGCCTAAATTGTTCAATTAAGGAATATTATAATGTGAACCCTTTTAGCTTGGATAAAAACTAATTATTCTATGTACCGGTAGCCTAAAATTAGGTAAATTGCAAATGTTGTTATCCCACAATCCATTGTGAGTGCGTTGGCATTAGATGATTGGGGAGAAACAAAACACAAAGAACATTCACCTTGACCTTCACCTGAACCTTTGTCATAAACTTTATTAAAAACATATTTTACAATGAACTATACAGTAAAAAATTAAATGTACATGTCACGAATGTTCAAATTACATTCTCCCTTGTATAAGTATCACATTGTTACTGTAAGCTTTTGGGGATAAAAATAATGTTATCTTGTCTACAAATTCACTAAACAAGTTACCATGGCAACAGCATAACTGGAAGAGGATAAGCGGTAAGTCCTCATTGAATGCCAGTCTTTGGATTTTGCACTTGGGCATGGGACCTGATGACAGATACGCTCACATTAGCATCCCTCCACAACAAAAGGGATGACACGATGGAGGAACAAAAGACGCTGGGGGCGGCAAGACGAGCAGAGTCTTGGCACGGTTCGGGTGCGACGCAGGCTTTACCAGTGTGCCAATGAAACTAGCATTTTGATGGGAACGTCACAAAGTAAACTAAACGAATGATAACACGTGCAGATGGCATCGGTTGTTAATGTGTCACTCAAATGGAGGTAATTTAAAGTCAGTTTTAGTTGCGCTGTTCTACCCACAACAATTTTTTTCTCGATAAGTGCTGGTTTTCCTTGATAAGTGCACATTACATTGACATTATATTTTCTCTGTTTATGACTTGGTTTGGTGGGGAAAAAACGGTGGTATACATTTATCACAGTTTTTAATACGTCAAAGTGCAGTTTGACGAAAAAAGTGAAGATAGTTGAAGTTGAAGAAAGTTGAAAAGAAAAGTGGAAAACGTGGCAGTGTGTTCTAAAAATCCCTCAATTTCAACACAACGGACACAATATTCTGCCAGTTTTAAACAATCAGTTAACAAGATGAATCAGGTATTATTATTTGTCAAATGATAACTATTGTGTAATATTGTACAACGGTGCATACAGACCTTGGTAGAAGTACGTTTTTGTCAATTGTGCGTGTTTGGTTGATAGGAACCCTCCCACAGACACGAGCAGAGCATGCAAACACAACAATCAAACCTGAAACCTTCCTGCTGCGAGGTTAGAGTTCTTGTCACTCAGCTGCCTAGTTTGGATCTAAATGAGTCATGCTCGTGTTTATCCGAGATTAATGTCAATGTTATTTCTCTAGCACATTTACAACAAAATGCACAATGAATGGTAGAACAATACAAAGCCAGTGCGAGAGAATACATTAAGATGAGTGCAAATAGAAATACAAACACGGCTGAGCAAAATGCAGCTTGTGTTAAAAGCCAAAGCAAAGACACGTGTTTCAAGAGCATATTTAAAAGACTCTGTTGTGACGGAGCAATTCTGATATGCAGGGGTAAACTGTTCCACAGCCACGGCAAAGGCTTTATCTTCCCAAGTTCTTTATCGAGATCTGGACACGTTTATAATAACAAATGGTTCGCTGACCTCACTGCCGGGAACATTAGATGATAAAAGCTCAGTCAGGTTTTCAAGGGCCAAGCCATTAAGACAAGATTTTATTTTTTTTCTTCTGTTGGATCTAAGAGCTGTTATTAAACATGCTTATATCAGACATAGATCTAGTTTGATTAAAAATAGATGGAACATGATATTCTAGGGCTCAATATATATAGTGTGTGCATTTTCTTTGCTCTTCTAAGGACCCTTTAATGTTGTACGATAAGATCAGAGCTGCAGGGGGGTCAAGTAATTAACGTCTATGCCTCATTATCGATGCTAACTATCTACTTAAGTGTTTCAATGTGCTATTTATGAACTAACTCTAACTATTTAACTCCTTTTTATTATTATTTTTTACAATATTGTACATTGAAGAGTTTATCCTGTCTTAGTGTTAATGTCTCAATGGCCTAGTTTTAATATTATCACTGCTGAAACTCATAAATACACGATATTTTCTGAAAAAACACATTTGGGAACCTTTTTTTCAGGGTGAATCCTGGTTCCTTTTGTCTGTAGTAGCGTTCTCATTACTGATTGATGTCTTGGATGCCCGGATGAGGTCCTGAACGTCAGTGATTGAGCGCGTGGCTTCCCCTCTGTCTGAGCGAGGGTCACATGCAGGGTCAAACTGCACCAGTCCAATCAAACACCAATTACTCTTACTTCTTCAGCACAACAACAGCTACTCCACTTCCCCATGGCTGTGAAACACAATCTATTCTTTATAATGGTAATAATAATGATGGTGCTTTTTATCCATCAGTGTCTCGCTCTGAGAATTAAGATGCGTAATTGTCATCAGCAAGGATCCAGTGTCCTTTAATGTGTAATCAATACATCTAAATGACAAAAGGTTCATTGTGCAGTAACTTAGAGTATTATCCTTTTGGTAATTGAAACACATCAAAAAGATGTCTACATATTTACGAGTTATTTTTGTATGTTTTCTTCAACCGAACATGTTTTGGGCTGTGTCTAAAAGCAATTCCATTAACAAACACAAGCCTTGTAGCCACAACACAAAACTTATTGATTTACCTTAGGTTTAAAGTTCACAACACTGAATTAGATGCTTGAAGAAAGATCGTGTGTTACGTTAGTGTTCCTCGGGCAGTCTAAGAAGTGAAAGAAAGGATACTGCACAGTTTCTCACACCTCTATATAATAAAGTATTGCAAGATGGAGAAACCAGTTTAAACTATGGCCAGAAAGAGTCAATAAATGTAAACACCGATTAAGTAGATTTCATGTTTTGCATCGCTCTAGGTTTTACTTTTTGGAGATGTCATGAAACACATCTAGTTTTCATTGATTATGACGTTGACTGGTATTATGTTGGATACTTTTGGAACACAGCTCTGTTTATTTTTTTCTTGGAGCGGACAACACAAATGGTAATGAGGCCTATTAAACGCCCTCCAGCTGTGAACTTATCAAATTGTCCAGTACTTTATGAGAGACAATCATTGGGGTGTGTAAAACCTAACCGCAGGCTCAGACCGGCCGTGAGCTTCACTCAAAATACACTTCCATACTGTAGTGAATGTTTATGTGAGAGTCAGTTGTGTGTGAAGACAATCTCTTTTGGCGAACACTGGTAGCCTTGAGCCAAGTATACACTCAAAAGAATCAACATAAATGTGATCCTTCATGAAGCTAGAAAAGATGATGTGTATACACTTGTGAGCCAGCAACGTCAGGGACAAATATATAGCCAGTTTAATAAGCGAAAATCCACAGTATGGCGATCCCTCCGGCTTGAAGCTGATAAAATGAAAAACAAGGCTATTGCAGCCTGAATGGGCGATAGGTCAGACTATATCCCACTCACTCAACACAAGCAACACTGCCAACAACAAGCGTCCGTTTTTAGAAGCGTGTAGCATCCCCAAGTGCAGCTGAATCTAACTTTGTGCATCCTCAGAGCTTGACAGAATCAAATTATCTATATCTATCTATCTATCTATCTTTTGCTCTCCCTCCCCTCATTCTCTCTGTGTCCTCTTATGGTTTGCCGCCCACGGAAAGGAAAAGGCCAGGCAGAGGATCTCCAAGTGCACTAAAACATTGGAGTGTCCACAAAGCGAGCATGTTACAAATCTGCCAGGCTTCTTCCAGTCCTCTACACTTGGACCCATTCCCAGGGGCTTGTGTGGAAGGCAGGCTGTGGCATTGTGGGGGAAAAAAACAAATGATTTCTGCAGAAAATCGACAAAGCTGAATAGCCCTACCAGTCCTCCAGGGACACACCAGCCACTCTGGGATGTATTTTCACTGATTAATCACTTATGTTAATGTGGGAGAAAAGGTGGAAGGAGCGTTTGACCCTCGCCGATGGATGAGCAGTGGACTGAAGGACTGGGTGGAGTTAAGGTCATGCTTAAGTGAGTCTGTCTGCATGAGGTATTGGCTGTTGACTTGGAAACAAGAAATACACTGTGCTTTTTATTTCAATTTCAGTATCTCTGGTGAAATTTCTTTTCTATGTGTTTGGGGTGTAAGATTCCAACACAGACTGTATTGAGTTGAATACAGACTTGACAATTCCATTTCTATATAAATGACCAGAGTGAAAGTATGCTACACAGGGGGTATTCAGCTGCCGCTGGGCTGTCAAAATGTGCACATTTTGCTTTTTGTGTCTCTTCCAATGCAACCAGTATTTTGTTTGATAAAACCTCAAGTTTGCTGTCTTCTGGATATTTTTAGAGATCTTGCTCATGATTGTTGTATATTTTAACTGTTGGTTTGTCTATTAGCATATCTCAATTACATCCTACAATTACAATTACAATCCTTTTTTTTTATTGTATTATTTATTCATTTACCATAATTAAAGAGGCAAAGATACAGGATGCTGATGAGAGACACAGCCACTAACCAGTGAATTTGGGGTTCAATTCCCAGTGCTTAGGCTTATTAGGTTCAAGGTATGATATCAGAAGAGATCATTATTACATGGTTCAGATATTTTGTGACATTTGTGACAGACATTTATCCCAGAACAAGACGATCCAGGTCTGGGCACCAGCTTGTAACCATTTTGAGATGTGCTTTGTGTGGCGGTCACAGCTTTTTTTCACTGGTTATGTGTTTCATTTTTTAAGACGGGTAATGGCGGACTGCAGATCCTGGGGGTGGAGAGGAGGACCAAAGCTATTATAATTCTTCTGTTTTAGCTTTAGCCTCAGTCAAATGAATTAGTGCATTAGGATTACGTGAGATTGAGAGCCACAAAGTTGTACTCCAAGCCTTTGTGAGAAACACCTGGGGACAGCGGGTCACAGAAAGGCTGAGGAGGAAAAGAGATACATTTTGGAGGAGTTCCATTACGTTTAAACTGTTTTGTAAATGGCAACCCTATCTTTCACTGGGAAGAGCATGCTGCATTTTGTTAAAAGTATAAATGCCGCCATTGTTATAGGACAATGTAATCTTATCAAAACTGTTTCATCCCATGACTCACTTAATCAAATACTTTTACAAGATTAAGGTTTATCAGCGCGCTCTTCAGTCTGTGTGTGTGTGTGTGTGTGTGCGTGTGTGAGCGTGTGTGCGTGTGTGTGTGTGTGTGTGTGCGTGTGTGTGTGTGTGCGTGTGTGTGTGTGCGTGTGTGTGTGTGTGTGTGTGCATGTGTGCGTGTGTGTGTGCGTTTGCGCTATGTTCTCAGTTATCCTCCTCCTTTGTCGAATTTGATGAGATGGATGCCCTGCTGGGTCAATTAGATCCCGTCTAAAGACATCTATCTGACAGTGGTGACACCTGCCTAAAGGAGAGAGGGGAATAAATCTTTGTCATATCTAGAGGCCCCTGGGAAAAAAAGTGTTTGGACAACTAAAATAATTTCAGATTTCGAGGACAGGACGTTACGAAAACCAGCAAGGCCACAATAACCTTTCACATTCACAGTCTGAGCAGAAAGAACATTGAATCACAGGTAGCCTTAAAATGGCCTTGAATAATAATAAAAGCATGTAATGTAGGTTAAATCATCTGTTCTAACATAGGCTTTCATGTTCATGTGCAGATTTTATGGCTGTTTTATGAGTTTATAGATGTACTTCTCTTGCTTTCCATTTCACACAATTTTACAGTCAACAGATCAAATTCAAATAAGGTCTTAAGGGGGGTGGGAGAATCTAACATAGAGGTAAAAGTTCAAATGGAGGCTCATGAATGCGCTAATGGCACAGATGTCCCTCTCCAAACATAAAGATAAAGACATGGAGTGACGTGCGCGCTTCACCGCACGCGGCAGACCTTTGGTGCCATTAGAAACCCTTTTATTTTCTTTTTTTTATGGTTTAATAAAGGAAAGAGCCCGGTAGTGACGGGGTTGACGGTGTACGGGGATTGAGTGGGTGGAATGCTGTGCGCTTCTTCTGACACACTCTATCCAAAGACGCATAACGCATGAGGCAAACCAAAAAAAAAAAAAAAAAACACCCCACGCGTCCCACCTCACAGAACAAAAGTGTTTAACCCTTTAAGGAACACTGCATTTTACACTTTAATCTGAATTCAACTTCGCCTTTATTGCCGGGATGCTCTTACCGTTTGTGCCCAACACAATTCCCAATGGACGTGTTTGTGGTGCCGTGGAACGAGGAGGGCCAGGACATGCGGGACTTCTTCAGACCGGGCCTGTCGCTCGTGTCCATGGCGTCCGAGCGCTCCATGTGCCGGTGCCGGTCCGTGTCGGAGTAGCCGCGGTGTTTGATTTTGATGGGTGTGCGCGGCTGCCTCCACAGATGCTGCGGAGGCTTGAGGGTCGCCTGTCCCTCCCTGGGAACCGTCAGCGCCAGGGACAGGCTCTTTTTCTGGCATGGTTGTGGTTCCATCATAGTGCAAAAAAAAAAAAAAAATCAACTTTTTTTTTTTTTTTTACAGCTATTATATGACTATTATGTGCCTCAACCGAAAGCGCAGCGTCTCATGTCTCTTTGATTTTCCGAGCTTTCCAAATCAAAGTGACCGAATCCCCACGTTTGAGTTGTTTCGAAGAGCATTAAAATGTGTCACAGTGTTTTTTTGTCCGTCATGTCTTCCATGAAGCTCCTCGTTGTATAGTCATCACTTTGCATACTCTCTAGTCCTGGAGGCACCTGCGCTGCTTCCCCTGAAGTTTGGAACCGCGTTGGCCATTGCGCACGACCGGTCTCCCTGTAATTATTGCTTTTTTTGATCAGTCCCTTACTATTGAGACCTGTGAGAGCTCTGGTACCGGATCCTACCTTGCCTCTTCTTCTCTACTGTGCGAGTATTGCCGGCAGTCGCACTGAAAATCCCAACCAATTGACATAAAAGTACTCAATGTGTCCGGGTCCGTGAGGGTGTATGGCTTCCCCGCGCTCCGCACATCTCCTCAGTGTTCCCTTCATGGAGATGTGATCATGTTTAGTCCAAAGGTGAAACGCGGTCCAATAAGCATCACTCCTTGCAATCAGATCATCATCACTCAGGGTGAGACATGGCCAGATCTCCGCACGCCGCGCTCTTCCGTTTGGTTTTGTCGGGATGCATCTCCAGGAGAGGGAGCGCACTGTAATTGCAGATGTTTTGTGCCATTATCTGCTCATCCTCGCGTTTGGAGTTGGAGCCCGTCTCCAGCGCATCTCTCTCCGGTTCCTCTCTCTCTCCTCTCCTCTCCTCCAGCTCAACTTGACGCGACTCTGTGGTTGGACGCGCGTGTTCTCCTCTCTGATTTGTCAGCGCCGGAATGCTTCTTTTGAACTATCCCGTGCGCACGAGTTCATTGCGCATTATTTCAATAAACAATGATGCTCAATTGGCTTGGAGTGGAAGATGTATAGAGACCGTCATTTCAATTTATGTGCGGTTATTTCAGATATAAATAGCACAGTGCAACACGTTATGTTTAAACTGTGACACAACTGGGACATCCAAGATTTGATCAAATGAGCTCATAGATAAAGCTTTGGGAATCTGACAGTCCAATATAAATATGGGTGCGGTGACTTTATTTGACTAGACGCATGGCAGTGATCACTGTCATTCTGACCCTTGGTTTGTTGATTTCAATACGTCCTAAAATATGCTGTAAATTAACTTGATTGATAATGTAGGTCTTATTATACTGACTCTTATTTTTCTTTTGTAAAATTGTGTATTGACAAAAATGACTAAAAATGACTACATTTCCACTAAATGAAATATCCCTATTTTATATTTGATTAACAATTTAACAGCAGTTATATCTGTTTTATTTACATTTGCATATACATTTGTATTGGTAATTAGTTGGAGAGGATTGCTTATGGCATGCTGAACATTTCATGTAAACAACTACAGGCAAAGTTTCAGTTTATGAATCTTCTATTGATATTGCATTATTTCAAAGGTCACTTGGGCTAAAAGTATTGAGCTGTGCTAATGCATCGGTGCTGCGAGTGTTTTGTAAGTAATGGAAATGTGCATTTAATGTTGCTAATGCTTCATGCTGTAGTTGTTTATAACCTAAGTGTCAGGCATTCATACATTCTTTATGAAGCTGCTTGTAAAGTGATGTTGCATCAATCACACTGCGTTGACCATTAACTCGTTTTTAAAAGCATCTTTGGGTTGTTGCTCAGGGCATTCAAAGAACTAGTAATATATTCTGTTGTAAATGTATATCTTACTGTCTTTGCAGCAGCTATAATGGAAAGCATTATGAGGCATGTTGCTACAATTTGACCATTTTGTATCCGTCCTTTTAAAATAAACCAAATTGTTTTATGGCAAGAAACATTTAAAAAAAAAAGGAACAGTTGCCTAAAATTACATAAAACAGTGGTTCAGTTCAATTAGTGCAGCGCCTAAACACAGACTGACTTTCTTCTATGAGTTTGAAGTCTGGACAATGATTTATACTGTTGTAATTTTTTGGATTTAACCACAATTCACCACAATCCGGACTAAAGCAGGATCAAAACTAAAACCTGGTCTAAATAAGGACTAAACAAGGAAAAGTTCCAAATAGAGTCTTATCACGACTAAACTGGGCTCAATATGTGTAGTTGACGATGTTAATCGGGTTCGGGAGCAGGACCACGCCCCAACCTCTTACTCCTCCAGCAACCACACCTCCACTCTTTAACCACACCTCTAATTACCCAGAAGCCCTATTTATACAGGCCTATCCCAGCATCTCTTGTTGTCTCTGCTCTCTCGACCCCACCCTCCCACCCCATGTCTCTATCATCTTCACCTTAACACATCACCATCTAAGGAGGGGAGCTGGACTCGGCTGGGCTGATCACCCCAGACGGAGCCCCCATCCCGAGTCTCTACCCAGCTATCATCAATCCATTGTCAATCCATTATCAATCCATTATCAATCCATCATCGATCCATCATCGATCCATCATCGATCCATCATCGATACATCATCGATACATCATCGATACATCATCGATCGATTCCATCATCGATCGATTCCATCATCGATCCATCATCGATCCATCATCGATACATCATCGATCCATCATCGATCCATCACATTCATGTGCATATAACTGATGTAAATAGAGTGTTTATTTGACCATTATTATTAGTATTATCTTGTCTTACGCTAGCTGTTTTTATTTTATTTTATCTTTATTTTCCCCCTCCATTCCTTATTAAGAAATGAGAGGTTTTGTCTATAAGAGTTTTTGTTTATAAGAGTTTTGATTATAAGAGTTCTTCTATTAAGAGTGTTTTTACAAGAGTTTTGTTTATAAGAGTTCTTCAATTAAGAGTTATCTTAATTATGTTATCTGTCCTTTTCCTCTGTATCTACCTGCGTTGCAACAATGAAATATCCCCATGTGTGGACAATAAAGGAATATCTTATCTTATCTTATCATCGATCCTTCATCTATCCATCATCGATCCTTCATCACTATTATGCTAGTGAAAGACCAAATAACGAGGGCTCATGTAACGTTAGCTGTTGTGTTTTTCCCCAAATATTAATATATGGCCAACTTGTCTCTTTGCAACTTGGCCTTGGTATTTTATAACATTTTATAACGTGACTAACGTTATTACACAGTGATTATAGCTCTGGTCCAGTCTGTGTCCAATGACAGTGGAGTCTCCCTTGTTGAATCAATTACAATGGACTTTCACCAGCACAGATTTGTGGTCACATATTACTCTCTTTCAATTGCATTTCCTTATAAAGAATTATGAAAATGAAGCCTTCCTTCTGGAAACTGGACATCTGCTGACCCTGACACAGATAAGGAGCTAAAAAAAAGACAAACTGAGCCGGATGTTTGGACGCTCTGCAAACTTGCAACCATCCAAGCGCTTTCACCTCCTTTAATAAAATCAACCTCTCTGCCATGTTGTTTATATGGAGACAGCAATTGTGACAAGAGGAATTAACTACATTTCACCTTTCTCTGGAGGTCAGTCTTGTTTCATTTCTCATCAATCAGACTCAGAGAGACTTAAACAGACGTGAAAGGACATGACCAGGAGGAATGGAAAAGCAAACTGTGCGTTCGTTCCTCCCCACTTGCCCTCTCAAACTTGTCAAAACATTGCTTATGCTCTAAGAAGAGAATCTGCAGATGTGAAAGGTCCTCAAGGCTCAGTGAAGGAACTCGAAAAACTGACAATGTTCAGTTTGCGCTAGAAATGTAATCTAGTGATGCTTTGTCACATTGTTTCATAATCTAAAACTGTAGTGAACAGACATAAAAGTGTACTGCAAAATGAGTCTGTTGTATTCCAAATTAAATGTTAGATACACTATGTATAAAAAGACGATATCATGTACACAATAAGTAAATAAGCAGACTCAGGTTGCTCAGGTTACATTTGTGTGCTAATCATGTCTGTACAAATGGTTTAAGGAAGGCCATCTGCCATATATTCAATACTATCAATGATATTCACTGCATAATAAGACTTGAAAAAAGCCAACACAGCTCAAGTTGTATTTTGTTATGTTTAATTTTACAAGGCAAAAGAATAAGGGCATATTGTGTAAATTATAATTAGCTTTTAAATCAGTGTTCCCACTAATGAAGCATTTCCAAAAACCTCACATTGTAGGAAGCATTATAATTGCAAGAGTGTAACCATTAAGGGTTATTTTGCATTATAGTTCATGCTAAAACCTTTGGGCATTGGCCTCAATGGTCATTTATTTTCTTTCTAACAGAGAAAATTCAATGCAGAACAGACACGTCTTGATAAATATCTTACCGTTTGAAAACTACCGTAAAATGCCACTTGGGGCATTTCACAAGGGGAAAGTTATAGACTGTGATGAAAGTCCAAAGACACGGACAGCGCAGCCACAGAGCACGTGCAACAGGGTGAACTCACGGCCACAATTTAAACTGTAGTAGAGAAACAGGGACATAGAGTTCATTTTGTGGGGCTGCAGCTGGGGTGGTGAGGTCAGTCGACAGAGGTGGAACTTAACAAGGGGAAAACCAGAATAACTATGAAGCGACCAGTGGAGTGACCTACACGTGCCCATATCTAAGGAGGCTATAGGTTATCTTAAGAGGGGAGTGTCAGGGCCCAATTTTTTTTAACCAAGGGGGGGATATAATGGCGTGTAACTGTCAGAGCAGGGGCTTTTCCTGCAGAAACTGCTCGGGTCTTGTTGGTGTTTTGTCATCTTGTGTGGCTCATCAATAAAGACTATTTTGCATTGAAACTGCTCAAGTCTGGAGTTCGGTTATTCTTCACAAGAGTTTGTTTCAACACCTCATCATTAGTTTACTCAAGGTTTTGGATTGATTCATGCATATTTTAGTGATTTGAGGGTTGAGTGCTCCGTACTTATCTACGATTATTTTCAAAATTTAGACTCAGGGTCATATGTGCAGGGTTCAAAACTGCCACTCAGCCATTTTTTCAACAATTAAAACACTTGAAAATGAAAATCTTTTGCCCGCTATGGTGCCATTTCACAAGAGGCTGGTACAATCTGGCACAGTTCTGCAGTTTTGACACAAAGTCAATGGACCCATTTCTATTGTTAAGCCATTTTGGATCAATATGTAAAATGCTGTTCTACGTTTGTTGTATTTTAATACTAAATATCCCAAAGCACACAATATGTCTTATTTAATCATACCAATTGAGGAGGAATATGACAGCTACAATGGCCAATCAATAACGGGGTGCTTTCGGTCTACAAGGTCAGTCACCACGTTATCAATGGCAAAATAAAATCGTGTCTGAGAGTAGAGTTGCTATAAAATCCTGCCTGAAAGAACAGTCGCTATACAGTGTTATGAATGGGATGAATTGATTTTGAAGCAGACTTTAACCTCAATAAGTACAAGGCAGAGTTTCAAATTCGTCAATGCGTGATGGTTTTGTGCCCAATTCAGTCTTTCACAGCGATTCAGGACACTACCAAATGCTGCATAATGGGCCTGGTTTATATGAATAGACATTAGCTCAAAATTCACACTGCGCAATTCACTGTTCATAATGAGTTTTTATTCAAAGTTGTTGTTATTTTTATTTTTTTAGAAAGCTTGTCTGCTGACTATGGAGCAAAGTGGTGCACATGACGCGTTGCAGTGGCTCCACACCAGCACATTAATCATTTTGTCTTACCTTAAAGCCACTAATTTTAAAAGTGTTTTCTCAGCTCTTAGTCATGACCTGTCAGTTTGATTATTAAAAAAAGCAAAAGATAACCAGGTAGGAGAATATGATGCTTCAAACAATATGTCGACCATTAGCGCCTATTCAAAAAGGCCAGTGACTAATCCCTCAGTTTCCTTTAACATTCATTAGGGTTTTCAGAGCAGCTGCTTTTGCACCTAATCCCTTTCCTTAAAAGAAAATGAATAGCTTGTCTGACATTCAGTAGAAATGGGAAAGAGATGTCTGTAAAAGATGCACTGTGTAACTTTTCTGGTGGAAGAGCCGCCAGAAATGTACCTTAATTGCAGATGAAAGTTCCATAGCGTTTATCTTATCCATCCAAGGACACAAGCAGCTGGTCACCGGGGAGATCCAGTTCTCCCATTACACACCTAATGCCTATGATGGATCTTATTCGCACAGCAGATGTATTGCTCTTTTGAAAATAACCAGGAAACATATCCTACTGTAGGACTAGGAATGAAAGGGTCCCTCGCGGTTCAATACAATACGAGAATATCATGATGTTGTGATAGATATGATAATAGATTTATTGCACATGATATTCTGCGCTATATCACAGGTTTTTGTGTGTGTATGAAACTAGTTTGTTTGTAAAAGATAATCACATGAAAATCTTTGATATGTTGAAAGAATCCTTTTGACTTAGAGAAAGAGGGAAACAAAGTAATTATAATCTGCTTACTGAAATGTGTATTAAGGCTATAAATCAGAACTTTCAAGGGAAATAATATCTAAACTATACTAATGCAATGCTAATCTGGACAATAACTCGACTAAATATATAAAAAACAAATGGTAAAGAGAAGGTAATCTCACTTTAACAGACGAAGAGTGTAAAAATGTGTGTACGTCCCAGTGGAAGACCACAACATCACATGTGTGGCAGCCTGGAGGCAAACCACTGTCACGTGTTTTTGGACTGTCCTTTTGCTCAAAAATATTAAAATTAACATTGCACTGAAGAATGTTTTTGACATCACCATCCCTCTAGATTTCAGGACTAATTACTCAAAACTCTTGCCATGGACACAATAAACAGTTATATCTGGAAAATACTCTGAAAAAAGAAGTCTCTCACCAAAAATGGATGACACACTGCATCAACAATCAAGGACTGGACCGTTATACTATTAAACATCTGCAAAATACTACCTTTGGACTTGATTTGAAAATGGACAAGACTATAAATGGGACGTTTGGTTTAGTTCATTTGTGCCTTAATTTTCTCTTCTTTCTCTACTGGTTTTGATTTGTGTCTACTGTTCACTCTTTGGTCCTGTTTGGTTTCACTGTGTTCTCTTTTTTTTCTACATGTACATTTTAAATCTGTAAAACAAAAAGAAATTATATTTAAAAAAAATAAAATCTTTCTCATATTTAATTAGAGACAGTGAAAAAGAGCAAATAAGACAAGCTGTGCCATGCGCCCACTGTGGAGCCAAACCGCAGAGCCAACACCGCGGCGCATGCGAAGGCAAAGTGGTTCTTGAAAAAATCTTAAACATGTCCTGACAAACAGTTTGCAGCCGGTAGTCGTGTTTTCTTGAGCCCCTGTCTACAGCGCAAAGAGAAAAGAACAGAAAATAATGTCTAAAATGCACCAGAATACAGGAAGTCTTTTGTGAAATGACTAGGCTAAGTTATTACAGCCTTCAAAGCCCTGTGTATTTTCTGTGTATTTTTATTTACACTTTCAAGGGGGGCGGGGGCATCGGGGCACCACCTAAAAGTTCTGCTTTGGGCTCCCAAATGACTAGCAGCGGCTCTGGTCAGATCTCTCGGGAGGTAAGCAATAAACATCACCATAAAGACAAGCAAACCCTCCCCAGAAATGTTGCATAAGTCCACCTTTAATTCAGATAATAAAGCACAACCCAAAGTATTGACATTTTTAGCAATAAATGCAACCCACAGTACCTCAAAGTTGTAATAAAGCCTCGGAAAGTAATGTTCTTTCTTTGCTGACGCATTGTGGTTGTGATTCAGTCTTGAACATGACTCGCAATTTAAAGTAACTCATTATTCTGAGCGTTATCTGAATAAATCCAAAAACGAATTTTCCTTTTACACAGTTTTCGTGAAAGAAAATTGCTGTCTCTTTAGAACTGAACATTACTTTAAATTTAGTATACCATTTGCTGCCTTGGCCCCGTGTTGCATTTGTTAAGATCTGGATACTGGGTTATCTGCACTTCAGTTGCCCATAAGAAATATCTCCTATCATCGCTTTTCCTGGGCCTTTGTGGCATCCTTGAAAATGGACAGTATGTCTCCGGAAATCAATTGTCCGTAAGTGTCCCTTTTTAAAAAATAATAAAATAAAATTGTTTTATTAAAAGGCTCCTTTGAGTTAAAAAACATCCCCAGGCTATTTATCATTATCGCACATTAGAGGGTTGTTTTCCCGTGTAACAGGTATTTTTAGCTGAGACGCCCTGCAAGGAATTTATCTGCAACAACAAGAATTTATGCACAATTAAACATCTTATTTAGCTGGTCTAGAGTCACGGGGAGCTCCACTGCGGCGTGAGATTGTAGCCAAAGAAACTACTCCCCTGCATTTTGTTATTGCTTTGTGGCCGCACTGTGTTTCACCTCAGCACATGAAGCCCCCTCCGGGAATAGGATTGACCAGCAGAATAATAACTACCCCCAAACTGTGTTCACGTCATAGAACTTTGCACTGGAGACAAAGCTGATTACTTATAATTACATTACATAAGTGTTGTAGAATTTTCCATCTGTCATTTTAACCTCTGTGTGTGGAAGCATAGTCAGGCATGAATAAACAATACTAGCGCAATGTGTTGTGTATTCAAGTCGCCAGGTCCTTCTCCTGCCTCAGACATTTGGACATTTAATTTTCCCTTGCAAATAACCTTTTTGTTCAAATTAGGGCAGTAGGTGTGTTTACTTTTTTTGATCAACATAGGGAAATAGGTCCTCTGCATTAAACCTTCACTGGAGCTGGGGAAACCAGTCAGGAGCAGTGGGCGGTGTCCTCTGCTGGTTTAGTCTTTGTTTAATTTGGAATAGATTTAGTTTGTGTCTTTGTCCTCATTTGGGTTAGTTCGTGTTTACATTTTAGTCAGGGTTCAGTGTTAGACATGCTCCAAGTCCTGTTATCTACATGCCTACTGTATGTTTAGAACTAATGATATTCAGAGAGACAAATCTGCTTATGTTGTACTTAATGTGCTATTGTTGTTTTCTCCAATATTCTCCAATTGCTATATTAATATGGATATAGTGTACGCTTTGTGCCAGTCTCAAGCTTTATAGGATTGTTTCGAAGGAGCAAATTGAAAGTAACATTCTATACTTATCTCTAATGTTTTTGGATTGCCATTGTAAATTATTCCCTATAATATAGACATGTTTTCAGTGCATGATAAGCTTCCAGATGAAGTTTGATCCCACAACAAAAAAAAGTTTATGTCTCCAAGTGGCGATATAAAATGTATATGTTGTAAAGCATAAATTGATATTTTAAAGGTGCACATTGTTTCTTTTGTCTGGAGTGATTTACAGAATGACCACATATACTTATTCATCCATTATATGTATTCTATCAAAGGTGTTTTTCTTACTCAAAATAATAATAAACACGGTGAGTGGGATCTCCTCTCCACAGATGTGACCTGTATCTGACGCCATATACTGTCTGACATTCCAGACACAGCAATAACATCGCCACGGAGACAAAGCAAGCGGCGAACCCTCCACCAGAAAAGTTACAAATAGTGCACCTTTAATAGAAAAATAACTGTTATCAGATCGTAGTTTGGACTCAACACAGGAAGTGGAACATGCACAAACTTATTACAGGCATAGAATTGCTTTGTCGTCTATAAATAATATACAACCTGTGCTTCGAAGACACATGTTCTTGTGCAATATTACCACCTGCTGCAGCTGCACACTCCTCCGGTAACTGCAGCCCTGCGTCCACTTAATATAGACGCAATCTGATTTATCATTCCGCACAATGCCAAACTGCTCTGCGGGTCACACATATATATCGAGAGGAATAATTGAAATGCCAGGCCACGGTAATTTGTGGATGTGGGAGCAGTACTGGGCTTTTCGCAAATGGTTAATTTTCCGTTTTGATCCCCCCGCCACCGCCGCCGTTAAAGTTGTGAACGCTGAATCGTGTCTGGACCACTGGCCGTCAGCAGCTGCCTGTCTGCCCTCCAGCCCTACGCCGGCTCCCCATCGGCGTAGAGGGGGGGCTGCTGGGAAATAGATCTACTTTGAGTCGGGTGGAAGGTGCATGAAATATTAATTGACACCTCTTTCGCTGCGCCGTTCCGACAGCTTGTGCGTGTATGTGTGTGTGTGAAGAGTACAGGAGAAGATTAGAGGTGAAAGCTTACAGATTATAAGAAGGCTATGGAGTCCAAATTAACTGGCTTCTGAAAATAACTCTAGGTTGTCTCTTTTCTTTCTGTGGAGGTGAGTTTGTGGGGGTGGACCGCGCTCCTGACCATGTTTAAAGAGTGACACACGCTGGAAAAATCCCTTGCTTTTTCCACATTAACAAATAAAAATGTGTCCAGAGAATTTTGAGGAGAAGGGATAGGGCCTAGTCTCCATTATTGACCTGATAAATATGTGTGTGTTATGATATCAAACTATTTATTTACAGCAATTTGAAAGGTCTCAATTGTGTTTTTACCAAATGTTCTGCCTTACTTACAATTTGGTTCTATCCCATCCACCAACTGATGTTAAAACATAGAGACCATTTGTTTTATTCACTAGTCAGGGATCATAATGTTTGTATGACTGCTGTATTATTCATTTGGCTTTCATTCCCAGCAGGGGGGAGTCATGCACAGCAGCAAGGTTGATTTCAGATTTCAATTTCAGATGTGTGATATCCAAGACGTTACACGACGGATTCAATTGTTTTGTCTGTTTGTCCTTTGTCAGATTTTGACAACGCGTTCAATCATTTGCGTCCAGGAAATATACCCTTGGTGAAGTGTAGGTGAAACCAAAATGGCAAGACTTCCTATACCTCAGCCTGTCGTTTAGAAGGACAGCGAGGCTAACTGCATGAAAATAGTTGCAAGCAGCAGACAGGCTAACAGGGAAATGTCAAACGTCAAAACAACATGGGCCTCTGCAATTTATGTGTTATTTTTGCCAAAAATTGCCTGCAATTAAACTCTAGGTCAACTCCGAGAAGCTGCCTTCATAGTTTCATTTGAGGACAAGAAAATACTCATTGCGATGCCGATGTTGATGTCAAAGTTTGTCCTATTCCATTTTGATCAATACCCAGGCCTATTTAATGCAAGAAAGTTGTTTAATTAAGTTTTTCCCTTGTGCGTATGGTTAATGATATGATATGAGTTTATTTCTGTTGAGTAAAACAAATTACTCTATTCTTTACATAAGACAAAATCAACCGAAAAGGTGAAAAGCTGAAGCCACTGCTTATTACAGCGTCACATCTATCCTGATACTTTGATACATTAGAAAGTATATATATATCCAGTACATACACAAATACCGATATATGCATACACACACAGATATACACACATGTGTTACTTTTCTTTTTTTTTTTTTCATTTACAGATTTCACAAATACATTATTACATTTCTTGTTGTTGATTTAGACAACAGTCACAATCATCCAGTTATGACATTTTATTATTATCACATTATTTTTTACATACTTCCTACTTGAGTAATAATTTGATAGGCTTACATGTGTTTCCTGGTGTTGGCGGATGTAGGCTACAGTCGGGTCAAAGTTCCACTCTTATTTATTTGATGTTTTTTTCTCCAATTTGATGTAACATAGTTTTAATTTGAGTGTAATGTTGTCTACTCACGAAGCATTGGGTCATTGTTGTGCACCAAAAGTAGAGGAGGAGCTAAACTGGAAAGCCGGGCAATGTTTCACTGTTGGGACAGGCAGACGACCAGTGAGGCCTCAAATGATACTGTAACTAGATTTTAGAGCTTCTAAAATATCCCAGATGAATTGGTGGAGCCGTGATGGCAATGCAGGCTGGGATAGGTTTTCAGCACAATCAATTTATTTTTAGTTTTTTTTCTACTCATGCTCAAAGGTAATGGTGTTGAGCTCACATTTTACTGTCAGTGGACACTCACTAACCCCACATAAGTTGGAGTTTGTTTATTTGGCTCTCTCCTGCAATGGTATACAATCTATATTAAACTTAAAATAGGGCTGCAGTTAATCGCAATGAAATCACATTCTCATTTATTTTCGATTTATTTATAATCATAATAATAATACAAAAAATTATAATAACAATAATGACTAGTGACTAATAAACAATCAATGTTTTTAAAATGATGTAGTTTAAGAAGAACACGTTCAACCTTCAACAAAACAGGCTACTAGAAATTGATATTGATAAAGTACAAATTTTTAACAAAGGAGAAAGGAGATATGTTTGTACTGGTTATTCTGAAGAGAAATGGTTAAGTGTAATTCAGTGAGAGGTTTACAGTGAAGGAGCCATTATAATTCAGTGGCTGTTTTTACTGCTTCAAGGCTGTAGCTTTATTTCATGGACTAGCAAGACATTTTATGTATGGTTTGTTGTGGGGGAGTGGGCTGCTATGACTAATCCAGCTATAAACAGCCCTTGTGACAGACCCAATTTGGTTACACTATGTTGGTTCTGTGCTGAAATAAAAGATACAATTTGACTCAAAGAACTGTTTCTCATTGCACTAGTTAGAATGCATTAACGGCTTTGTACTTTTTAATTTTAACTGTGTGGGAGATGTGACAAATGTGCAGCAGTGATGTGTTGTCCTCCTCCTCTTGCTGCTTCCACAGGCTGTTTTGGAGAATTGCAGGTTTCGGCACTGTGCGTTGGGTGACTGTGTGGGCGGAGAATGAAAGGCAGAAATCTAAAGAAGTGAAACTGGGTTCAGTCAGTGCTACGTGGATGCAGCAGAGAGCGCTGTGGGGACTGACTGCAGGTGACCAAGGGCATTTTTCAAACGAACATGTTGACGTCTCCGGTCAAATGTCACTTCCTGTGCCACCAGAACGTCCCCGCCCCCTTTTGGGTGAAAACAAAGTGTTAACAGATAGGCGGGACATACAAATTGTTAAAATGTTATCGTTTTGCTCCAAAATATTACAAAATGTTGATACAGGCGAGAAAGGTTGGTGAATATTTTGATTAAATCCTGAAGGATAGAGGAGTATAGTGTCGAACAAATTAACTGAAGATTGATTTGTAGTTGTAGATGGCGGGATATGACACCTCCGGCCTCTGAGTGGGGTCATTTTGCCTAAAGGATTTTGGTAAGCTAAATGGACATCTCTCGACCACTATTACTCGCAGTTTTTTCTTATAACAATCTCAATCGAATTAAAATATTCACTAACTTCTCTGTCCATGGCTGCTGTGTCGCCAGAATCAATATTTTGTTGTATTTTGGGTCAAAAGGATAACATTTTGTTGTCTGTTTATTTTCACTCAAAAGGGGGCGTGGCCGTAACGCTAGCCCAAAAGTATGTGACCGGTAGTCGGTGTAGGACCGGAGACATCTATGCACAAAGGAATCAGTGACCATAAACATAAATAAACCATTTATTGACTTGTGATAAAAATGTGATTGCAGAATGCCAAAAAACAGAAATTAAACACTACACATTTTTTGTTTTAATGTTCAAGTAGATAATATAATTATTTCAAAAACAACTTCAATATAGATTATTACTCAACATACAAGCTAAGCAAAAACACAGAGCCCGAATTCTGTTTAGGTCAAGGGGGAAATAGCACCATCTATGGCAAAAAGATACCCGTATTTTCCGGATTATACGTCGCACTTTTTTCATAGATTTGGTCGGGGTGCAACTTATACTTATATTTATACTTATATACTTATACTCCGGAGTGATTTATATGTGATATTATATGTACAGTTACATGTATAAGTCGCACCATTTTTTGGCTGGTGCGACTTCTACTCCGGAAAAATACGGAATAGTCCGGAAAAAGATGTTAAAGCCAAATTATAAACTGTATTGGAAAGTCCCGAAGCTGCATTGTCTCTGTATTATAGAGTATAGTGGTGTTCAGACCACAGAAATGCTCTGGATGAATGGGCTTTTCTACCTCTGCAGGTACCTCTGTTAGGAGAGGATAATATTTTTGGGAGAAGTTGTAGAATGAAGAGAAACTGTTTCTAAAAGTAATAACAGGAGCAGTGGAAGAAGGTGGAATGAGCTGCAGTGTAGTGGTCCAGCCAGACTGAGGTATGGGACAGATGTCACAGCACTTCCTCAGATGAGAGTTAAGCAGCCCAGGCTAACAATGGCTCACTCAATGCTAGACATGAGGAACTTAGCAAACTGGACTGGTCCCCACACAGTTAAAGTCCACGTACATTTCAGTGCGTCTATAAATTATGGACAGATTTGTCATGGATCAATACTCAAGACTCCACCACACATTGAAAGAGCAAAGGTGTGAATACTTTGGCATGGGAGGACAGGCGCAGCCGAGCAGCAGAGACAAAGAGCACCACCTGGACTGCTTTCTCTTGCGTACTCTGAGGCCTGTGTCTGGTGCATCTACTGCATAAGTATTATCCATGCATTTGAGGTGGTTTGTCATATTACCCATAATAGCTTTTCACCTCTCTTAGCTTTAAACTCCAAAAAGAATAAACGTGTCAATTTTAACCTTCTTTCCTTTGACCACCAGAGAATTCCAAAACATTTCAAAATAACTTTGTTTTTAATTTCTGTCGGTCTGTGATTTTGCTTATTTTATTTACTATATGCAAAAAGTACATTTATTTACAAAATTGCCTGGTATTTAATTTCTGTTTTACCATTTTGCAACTCAAATCAAATAACTCATTGTTTTTGAATACTGAATACTGAAAAGAAAATCCAAATACCTATAAAAACACTGACCCAACAGGGGAAGAAAGCATGTGCGTGATTAAAATGTACTATTGTGAACAGAAAATAGATTCTGTATCCATGATTCATGAACAACAATAGACCAATCAGCACAACATCTGCCACTAAAGAATCTCCATACAAGTGGCAAGCCAAGACTACTAACATTACAGGTCAATTAGGCACGTTGGCCTGAATCAAAGTTTAGTTTAAAAAAAATCTTGTATTAATTTAAAATGTAAGGAATTTGTATACTGTGTCAAAATGTAGGTTAATGAATTTGCAGCTACTAGAAGTTATTGACAACTAGAAGCAGTTCGCAATTGGAATCAGGGAGCGATGGGTTCATTTCCACATTACCTTCGCTTGAGTGGCTTTTTAGAAACATTGCCTTCTGTATGTTTTATATATAAATGTATATTTTTTTGTGACTATACTCTTGTAACACTGGTTAGGTAGTGAGCTCAGTGTGGGTCAAACAGCCTTATGCAGCTTTTATTTACAACAAAATATAAAAAGGTTTGATTAAGAATTGGTGTCGTTCCACTCCAAGCTGGGGAGGGAGAGGCATACTACAAGTGACAAACAAGATTAAAGCAAACAAATCCATTTCCATAACAGAAAACACCCCAAAACAAGTGCCACCATCACCAATAACTATAAATCAAATCACCCACTAAGGAGTGCCCCAATCCTCCCCAGCAACCTCAGGACCGACACCAATTACTAGTAAATACACATTAAAAAGGTTTAAAATAAGCTACATAAAACTGTATAAAACAACTATATCAAAACGGCAACCAGCACTTAGCCTTTAAAAACACAGGACTGTTGAGACCCAGTCACCACCATGTGCTCAGGCCTGAAGTGACATGCTTAACCCCTGACCTTTATGATGTCATGTCACTTTGTCTAGCCCTGCCACACTCGTCTCACCAGAAGTAGGCATTTGTATCAAAAAAGCTTCATGCCGACAATATAAGTTATTTTCTTTTGTTGCGTCTAAATCAGATCAGAAGTTATACACACTAAGAGTAGAAGACTATTTTTGACTACATGAGTAATATTTGACTGTTTTATTTTAAAGCAACACAGTGTAACTTTCTGGACGTCGTAGATGACCTGCTTCTATGAAAATCTAAATTAGAACCATACTTTGGCTCTCCATGGAGATGGATACGCTTTGCCATACTGTGGAATATTATTGCCAAAAGGACAACATTTCCATGGATACAAGCTCATCCAGACCGAGTAAGCCTCGTTCATAGTAAAGATTTATGTTTTTTCTTTTTTTTCAGGGGAGAAAACAGGCAAAATTGAAAAAATATATAAAATGTCTTGGCTAAAATGTGATTAAACGCATGGTTCTTTAAACTAAAAGTAAGCTATAGGTTAGGTCATTCTTATTAGAGTACAATTTTGCTCTAACAAAATAATAGTCTGAAACTGGATGGTTATGTAGCTTTTATTTGCTGCTGGCTAAATGGCCCCGAGCAGAATCGTGACAAAAGTTTGTGTCTGAAGTAAATCTGGACTAAAAAAAAAAGGAGAGTGCGCGAATGACGACGTTCGCACAAACAATATGATTTGAGAGTTTTTTGGTGTCAAGGGAGTCTCCATCAGCCAGTCCGAGCGCACTTCAAAGCTCGCTGGGACCTCAAGAATAACATCTAATCAAAAGCTTTCATCGTGATGGCAGCTCGGAGGCAGAAGAGCGCCACTTGGCCCTCTGCGCCTTGTCTGAGCAGCGCCGCTTAGACTGTTGCAGGTGAAGACATTCAAAGATTACAAAACCTCATAACCTGCTATTGTCAGGGGGAACGGGAAAGCAATTTGAGTCAGCGGTGTAATTATATCTTCCTGCAGAGATGCTTTGAAACAATTGGTTTGCATACAGTGATGTTGGTTTAGCATTAGTTCTTTGGTAGATGAATTGGGCAGTAGACAGAAGTGTACATTTTATATTTTAAAGCAGACATAGTTTTGGGCATGTCACCTCATAGGCCAGGGGTGGGTCCGAGGAACATATTCGAATCCAGGCAAGTAGCGGAGGGCCGGCCCGCGATCATTGGTGTGAAAAAAAAAATCCCAAAAATTAAAGGCGCAATGGACAATTTTTCAGTGATTTGAGAACGCAGGCGGAAGTGCGCATGCGCACTCCCCCGTGCGGACTGATACAACACACACGTGCGTTTGTTTATTAGCGCAACGGAGCGCATCGCATCTCTCGTCTCCCGTAGATTTCAGTCTACTTCTGCGTACACTACTATATTATGATAGATCCATGCGCTTAGGCACGCGGAAACGTGGGGACGAGCCTGACGCGGCTGCAGGTGAGCGATAGGTGCGTTTTATGATTGATACTTGGCAGGACAAATGATTTATCCACGCCACGAGAAAATATGATAAAAAATTTGCTGAAAAAAATCGTCCATTCCACCTTTAAATATCAAATAAAATATCACTTTTCTGTCAAATATAGGCGATTGAATCTATTATTTAATTCATTACACGTCATATTTATTATGGATACATGGATATGCTTGGTGGGCCGGATTGAAAGGCGCTGCAGGCCGGATTTGGCCCGCGGGCCGTAGTTTGCCCACCCCCGTCATAGGCTATTGTCTGAATTTCATTTTTTTTAATTTGGCCGATAAAACATGCATTCTTACATTGAGCAAAGTCACCTCTCCAAAGATCTGGGGTGTTATTTATAGAGCTTATAACATATTTTGGAAATGAGCTGTGCAGCCCATAAACCTTGCATGTGTGAGCTTTCAGAAATATAGCTCAAAAAGGAGAAAATCTGTCTATATGTACAATTTAATAAATGAAACTCCTGACCTCTAGGACTTGATCTGGTGGCGCCACCTTCTTGTCTCCATAAAAGTACAAGCTTAATGCCATATTGTTGGACAGTCTACTCTAGAGGCAAAGCAGGTAAGCAGCTAAATCTCTTCTCAAAAGCAGTAGTAGTTAAATTACATGTCAGTGAACCATCAATGTCTTGAATAATAAAATGAAATATAATTGTCTTCATGGCAGTGACCTCTAACCTTTAGTCTGGCAGATTAGACTAATGAATCCAGTAAAACCACTGAGCATTGTTTCTCCACATCAGTATGCTGAGAGACAACAGTCTTCACTCTCGATCACACACTCAACAAAGCTTAGAGGGACACGTTTGTGTAGTAGGAATTGTCAGGGGTACTGTGTTGAGTAGGCAGGTTGTAGAGGTTATATGTTAAAATGCTGCACCTAAACCTGATTGTAATTGCTCCACAAAAGGAAAGACATAATGGAACAGACTGTATAAGCCAGGCATGTCCAAACTACGGCCCCGGGGCCAAATGCAGCCCTTAGAACATTTTTTGTTGGCCCTCCGGCTTCCTGCTAAGTTGGTCCAAACAACAAATAGTAGTACATTTTACTGTAAAATTGGGGAAAATTCAAGCAATTTGATGATATACCAACCTTATATTGATGTCTCATGTCTTATCAAAAGGTGTGGAAGCATCGAAACTATGTCAAATGCAAAATTTCATCCGGCAAGTTTGACATTGTCGGGTCGTTTGTGGCCCTCTGCTCTGTATGTTTCAAAATGCGGCCCTAGGTGAAAAAAATTTGGACGCCCCTGATATAAGTCTTTACTTTGACTTAGCCCTTCTAGATATAAGCATATGCATACGTTTGTCTATCAACCAGTTGTGCATCATGTGTACTTGAGTTTTTCTATTCATGATCATGACTTTTTCTTTAAAGTAAAGTACAGCATGCAAAGAGTTTCAGCTTGAAGTTACATTTACCAAACTACCAGCCTCTGGACATGTTTTCAATTAGTCTTAAACTGATTGCATTAAAAAAGGTACAAATATTTCACGAGTACAGTGTTTAAGTTGTACTTCAAAACCATGTGCATTATAGCAAATTATTCCTCCTCTAAACACTGACCCACACATAATGACCCATGGCTACACTACGGTGCAAGATGACATCTCAGTGTTAATTCCCAGAAGCAAAGCGATAAATAAAACAGTACAAACTTGTTGGTTGTTTAAATAACATTTACTTGCGCACACCGTCACACAAACGGAGACAACCCTGGTGGTACAGAGAGAGGATACACATCTCTTGGTCCATACACATCAGCAGTCTACTTTGGCACGCCCCACATCGCCCTCATAAAGAGCTTCAAAAAACAGCCAACACGCACACAAATGAGAAGCAAAATGAATCCCAAAACACCAGACCAGAGGCAGGTATGATTCAAGAAAATAGGGGGGAAAAAAAGCTCAAGACTCCAGCAACAGTCAAACTTACACAGCAAATAAGTATATACTGTAAATAGAAACTAATCACAAAAATACTGTTAACCGTAGCTGCATTTTCTAGCACGAGGAGGTAATGGGTTATCACAATCAAACTGTCAGTTAAAGTAAAAAGGAGGGGGAAAGACCATAATGCAACTGGCTGATTATGAGCCAGTAGCTTCCATACAGACAATTATAGGAAAGTATCCATCAATTTAGCTGCCATTTACTCACCCCAGTTTTGTTGACACTGTAGGCAGATAAAAAGACACACACAAACCCTTCTTAATCCTACCCAAGGCTTTGTGTCCCAACATTCAAAATGTGATCAAGAACACAGAAAATTGAACTTTAGGAAAACATAAGGGTATATTGTTCAAGGTGACAGAGTGTGACCAGTGTATTTCTCACCAGTGTCTGACTTTAACATTAGGATGCTGTGATTTGACAAACGAAGTGAAAAATAAATTAGTCTTGAAATTACGACTTTATGTTTAAAAAAAAAAAACAGGGTTAGGGTTAGGATAAATAGCTTTCACTCTTGAGGATGGAAAGCTATGTTTTTTAACATCTAGAAAAGGAAACAAAAACCGTGGACGAAAGAAGACCCAAAAAGACACCTTCACACAAATTCACTTTTTACATAAGACAGACCGAAGGAAAACAGAACCTATTCTACTAAAGCGTGTGTGCTTTTGCCTTGTCATAGTCACATGATCACTTTAGTGAAGAGGCTGAAATTAAAGCAACCAGCAGCTGCTTTTGTAAAATGGCCCAAATATTGCTCTGAACATACGCAACACAAAAATAAAACAGGTTAAGAAAACACTTAATCCAGTTTACATTTTTTTTTCCAACTGTACATATTTTTCAACAGTAAATAAAAAATAAAAAGTAAAATCTTAAATAGCCAATACACTAAAAATCATATTTACAAAACAGAAAGATGTAGGACATAATGTGTCAAAGTAGCTACAGCCCAGACTCCACAGTGCCCTCTGCAGGTTACACAACAATCCTTTGACTGCCCACAGTTCATCATTGTAACCAGTGGGTTCTTAAGAGCTTAGAAAATCCGCTTGCGCTTCAGGTAGGAGTCAGCGTAGTGGCCTCCAAGTCCCTGGGAGTGCTGGCCCACGTAGCTACCCTCTGGGCTGGGCTCTGGAGATGGGATGAGCCGAGAGAACAAGCGCTTGTGGCTGCCGATGGGAGTCTGAGGTAAAATAAATGTTTAGTACTTAATCACAGATGGCTGCGTTCCAACATCTCAATGTCAGCAGTTACCTTAGGGACAACTCCCATACCCGGAGGGTAGTTACTTTGACTGTTCGGAGGCATCCCTACTGCCTATGGATGACAAAACATGTCCATTAATGTGAAATTTAGGTAAACTTGTGACCGTGCAATATTTAGCGTTTAATGGAACCTTGTGTAGACTGCATTCCTACAAGTTTAAAACATAAAAATAAAAAAAAGTGTACTACAGTCACAACTGAACCCATGTTGCCAGAGCATTAACCTGCAGACAGAGACACAGCAAAGTGTTTCTCAGGCTACACTAGCACTGAATGACTGAATGCTGCAGGTGTTGGGCTTAGGAGAGTTTTGATTTAAGTGTAGGAAATGGCAACCCGAATGAGACCAGTACAGCTCATTCCGCTTTGATTGGATAGTAGTCTTGAGAACAAAACACGAAATAACAAACAAACCGTGTCCAATGTTTAGGTAATAAAATGTTCGCAGAAAGCTATATTTGATTTGACAGAGTGGACAAGTTTATAAAAGTTGAATCAAAATCTTACATATAAAGTTCCTTTTACACTAAAGTTTAAATACGCTTTGAGACTCACCCTGTTCAAATGTGGAAGGCCACAAATGTTGGCAGCATCAGACCCTGAGCTGAAG